>NC_137793.1:35488531-36165830 GCF_963383645.1 Muscardinus avellanarius | reverse complement strand
GGAGGAGGAAGAGGAGGAGGAAGACAGCTGACTCTTACCCAGTGCTTGTTATTCTCTGAGCCCTCTGTGGGCAGTGCTGCCTGTTATGTTTGTTTCTCTCTCTCTCTCTCTCTCTCTCTCTCTCTCTCTCTCTCTCTCTCTCTCTCTCTCTCCTCTCTCTCTTCCTGGGGACATGGAGAAGGAAATATCATCCTGGAAAAGAGACCAAGGCTCAGTGTGCCAGCATGGAGTTGAAGGTCAGGTCAGCCTGATTCAATAGTTTCTTTTAACCACAAGACCAAGTTGCCTAATGGTTGTATTGCTGAACCTAACAAGCTGTACACTGTATATTTTGGGACTCCATTATTCTGTGCACTGAAAGGATTTTCAAGGAAATCAAAGTCAGAAACACATAAGGAAGCCAGGGGTGTACATTTATTTGAGAAAGTGAGCATGCTTAAAAAAATAAAAATGCAAACAGCAGTCAGGTGTGAAAATTGGGCTGAGCTGGATGCAAACATAGATGATATGTCACTTCCTATGGGGTGACCATGAGACTCTTTTTTCCTGTCTCTTTAGAAGGTAAGAGTATTGAAGATTTTCCTTTACTTAAGAAAAAAATGCATGCTGGATTCTAATTTTTCCCAATGGATCTGTCTTTACACAGCTTTCAGTAATCCAATCACCCAAAGTTGTGTGATTTTGACTCTTTCCACTGGCTTAGGAGCCCGAAGGAAAAGTGGTTGTTCAAATATATTATGTAATTCTCTTGTGGATGACTGTAAATTAGGAGTACAAATGAGCCACAAGTGGCATGGAAAGGAGTGAACAGAATTTATTGTCTTTTGAAGAGAAGGGGTGCTTTCAGATATCCAGCCTAGTCTTGAAGAGTGTGAGCAGCTCTGAAGCGTTAAGTCAAATCATAGGAAATGGCCACATATCAACAGATCCACATCTGGCAATTTGACACATAACAGACTCATCTTCTAAAGTGTTGAAGAACTCAAACAGACTGCTGCTCTGTAATTTCCAGTGGCATTCCTCACCTCAAATCCTGAGCATTTATTCTGTGAACCAAGAAGGCCAAATAACTCAGAATAAAACCTTAAGAATATTAAGAAGGGCAAGGTTATATGAATGATCCTGTTTGAAATTCCTAATGAAAAAGGGGTAGATGTTTGAATTTAGTGGAACTTATATGTTACTATGAATTATTTTCAATATTAATGCTAATGCTGATCTATTCCACCTAAGTAAGCAGCAGTGCTGAGAGGCACTGAACAGGGCTAAAATTTTGAGAACTTCAAATCTAAGTTCAGGCAGAAAGAGAATTTGTGTCACTTGAAGATCATTATTACTATTACATGTAGTCACTGGATGTAGTTTATATGTCTGGGCTTGCTTACATTACACTTTAATCTTTTATAAGGTTATTTATAACTTAGCCAAAGCAATTTCAGAGACAAATGTGGAATTTAATAGGAATGACAAAATGGTACTGAAAATAGTTATTATATTATATACATGTTAATTATAGCTATTGGTCTTCACAATGAGAGAATCACCATAAAGCTACCAGGGGTGCCTAGGAAAGTTCCTCCTGGATGTGGTCATGTTCTTGATGTGGTCATTTTGTTCTAGCACTTTCTTGTATGTAACACATTAAGAACTTTTTTTTTTATCTTCTGTGCAAAATACCTAAACTGCCTCATGAACTAGTCAATGTTAAACTAGAAGTGTTGTTGCCCAATATTCAAAAGTAGAGTCAAAATTTGGTTCCAGGTAATTTCGTATTACAATCCTCATGCTGTACCAATAATAGATGCCAGATGAAACTGAATGTGCACGTTAAGTTTTAAAAGATGTCTTGAGGCAAATACTTTTCTTATTCCATACAGTTAATTTCTGATTGGCAAAGAACAGCATATTAAGAGCAGTCATAATATTTCCTTGTTTTCTTCTTTGGATGAAAAATTTAAGCACACAAATTCTCGAATCCTGTACTGAATTAAACTTAAAAGATTTGGAAGCATTTTTGAGCTCATTTCAGCAATGTATCAAAAGAGTTAATGTTAGCTTGTAAAGTCTATCCATTTCTTCACTGAGTAAATCTATAGCATTGCAAGAGATACGCTTTGGATTATCTCTGGTGAAGATACCACATGTGCCCTGGGTTATACCTGCTGTTACTTTTGCTTAAAAATTTAGGTTCAGGACAATTTTTATGTTAAAGAAAGAAGATCCTTTCCAAGAACACTTTTTTTTTTCCTTTTAATTCCCTCATGGCTGTAGTCTTAGATGGTGTTGTGGAGGTTTTTTGCCAAATTCACCACCTTTATTGTGGCTAATGGGATACTTCTGTAATTTAGATGTGACATATTCAGTCTTCAATGTGGTCAAGTCTCCAAACATTAAATAGAGGCGGAGTTTATCAGTTCCCCTTAAACTGTTTTAATTTTTTAAAATTTGTTTTTATTTTTATGTGGAACATATTGAAAATGGCATACATTCAGACTGTGCTTGGTGCAACACTTCACTTTTTCATGAATGGTTTTGATTGCAACAGGGACTGAATTTCCATAAAACTCTTAGCCAGAAAACTACCCCAAAATAAGCTTTATTGCAAGAAAAGTGTCATATTTGATACATAGACCTAAAAAAAGCAAACAAAACCAAAAACCATAAGTTTTTCCTCATAAACACTTGATTACAAATTTACACTGTTTCTTTTTTATTTTTAGTTAATAAAAACAAAACAAAACAAATCCCAAACACTGGGTATAACTGGTTACTAATCTTTGGTCAACACAGGTGTGAGGGGGACAGCCGGGAGTCTGCGTGTGCTTTGGCCATTTCACATATGAGGTTTGGTCACTGGTCCAGGGACAGGTTCTTAGGTAGAAAACACGGAGACATCCGCTTATTAGCACCTCCTGGTACGATATCTTTTTAAATGACTAAAGCAAACTAAACATCAATTCATTGTACAAATATCTTTCATATACAATAAGCTATGATAAAACGAGGCATATGGTGTTTAACTATAGTATTAATGAAAATTCTAAAAAAAAATTGACTTAAAAAAAAACAACAACATATATTCCTTGGCTGCACTGCATGATTTGTTTGCACATATGGCAGTCCTGAAATAGCTTGAACATAATAAATGCACCATTAATCTAAGACAGCACCAAACGCTACAGTACGCCAGGTGTTCCTATTCAAAGGAATGGCGGTTCTTCAGCTGCCTACGCGACCACAAGTACGCAGCGCACCCTGGGTAGGAATGAGGTGTTGTGGGTAGCACATGTGGTTCCTTGAGGTTATGAGAAGGAAATACAGTACGGTTTGGCCTGCAACGCTAACGGTCTCACTAGCAGTCAAGGTATTTTGCTACAGTGGTTGTGCTTCATCTTCCATTGCCTGGTGTAACTGGTGATGTGAAATACTGTCACAATGAGCTGCTCTGGCTTTGATCTCCTTCATAAAGAATCAAATGACATTCACATCTTTTAAGATATTGGTTATACTGCCCATTCAGCTCTCTGAGGCTTTCTTTAAAATAATCAGGTGTGTACCAGTTGGATGACTGGCAGAAAACCAAAGGAAACATCTCTTGAATCTATTGAATTTTTTTAAAAGCACCTCTAAAAGAAATAGCTCAAATTTATAAATCTAAAGAAAAACAAGCGAGTTTCCCTTTTCGTTTACATAGTTTGTTCATTTCTCCATATATTACTGCATTAAAAATAAATAAACATCTATATATTTTTTTTAATTAGCAACTATAGCAAAATACCCAAAGTGTTACAGACTGCTAACAGGAAAAAAAAAAGCTCACATTATTTTTGTGCATTTAGTGCCATATGCTGATCTCTTGAACATTTAGGATTTTTTTTAATATATTTTAAAATGAAGTTAATATAAAAATACAGTAACCACGGTTGCCTTTGTACTCAAATCTTTGGCCACACCAGAGTCTAAATTATCCCTTCCTGTGAGGGTCAACATTCCAAAGTCTGAGACAGGGAGGAAAGAGAGAAAAGTCTTTTTTTTTTTTTTTCCTCCTCTTTAAAATTAGTCATTGACTTTCCGAATGCTTCAGAAGGCTGGCTGTACTAGGATTTGAGCTGGAACCCAGTCTGTGAAGGGTTAATAGAGCTGAATCTGCAGCCTCATTCTGAGAGCCTCCCCGAGCTCCCCTACGAGGTAGTCATCCTCATTGCTCTCTTCCAGTTTTTTAAGCTCCTTCTTCCTGTAGAGAGGGATGCTCGAGATTTCCAGTGTGTATGTGCCGGGCGTGAGCTTCTTCTTGGCTGTGTGCAAGTAGCTGAACCCGTTCCTCTGGTGGATGCGGAAGATGCCCTCGTCATTCCCTTGGGAGATGACATAGCGGATGTGGTTGTTGAGGGGCTCGATGGCGGGCATGAGTTCCAGGATGTGCTCCTTAGAGCCAAAGCCAGAGAGGTTGAACTTCATGTTGACAGGGCTGTCCATGTCGACACTCTCTAGGCTGATGGTTTCAACCTGGAGAAAAGAACAGGGAGCCATTTGGGATGAGTTTCAACCGGGTAAGCAGAGGACTCGAGCGGGATCGGTGGCCTCTAGGGCTACAGCCACGATGACAGGCTGTGGCTTCCCACTCCCCTCCCTGCACTAGTAGTGGCTCTGAAAGAGGCAACTAACTGTACATTCCTGACAGCTGGGAGAAAAGGTCTCTCCACAGAGGATGCTCTGAAAATCTTTACGACTTCTCACTCAGCCTTCACGAGGTCACTCAAGTTACAGGGCTGAGACCACAAAGAACATTCACATTTCAAGTTTTTCTGATGAGTTTGGACTATTATGCTTATTAGTATTTTTTTTTAAAGTAATTTAAGAAATGAGTCTAAGGCTTATTTTTCTAGAGTCAAAATGAGAAGTGCTGCTGTCATCCAAGAGCAGGGTCTGCACCCAGGGGAATCTTCACACTGAAGGCTCCAGGCTCAGCTCTGATTTATAAGGGATAAATGGTGAGCGAGTCCACCGGGAGCCATCAGTACCATGCAGAGTGAGTGGCCTGCCAAGACCTTCGCCTCCAGCCAGTGGGGACAGGGTGTGGTTAAGCCAAACTGACCTGGTCAGAGGGATGGGAAGTGTAAGAAGGCTGGTAAAATAAGACAGGCAAAAGACTACAATGCTTTGTTTAGGCTCCTGTGATGTAAGGATGTGGCTGTGGTGACCCAGAAGTGCCCACTGGTGTTCAGCCAAAACTATGCTCCTCATCCCAGGACTTTAGAAGCAGAGTACCTGGATTTGTAGCTGGGGGACTTGATGGATCACTCAGCTGTCATACTTAAACATCAGTTGGATACCTTACTTCAGGTAAATGTGACACCGGCTTGTTATTATCAAATAAAAGCATAGGCTTTTTGGCTAACCAAGTCTTGTCAGAGAGATAAAGAAAAATTTCTCATGTCCAGAAAACTGAAGCAAACTGCGAATTCACACAGCTGGCTGGTTGTGATTAGGTTTCTAGGTGGTGTAATTTCTCAGTAATATTAAGTAAAAAGAATGGCAAGTGATGACCTCATACTGCCTTACATCCTTGGAGGAGAAATCAACATCTTTAGAGATGGGGTGTTAATCACTGACATGGACTGAACGTGTACGAGGAAAGTGCCAGGTGCCATTCCAGGCACGTCACATGTTTAAACCCAATACATCAACCTTAAAAGTTGAGTATTTTACTCTCACAGGTAAAGAAACTAAAGTTGAGAGGTTAAATAAACATGCCTCATGTAATACAGGTTAATGGGGAGAGCCAAGGAATAAACTGAAAACCAGGTAGTCTGTGGCTAAATTTGCCAGTAACAGAGAGGAGACGTGAGGCAGGGCATTTTGATCCTTAGTTCCTTACAAAATATGAGCTATTTGGAGGCAAACATTTTATAGAAGGGACAACTATCTTATAAATAAGTCAAAAGACCTGGGCGTGGTGGCGCGCGCAGCTTGTAATCCCCGTGTTTGGGAGGCAGAGACAGGAGGATTGCGTAGGTTGGAAGCCAGCCTCGCTGGCTTAAGAGACCCTGTTTCCAAATAAAAATATAAAAAATAGGTGTCTGGGAGTATAGCCCAGAGGTAGAAGGATTTCCAGGAACCCCAGTGCCACCAAAATAATAATAATAATAATAATAATAATTAATAATAATAATATAATAATTAGTCAAAAGAACAAGAGACCTACTGAAAATTAAAATCAGCCTAGAGTATTATATTTTTATATAATAGAATTTGAAAAATTCAAAATAATTTTATATTTTGGGAATCATTTCAAAACAATGATTTCCTAAATCAACATCTCGTACCCTCTGCCACTAACTCTAGAACCATATTAGAGACTAAAACCAAAGAACATGATCTGAAACTGTGACTCTCAAAAGTCTTTTCCCTAAGTCTCCGAGGTTTAAGCTATGATTTCAACTAATTTTAACTTATGTGTCTTTATCCTACCGGGGAAAGACAAGTAGTTTATCTACGAATTTATCTGTTAAATTTCCAGATATGCTTAGCTACACAGAGACCCAAACTGCATAAACCACACTGAGTGCATGACTCTCTGTGGAAGAAATCTTGTGGCAGAACCCCGTGCGGTTACTCACAGCTGCAGCCCCGGGGTCGTGAGCACTCCTCTTCTGCCTGCCTTCTTTCTTGGGGTAGCCGTTGATTTTACACTCATAGCAGGCTTCTGGGGACAGGGCATTTTCCTCATCCACCTCTGTGTCCAGAGACAGGTATTGCCCTTTGTTGAATCCCATTCCTGAGACGCAGTGGCTGTTTACAAGAGGTAAAGTATCATTAGACTTCGTCACATCCTTGGACAACAGTTTTCCAGCGGCAGAGCAGACTTTTCACAACTATGGAACCGACAAAGCAAACCCTAAGCTCATAACCACAATGAACCTACTGTTGTTTGTAGCTCTTTTCTTTAATACTCAATACATGAGATTTCCCCTTGTCAAAAAGTTCCTTTGAAGGTGAACCCTAGGCCACTTCAATTTCCAATCCTAATTAGATCGAAGCACCCATGAGTGCTTCAGGAGGCAAAAACTGGTGTGAACTTCCCAAGAGTCCTCTTGCTTTCTCAACTGGAAGCCTGTGCTTGCTGTTCAAAAGAAGTTCCCTGCTTTAATAATTGAGATTTCTGAATTCCTATTTTGGACAGTAAGAGAGTCAATGAATTGGCTCTATGGGTCCCTTGTCTAGACCAAAGTTTTTGTTCTAATCAGTATTATATACCAATTTTGGACAGACTGGCGCATACTCATCAATGGAAGACAACCCTGACTGCCTCCTAAATTTCTTCTTCAGTGGTATTAAAGGAAGGATGCGCAGGCCAGTGAACAGCCACAGCTGACAAGGTGGTAAAGTGCAGCTAACTGCTTCCTGGGGATGAGCGGTGCTGAGCAGCCCCACAGCACCAGCCAGCGGAGCAGAGCCAGGAGCAAGTTCCTTCCCCAGGCAGCACTGGGGGAGCACCTGCCAAAGTTTGTAGATGGCTCCTGAGCGAGGCCGATTGTACTTCTAGTGGTCAGTGCAGGCATCTAAGGAAACACCGGAGATGTGGTCTGAAACATCTGCTTGTCCCTGGCCTTGGGTCTGACTGAATCAAGTCAGGCCGTTAGGAGGGGCAAAGAGTGATCCTTGTTTTATTTATTTTATTTTATTTTATTTTTTTGTGGTACTGGGGATGAAACCCAGGGGCATTCTACCTCTGGGCTCTATCCCCAGCCCTATTTTTTATTTTTTATTTTGAAAAAGGGTCTCACTGAGTTGCAAAGGGCCTCACTAAGTAGTAGCTGAGGTCGTCTTCGAACTGCAATCCTCCTGTCTCAGCCTTTCAAATGCTGGGATTACAAGCTTGCCGCCATGCCCGGCTGTGATCCTTTAACATTCACGTCTTGGGCTCACTACAAAGGAGGTAATACCACACCACAAACACAGCCCGGTGTGCCTACCTACCCCAGTGCTTTTACCCCTGAGGCTCCCCCACCCTTTTTGTACTGTGTATTGACCCCAGGGGCATGCTTCCTCTGAACTACAACCTTAGTCTCCATCCCTCCCTACTTTTTCTGAAACACAGTCTTGCTAAATTGCTGAGATTTTTGCTAAGTTTCTGAGGCTGGACCCCTACTTGTGATCTTCCTGTCTCAGCCTCCCAAGTGCTGGAATGACAGGTGTGTGCTACCACATCCAGCTTCTCAGGCTTTTAAAAGCTGTACCTTTTCATGCAGCTGTAGGCGACCCAGGCAGCGGGCACTCAAGCAAGGGAGGAATCCCCTTCCCCCATGGACCACACTTTCCTTTTTGAAGAGGGCGATGGCTGCCTTACCCCTGTCCCACTCTGTAGTACCCCGGTGGGCAGCCACAGAGGTAGCCCCCTTCCGTGTTGGAGCAGCCATAATTGCATGGGTTTTTGGAGGAGGAGCACTCGTTCACATCGTGGCAGGCACTGGAGAACTGGTCGAAGGAGAAGCCGGAGGGGCAGGCGCACTTGTAGCTCCCCAGGGTGTTGTAGCAGGAGGCAGAGCCACAGGCGTTGGGGTTGGAGCACTCATTCTCATCTGTTAAGGCAAAAGAAAGAAGCGCTTAATTGGGGCGGTCACACAAGGTGAGTTCCAGTTTTGAAATACCTTTGATTTTATGAGGGAGGTAACTCTAGAACCATATAAAAAAATTTTTTTTTTGCTCTGATAGCTATAAATAAAAAAAAGCATATGAAATAAAACAATCCTCCCAAATTATGGCTTTTAGAAAATACTTTACTTTGCCCTTTTATTTTCTGTTTATACTAGGTTTTGAATATGAGGTCAAGCCCCTGGAACAGATATTTGTGATTTGCATCATGAATAATTCTTCTATTCATTCTTTCATTCTCTCTCTCCCTCCTCCTCTCCCCTGTAGAGGTAACTGAACCCAGAGGTCATTCTACCTCTGAGCTCTAACTCAGCTTTTTTTTTTTTGAAAAAGGGTTCTGCTAAGTTGCTGAAGGTCTCACTAAGCTGTCCTCCAACCTGCAATCCTTCTGTCTCAACCTCCCCAGTACTTGGATTAGAGGCATGTGCCACCATGCCTGGCTCTATTTTCTTAAGAAAATATTTCAAAAGCTTATATCTCAGGCAAATCCATAGACAGTTGACTAGCAGTTGCCACAGCTTGGGGGAAAGGTAATGGGAAATGACCGCTATTAGGTATGGGTTTCTTTTGGGGGGTAATGAGATTATTCTTGAGCTAGTAGTGTTGATGGCTGTACACGCTTGTGAGAATACACTAAAAATCAACTGTATAAGCCGGGCGTGGTGGTGCACGCTTGTAACCCCAGCATTCGGGAGGCTGAGACGGGAGGATTGTGGTTTGCGGACAGCCTCAGCTACTTAGTGAGGCCCTCTGCAACTCAGTGAGACCCGGTTTCAAAATAAAGAATAAAAAAATAGGGCAGGAGGTGTAGCTCAAAGGTAGAATGCCCCTGGGTTCCAGCCCCAGACCGGAAAAAAAAAAAAAAAATCAACTGTATAGCTTAAAAGGATGAATTTCATAAGTCCAAGTTTTAAAAAGCCGGTGTCTGTCTATATTTGTATCCATTCCCTCAGCAATTCCCAAAACTCTAGATTATATATGGGGGAAAAAAGTATATAAAAAAGTTAAAAACCTTAAATGAGAATGAGAACCACAGAAAAAAACACTATTTCGAGCCACTGAACCAACAACGCAGCACAATTTCAAGTGCTTGAAAGTCCTATCGGTGCAGAATGTGACTTCTGAGACAGCTCTGCATCCAGCCATCCACAAACACGAAGCTTGTACTGGTTTGGGGACTAACACTGCACTATAAGTACCTGGTGGCAGGACAATTAAGGGGTGGACTTTCCATTGCTGGTATCGCAAATTCAAAGTCCAACTGTGCTTTTAATTTTGGAGATTATTAACTGTCTGGTTGATATAAAGCATGTGGTTTGACTCCTTTGGGCTATGGTATAATTCAAATTTCATCCTGGGTACAGATCACATCTGTTCCGTGGGATTCTTTCAATTCTTTCAACTACATATGGAGCACAGAGCGTCTGTTTACCTAATATATGACAAGTGTGTATTTCAGTCCATGTGGGGAAACAGGCCCATTTGCAAGCAGGGGTGCTCAGGGAGCCTAGTAACTAGAAGGGGTGAGGGGATCTGCAGCAGCTCAGTGAGACGATGGAAGATGTGATGGGGGCTCAGGGAAGAGGCCTCTAGACAGGAAATTAAACTTCATTAAGTTCAGGGTAGAGGTCACTGAAAAGGTATGTGTTTTTAAGTATGTTTTTACATTATGAGCTTGGTTTCGGAATTAAACGAGAACATTAAATATAGAACTCTTAGTCAGTGAATATAAAATATGCTTGCACACCTACTATGTGAAAATCCTTAGTTTTTTATTCCACTGGGGGGGATATATAAATTCTCAATAACTTGGCTACATGTGACATAAGTATAATGGCTATTTTATTTCTATACAAAAAAGACTTGAATTATGCCACAAAGGCTCATATGCTTTTATAAGCAGATCTGGTATTCATATGAACTATTCCAACTGGGACTCTAGGTTAAATTATAATTTAAGAACATGATCCCACCAAGAATATATTCATACACTGTGTTAAGTAGAAAAACTACCAAGCAAAGCCAATTAATTGAGTAAGTTGCATTTAAACATACCATTTACAAGAATGTTTTGAAATATATTAATCTTTCTGGAAGCACCATGACATACCTCATATTTTTATACTATTAAAATTTTCCCATGCTATACTTCGAAAAAAGATGGACTTATTTGAGATGTACTTTGAACTGACTCGAGCCTCACTAAGCTATGCTTGAATTGTTTTGGAAAGGCTAGGGAAGCAACTGAAAGTTACTGGCACCAGTTGATGTCAGCTTCATAGACTAAGACATTATTTTCCTTCAGATGCAAATGCTAATGATGTTCACATATATTTAATTTTGAATATCCATAGCACCTGTAAATACTTAGCACTTTATCTGCATCGATTATAAAATCTCTATGGTAACTGCCTGGAAACTTATTAAAGTGTTAGTGTGAATTGAAAGCTTTTTTCCTTTCCTTTTTTTAAATTTTTTTTGGTGCTGGGGATTGAACCCAGAGGCATTCTACCCCCAAGCTACATCCCTAGGCCAATTTTTTATTATTTATTTTGAAATAGGGTCTCACTAAATTGCAGAGAGTCTAAGTATCTGAGGTATTTCTCAAACCCGGATCCTCCAGTCTCAGCCTCCCAAGTATTTGGATTACAAGTGTGTGCCTCCACGCCCTCCTGAAAGCTTTTTTCAATATTAATACTTTCAAAGAACTTTTATTTTTCTTGACTTGGTGGGAGTATTAATTACATCCCAAGTTTATACTTTAGTATGTGGTGCAGTGACAATTTTGATCATTTAGGAGAAGACCCTGCAAAGTCTGTCTGAAATACTTTTTTCTATATTCTCCCATCAAACACAGGAATGACTAAAGGTATTAATCATAAGTTGCAGATAAAAGGTGTTTCATTCTTGATTTCAATTTGCATCTTGTCATAATTCTTGCTCTTTTAGTAACTTGTTCTTTTTAATTTCCTGATACGTTATTTCTTTCTATTTCTGCCATATATTTAAGTTAAAATTCCAACTGTGTTATGTGGATTCAAGGCACAAAAAAGTAGCAGTTTTATTAGAGATTGGCTGGATTCCTTCAACCCTGCACACAAGAAACTAAACCTTTTTGAAATAAAATGCCTGTTGAGTCTACCCATGGGCCTGCTGTTTAGGAACGGCTATTTTAGAGGAGAAAGCTCACAGAGTAACACTTGCATTTGGGGGAACCTGCTCATGCACCTTTAGTTTTGGGTTCATCTTTGAAACCACCACTGCTTTCCCATAGGGTCTCTTTTGCTGGAAGGCATGCAGGCTTCTGGCTGGACTCCAGTGTGATGGTCTATGGTGACTGTCTTGTGGAAGTGCCTTCCCACAGGAACTCATCAAGGCAAACTGACATAAACACCACCTTGACTTTAATTCAGTCCATTTCGTATAGTATCTCCAAGTTTACTAAAATGGGTGCAGCTCTTTTTGTATTAGGTATTTACAGACGGCAACTTTGGGACACAAAAGCTTGTCTTGACAGCTCCTCCTACTGGTTCCCATTTCTACTTACATTCTCTTTAAAAACAAGAATTTTATTTAAGTTGACAGAATGTTAGCTATGAGAGAATCATTCTTTTGCCTTAATTTGCATAGAATTAACCGAGATGTCCACGGCACTTTAATAAAGTGGTGTCCTTCACATTTTGTAAATAGTGCAATACAATTAATTTGTTCCACACTATTTCACTAGCTAATAATAAAAAATGGCCGGGCGCGGTGGCGCACGCTTGTAATCCCAGCACTTGGGAGGCGGAGACAGAAGGATCGCGCTGGTTCGAAGCCAGCCATGCTGGCTTAAGAGACCCTGTTTCCAAATAAAATTATAAAAATAGGTCTGGGAGTGTAGCCCAGAGGTAGAAAGGCTTCCAGAGGTAGAAAGGCTTCCAGGAACCCCAGTACCACCAAAAAAAAAAAAAAAAAAAAAAGAACATTATTCACTTTATTGTAAGAGTATGCCTACACTTTGCTTCAACTCATGAGTGAAATTACTTTGACTGTCAAATTCCTTATTCTGGTAATCCTTTAAAGCTTTCTCCTTAGCTTCTTGATCCCTCGTTGGTTTCGGCCTCTCTTCCCTTGAGTGTGCATTTGTGGTCTGGCAAAGCATCCCTTTGTCCTGGTATCAACTTATGCCAGGACATTTTATTTTTCTTTGAAAAATAAAAAATTTTCTTTGAGCTTTATCTTGATATTTATTCTCAATTCACTATGCTGTCATTAGAAATTTCTTTTGAGCTGGGTCGGTGAGGTGCGATATATTTGTAATCCCAGAGAGTTGATAGGCTGAGACTAGAGGACCACAAGTTTAAGGCCATCTTGGGCAACTTAGGGAGACACAACCTTCCCCCAACCCTGAAAAAAGAAAGGGATGGGATGTAGCTAAGGGATAGAATGCCCCTGGGTTCATTCCCACAACAGAAATGAAAAGAAAAAATTTTGAGAAGACCACAAAGGATAAAATGAGATTAATTTATATAGCAGATTACTCTAACACTATATTTGAGTAATGAATAATCCAAATCACTCTAGAGAAACAAGATGAATCCTGCCATTCTCTGCAGGGTCATTGTTCCCCTTCTGCTCAGCGATGTCAACTTCTAACATCACAACCTTTGGAGGGTGTTTGTGGTGCACTCACAGGGATACAGGGGTTAGACCTGTGCTAAGCCAGTCAGCTGCTTATTCAAGTAGAATCATGCTCTCTTTGATCAACTGCTCCTTAAAAGGAGAATTTCCATGATTATTATTAATGCAAGGGAACAGTGTTAAGTACCTACAGATTTTTGTTTTATAAACACTTTTGTATGGAGTTGTCCTCAGTATTTGCTGAAACTCCTGACTTTTTCTACCTTAAAATGCTTCACACGTCCTTCATTAAATCGATGTAACAGAACACAAATGGGCCTTCCTCATCAAGTTGACCTGAATTCTTTTAGAGTTTTAGGAGGGCAGTGGAGAGTAACCCTTTAAGTATCTAATGCTACCAGGTCACTGAAGAGCAGTTAGATGACCACAACACATCGTGATGATGATTCTTGACACTATCTTCAAGCAACCTAAAATTACATCTAGCAACCTGGAGAACATTGTGTTAAGTGAGATTAGCCAACCACAGAAAGAGGAGGGTCATATGTTTTCTCTCATATGCACAAGCTAGGGAGTAACTGGGATACCAGAGGGACTCCAGTTAATGAAGGAGAACCTCGGAGAAGCCAGGGAGGAAATCTAAGGGTAGAGGAGGAGGAAGACTGAGGTTCATTAATGGAAATACTACCATCGACTATACATGTGGATATGCCAATGTCAATCTGGGTACTTGGTACTGGGAGGGAGGGAAATGGGGAGGCGGGAGGGCACCGAGTGCTGTATACATGTATGTCGTCAACATGACTTAATATTACGACGTGAGACTATAATGCACCAATAAAAGCGTAATAAAAATACAATAAAAATTACATGTAGCAGAAATTACAAATGAAAAGGCCTCTAGCTGAGTTACCCTGAGGTACTTACAATGCTTTTTATCATGGATATTTTCAAACATACGCAAGTACGGAGACGGGTAGAACAAACCCTTGCACACCAATCTGAAGAGCCGGTTTTTAAGTTGTAGGATTCAAAGGCTATATTGCAACTTTAACCCTGATTATTTGTTCATCTTATGCTGATACATTTTCAGGTGAGAAAAGAAGGCCTGATGTAGCCAAGGAGTGCTCACCGACACACTGGTTCCACTGGTAGTGCTGAATGTAGCCCTGTGGGCAGCCACATCTGTAGCCTCCCAGGATGTTCTGGCAGCCGTGCTGGCACCTGTGGTTCCCATCACATTCATCCACATCTGCAAAAACAATCCGGCACAGCTTTTACCTCCCCCTTCCTCTCCTATTCTTAAAGGCATTCCAAGCACAACCTTCAGGGGAACAAATAAACAAGACGCGGTGCACAGACGGGCTGTGATTTCTTTCCAAGGCACATGATTATTAGTCAGTGGTGGCACAAAGAATGGTTCGGAGATAAGAAACAACCCCGCTCTTATATTCTCCACCCAACCACAGCCCGTCGGGGCTCTGATTAACAGTTTAATTTCAGCAAATCAACCATAGCAACCACAAATGTTGTGCATTTGCGATTGATTAACTACATATGGTCCAATTTATTTGGTAAATTTTATATATACGTGTGTGTATACATATATTTGAATTATGTATTTCTGTAGATTCAAAAGTGAATAGGTAATCCTCATTTGAGGAAAGATATAAGCACTATAGCAATATCTAAAAAGTATAGTGGTTTTGCAAACAAAAATTTTTATTACCATTCAAGATTAATTAGATGAAAATCTCTCTTGAATATCTGAGTATGTTATTTTTAGACATGATGTGGTATTATTATACATATGGAATAATTTCTTTATTCATATATGCATACTCTTTTGGAATGACAACCGAGGCTTTGAAATCTATCCAGGAAGAGTGAAATACAATTGGCATGTTTGATGTGTATATAACAAACTTACATGGATAATTAATAAATAGTATCTTATGTGGATGGTCATGAGCTGAACTACTCACGTGGCAAGCAGCTGCACATGTCCAGAATACTTTTTTTGTGTGTGTGGTACTGGCAATTGAACCTATGGGTGCTCTACCTCTGAGCTACATCCACAGACCCATTTTATTTTTTATTTTTGAAACAAGATCTTGCTAAGTTACCATGCAATGCTGGCCTTGAACCTGAGATCCTCTTTTATTTATTTTTTTTCCTGTGGTACTGGGGATGGAACCCTTCTACCTCCGGGCTATACTCCCAGATCTATTTTATATTTTTATTTGGAAACAGGGTCTCTTAAGCCAGCGAGGCTGGCTTCGAACCTGTGGGATCCTCCTGTCTCTGCCTCCCACGCACAGGGATTACAAGCGTGCGCCACCATGCAGGGCGAACCTGAGATCCTCTCTTCTCGGCCTCCCAAGTACTGGGATTACAGGTGTGTGCTACCATGCCTGGCTTAGAATACTTTTAATGTCTCTATGATTTCAGACTCAAAATATTAAAATTCAAAATTTAAAAAATAAAATTGTCTGAAAATAAGATACATATAAAAAGTCCTGTAATTCTTATAAAAAGTATATTAAATACTTTGAATATATTTATAGAGTTCAAAATCATATATTTGTAGGAATAGTTAATTTTAAAAGAACAAGTAAATTGATAAAAATACAAACTGTAATATTACAACTGTATAAAAAATATAAAGGGGATGGATGTAGCCTCATACTCCTGGGTATGGGTATTCTGTAAAATGCACCATTTCTAAAACATTTGTATTATCATATACTAGCACTTGCAATGTAAATATTGAGGACCTATATGGTATTTTATTGTTGTAGGCAGTCTTATTTTGTTCCCACTTTAATACACCTTTGGCCTTTATAAGAATTAATAGTTATTGCAGGGAGAGACTTTATAGGAACTTTTCACAGTAGAAAAGACAATGAGGCAGGAATATCAGCCCATATAAAATAAAACTAGCCATCAAATTTTCCCACTGAATACGGTCAAAAGGTTCTCTTAATACACTTAACTTTTACATACTTATGTATCATGGAGCAAAGGCCCAATTACTATTTTCTGGTGTACCCAAATATTACTATACATCAAGTTAGCTACAGAATTCTTTTTCAACTCAATGGTTTCTCGATCCGTGATTAGGTGAAGAGTTTGGTTTAGAACGCACATGCTAGGAGACTTTCAGTCTGTATTATCTAAATCACGCCTTCAGTCTCCATAAAATACATTAACATTCATTTCAAACCTCTTAGAAATACACTTTTTCTTACTGCTTTTGCTCATGGCTGGCAGTGAATTCTGACTTAGATTTTTCTTGAATGCTAAAAACTTCGTTTGTAATCACAGAATTTTTGTTTCACCACGTTCAAGTTTTCCTCTGTTTCCTAAACAGTATATGGAAATTTCTGAACAAAAAACAATTGCTAGCACCTATCTTGTGAAATACTTAATTTTCTTTTCTGAGAGTGTCCCAATTTCTCATGGAGTGGTTTAGAGATTGAAGAAGAAAAAGCAAACACCAACTGTAGTTTGCTGTTGTAAGATTAAGGATTTTGAGCAAATAAACCCACCTTCACAGTTCAGCCCAGTGGCATCCAGAGAGAACCCGCGCTGGCACTCACAGCTGAAGCTCCCAGGGGTGTTCTGACAGATGCCCTTTGCTCCACAGAGGGAAGGCTGAGACCCACATTCATTGTTGTCTGGGAAAACCAAGAAAGGAGGCCATCAAGCGTCCAAGTTTTCATTGCATGACTTATATTTTACACATGAAGGAGAAAGTGACATATGAAAGCTTAAGTTTTCACGATGTGAAAACACTATTCTAGAAAAATCTAAGCCAGAACTCACTGTCATTATTAGAGGCAAAAGTGGTAAGAAAAAGTTTATTTCTAAGAGGTTTGAAAATAGAATGTATTTTACAGAGACCAAAGGCATGATTTTAGGTAATAAAAACTGAAAGTCTCCTAGCATGTGCCTTATTCTAAAGAAAACATTAACAAACAAAACAAAACAACAACCAAAAAAAACCCCAGCCTGTTCATTGCAAGTTCTAAATTACTGTGAGCCTTTAATCATATTTTATCGGAACAGCATAGCTAGATCTAGAATGAGATATAGCGGAACTGCATGGAATATGCCCACTGTGTATGTGTGTTTGGATTATATATGGGCCTTTTTTTCCTACTATGATAGTGTTCTTTAGAAACAATGTCTATATTATTAACAACTTTTTTAAACCACTAATTACACAGCTCTAAATATAAGCACAAAGAAGACATAACTTAGCTACCATTTTATACAAAGCTTTTATGTAACTACCAAACATTTGTTAAATTTCCCAAATGTAATTCTGCCTTACCAATGCAAGCAGTGTGGTGCTGGGTGAAACCAGGTGGACATTTGCAGGTAAAGCCCCCCAGGGTGTTGACACAGAGGAACTGGCAGTTGTGCTGTTTGGTCTGACATTCATCGAGGTCTGCAATGAAAAGGAATCTCAGAGAAATCAGAGCAGAGTTACCTGGCTAAGCATCCTTCCTCATGAGATCACAGGAGGCATACGTGCTCCACTGTGGGCATTCTGTCTAGATTTTTGCTGGAATCTTTGTGGGCTTCCATATGCATTATATAGCAAGTTTATTTATATAGCAGCATACACATTTTAGGCTATTATAATAAGAAGGAAGAGGTGGCACATAACACAAGATTTTTGCTTTTTTTTTTTTTTTTACAGTACTGGGGATGGAACCCAGGGGCATTCTATCTCGAGCTACAACCCCAGCCCTATTTTTTATTCCTTATTATTTATTTATTTATCTATTTAGTGGTGCTGGGGGTGGAACCCAGAGGTTTTCTACCTCTGGGCTATACTCCCAGACCTATTTTTCATATTTTATTTGGAAACAGGGTCTCACAAAGTTGCTGACAGCCTCACTAAGTAGCTGAGGCTGGCTTTGAACCTGCACAGATCCTCCTGTTTCAGTCCCCCAAGTGCTGGGCTTACAAGCGTGCACCACCACGCCTGGCTATTCCTTATTTTTTTGAAGCAGGGTCTCAGTGAGTTACAAAGGGCCTCATTAAGTAGCTGAGGCTGTCTGGGAACTGCGATCCTCCTGTCTCAGCCTCCCAAATGCTGGGATTACAAGAATGTACCACCACGCCCGGCTAGGTTTTCTTAGAGTAAGACACTGAATGGCCGAATCATAGCCAATTCTGTGAAGCATTCTGAAAGTTAACATTCAAGGTTGTAATTCTTGCATTTAATACATGGATGGTCACTTATCTCTATTAAAAGAAGGATTCAATAAAAATGTAACAATCTGGAAGTTGATGAAAGCCCTAATACAAGTGTGTAGTTAGGTTCTCCAGATCCAAATGAGAATCACATCATTGGTATCAGATGAAGCAAAAACACAGCTTCTATAGTTTTAGTCACATATGGCATCAACATATGGACTCATCTAATACAAAATCCTAAATCTGATTTTGGTTAAAATGAAACTTAATTTGGAAAAATACATTTAAAATAAGTTTACCACATAAGACATAGGCAAGACTGATTATTTTGTAGCTTAAAGAAAAAAACTCCAGTTCTCTATATAGGTTCAAGATAATTGTAGCTCTTGTGAATAGCTTATTTATTTGTTTTTGATCTGTCTTGAAAATAAATCTCACTTTATAGAGAATAATCTAGTTCAAAAAAATTTCCTGTATGAATATAATGCACCAATAAAAAAATTAAAAAAAAATGAAAAAAAATTTCCTCAGTCCATAAATTCCATACTAATGAGGTTTCCTATATGCTCAAATATATGAGTACAGTATTGAGACTATCTTAAAAACCTAATTTAGTGTGATAAATAAGTACTTCTACTACCTAAGCAAAAATTTTAAAATTTATCCACTTATCTTCACTATTCTCAGTAAATGTGTAACAAAGACAGCTTAGAGAAATGAAATTTTAGGTATGCAAGAAAAGAATATTCTGTTTGAATTCTTTCCTCGCCAGAATTTTATTTAAAAAAATTCATGTGGTTTTATCTTAGAAGTAAACTATTGTGATTTGGTTTTTAAAAATCTTTCTCTCACTCCTGGGCCCTTTGGCAGAGTTTACTACGAGTAATAAAATAGCCACTGGGAAGATACATTCCAGGGAAGGTGATAGACCTGGTATAATCCCTGGTATAATTACCTAACACTGAAACTGAAAGGAGAAAGACAGAGAGGGCTGGCAGCTGCCGGAGACTCTTCCCTCACCTTTGCATGTCTTTCCGTCCTCTTGCAGGACGTACCCCCTCGGACATGAGCACTGGTAACTCCCCTCAGCGTTCTTGCAGATGAAGTTGCAGGGCTTTGGTGACTGAGAACACTCATCAAGATCTAGGTAAAAGGGATGTGAAGATGAAAGTCCATTAAAAGAAACAACCAGCCTCTCTCCATTCTCCCATATTCTTACTTCATTCTTTTTGCTTTTTCTCTGCAACCTAAAATGGAATCTAGCGGGAGAAAAGGGATGCACAGAGTAATTTTTTCTAAAGTAACACTGGTTTACTCTGTAGATCAAATCTACAGATCTTGGATAAATAGTATAATGTACAGACAACCGGGTTCAAAAAATACACTAGTCTCTTCAGATTAATGTACTCTGGTTTACATCTTAGGAATCATAAACTTTAGGGGTCTCTCTCTCCTTTTTTATGGGAGGGTATGGCAGTTCTCTTAATTTTTCTTAAGTAGAGCTCCCCTAAGCCTCTGTGTCTGTGGGACCATAGATTGTGCCGGGAATCATCCAGGGCTTACCCTGGTCCACTCTGCTCTCAGGCTCAGAAAGCAGGCCTCTGCGGGCTCGATCAGTGGACTCTCTGTCCCATCTTCTGTCTAGTCCTTATTTCTTTAACTCCCTCCTTTCTGGGAGGACTCTGGCTAGCAGAGCCACAGGATCACTGCTCACAGCTCTCCCGAGGAAGTCCTCAGAACATAAAACCTCCTCTCCTCTCAGGCTTCAGTAACATCTCCCTCTTTTGTCCCAGGGGTGGCCAGTCCCAGTGCATAGAACTATCCCTCCTGGCTCTGCACAGTGTCTACACATTTATAGAAAGACCCTTTGTTAGACCCTCCTTGAGACATCCCCATTGGAATATGCCACCTCTTTCCTGCTAGGGCTCTGCCTGACAGCAATCTCCATCTCCTTCGCAGAGCATACCGGGTGCATGCCCACAGCTCATGGTTCAGAGCCTATTCTGTTATTCTCATGCCCAACAACTTTTACCAATTGAGCTGAATGCTTATGAAGAGTCAGTTTGGTTTTTCTTAACTTTTTTTTTTTTAAATGCCAAGTGTATTTGGAACTGTGGGAGGTACTTTATTGGGATAGCACATGAGCTGATGAAGTATGGAGAAAAAAAGTATATATAAAGTTTAATTGAAAACTAGGCTGGACATTTTAGAGAGAGACTCAATAAAGGTCAGTCCTCTCCCATTCATATGTCACTAAATTAGTGAGCAAGGCAATGACAAAAAAAAAAAAAAAGAAAGAGAGAGAAAGCGAGGGAGAAAAAATTGTAAGGTAGTCAAAGACTGAGACTACTTTGCAAGTAGAAATTTTAGGTGCTGTTTAATTGCTGCATCTTATGCAAAAATAGTGGAAAAGGTACTCTATATACACAAACACAGAAATTCACAATAAAAAGCATGTCTGTTCATCAACAGGATGACAAATATAGACTTATACATTGAAATAAAAATATAAAATGTTGAAAGTATAGTTTGCAATTTTGGTTTCCCTGACAGTTTCATATCCTACATGGTTAGACAAAGGGCAAAGGCTATGTTATTAAGCACTGCCTTGTGGAGAAGGGTGGCATCAATTTTAATAAAATGTGTCTCCCAAAGGACCAAAACAAAGACACTCCACCAACCGTATGCGATTGGCAGGGCGCTCTTGTTGACCAACCGAGGGACCGGGGGGGGGGGGGGGGATGCGGTGCCTTACCTACACAAGATGTCCCACTGAGGTCTGTGGTGTAGCCGACCTTGCAGAAGCAGCGGAATGAGCCCATGGTGTTGATGCACTGGCCGTTGGTGCAGAGGTTTGGCATTACCTTGCATTCATCAATATCTGTGGATCAAGTAAGCCAAAAATAAACAGAAGGCAATATATGTGCAAAGTGAAAATGATTCCGTAGTGCTTCTGGAATAGCTTTTTTTTTCATTATTCAAGAAATGGCAACAAGGAAGGGGCAGAAACACAAGCTGAGTGGTGAGAAATTCTCTTTTGGAATAACTCATTTTGCAATCAAAGTATGAATCAATTTTGTGGTCTAGAAAGCTACCTCTTTCAGTGTGAGACAGCTTCTGTTAGCAAAGTACTCACACAAAAGATTGGGAAGCTGTGCAAAAATGGTGGAAAAGAGTATTTTTCAGAACATTGGTATATTAGGAGGTTGTACAAAAAATTGAAACCACTAATCAATGACAGATCTCTGTATTTTAAGCCTTACAAACTAGCGAGTATGTAAGCATGCTGCAAATAGGATGAGTCCCTACACTCAAGCGACGATATTTATTTGAATAAGGCAAATGTAGTTTGGAGGATATAAGCTAAGCCTTTGGGTTCAGACAGATTTGTCCCAGGCTTGGGTCAAGCATTCCTTAAAAAGGTGTGATTTTGGGACCACTACTTACTGTTACCTTAACTTTGTGTTTCGGTTCCTCATTTGCTCCAATGGGAACAATGAAGTCTACCAAAGTTTGACATGAAGAATAAATCTTTCAAAGTTTCTAGAACACTAGTCTAGAACATTCTACTCGTACATACAAACTCCCAAATACATATAAATGCTTTAGCTATTATCACTGTATCAATGTTCACTTTTCCTTCTAAATAATCTGAATTAATGATATTCCCCGTGTTGATAAAAGTACATGCGGTGTCTCCCGCCTCACCTCTTCCATCCGTGGTGTATCCTGGGCCATGAGGACAAATCTTTTTGTACTGGGCAGTTCCGGGAAGTGGGCACAGCTCGCACTGGTGGCCCCAGCCTCGCCCGCCGTCGCAGCAGCACTCTGACTTTGTAACCAGATTGCGGCTGCTGGATGCCATCTGACACATGGTCTGTAATACCTCTGCAAAGCAGAGTCCCTGGCGGTTGTCTGCAAACAGCAAAGTAGTAAGAGTCACGGCCTGGAAACACAGGCTTCACTGTCTCAGGCTTCAAATCAAATAGGACAGCAATGCTTTCTCTCTTGGTAGCAATGATAGGAAAGACAAGGATCTTCTGTGCGAATGGTCCTCACTGCTGAGGACAGCTCATGGGGAGAGAGTTGTGTGGGCGGTGATGTTCACAGGGTTCTCTTCCACTGGGGACAGTTTATTAAACTTAACAAAAATTGGCACTATTCTTTAGAACTAAATTTATTTTTTTCTTTAGTCCATTAGCAACTAAGTGATAATGAACCATCATTCCTGCAGAATGCAAATGAAAAGATTATTTTTCTTTAAATACGCAAATAAATGCCAATATTTTTTGTTTGTTTGTGGTACTGAGGATTGAACCCAGGCGTGTTCTAACTTCTGAGCTACACCCCCAATCCCTTTTTAGTTTTTATTTTTGAAACGGGGTCTCACTAGGTTGCTGTGAGTCTTGCTAAGTAGCTGAGATTAGCCTCTAACCTGTGACCCTCCTGTCTCAGCCTCTGCAGGCATGTGACATCATACCCGCCTGGCCAGGATTTGTTTTGAAAAAACAAATTCTCAGTTCTGTTATGAACTTGGTACTTAATATAATCTAATTTATGATGTTTTCTATAGCCAAAAGGCTGTTCAAACATTTAGACCAAGCAGATTTTTTAAATATAATTAAATGAATTTCTGATGTAAACAGGAAAAAATCTTTAATAGGGTTTTGTAAACCATCCTAGTAAAACTGGAATATGAACAGAAAATTATACTTTCCTTGTAGATTATGTTTTCTATTTCCTAAGGTTAATCATTAATTAGTAAAGGTATAGATTGGACACAATAATAAGTGAAATTTATTTCCTTTTTTTTTTTTTTTTTTTTTTGCGGGTCTGGGGATGAAACCCAAAGGCATCTGACCTCTGAGCTACACCCCCTGCCCAATTTTTTATTCTTTATTTTGAAACCGGGTCTCACTGAGTTGCAGAGGGCCTCACTAACAATTTCCTAGGATTTGAAGCAGCTGATATTCTGAGAATAATCAGATACAGTTGAAACATGCTCGCTAATGGGCTCTCTCTGTCTCTCTGTCTCTCTGTGATACTGGGGATTGAACCCAGAAGCATCTACCTCTGGGTTACACCCCCAGCTCTGTTTTGTTAGTTGGAAACAGTGTCATGCAAAGTCGTGGAATCTGTGCTTTCTGGTCCCAGCCTCCCAAGTGCTGGGATTACAGGTGTGCGCCACCAGGTCTGGCTGGGAACTTGCTCTTTTTGTGATGTCCAATAATGAATCATTCACTGCTCTACTTACCTTGTCTACCTTAAACTCACGACACCACACTTTTACAGCAGCCACAATTAACTGCAGTGGTTAGAATGTGTGCATTTTCACATTAAAATACAATGTAATACTTGAGATTTACATTTTCCACAAGAAAAATATTTTGTACGACTTTTTTTTTTTTTCGGTACCATAATATAAAAACTGGCCTTTTTAAACTGTGGCATTTACTTTGCGTTAATATCAGCAGAGCTTACCTCACATTGAAAATATTTTCTTTTGGAATTAAATCATTCCCTGACGCAAGTTTTACTAATGTCACATTTTCTGTGGCATTTAATTAATCTTAATTTGGAAGGATCAGTTAAGATCATTATTTACATTACAAACAGATGCACACTGGAGACACACGTGTACAAACATGCCATTCTAACCAAAGAGACGGTGGGTTACCTGGACTGGAGGGTTTGTTTTACAGACAAGAATATATATGTGCAGCTAGCTCCCCTGTGATGACATCATAAGATGGATAGTTTATTTACAAAATGAAATATAACTCCCATGTTAGCTTACCCAGGCATTCAGTGCCCGAGGAACTGGACTGGAAGCCTTCGTTACACTCACACCTGTAGCTTCCAATGATGTTCACACAGCGCCCGTTCTCACAGATTCCTGGCTTGCTCCTGCACTCATTCTCATCTTTCAAAAAAAAAAAAAAAAGGAATATGAATAATGAGCAGCTTGTACAACTGAAATCTACAGAATCTCTTCTAATGTAGTCTATCGTATTTAAAATTTCTTCACAAGACAGATGAGATGGGATTACAAAGTCGTGCAAAAATACAAAAACGAACTTACCTTTGTTTTCACCTCTGAGCTAGGCCCCGGCCTTATTTTATTTTATTTTGAAACGGGTCTTGCTAAGTTGCTGAGGGGCTCAATAAATTGCCAAAGATAGCCTTGAACTTGCAGTCCTCCTGTGTTCTAAGTATTTGAATCACAGGTGTGTAGCACTGCCCCCAGTTTATTAATTTTTCAAAACTTTATATCCTTCTCCCAGGTGGGTTTTTGTACAAGAGAACATTTCTTACCCACTCTTTGTGGGGGAGGGATAGTGTTTGATACAGAATTGGGAAACTGGCCTCCAAAAGGGATTGATTTGCCCACGACAAGAAAACCAGCAGGGGAGGAACTTTGAGGAGGTGAGAAGAGCTGAGGGCAGAGGGTGGGTGGTATGGGCAGCAGTGGCTGGCAGGGAACAGCCTCACAGGCCAGGCCCCAGCGGGCTGAGAAGCCCAGGGGCGCAGGTGCTCGGTGAGCGCAGTGAACAGGAGGGCGGCCTTGGGCTGCTGCTAAGAGGGTCTGTTAGAGCAAAATCACTCTACTAAAACGCTGTCTTTAATTATTGCATTTACTCGATATTTCGTGAATTTCATTTGAATTTTTCAAAGCTATGCTGTTAGAAATAAAAAAGTTCATGTAATTTTAGCTTTTTGATAAATTATTCATTTTTATACTTTTTAGTTTTCAATTTACTGACACCCCCTCCCCCACCCTGGAACGTCTTATTCCATCCCTTTCTTTTTAACCTATATTTCACATTTTTGATTTAGGCATATTTCTTGTAAAAAGCACATAGCAGAACTGAAAAATAATTTTAAAATTACAATCTTTTATATTTATCTTTAACCAGCAATTTAAATTTCATCTATCACGATTATTGATAGATTTCAATTCTTACCCGCCGTTTCATGCTATTTTACATTTACTGTGCCCTTGGCCCTTCTCTCGGTACTTTTTGGATTAATATGTTTTTTTCCTCTGCCTTCCTCTTGACCCCGACTCACGTTTGGAAATTACATGTGAAGCAGAGATGAGCCAGTAAACTCTGTTGTTTAACTTAAAGAGCTGCTGATGGTACTTAAGAAATTTATCAATCAGCCAGGCGTGGTGGCGCACGCTTATAATCCCAGCATTTGGGGAGGCTGAGACTGGAGGATGGTGGTTCACAGACAGCTTCAGCTACTTAGTGAGGCCCTTTGAAACTCAGTGAGACCCTATTTCAAAATAAAGAATAAAAAAATAGGGTTGGGGTGTAGCTCAGAGGTGAAATGCCCCTGGGTTCTATCGCCAGTGCTACACACACACACACACACACACACACACACACACACACAGCAATCAAATTTTCTAGATCACGTCAGCATGCCAGGTGGCACGCACAGGCAACAGAAAGAAATAGATGCCAAGGCACTTGTTACAAAAAGTTTTAGAATAGATACTTATTCACTTGTTAGAGAAAATACTCAGGAAAGCCCATTATGCCCCTGTATCCCATACATACACAGAAAAACAAATACACTGTTAAGGCATCTTTGTTGCTGTTCAAGGTAAGGTTTTTTTTTTTTTTTTTTTTTTTTTTTGCAGGTCTGGGAATGGAGCCCTGGGGCTACACCCCCAGCCTGTTTTTAGTCTTTATTTATTTATTTATTTTGCGGGTCTGGGGATGGGACCTAGGGGCATTTGACCTCCAAGCTACACCTCCTGTCCTATATTTTTATTCTTTATTTTGAAACAAGGTCTCACTAAGTTGCGGAGGGCCTCATTAGGTAGCTGAGGCTGTCCGTGAACCACGATCCTCAGGTCTCAGCCTCATGAACGCTGGGATTATAGGCATACAAGTGTGCATCACCACGCCTGGCTTCAATGTAAGTTTTAATAGGTGTCCTACACTAGGGAAGTTGGACATAATGGGCTTGAAAGCACATGTTGAAATTGCTTCACATATATGTATACTTGTATTAATTTCAAAATATATTTTAGAAAGGGTTTGTGAGTGGTAAGTAATTTCCATATAGGTTTCTGACAGTATCTTATTTTGATTATTTTCCTACTTAATTTCAGAATTTTAGCTCAAAATTAATTTCCTTTAGAACATTTAAAAATATTGCTCTGCTTTTTTTTTAAAACCAAATGTTATTGATCATTTTTTGGAAATCTAGTTTTTCTCTCTGGGAACTCTGAGGATTTTCATGTTGCTCTTAAGTGTTTTAAAATTCACCATGGTGTGTCTTGGAGTAGTTATCTTTTTCCTTTCAGGAAAAAAAAAGTTTTATAGAAACTTAAAAGCATATACAAAAGTAATTAGCTAAGTTATTAACTTAAAATTTTCTTGGTTTATTATTTCTAGGCTCCGAGGATGCCAGTCTACCACTTTGATTTACTATTTTCCTAATGTCATCCATTTGCATTTCGACTTATATTTTAGTTGCTTGAATTATGTTTTGCAAAAGGGCTCTTGCTGGATATACTGCCTGAACTCTAGTGTATATCTAGCTTTTATATCTGAAAGATAATTTGATATGCTTCCAATTCTTAGATTACTTTTGCTTTATTGTCATTCACAATGAGAATTACCAAGAGAGGCTTACAAATAAGTCTGAATTTTTTCCTTCCTGTTGAAATTTATAACTTCAGTAGGGTGTATCTTGGTGTGATGTTAAACCACTTATGCAGTTTTGATTTCTAGTACCCACTTTTTGTCTTCTGACAACTTCTAGATCAAGAATGTCAAGCCCAGACATTTCATCACCAGCGCTTTTGCCCCTGGTCTATGTATTCTGTGCCTGGCCCAGCACAGCCCAGCAGGCAAGAGGGAAACACCCCCCAAGACACGGCGCATTTTAATCCCCGACTCTCACTTCTCAAATAGGTATTTGGTCCTTCTCAACAATCCTACTATGCTTGCACACATTTTTTGTTGTTGTTGTTTGTTTGTTTTGTTGCAGTACTGAGGATGAAACCCAGGGGCATTCTACCTCTGAGTTATACCCTCAGCCCTATTTTTTATTCTTTATTTTGAAACAGGGTCTCACTGAGTTGCAGAGGGCCTCACTAAGTAGTTGAGACTGTCCTCGAACCGCAATCCTCTTGTCTTAGCCTCCCAAATGCCGGGCTTATAAGCCTGTGCCATCACGCCCAGCTCTATTGCTTGCATTTTATAAAATAACTTCCATAACATGGAGACACGAATGACATTGCCCTACCGTGAGCCTTCCCCTCAGACTTGTGCTACTGCCAACAGCAGAAATATCTTTGGTTTTCTCAAGGGCCAGCCTGGCACTCTTGCTTTGGGATTGCTTCCATGATTTCACAACTCTCCCATCCCAGGGCTCACTCCTTCAGCATACATCCTTTGGCAACTGCATCCTGAAAACTAGTCTCTTCTTCTAGGCATGGTGATGCACACCTGTAATCCCAGTACTTGGGAGACTGAGACAGGACGATCGCAGGTTCTAAGCCAGCTTTGGCAACTTAGCAAGGCTCTCAGAAACCTAGCAAGACCCCGTTTCCAAATAAGTAAATACCTAAGTAAAAAGAAAGAAATAAGGCTGGGGTGTAGCTCAGAGGTAGAACACCCATGCATTCAATCCCCAGTACCAAAAAAAAAGTCTCTATTATATTTTACTCCTGCAGTTGTGGCCACATTTCTTTATTCTCCTCAGGACAAAACTTCTCCTAAGAAGGATCTCTGGTTCTTCTGCACCTCCGATTCTTTCTTCAACTCAGAGGTTCATTCTCTCCACTGAAGCTTCCTGAACAGATCAGCAAGTCTACTTACTATCCTCTGTCGACGTGTGTGTGTGTGTGTGTGTGTGTGTGTGTGTGTGTGTGTGTGTGCTACTGGGGACTGAATCCAGGGGAATTCTATCTCAGAGCTACACCCCCAATCCTTTTTATTTCTTACTTGAAACATGGTCTTGCTAGGTTGCTGAGGCTGGCCACAAACCTGTGATTTTCCTGTCTCAGGCTCCCAAGGACTGGGATTGCAAGTATGTGCCACCACACCCAGCTCTTTGTGTATGTCTTACTCTTTTCCTGAGTAGCATTACACAAAAGCTGCTATCCTCTAAGCAACCAAACGCTGTGTTCTTTTAATTCCCAGGGCACCACACTGGCCTGGAAGGCATCCCATATTGTTGGCTACCTCTGCCCAGGGCCCAGTCACTGTTTTACTTTCCAGGATCTCTCCAGTGTTCTCATCAGTCCCATGATTTTTAAAACATTTTGTATTTGCCAGCAATTTATATCTCTGGCTCATAAATACCTCTCTCTGCCTGCTTGACAGTACCACTTGGGAAGCTAACACTGCCTGACATTAGCAGGGTCAAAATAGAACTTTTGTTCTTTTGTGTCCCCAACGAATCCTGGTTCTTCCAGTCTTTTCCTTATTAGTTAATGGTAGCATCATCCAATCAGCTACTCAAGTAAAATCCTAGGACTTGTCTTTTCTCCCTCTTTTCTTTCATCCACCATGTCCGGTCAGTCCTTCAGTACCATCTGTTGCTTAACTCCAGCTCTGTTCCGGGTCTCACTCCTTTCCACATCACTGCGGCCCTAACAATTTTCTTTAAAACATGACATAGTTTTATATTGTTCTGTAACATGTATCTAGTGTTTTCTGCATCAGTACATACGCAAATTCATCTTACTCCTTTTGAATGCTTCATTTCCCTGCATGACTGGGCTGAGATTCCTTTACCTGTCCTTCTTTCTGTGGTGGATATTGAGATGGCTTTACTTTTTGGTTCATTACAAGCAGCATTACAATGCACATTCTTGTATTTATTTACTTTAAATTTTTTAAAAAAAGTTTATGCATGCCGCAAACTTCCTATGTACAATTCAATGATTTTCTATAAGTTACAGGGTTGTGAACCACTGCCACAATGCAGTTCTGGAACATTTCCATCTCCCATGGTGGGTTCCTGGGATCCCCTGGCAACCACTCTCCACTCTGACTCCTGGCACCAGGCAATCACTCTAAGACTCATTTTCAAGGAATCTTATTTTGACATTATTATTATTATTATTATTATTATTATTTTTGGTGGTACTGGGGATGGAACCCAGGGGCCTTTTACCTCCGGGCTACACTCCCAGACCTATTTTATATTTTTTATTTGGAAATAGGGTCTCTTAAGCCAGCAGAGGGTGGCTTCGAACCTGCGTGATCCTCCTGTTTCAGCCTCCCAAGTGCGGGGATTACAAGGGTGTGCCACCACACCCGGCTTGACTTTTTTTTTTTTAAAAGGAGAAAATGATCACTAAACTTCAGACTAAAAATAGTTATAATTTTCCCACGTACGGGAGGTCAGGAATCGCAGGTTTGCAGTTAAAGGAGGAGCTCACCTACTGGGAGCAGGGGGAGGCTGTGTGGTGGGCCCTGGGGGTCCCAGGTGACAACACTTTTGGAAAGAAGTGCTGAGACAATGAAGATGGAGCAGAGCGGGAGATGATGGCGCACATCACACAATCACAGCTCTACCTCCTCCCCTTATAAATGAATTAAAAGAGGCCCAAGTATGTTGAAAAATATAGTAAAAGTATCAGTGACATCCTGCAAAACGAGACTATCTGCCTCTTCAGATCTCTCCTCACTCACAGGAAAGAACAAAAATGAGACCATTACCTCATGCTTTTAGTTTGGTACATGAACAGAGCCACTCCAAGGAGTTTTACTATACTTCCACATTTAGGGTTTTAGAGTTTCAGAATCTGGGGCCATGAAAAACAAAACGGCATCTATTCGCAGGCAGCAAAGTCACTGTTGCTTTATCTAGAACCTATGTACTAGTGTGGATACTGAGAAGGATGGCAGCTAGCTGTCACACAGGCTCCACACAGCTGGAGGCAGCTGGCTTGTGGTTAAGATGGCTTGGGATCGGTCCACGCCCTTGACTCGGCGTGGGAGCACTTCATGAGCAGGCAGCAGCCCTCCAGCTTACCTACACAGCCTTCTCCATCAGGCCTGCGGGCCATTCCAGGGGGGCAGATGCACATGAAGGTGCCGATCAGGTTCTTGCACATCATGCCTCTGGATTCACAGTCGTGCAGCCCTTCAGCACATTCATCCAGATCTATAAAACATTTTGAGTAGAGAAAAACAAAAACAGGAAATTCTTGGGAGTGGACTATACTTTAGTAATGTATTTGGTCTTCTGCCACTGCCCCTTACTGGGGATTAAACTAAGGGGTGCTCTATCATTGAGCAACATCCCCAACCCTTTCTAGTTTTTCTTTTGAGACAGGATCTTGCTAAGTTGCCCAGGTTGCGGATCCTCCTGTCTCAGACCCCTGAGGAGCAGAGATTACAGGTATGTAACACCTGTGATGCCTGACATTTTCTTTTTAGCTCTTAAGGTGTTATTGTATGGTGTGACAAGGGAAGGAGGATTCCAGTCCTTTTCAAGTGTTGGCTACATTTCCAGATGTATGAAGCTTTCAGCATTAGCCTTAAGGATAAGGTCATGGAAGGGCAATCTTTGCTTTAGTAAGTGTCCAAGATTGTGACATAGAGGGCTCCTTATCCCATCTTTCCTTCTTTGATTTGTGTGCACACACCATCAGATATTTTGTTATATATAGATGTGGCAATCTACCAGTTCAATGCTGTTATATTTCTTTAAAGATCAAGAGGAAGTCAGCTGAGAACTATAAAAACCACTAAAAATTCCAGCATGGTGAATAAAGTTCTAAGTACTCCCTCGCCTGTGGCCTTACCTTTGCACATCTTTTGGTCTTCTCTGAGGGCGTAGCCAATTGGGCACGTGCATTCATAGGATCCAAAGGTGTTCATGCAGCGGAAAGCACACAGCAGCGGGTTCTGGGCGCATTCATTGATATCTGAGCAGAGAAACGGACAGGAAAGGGCTTAGCCTAGAGCTCTAAGTATTTGCTTAAAGAAACACTAGTGAGTTCATATGGCAGTCACACAGAAAGTAATAAGATAAAACTTCTACTATTGGTATGCAGAATTTGGTACCTAGCAAACTCATCTTCCAATATAATGCCTATAAACTGGAAAAAATAAAGTTTTTATTAGTAAGTTGAAACTAAGAGAAGACAACTAGCAAAGAAGGGATAATTTCCCCATTGGAGTCTTTTTTTTTTTCTTCCTGAAATTACCCTTCAGATGACCAGTGCCCTGGAAGTGGCAGTAGTTGGTAGCCAAATCTTCATCAGAAAATTTCTGAGATTCTGTCCAGAAGAACCTGGAGAGGAAACCTTGGGCTAACCAAGGAGTCAAGAAAACTCTGGAGAGTGCTAGGGGAGAAGAACAGCATTTTCCCCATATACTCAGCCCACATTGCCAACTATACCATGCATGTGTGGGGCAAAACCAAGGAAGGCTTAAAGATCAGAAATGAAATCTCAATCAGTCCCTTCCACAGGCCTGACATTTGGCTTTTGTGCCTCCCCAAGTTAGCTGCTAGACTGAAAGCACCAAAATTCTTTAGAGTAATATAAGTGATTCTAGAATTCAGCAGGCACAATATCTGGAGAATAAATCTAAAATTAACCAATACACTAAAGAGCCAGAAAAATATTACTAAATAATCTCAGGAGGAAAAGAAATCCACAGATGCCAACCCTGAGATGACCAGATGTTGGTGTTATCAGAGCAGCTATTGTAACTGTGTTCATCGAGGTAAAGGAATATATACTTGTAATGAATATGATCATTAGTAGAGTAGCAGAAAAGCATAAAAAAAGGCCAAAACATTAAAATACACTTTACACATCAAGAAGAAATAATGCTCAATACAAGGATCACTTGCCTTCACAATTCATCATGGGCCCTGGCTCAAAGCCTTCAATGCAGTTGCATTCAAAACTCCCGATGACGTTGGTGCACGTCCCATTTCCACATGGATTGCCGATTGAACACTCATCAGTATCTGAAAAAGGGAGAATAAGAAAGTGTCACAAAGGCTGGGGAAGTTTTGGCCTAAAGCAAGCATGTCCATGAAGATCCACACTGACCCGCACACCTTTCCTGGATCTGGGAAGGGCATGGAGACCCTTCTTTCTTAGCCCAGCCTGGGTTGGTCTTGATTCAGTGCTGAAGACCATGAAGGATCAGTGTGCAGTGTTCTGACCCCTAAAGATCAAAGATCCAGAAGCGGGCTGGGGGCCTTTGCTTCAAGAGCAGATGTGCACAGAGTCAAGTAGACTTCTTTCCCAGTTTCAGATTTTAGCAATTCTACGTCTCTAGAGATGTAAAAGTTTGTATACTTGGTTGAAGACAAAGGTTGGGCAGCTCTCTTCTTCTCCACACAAGCAAAGTCAGACTGGAAATCGCAGGCTGGGCTAAGAAAGAACCGTTACTAGTTACTTATCCCTGCTTTGCAAGTCCCACCACCATGCCAGGTACCTGGGAGGCCTTTTGCTGAATCTGAGAAATAAACCAGAACTTTCAAACTGCGTAATGTGGAGCTAAAACTCACCCACACAGCGCACTCCAGTGTAATCAAGGTTGTACCCCATGGGGCATTCACAGCGGAAGGATCCGTCGGTGTTGATGCACTGACCATTAGAACAGATGCCTGGGCTCTCGAGACACTCATTGACATCTAGAACACAAAACCATCCAATGGCTTAACTTCTTCACAGAAAAAGATGTGTCTGTACTATTTACATCTACTCAACATAGACTAAAATGAATAAGACATGGTATTTTGTCATATGTATTTCATATATCATGACAGTCTTATATATAATGTATGTTATAAAAATATTACACATGTACATTAAATAAAACATACCATATATTATATCATATATAAGTATGGTTTATAAATGAAAAAAAGTATATTTGTATAAAATGTGAATACAAGAATAAATTATGTCAAAGCACACCTTCACGTGTGTCATGAAGACTGGGGACAGTTCCATGGCCGTAGGGACACAAATCCTGGAATGCAACTACAGAGAAATATACAAATTTTCCATTATTAAAGAGTCTTAATTGTAAGAGAACTGAAGAACCAATGAACAATACAGATGAAAATTTCTATACAAAAGTGTTTTTAATGAGAGTTTAAAATTTTCATACTTTATTATAAAAACTGCACTGAGTATACTTAGAGAAGGCCATCTGAGCTTGTACTTCCAGGGTGCCACTGGCCTGAACTCTTTTTTTTTTTGTTTTGTTTTGTTCATTTAATACAAACAAAGCAGCCAACCCCAACCTGGAAACCAAGCCGGTGTGATCCTCCTAGGAATTATTCTTCTCACAAACAGCCATTACGTTGACTTGGCTTCTCAGAATTTACCTAACATTGTGAGAACCACAGCCTGCAATACTATATATACTCATACGGAACTTTTATTTTCTTGTGATGCTGGAGATTGAACCCAGGGCTCTGTACATGGTAAGCACAGGCCCTGCCACTGGACTGCACCTCCAGAACACCTACGTGAGACTTCTGCAGCAATCTGGAATATAATTTCTTTTCCCTTCTTGCTTCTCCTACCCTTCACATGTTGTATACAAATGTTGAAAGAAGTCCCCCAGGCTAGGGTGCTCGCTGAACCATCAAAATGTACATGTGAAGGGATAACTGCACTCTCAAAATATTCATAAATGACACATCAAACTGACTCCCGCAGACCTTCACGTGCCGGTGCAAAGGCACTGGGGCCCTTGCTCTTACCTTCGTCGTCTTTGGGGCACAGCTCACAGGGGTCCCCCCAGCCCTCTCCTGGCATCTTGCTGCAGCAGCATTTCGCTTTTGTGGTGTTGAAAGCTTTGGGTACAGAACACTTTCCATTTTCAAAATTTGTGAAGCAGAAACTCTGACGAGTATCTAATCAAGAAAGCAAATATAACAGAGCTCCTTACCAATCATTTAGATATACGGAATAATCTGTATATAAAACTGTGTGATTTTATTTTTTTGGTACTGGGGATGGAACCCAGGGGCATTTTACCCCTGAGCTACACTACACCCCCAGCGCTATTTTTTTATTCTTTATTTTGAAACAGGGTCTCAGTAAGTTGTGGAGGGCCTCAGTCAGTAGCTGAGGCTGTCCATGATCCTCTTGTCTTAGCCTCCCAAGTACTGGGATTATATAAAACTGTTTTTGAAAGAATATTTCTCATGGGTGGGATGCATGAGGTAGAGTAGGTTAGCAGTTAAAAAACATTTCTGAACACTCTCAGTTGTTCCAATTTATTTATTTACTGGTGCTGAGAAATTTTTTTTAAAATTCTTTTGCGGGTCTGGGGATGAAACCTGGTGGCATTCAAACTCCGAGCTACACCCCTTAGCCCCATTTTTAATTCTTTATTTTTAAAACAGGGTCTTACTGAGTTTCAGAGGGCCTCATTAAGTAGCTGAGGCTGCCCGCAGACTGCAATCCTCCGGTCTCAGCTTCCCAAATGCTGGGATCACAAGTGTGCACTACTAAGTCCAGCTTTGGTGCTGGGAATTGAACCTAGAGGCATCCTATCTACAAGCTCCACCTGCGACTCTTTTTTATTTTTATTTATTTATTTATTGGAACAGGATCTCACTGAGTTGAAGAGGCTGGCCTTGAATCTCCGATTCTTCTGTCTCAGCCTCTCAATCCCTGGGATACAGGCATTTGACACCATGCTTGGCCCTTCTTTATTTATTTATTTATTTATTTATTTATTTATTTATTTTGGTGGTACTGGGGTTCCTGGAAGCCCTTCTACCTCCGGCTATACTCCCAGACCTATTTTATACTTTTTATTTGGAAATAGGGTCTCTTAAGCCAGCGCGGCTGACTTAGAACCTGCGCGATCCTCCTGTCTCAGCCTCCCAAGCGCGGGGATTACAAGTGTGTGCCACCGCGCCTGCCCTCATTTGCAGTTTTCAAGTGACCTTTCTATAAAATTTTATTCCATTATTTAAAACGTTTAAAATATTTTTATAACGTGCTTTGGGAATTTGAGAAGTCATGCTAAGTATCACAATGACCTCTACACCGGTTCTTTTTCCACCGGTGCAGCCGACAAGAACAATCTGGGTAACTTCCAGTAAGTCAAATCACATCTCACATAACTCATGCAAACAAAACCCCAAAACGCACCACCACCAAAACCCAAAAATCCATGCCTGCAACAAGATGAAAGCAGTCAACTAAGATGACAAACTTTCATTTAGTATAGAAACTAAAAAAATGTAGAAATAGCGCCAATAATTCAAAGTACCTTAAAATTTTTCCATTGCATATACTTTGAGACCTGTATTTTTAAATTACAGATGCTATATTTACCATAGACAGGTGCTTTGCCATGACAAACCACTAGCATGATTTGCTACCTAGCTTTGAGGCTTTTAAAGGGAGAATTATGACCAAGAAGCCATTACAAAGCTTACCAAAGCATCTCCGTCCATTGTCGGACAACACAAAGCCCGGGGGGCAGATGCACTGGAAGCTCCCCGGTGTGTTGGTACAGGAGCCAAAAAGACAGATGTTGGGATCTTCATCACATTCATTTATATCTGCAGATGAGGGAGAGAATTTGTTAATATAATTAAATCAATACACTACTTATGAACTTAAAATATGTATCTATTCCATATTATAACAGTCACTAGCCAATAGATATTTAATATGAAATGAGGTCACATTACGTATATATTTAACTTACTCTTTCAATATAAACGACTATTGCTTCAAATGTCAAAGACTATATCTGGTTTTAACCAACCAGAGAGAGTCCACATCCAGCCCCAGCTCCTCACCCAGGGGTATACTGTAGATCCCTAGTGGAGCCATGACAGGTTTCATCCATACAGCAAACAGGCTAGGCCTAAGGTTCAGTTTCCCAGGAATACAACCAGCAGTTAATACAACTGCCAGTTTTGACACCTGGGTCGGGATGAAAAACTCCCAACCAACCCCAGGAGGCACGAACCAAATGGGAGGCACCAAGTATCCCGTCCGTTGCTTGTGATAACAGCAGTAAAAATTCCTTTTGGTTTAAAGATAACTCCTCTGTTAAATCACAGCCAGAGTGACTGAAATGTATAAAAGTGGCTTGGAACAAAGACTCGGGGTCTTTTTCAAGATTCTAGTGCACTGGATGATACTCGGACCCTAGCTCGAGCTAGTTCCCCGATAAACCCCTTCCTGTTTTTTCATTATTGTGTGGTGGTGGTCTCTGTCACCCTGGGGTCCCGGACTTTGAGTATATAACATCATGTACATTCACCTGTCTACCTGATGAGACCAAGTCGATGTCTCACCAGCACCACAGACTCAGGTGGCCAAATTTGTCCAACTGACTAGTCTCCTTCCCTGATTCTACTCTCTGCAATCTAAAAGGGGATCCTGAGTCATCTTTATTCCTCTTCCCTATAACCTTGTTATTTTTCTAGTACTGGGGGTTGAACCCAGGGGGGCATTCTACTTCTGAGCTATATCCCCAGCACTTTTTTTTTGTCTCTTTTTGAAACAAGATCTCACTAAGTTGCTGAGGCTGTCCTCAAACCTACCATCCTCCTATCTCAGCCTCCCAAATTGTGGGATTACAGGTATGTGCCACCACCCCTGGCTTCCTCCTGAACTTTTAACTCCCATATACAAGCAGCACGTGGCCTTCTGTTCGACCTCCTCTGTGCTTAGCTGTCCACCCTCAGCTGCCACTGGATTGCCTAAGTCCCCTGACTGACTTCAGCCTTTCCTCTCTCCTCTTGCTGCTACCAGGGTTGCCTTTCCAAATCATACATCTGATTATCTTTGAAAATGAGTGCCTCTGGAAGTAGAAACCAGATATATTGTAGATGGAACATTCTCTTTACCTCACAGAGTTCCTTAAAATAAGGATATCTTACCAGTGATCATAGACCATTTATCCCCGCGTGGGGAGTGCATATTTAGTGGTTCACTTCAACCAAATGATTAAATATTAAATAGCTTTAGGCACATGGCTTGTGGCTTTAGCTCGGGTTGTATCTACAGCTTCTAGAAGAGCATGTGCCTGGCACTTACTGAGTTCTCAATTCATTTTCGAAGAATTTTAATGACTGAGTCGTATCACATCCTTTCTAGAAGGCATAAAAACATAAGCCCTTGCATTCAGTGTTTCTACACTGCCTGGAGATTAAGTTCAATCTTCTGCGCCAGCCACTCCATATGCTTTGGATCCTTGTTTTCAAAATAGCCTCTTCTGTTTTCTTTACCTCTTTGATTGGTAAGTTCCCACGCAGCACTTACGAGTTGCCCTGAATCCCACTGGTCCTTTGTGACTCTTCCTCAGAATGCCACTCTCACCAAGAGCACAGTAATTCACAACCCCTCACTGTGCTCCCTCCTGTACCTGGCTCCCCTCCAGCGCAGTGTCTAGCCTTATAAGGAAGCCTTTACAAGACAGCTTTATTTACAAAACATGCCTCTCCCATTTGGAAGGAAGTTGCCTAAAGCAAAGCCTGTATTTTGTTTAGAAAGGCGCCACTTGTTCAACTGGGAAACCTTTGGAATATAGGCATGGATAGATACATGTGTGTACACATAGACAGATATGTGTTTGTGTATGACACTTGTGATCATGTTACAAAGAATCTCATCTGAGAAAAAATGGCTAGAAGAGATTCTAGTCTAAAGGAAATATTCTCCTGGTGAAGAAAGTTTCAAAACCAATTTTTTTCAGAGATGCACAATAGCAGGATGACTGACAACGGTTAAAGAAAAAATATTTCTGAAATTTAAATAGCATGTTAATTGAATCATAGATATAGATACTTTTACTAAGAAAAAAGGTAGCCAAGACTACATGATATACGAAAGTGTATGTATTTCTTTTTCCTTGCTAGTGGCTAATACACTGCTGCTGTTAATGTTCATAAAAAAAATGGATCATGGAAACATGAAGAATCAAGATTAAACATGAAAAAATGATATAGAGGATCTTAAACCTTTCAAAAGAATTCTTCCTAAGAAAATTCTATTATTATTATTATTTTTCAGTAAACTTACATAATCTATAAAAATCAGACACTCAGAGTAGGGATAACCATAATGTTTAATTATATGGTCTGAGACATAATTAAATTCTATGACATCAGCAGCTTTTTTTCAGCTTTATAACTCCCTCAAATGTAAACAGTAGAGTACATATCTTTATATGAAATCTTGCCAAGGGTGATAGAATTTTTAAAAAATTAGATAAGTCATAGGCAAAACAAAAACACTCTTAGCAATCCTTTCTCATTAGAAAAACCACAGTAAGATGCTGGTGCTTCTGAATTTCAACAAGGCTGTAAAAATAATTTGCATGAAAGTTAAATAAAGTGAACTGTTAAAAAGTTGGCCTTCATTATGTCCACCAGGCAATTCTGACACCCACTTTTGATGTGGTTACAGTGTTCTCATGTGCTGGAAGACTTTCAACAGAAAAAACATCTGTTATGACAAATGGGCTAATATTTTCTGTTTTGACATGAGGTCTTCCCCCCCGGGGGGGGGGAGGGGAAATGTCTCCATAGAATTGTCAAGACTTTCTCTTCCACATTTCTAGGACTTGAGATACCTTCAATAATGGGTTTAAAGTTGGATGCCAAAGATTACAATTTTTGTAGACAGTCTTTAAATTCAGTAGAAAGTCTCTGTTGACATTTGGAGATTAAGAGTATGATGAAAATTCTTTGACTAGCATTAGATTTTCTATTAATGAAAAAATCCCACATCCCTAAGTTTTTTTTTTTTTTTATTTCTACCATCAAATGATTTCTGATGGTTCGGTAAAACAGCTACAGGCAGCTGTATATTTAATTCCTTAGGTTAGATACTTGCAGTGGCTGAGATGCAATACATTTCCAGAGTCCATACTAACTCTATTATATTGCACAAACTGTGGACCTCAGGACACACGCTAGTCTTACCAATGCAATTCTCGCTTTTGACTTCATATCCTGGGGGACAAATGCATCTGAAGGATCCTTCCAAATTCTGACAGGTACCGGGAGAACAAGAACCAGGAAGGGCCACACACTCATTAGTATCTTTAGAGAGAAAGAAGAGAAGAGCGTCACTTAACCATGAGATAATCATTGCATAGATTATTTGTCAGCTGAACAGTATTAACATGGATTCAGGGCTGGGCATGTAGCTCAGTGGTGAAGCACTGTGTAGCTAGGCCACCATGGACAAATATTCACCGTGGTATTCTTTTGCCATCTTGGGTTTTTTTTTTTTTTTTTTTTTTTTTTGGTAGTGCTGGGGACTGAACCCAGGCACATTCTAACTCTGAGCTATGCTTTCGGTCCTATTTTAGTTTTTATTTTGAAACAGGTTCTCAGTAAGTTGCAGACAGCCTGGCTAAGTTCCTGAGGCTGACCATAAACCTGTGATTCTCCTGTCACAACCTCCCAAGTACTGGGATTATAGGCGTGTGCCACCATGCTGCACTGGGCTTTGGGTTTGGGTTGTTCTTTTTTGGCAAACTGGTACTTTTTAAATTTATTTCTTTTATTTATTTGTTTTTGGTAGCACTGGGGGATAGGACCCAGGGGCTTTCTACCTTAGGGCTACACCCCCAGCCCTATTTTATTTTGTTTCTTATTTTATTTTACTTTTTTGTGGTACTGGGTGTGGAACCCAGGGGGCTTTTCTACCTCCAGGCTATACTCCCAGACCTATTTTATATTTTATTTGGAATCAGGGTCTCACTAAGTTGCTGAGAGCCTCACTAAGTAGCTGAGGCTGGCTTTGAAGCTGTGTGATCCTCCTGTCTCAGCCTCCCAAGCGCTAGGATTACAAGCGTGCGCCACCACGCCCGACTACTTCTTTTATTTACTTCTTAAATTTATTTCCTTTGCCTGCTTTGACACAGACATGGATAGCCTCAGGATCTGTGCCCAGTAAATATATTCCCAACTGGTAGTATTTTATACCAAAATTTCTCCATCATAGGTTCTCTTGGTCATGTGATATGATGACTAAATGTGAATGAGGCCCTAAGTTTTGGAGTGGGAGGGAGAAGGGAGACAGTATTTACATTATTTTACAAAACAAAACACAGCACAGTAAAGACCATTTAGTGTTTAGATTCTTACCTATACAGTTTTTGCCATCTGGAGTAAGTTCATAACCCTCGTTACATAAACACTTGAAGGAGCCAATTTCATTAAAACACCGTCCATTTCTGCACACTTGACCAAAAAAGGAGCTGCACTCATCTATGTCTATAAGCATACAGGGGAGAGAGAGAGAGAGAGAGAGAGAGAGAGAGTTTTTGCACCAGCCCCATTTCACTAACTGGCATACATTGACAAAAACCTTACAATTCCTCATCGACACAGAAAAATGGACCCTAGCATACTGCTTGTGTAACTAACGTGGTTACATGGATTCCTACTGTATTTCAACCACAAGAGTATACTTTGATCTTAATATATTTCATGAATTTACAACCAGATGAAAGCTGAATGTGTAAGGAAAAGCGTTTTATCTTTTTTTTCCCACAACTGCAGAATTTCGGAAAAGAGAAAACCAACGTGAACATAAACTGTGTTAGAGTCGGAGGTGGGGCTGAGCTGTAATGGTCCTGTGGTGGTAGGAATCTGAAGTTACTTCCACACACCTAGCAGGCTCATGAAATTCAGACATGTTATGCTGCACAGCACCGACACAAGGTCTGGCACATGGTGAACAAGGAGGACAAGTTTGTTGTCATTTTTCTTATTATTTCCACACCTGCTTCAGGACCCTCCCCGCCCGTTATTCATTCACATTTCATATTTGTGTATTAACGTGTGCCCAAGGCTAAAAACCTGGACTGAGGTTTGATCTCAAAACCCAGTCACCATGTGCCACTTTTGTGGAAAAAGGTATCCAGGGTTCAAAAGCTGAGGAAAAAGAAAATTTCAAGACATGATATAGATATATGTTTATAAGTTGGAGGCTGCTATAGCATTTTAATGTAAACCAAGAATGGACTTCTATAAAATACTCTAGTAATGCTGAAACAATAAAGTATCTATCTTTATCCAGTCTAAGAGGTAAAAATAACTAAAACCATACGCCAGTCTCAACATATTTACTGTCATTCAAATGGCTTTTTCCTTTGAATTGATTTGTAGACTGGCAAAAGAGCTAAAAAAAAAAGTGGTCTTGTGCTTATGTGGGCCAAAAAATGTTTTGGATAAGAAAAAATTGGTCAATGACATTATCTATCCTTTGGCACACATTTGCAATTCTCATAATTAAAGCTGCTTCTGCTGTTTAGGTTCACTATTTCACTACACTGCACAGAGTGGAAGTGTAAGGAGCGGCGCAGGGCTCACCCAGGCAGTCGTTGTTAGGTGTGAGCTCGAAGCCAGGGTAGCACAAACAGTTATAGGATCCAACGGTGTTTTTGCAAGTGCCATTGCCACACGGGTGTCGCTCACACTCATCAACATCTACAAAGAAGCAATACCATAAGGAATTTAATTTTTAACCAGAAAAAAGGCTACCAACCTTTTACTTTTTTTTTCCAACCTACTGAATTATTTAGCTTTTTCTGGTACAACTAATAGGGACACCTATTTACTTGTGAGAATAAGTTAAAGAGAAAAGTCAAATATAAAAAATTAATGACTTAACATCACATGCCACGTTCATGATTAACCTAAAAAAGCAGCCCCTCAGAAGAGATGTTTTAAATATGTCTGTATATCAATTGGAAGTAAACTGATAGTTTGAAATATTAAAATAATTAGTTTTAGGCTGGGCGTGGTGGTACACGCTTGTAATCCCCATGCTTGGGAGGCTGAGACAGGAGGATTGCATAGGTTCGAAGCCAGCCTCAACTACATAGTGAGGCTCTCAGCAACTTAATGAGACCCTGTTTCCAAATAAAGTATAAAATACGTCTGGGAGTATAGCCTGGAGGTAGAAAGCCCCCAGGTTCCACCCCTGGTACCACACACACAACATTTTGTTTTACTTAACATTATAAACACTTGCCCAGAAATTTATATACCTTAATTTGATTGACAAACCAAAGATAAAATTGCAGAGGGCCTCAATAAGAAGCTGAGGCTGACCACAAAACTGCAATCCTCCTGTCTCAGCCTCTCAAGTACTGGGATTACAAGGCTGCACACCACCATGCCTGGTTAAAGATAAACTTTATCTTTCCTAATTTTATGAAGTAGTGGAATCCAGTCAGACTGAGGACTCTGACTTTTATATGAAAAATCACTAAGAGTGAGGTCAGATTTTTCTCATTTTTTCCCCCAAATCATCCTTTCTCCAGGAGTAGAAGAAGGAGATGTATGAGAAAACAAGCACTCTCAGAAAACCCATGCAAAGAGGACTAGGGCCTGCATTTTCTTTGTATAAGCATCAGGGAGAGCCTTTTCCCTGTTGCCCTGCAGGCGTTTGGGGGTGAGGGGGCCTTACAAGGCAATGGCTCAGCTAAGATGGTCTCTAGGTGTTTCTTGTTGCATGAATATGCCACTAAGGAAATGAATTCCATGTCAAAATCTGATTTTAATACTCACCTAGATAGTATCTCTAATACCAAGGGAGTAGATGCATAACCCTAGCTTTTTCCACACTGAGAATATGCTAATTTTAAAGAGCCAAGTTTTAAATTTAATTTTCCTCCTTCGAGTGCAAAGAACAGAGAGCATTCTGGCAAAGGCAGTGCCAACCGCTGAGATCAGATTCAAGGAGTTATTATGCTCAGCCTCATCAGCCTCAAGGCGTCCAGCCCATCTGCCCTGGAGAACTTATTAATCATCAGCTCAGCGAGTGCTTTCTGAACACTATTACACTACCTTAGCTACTGGGGATATTTACAGACCTTGGCTGTCTTTACTTCTACAGTTATTATGAGAGAATCACACAAGATGCAGATAAATCTCGAACAGTTCAATAATTTGTGTAAAGAGTATGTGTGTGTATCTAAATATATTCCTGTTAGTGGAGTCACACATAGTACTGCTCTCTTTTTAAGGCGAACAGACAGAAGTAAAGGGCAGCTAGTACTGTGTAAATTTAACATATGCCCGAGTGTCTCGGGATGTGTGTGTGTCAAGCCTTGTGAATGTTTTCTGGGGAAAATGGTTGGAAAGCTTGAACTGAAGAGCACACTACCGCATGTCTTGCACATTTTGCACTGAACAGTTTTAACATGGAAGAGCCACGGTCATTACTGGTGGCACAGAATGAAACTGTAATCTGTCTCGGAGTCTCAGCCCCACTTCACTCCCTAGGACCAAATGTTCTTACCCATGCACATTGTCTGGTCCTGAGAAGCCTTAAAGCCATTGTGGCAGATGCACTGGTAACTTCCTTGCAAATCAACACACAGGCCATGACTGCAAACGTTAGGAATTTCTAAACATTCGTTGCGATCTATAACAAACAAACAAAAACCCCACATGTTACAAATATCTGATTTTTATTAAGATTCCTTCATTTTTCACAGATGCGTTTCTCTAACCTGCTATTAATCATTATGGACAGGCTGAAAATGAACCATAACAATAGCTGAATTAAAATAAGACAGCTTTCAAGTACCAAGACTCTCTTTTTAATCATGCAATTTTGTAAGTTGATTGGTATCTCAAGAATACTACTTTATCCTAGGGGACTCAATTAAAGGGACCGCTAACACAATAATCTAAAGGATATGGTGAAACAGGTTCACTATACATAGACTGAATTAGAAATCTTTTTAAAGACTTTTTTTTTGGTAGAAAAACATGGGCATGCACTATCCCTACTTTTTTTGTGTGTGTGGTGGAACTGGTGATTGAATCCAGAGGCATTCCACCACTGAACTACATTACCAACCTTTTTAATTAATTTATTTATTTTCATTTGGGACAGATCTTGCTAAATTATACAGGCTGGCCTGGAATTTGTGATTCTCTTGCCTCAATTTCTTGAGTAGCTGCAATTACAAGCATAGGTCACCATGACTAGGTATGGATCCTCTTTTAGTGCAGGATACCAATTTCTTCTTTTATTGCCCAAAGGTTTTTCCTTATTGGGCTCTTGTCTGTGAGATTAAAAGTCCGCAGACTATAACAGGGTGGGTATAGGGTTTTACTGATTTTAAGCCAATGAAAGATAAAAGACAAAAAGCTCCCCAGCCGGTCCCTGAAGGAGAGTAACCACTGAAGTTCTTTTGTCCCTTCTTATGATTTTCCATCTGCTCTTTTATGATTGGTCAGAATTGGGTCTTGGGGACCCAATGTCTTTTGCCCAGTTTCAACCCTTAATTTGAATCTTTATCTTACAGGTCAGCGGGCTCTTCTAATCTCCTGGCGCTACTAGTTTGCCTCATCATCCTTTCCCCTTTGATTGTTCTTGGGGCTGAAGTTTCCTTGCCTGGTTCATTATTACCCCTGCATCTTATATAACCTGCCCTATTTCTGTTCTTTATATAGATTTTTTTTCCTTCAATTTTTCCTGTTCCTGGGTCCTCTGCCCTAAACTGCCTAGTGTTCTTAGCTCTTTAGTAGGAAATCCAAAGAATCTCGTGCTCAGCACATCAGCCCTTTTCTTACCTACACAGGCCCCGTTAGGCGAAAGCTTGAAGCCTGCGGCGCATTCACAGCGGTAACTGCCGGGACTATTGATACAGTCTGCGTTTCTCTGGCAGAGATTATCACCATTGCTGCACTCATCAATATCTGAAAGAGCAACAGTTCCACTGTGAAGTTTTCATCATTGCCTTGGGGTTACATACACACCACCACCTTATGATCAACTCAAAGAAATACAAAAGGAACAGTAACAATGAGACAAGGATCTAAAAGCCATTTATGCGTACCAAACTCCTTTGGATGAATGTATATTTTTTGGATTACCTTCACAGACCAAGAGCAGGTCATTGTAACTGAATCCTGTGGGGCATTCACAGCGGAAACTGCCAATCTGGTTAATGCACACTCCGTTTGCACAAATGCCTGGAATCTCTTTACATTCATCAATGTCTGAAATCAAACAGATTTGGTGAAATATATGTGGTTCTGTTTAATGTATTCACTATGTAGCCTGGAATAGGGCTAAATGTATCTAGAATAAGAATACACATTCAGTGTTGCAAAAATAAAATGTATACTGGAATAAGTGGTTTTGTGGTTTATGAACTATAGAGACCATAAAATAGACAAATTCTCCTCCTCCTCCTCCTCCTCCTCCTCCTCCTCCTCCTCCTCCTCCTCCTCCTCCTCCTCCTTCTTCTTCTTCTTTTTTGGTGGTACTGGGGTTTCTGGAAACCCTTCTACCTCCAGGCTACACTCCCAGACCTATTTTATACTTTTATTTTGAAACAGGGTCTCGGCTGGCTTTGAACCTGTGTGATCCTTCTGTATCCGCGTCCCAAGTGCGGGGATTACAAGCGTGCACCACCACACCTGGCGACAAATTCTTTTAAACAGTGATGGAAAAATTTAAATGTCTGATAAGATCTACTAAGTGATTTTGGTATCAATAGGCAAACAAACTTCTTTGGGAATCAAGCCCTCTTTTTAAGCTATATGTCAGGTAACCTTAACTGCTTCCATTGTGTGATAAAAAAAAATTCAGTTCCTTAATTCTGTGTAGTTTTTTTTTATATGGACACATAGTTGAGATAAAAAATATACTTAAAATTATATCTCTTACTGAAATATTGAAGAAGAAAAGTAGAGTGAGCCACAGAAAGTAAGTACATAAAATACACTCAGGAGGTAATTTATATGGATGATAATTTTGCAAATTCCCTTATAGAAAGGAATACAATAAAAATACAACAAAACTTAAACATGTAATTGGAAAATGTCAGCTAATGGTTAAAATAAGGTGGGTTATTTAGAGTCACATAATATAATATGCATGGCAAGAAAAATAAATTTTTTGCATGATATGTATGAAATCTTGAAATTGTTATCTAACTACTGTAACTCAATCACTAAAACGCACTGATAGAATAATATCATTGATACTTGGGTAGACTCTGTAATCATGTTATTATCTAACTTGGAATTATCTAATATTGGAATCCATATTATTATGTTTAGTGATTCCTTGATTTAAAATAAAAACAGTAATTTTTGCTGGGCATAGTGGCGCATACTTATAATCCCAGTACTTGGGAGGCTGAGATGGGAGGATAGAGGTTCTCAGACAGCCTCAGCTAATTGGTTAGATTCTCTGCAACTTAGTGAGACCCTGTTTCAAAATAAAGAATAAAGCCGGGCATAGTGGCGCACGCTTGTAATCTCAGCACTTGGGAGGCTGAGCCAGGAGGATCGCTCAGGTTCGAAGCCAGTCTCAGATACTTAGGCTCTCAGCAACTTAGTGAGACCCTGTTTCCAAATAAAATATAAAATTGGTCTGGGAGTATAGCCCGGGGGTAGAAAGCTCCTGGGTTCCATCCCCAGTACACCTCCCCACACACACACCAAAAAAAAAAAAAAAAAAAAAAAGGAATAAAGACTAGGACTTGGAAATGTAGCTCAGAGGTAGAATGCTCCTGGGTTCCATCCCCAGTACCACAAAACTAGTAATTATTTATAAAATATGTGTTTTATATACATAAATGTACATTTACATACCTTCATATAAATAAACTTAATTTTGGAAGACTCACCAACAGCTTTTCCTGTGTGAATGTCAAAGGTGAATCCAGGAATATTTCCACATATGGTTTTAAAGTCAGCTTTAAAATATAAATAAAACAATGTTCAACATTCTCAAATGCATTCCAAATAGCATTTTATACAGAGTATTACTTTTACAAACACATATTTTGTATTATGCACAACCACACATTTAACTTTAATTACATTTATTTCATAACAGTGCCAGTTTATGCAAATAGTAGATAGATCTAGACATTCTCTACTATTAATGCTCTTTTTATCATAATTTTTTTACTTCTTTGTTAGTAGATGGTAAGTAAATGATTAGAAGAGGCAAAACGTCTACTTAGGCATTTAAACACATTTTTCTATTCTTATGGTATCTAGAGCTCCAAAAGATCTAATTTATAAAGACTAGAAAAAAACCCCAGATTTCGATAAGAATTTAAAAGGGATAATGATTACACAGACACCCAGGTGGGCAAAATGGCTTTGCAGCAGAGAAACATGTTAGCAATGAATAATGAATGATATGTGAATTTTAATTTTTAAAGCATAAAAGTCTATTTGTTGGAATGTGGGATTTGAGGAATAAAAATTGAAATATCATACAATAAAATAGAGAATCTAAGAATTTTTTCTACACGTAATTCACCAAACCAATAGAAACTTAAAACAACATTAACGTTGATAAAGCAAAATCCCCTGATGCCTGCTGTTACAGAAATGAGTAAAACTTCTGTAAACAGTACTGGGTAAAACTTGTACTGCACACTTGTATTCCACGCACTAGTAGGACAAGGATCCTGCAGACTTTATCCATCGATATACACAAAACATCCAGAGGCCCAATTTCATAGTTTCTAAATGCCCGGCAATAAGCAAATTACAATTTACATGTATATCATCTCATTAACCACTAGAAGAGCCATATGAATTAGTCTCTGCCACTATCTATTTATTATCAATATTTTATATATGAGGAATTAGTTTCAGAAAGCATGAATTCTTCCCATGGCATCAAACAGTATATGGCAGAACTTTTAGAAACACATCTGTCTCAAACCTAGCCCTTCAATTCCTTTCACAAAAAATGCTGTATTTTAATTCTCCAGAACGGCAATCTTTGATGTCTAATTATGGAGTTTTTACAGTGAGAATCATCAGAATGTTTTCATTTAATTGTATGGAACAGCCGGGCGTGGTGGCGCACGCTTGTAATCCCCACTCTTGGGAGGCAGAGACAGGAGGATTGCGCAGGTTCAAAGCCAGGCTTGCTGGCTTAAGAGACCCTGTTTCCAAATAAAAATATAAAAAATAGATGTCTGGGAGTGTAACTCGGAGGTAGAAGGGTTTCCAGGAACCCAAGTACCACACACACACACAAAACAAGTAATTGCATGGAACATTACTGTGGCAAGATAGGGAAGAAAATGCATTTGACCATCAAATTTGAGCAACTGAAAAAGGACCGTGTGTTGCTTTTAAACACTTCTCTCCCTGAACTCACTATTTCATTATCATATTAAATAAACATTTATAGGTAGTATAAATAATATAAACATAATATGTAGATATATTTATATGCATATAAATATGTGTATACCTATATATACATAATAAATAACACACACACCATTAGTAGTAGCATTTGGTAACAAATGCATCATCACTGCTTATTTGTCCCATTGGACCAACTCATAGTATCTACAGTTATTAAAAATTACCGCTCTGTGGGTCATAATAAACATGAGTGGGTACCAATTTTAAGACAAGTAGTTTGTAGCAGAACACAATGGCATGTGCTTGTAATCCCAGTACTTGGAAGATTGAGGCAGGAGGATCACAGGTTCAAGGCCAATGTGTGGTAACCTTGCAAGACCTTGTTTCAAAATAAAAAATAAAAGGGGCTGGTAATATAGGTCAGTGGTAGAATATCTCAAATCTCTCTTTCACACGCACGCACACACACACAGTTTTTGCTCTGTCTTAATTTCTCTTTCAAAAATATTTGTGCTTGTGAGAAAGATATTATTATGTAAAAGCAAACTATTTTCTGCCTAGAAATTTCATTTAAATTTGAGAAATAGGATGCATAGGAAATATTTTCATAATAAACTGTTTTTATGTTAAGTCATTTTTTGAGACTGAACTATAAAAGATACTTCTTGAATGTGATGGCTTCTAAATTACTTTATCAAGCTGAGTGTGGTGGCACACTCTTGTAATCCCAGCATGTGGGAGGCTGAGACAGGAGGATTGAGGTTTGCAGACAGCATCAGCTACGACTTAGGCCCTTTGCAACTCAGTGAGATCCTGTTTCAAAATGAAGAATCAAAAATAGGGCTGGAAGTGTAGCTCTGATGTAGAATGCCCCTAGGTTTCATCCCCAGTACTGCCAAAAAATTACTTTATCAAAATATATTTTTTGTTTTAAGAGAGTGACACATAGTAGTTGCTCAATAAGTATTTGTTTGAGGACCAGATCAATAAATGGTCAGCATGGTTTAAGATAATGAGTTTAAATGGACTAATGCTATAAACTCTGAACTTTTTAGCAATGGAGCCTATTTTCAGGATTCAGAATCTTATTCAACACATTTCAGAAATTAGCATTTGATAGCAAAAGAGGCCACTTCAGAGACTGAGTCCAAATGATGCTTTTGGATATTTTCAGAGCTGAGTGCACCCCTGGTCTCGGCGCAGGACGACTCTTACTGCACTGTAGGGAGAGGTGTGCATGCTGACTCAGCCTTCAGCAGAGGCACGGGTGGGTTGCCTGCTTACCTGTCCCTGGTGTTGGGCATGGTTCACATGGTTTGTTCCAGGCTTTGCCAACATTGTACGTGCAGCAGCACATCCTCTTTGTCACATTAAAAGGCAGCTCATTCTCACAAGTGGTTCCATTATAGCTTCTGTAGCAAAAGCTTTTTCTCATGTCTACACAGAGAAAAACAAGTAAGTGAACTAGCCCTATCAGCAAGCAGCAAACGACAAAGCCCTGGCACCTGTAGACACAGAGCCTGATCATCACGGCTGTGAAGAATTTCTCTGTCAATCACAGTTATCTTAAAATAACTCATTAGGTTGGTAAAATCATTTTTAAATCCTCATCTCTTCAGTTTTTAGATGCCATTGTCTTTTGGGAGACCAAATTAATATATATATCTTCAAAAGAATTTATTTAATTTAAAAAGAATTAGATATGAATTCTTAAGTGTTCTCCTATTTGTATGTTTAGTTTTTTATAAATAGTTATAATGACTGGAGAAGATGTAACTGAAATATTTGATAAGAATTTTTTATGTTGGGTTTTTGAAAATACTGCACTCACATGCTACAGGTCATAAAACTCAATATATATCCAGTAGTTTCTGAAATACTTCAATACTAAAAAATATCTAATTTCCAAAATAATTCTGAGACCAGAGTGCCTTTTGTGTGGAGTCAGCAGCTGTGCCTTGGTGTACCTCAGGAACCTGGCTTTGGACTCACCCATGCAGCTGTGGCCACCATTGACTTGCATGTACTCAGGTGGACAAATGCAGGTGTAATTTCCCAGGGTGTTGTAGCAAGTGCCAGGCCCACACACGCCTGGGTGTGCAAAACACTCATCAATATCTGCAAGAGGCAAGAATAGCCACCAATTCATAAGGACAGTTTTGATGGATTTATATTATTTAAATTACTTAACAAACCACAGAAGATTTCCCAATTTCATATTTATACAAACATTAGAAATAAAGAAAATACCCTAAGACACACATTTATATGACACAGGTATTTGTTCAAAAGAAAACAAACCCCTAATACTAAAAAAAAAAAAGAATGAAAATAATGTAGTCTAAAGTGGTAAATAAATAATAATTTACCTGGTATATATATATATATATATATATATATATTTTTTTTTTTTTTTTTTTTTTTTTTTTAAGTACTGGAGATAGAACTCAGGGACATCTACCTCCAAGCTACACCCCCAGTCCTATTTTTTATTCTTTATTTTGAAACAAGGTTTCACTAAGTTGCAGAAGGCCTCACTAAGTAGCTGAGGCTGTCTGTGAACCAGGATCCTCCTGTCTCAGCCTCCCAAATGCTGGGATTACAAGTGTGCTTCATCAAGCCTGGCTCTATTTTTAAATTAAAATACATGGTCCTCAAGTGGAATTTCTTTAAAGCTTGCTTCTCTTTTATGTCATTTAAACTAAGTCTTAATGCCAACTCTGAAACGAATGCAGGTTAGGAGGGCCTTTCTCTTTGTAGCTTCTTTCAAACTTGTGCCTACTCAGAGACTCTAGGAGCAGGGTAGCTGCTAGTTGTTTTTCTTATTAAAACAATGTCTTCCAGCTGCATTTGTTTAAACGTGTTCCAAAAGAAAAGCTGCAACAGAAGTAATTATGTCATGTTTAGAAGCATTCATTCATTCCACAAATTAATATTGCAGTTTTACTGTAAGCCAGAACTTGTAGTGATGAGGAAGAAGTGGCCCTTGCTCCCCAGAAGCTCCCAGTCTAGTGGTGAGAGGGTCCCTGAGGAGGAAATTCTGATGCCCTGTGATAAGCAGGGAGGCAGAAGGAAGAAGAATTCCACACCACTGCTGAGTTGCTTCATAACACTCCCAACATTTAAAGACAACTGAGCAAGCTGGGTGTGGTGGCGCAGGCCTGTAATTCTAGTATGTGGGAGACTGAGACAGGAGGATGGCAGGTTTGAAACCAGCCTTAGCGACTTAGTGAGGTCCTCAGCAATTCTGTGAAACCCTGTTTCAAAACAAAAAATAAAAAGGGCTGGGGATGTGGCTCGAAGGTGGCATGTCCCTGGGTTCAATCCCCAGTGCAAACAAAAGGGGTCAAAAAATGACTGAACAGTATTAACCCAAGAGTCACATTCAAGCTTACTTGTTTTTCCTACATAAAATATAATTATCACTCTTTCCACTAATAACTTAATCAAATACTGTTTTAATACTACTCCATTTTCCGTTTATATTTAATCAACTCTTCTTAGAAAAACAATGTAGGAAACAAACTGTAAATTAAATGTATCTACCATCCTGCAACTTAACATTGACATGTAAAGAATAAAAGCTATGCCCCATCTCAACAAACCCTTCGATGGGACTTGGGGACAGAGCCTTTCCCTTCCCTGGTCCTGAGCAGGCGTTGTGCTATAAGCAACAGTGTCTGTCCCTCACCTTCACAGATGCGGGTCTCCTCGCTGAGGTAGTAGCCCTGCGGACACTCGCACTGGAAGCTCCCGAAGGTGTTGATGCAGTTTCCACCCTGGCAGAGACCTGGTAACTCTTGGCATTCGTCAATGTCTACAAAAGGAGAGACAGTTCACTTACAACCAGTGCCACCACGAAAGGCAAGAGCGAGAGTCAGAGCTTCCAAATGTGTGGTTTCCTGAGACCCACAGACTTTCAAGCATCCAAATGAATTTGACTGCATGGTGGGCTCATTCTGACCATGAGTTTTCTTGACTTTGTCCCAAAACTTTGTCATTTTCTGAGAAGCTTCATAAAGCAAGCTAGGGATGATCTGAGAGAGGGAGAATGGTAAAGAGAGTTTCTGTGCAACCAGACACAAGACCCTTGCAATGGACCCTTACTTCTTGATAAAAGTAGTTACTTAACATCCTGGTAATTGATTGCTCATCTGTAATTTTGTCCCATAATCTTGTTGGGGTTGCTATACGCTAACTTTTGCACCAGTTTTTCTCTAAAGTAGACACTTTACGTTATTTAAATCTCAGTGACACTGATGCATGAGCTCACCTTCCAGGATGATTGTGATGGGGTTCGGTCTGAAGCCTTCACCTCCAGGACACAAGGTGTAATACTCGGCTATAAAACAAGAGGGAAAAAGAGCGAAATGTGATGGCGGTGTCCCAGAATCTAGCAGCCACCAGGCTCAGAACACCGATCCCAGTGGGGCATCCATATTTTTATTGGTGTTCTTTCAAATGCATTTAAAGTAATATATATTACATTTTACATGAAAAAAACCAAGATTTCATAAATGTTATACACAAGGGGAATAACAGGAGCTATTTGTTTTTAAGAAACAGTTCCTTTCTCATCAATTTGTACTCCAATTTTTTTTAACCTAGTAAAAGTTAAAATGACTCTTCAGTACAAAGGTTTGCGTTCATGGGCACATCAGAACACATGTTTTAATTTAAGAGATTTTAAAACTGACTCTAGGAATACAACCCACCTATGACCCTGAACTAAGAACTCTGAGAAGAACCAGGAACGGCCTCATCTGGGGTCTCATGAGTAATTGATTTTATTACCATTCATATTGGATCGTGGCTAAAAATTGTTTTTTAAAACCATCTCATGAAAACAAAGTAGAAAGTGAGAAATTCAAATTTCTTTCTTTTTTTAAGATTTAAAGAAATTTATTAAAAAGATAGAAATACAGAAAATAGAAATACAGCCCCATGCCAGAGTGGCATGGAGGGGTGACTCGAATGAATACACCCTCAAATTTCTTTTATATCAAAGACTCTTGGCTAGTTTCAACGTAATCACTGAAAGTAGTCCAAATTCAATTTTTTTCCACTCACCAATTTCCCTGCCCCCAGCCCGAGAATAAAATGGCAAATGATTTTAGATTCGTTGGTACTCGTCTTCTTTTCAGCCCCATACTTACAGCTGTTGACAGGAGGGCAGGTCTCGCAGGGGTTTCCCCACGCCTTCCCCAGGGAGCAGCAGCAGGAGGAGCGGCTGACACCCACCCCGATCTCTGTGTTGCAGGACAGACTTCCATCTCCACGAGGACCAAACTTTAGGTAGCAGTTGCCCACACGGTTGTCTGCAGAGCAACAACGGAACTTGAAATTGCCCTGAGGACTCCTTCTCAGGGAAAAAACACTCCATGGATGAAATTCAGATGTGGTACTTTACTATGAAAGGTTTATTTTAATCTTTATCACAAAACAGTCTCTTGCCTTAAAATTTTTTAAGACTGAGTCATACATCATAAGTTATGACTATTTCTAAGCTCCAATGTTCAGAAATCTATGTGGATCATATTTCCAGATAAGCATGGAATAAAAAAGATAGTGAGGCATTTCTCATTTGGGACATCCTGGATATTTCAATAGTATGAATGCAAGACATTTTTGGTATGATCTATCTATGAGTTTATGAATAATGGAAACAAGCCTAGAAGTTAATTGACAGCTATGTCTCATATCCAAGAAATATGAACTCCATGTATTTCCTTTCCTCTCCTTCATCTCCGTAGTGAACCATGAAGGCTTTGAGAAAGGCAGTCTGCAACAAATTTAGACCTCTCTATTTAAAGGATCAGTGAATCTCAGACTTCTTTGTCTCCACTTGTAGTTACCATCTTGATATCTTGATTCCATGGCTATAAAGATAACATATGAGCTGAGTACTCCCAAATTTAGAATTTTCTCACCTCTCCTCTAAATTCTAGACCCTTCTGACAACTGTTTGTTTTTACTCTTAGATATATAGTACTTATTTTGAAGTTAACATGTATAAAAATTAAACTCTTGATACTCTGTCTTCCACATAGAAACTACATTCTATTTCTCTTCCAGTCATAAATTCTCATTTTCTCTCACTCACTCTCTCATTCTCTCTGTTCTGGGGCTTGAACCTAGGGGCATTATTCTGCCTCTGAGATACACCCCCCAAACCTTTTTTTTTTTTTTTGCAGTACTGGGGATTGAACACAGGGGCATTCTACCCTCAGCCCTACTTTTTATTCTTTATTTTGAAACAGGGTCTCATTAAGTTACAGAGGGCCTCACTAAATAGCTGAGGCTGGCTTTGAATCTGTGATCCTCCTATCTCAGCTTCTCAAGTACTGGGAATGCAAGCGTGGTCCACCACCACACCTAGCCATATATTTTGTAACAGGGTCTTATTAAGTTGTGGAAGACCTCACTAAGATGCTGAGGCTGGTCATGAATCTGTGATCCCTCTGTCTCAGCCTCCCAAACACTGAGATTATAAGCCTGTGCAACCACACCTGGCTCCAGTCATGCATCTTCAATAAACAAATGCTTCCGTTTCTTCAGCTACATAGGGTCTAACCCCGGGTGCCACCTCTGACTCCACGCTATTGTTCCTTATTTGGTCTGGTAACAAGGCCTTCAAAACATACCTGGAATCTGTGTACTCATCCCTGCCTCTACCCCCCTCACCTGAATTCTATACCCCATCATCCCTTCACCTGGACCACCATAATGGTTTCCTAAGTCATCTCTCAACTTCCATCCTTGACTCAATAGTCCATTGTCCCTCCAAAGCTGGGGTAATACTTTAGAAGCATCACCTGAGGTCAGGACACCTCCAGGAGCTTCTCATCTCAGAGTAAAATCCAAAGCTCTTACCGGTCTACATAGTACTTTTCATCTCTGGCTAAACATTAGAATCATTTGGGCCACGACTTTTTATTTTTTCTCACTTTTCCCTTTTGTTTTTGTTGCTGAATCGTAGATGCCCAGAGGTGAGGTAACTTAATGGTCCCTCTCATTAGTTTTTAAATGTCTCTCCCTCCCGTCTTCCCTCCCAGCATTCCTCCCTTTTACCCGAATTCTCCATTCCTAGTTTCTTCCTCTATTTGACCAACAAAATGTATTAATATTATTTTAAACATGGGTTCTTGAGAAATAATTATATATTTTAATGTGGTATTTTTAATTTACATAATAGCATTTTTGCCATATTTCATTTTATTTTTACAGTCTTTTCCTATCATGCTGACTTTGAGAACACCTGCTCTATGAATTTCATGGTATCCAATTGCCTTTTTAAAAATCTGTGCATTCTCAAAACAGCTTCTAAATCTCTGTCACCACAAATAATACTGTACTGAACATCTTATACATGTTTGTATATAGGCTTGAGAGTCAGTATCTTTGACATATAAAACTAGTAGAAGCTGATGGCTCATAGTGTCTATATACATTCAGGCTTCAATAAAAACACTCATCAATCATTTGATATCTGCATCCAATGGGCTTTTGAAGAATGCCTTTGAGTAATTAAAAATAACTTACAGAAGAAAAAGGATGTAGTAGAACATTACTAATTTTAATAAGAATTTAACCACAGCTAACTCAAAAATTTTCTATTCCATATTTTCTTGTTTTTAACCATATTAAACCCAAAGCAGTCCTCGGAACGCAACTAGTTGCCTATCAGCTGCCATTCATAAAGATAAAATAATATAGTTTAAGCCAAGGGATTATTTTCTTTTTTAAATTAATTGTAGCACACACATCACAGTTCATTACTCAGAGAATTTAAATATGCTATATATAATTCTATTTGTTCATTTCATATAGCTTTTACTTACCAACACAACCAACACCAGTGGGGTTCAGCTGAAAATCAGGTGGGCAGTTACACTCATAGCGGCCAGGCGTGTTGACACAGAGGCCGTTGACACAGTTTATCGGATCTGCACACTCGTCAATGTCTAGAAGAATTGAAAATACCCATGTTAGCATCTGTATTTTCCCTTTTCATATTGCTGCTTCCAAAGAAATAGGTGGGTTTTTTGTAAGTCAGTGAATCAAAGATCATCAGGAAGGACCAGACACAATGAAATTAAGATCTTAAATCCCTGTGTATACCTGACACAGATTTTACAGGTCGAGCCTTTTAATAATGCCTTTTAATAGTCTTAATAAATAGCAATTAAGTGTTGCATTTCTAAGGAAAAATGTTAACTACTTGCTTAACTAAAATTAGATGTATGCATACATCTATATATGCATACACTTGCACAAACATATATACAAAGAGATACTTTCAGGTTAGATATTTAAGTTGTTTATATAAAAATGAGCAATTTCACAGCTAAAAGTATGTGTATCAGAATGTGGTTTTCTTTTTCAGAAAACAGTGCATCTTGGTTGAAATCTGAAATTTATTTTATTTAGCACAATATTAATTTCAGCTTATCAGAACACAACTTAGCCCTAAGCTGGCCATACCTGTACAGTTTCCTCCTGTTCTGTCCAGTTCATAACCATCATCACAGATACAGTGAAACATTCCAGGCAAATTATTACATGTTCCAAAGACACAGATATTTTGGAAGGAGCATTCATCAATATCTGAAGATTTAAAAAAATCAACTCTTGTTTATAAAAAAGCTTACTTAAATTTTTGACTTATCCCATTATGATGTATGAATAAAAATGCACCAAAAAATTAAAAAACAGATACATTTTTGACTTAAAGAGTAACAAAGTTTTTCTAATTCCTCAGAAGTTTATATATAGTAAGAAAATTTCCTTGGTTAGATCAATAAGGTAACAAAATGGCAAGAACTAATGTTTATAGAACTAAGATATATTGTTTTTGAAAATTAATAGCTAATATTTTTACTGTTTTGGGTTGCAATATACTTAAACATGGAGGGGTTGGCTTAAGGTATACAGAAATAATTCAAAAGTATATAAACATGTCAAATGAATAAAATTGTATAAAATGAGTAGAAAATTCATAGTCTCTATTATACTAGAGAAAATGGCAGATGTTTCATTTATTTATTTATTTATTTATTTATTTATTTATTTAGGTACTAGAGATTGATCCCAGGGGCATTCTACCTCTGAGCTACACACTCAGACCTATTTTCTTCTTTTTTTTTTTAACAGAGTCTCACTACTGGCTGAGGCTGTCCTTGAACCTGTGATCCTCCTCTCTAGGCTTCTTCAAGTACTGGTATTACAGGTGTGTGCCACCACACCCAGCTATTATCTTATTAAACATTTTATTTAATCGCTAAATTAAAATAAAACATGTCAATTTAAAATTATTAAATATATTAGATTATTTTAAATTTTAGCCACTGCACACACATTCTAACAAATTTCATTAAAGCAGTAGCTCTTAAAATCAGGAATCCAATTTATAAAACTTTTCCTTGAAGTTTTAACCCAAGGTCAATAAATACGAAGTTATCACTCATCACCATGAAAATTAAGGCATTCCTGTAAAGGTAACAGCTGTAGAAATAATCTATAAAAAGGAGGGTGATTTTCAGATAAGTTCTAATATTCTGAGAATGCAAGACCATGCATGACACGTTAGGTTAGACTAAACAAGTCATTCAAATTGCTGTCTTGAGACAGTATAAGTCAAGTTATAAGAGGGTCGTCTGGTCATTCATAATAGTTAAAATAATTTGTTTCAACTACCTCATATTTAAGGTATGGTTCAAATTGTGTTTGAAGTTTAACTAATGTGCATAGATTTTTTTAAATTTTGTTGGGAGTAATGAAATTATTCTCAAAAGGCACATATCTATTTTTGTTATTTATGTCATTTTCACTGTTTATGGTAGTTGGCCATTATCTCAGTGGTTAGTGTTATTTTACTTTAGTTTCTCTACGTCTTCCTCTTTCTCCTTTCTTTTTTTCTTTGTGGTAGTGGGGACTGAACCCTCTGAGCTACACCCCAGCTTCTTTTATCTGAAGGTCTCAGTAAATTGCTGAAGCTGGCCTCCAGCTATTCTCCTGTGTTAGTCTCACAAGCAGTAGGAATATAGGCATGTATGTGGCACCACATTTGGCTTCTGGTTTTATTTCTTGTCAGGTGGGGTTTTGCTGTGGATTAGTTCATTTTTTCCCTGACAAGGGAGCGACTACTTCTGTGAAAACCCAGTGTTTTCTTTCTGAGTGATTTTTCTGTGTGTGTGAGAATGTGCCTCTTGCCTTGGTAATTGTCTGCTGAGGCAGCTACCCTTCAGTCACGTCTTCTCGGAGCTTGTAGGCCTCATCCGTTGTCCTTCAGTACAGCAGGTTTCGCTTAAGTTCATGACTTGCCTTAAGTCTTAAGTCTTTTCCCATGACCCAAGGTGACAAATGCATTAAGACGAAGTCTTTGTCTTATAATTTGCCATTTTCTGTGCATTCAGCTCTTTTTTGTGTTTCAGGAAAATCTTGATTGCTTAATAACTTTTTTCTGTTCAACTTTCTGGGCTTTTCACTTGAGACACCAATTATACTGATGCGTACGCTCTTTGTCTTGCCTTTGACAGCTTCCTCCTTTCTGTTTTGGTCACTGTGATGATCTCAAGTGCTTTCTCTGGGCTAGTAATTACATTTTCATCTGTTTCTTTTGTTTCTGTTTCTCTTTAACAGTTCTCTAATTTTGCTGTATTTGTCCGTTTCTTGCTCCCCTGGACTCTTCAATTTTCCTTTAATCTTTACCCTGTTGCTTTGATAATCTTCCCTTTGAAGTTGTTTAATCATATTTATGTTTTCATGAAGGTCATCTATGGCACACAGTACTTTGGAGAATTTGCTTTTGCTCCTTGGGTATTTTTCTTCCACTCTGGGATGCTTCTCTATCTTCAGTTTCCACAGGATGCCTGCAGAGCTGCTCTTGCTTATTTTCAGCTTTCTACTTGACTTGGTCCACTCTCCAGGAGTTCCTGATCACTTTGATGCAGTTTGGATGGTGTCTCTTGACATCCATACTTTACTGGGCTCTACTTGGAAGATAGGCTGGGGTCTGGACTTCATTATAGCTGCTATTCAGCAACCCAAAGTTGCCTTAGACAGTATGTGAAAGAGGAGAGAGTTCCACAGAGTCCTGCGCTCTCTGCTGTGGCCTTTGCTCTATCTTCAGACAGTGTGCTAAATGGTCTGCATCTAATGGAGTCATAGTTTGTCTCTGTGACGCTTCCTCTGGGTTTTGTATTTCTTCATTTGGGTGGAGAATAGGGGAAAGTGGCCAATTCCAGTAATTTTGAGAACTCTAGAAATTCTGAGAATTTTTAGGGAGAAGCAGACGTTGAGTGGAAAAGTGTTGATCAGAGGGTTAATTCAGAGAGGCACATCTTATAATAAGAAGGGCAAAGCCAGGAGAAACTGTCTAGATGAGCAGACCTTGTGGAAAACTGAAGAGAAGGATAAAGAACCAGAGGCAGAGCCATGGGATTACACATTTGGCCTCTGAAAGGCTGGTGTGTTCAGCCAGGTGGTGGTGGGGTGGGGGGCTGAGTGATGGTGAACTATGTGAGTGCCACCCTGGCTGCCCTGTTAATTTAGAGTATCTCCCCATGGTAGTGACATATGAAAAAAATTAACAAGTGAAGGAGTTATTTAGCACCATCTTGGGGGCCTGTCTACGAAACGCTTATGCTAGAGATAAAGGAACAAATTTATGGCAGAGAAATTCTGTCTAGGTATAAAGAACATGCTGGCAACAGTGTTTGGCTACTGCTAACTTGCTTATTTTCCAGGTCCTTGTCAAGCTGATGTGGATGATAAATCATGTAATTCCCTATCCACACTGAATCACTTTTTCTAATTGGCTTCAGTACCTAAAAAACAACCAGGACTAGGGGAAAAAAAGTGAAGCTCACTCTGTAGTTTACTTGTATAAAATGAATTCGCTTTTTGCCCAACTTAGAGGGTCAGTCCAGAAGCATTAGTGCTGTTAGTTGTCTAACGTGCTCTCCCCAAGTCTTCTTACTCAGCACCTTGTTCTGATTCAACCTATACTGTTTTCACATATACATCTAATGATACATACACTTTAAGGCGTTCTTTATTTCTTCATGACACCTTTACTGGTGGAGGAGACTTGTAGACTGTACAGTTTGTTTTTGTTTGCTGATGACCATTATGTGTCTGTGTACTGGCATGTTGGTATTTATCATTTCTATTCATTTGATTAGAGTAAGGGGAAGGATTGTAATGTTTCCATTTTATCATCCTTTCCCAAGCCGTTGCCCTGAGTTTTCTTTTCTTAAGGTTGTCTATAGATCACAAGTCCTGTTTACGCCCTATAGCATGGCATATGAATTGCTTTCAATGTCTTTTCTTTATTTATTTATATTGTACTCCCCACAACACATTGATGGCCCAAACTATATGTCATGAGAATTAAATTTCTTAATTTAAAATAAAACCCAAATTCTTTTCTTGGAAAGAGATCATACTGGACACAAGATTCCAGGAAAAGGGGATGCTGTCATTACTTAGAAGAAGGAGACATTCGTATTAAGCAAAGGCAAAACCCTTGATGAGTCCCAAAGAGGGCTTCCTGTTTCAGACACTGCTGCAGGCTCAAAAGAAGGAGAATACTTCACCTGAGCTACTTTGATTTTGATAAACACAGTAAGTAGTGGTGATGGGGTAGGTAATAGACCATATTTTAAAACCTGAATAGTTTTGCCACATGTCATTCATTTGGTGATTAAAAAAAAAGAAAAGAAAAGAAAAAATGGTTAAAAGAGGAGGGAGCGGAACTTCCAACTACTGGCTGCTGGCCAGGAAAGCTTCATAAGAGATGAAAGCTGCCTTCATCATTATTCATTCCACAAAACAATCCACGCTTAAACGAATGGCTTTTATATGTGCAGCATGTGCTATGGATTCCGCTTCCAGGTGGAGCCTGTTCCAGCCCTTTTTGTGGTTTCACTTGCTGTCCCTGATCCAACTTGAGAATGAGCTGGAATCCTGGCGACCCACCTTGGCAGGATCTGCTGTCTGAGGCTGGAGTGAAGCCCATCTCACACTCGCAGCGATATGCACCCGGGACATTGAGGCACTGTCCACTCTCACAGAGATTTATGTTTTCTGCACACTCGTCAACATCTGTGGAAAGAGGAAAGTATATCTCTATTATGTTCAAGATACAGTTTTTCCTTGCTCTATCGCTACAGCCACATCAATTTCACTGGCTTGACTTAGTGCTCATGATCACAGAATAATTAATGACATTCACCCACACAAGGGCATACAAGCAGATAACAGAGGTATTCAACCTACACCCCAACACTCCATGTAATGTGATGCATGTAGACGTCTCTCCCATTTGTCTCATTTCTCTTTAATGCCAGTATGATGTATCAGCATTATAATATCATTAGCTATGACCAAGAATGCCAAAGAAGTCCAAAAATGATGTTCATTCATTCGAAAACATTGCGGTGTCAGAATAAAGAACATGTGTTATCACCAGCCTAAGTATTTTAAAGCAAATGATAGACACTATGGGAGTGGGGAAAGTTTGAGTCCTTAAAATCTTACAAGGCATTCATTACTTTTAGACATTGATGGTGATTTATTTAACTCTGTGAAGCAGAGAAGGGGAGAAAGGCAGAAGCCACTGAGTGGTGAAGGCCAAGTTGTGTGCGGTGCCCGCCCTGCTTTCTTCATTGAGTTTCCCCAAACTGTGAGGTGTAGGGGAGAAGAAGCTGAGGCTCGAGCAGCCAAGGGAGCCGTGAGAGTCATACTAGCCCAGGCGCTGCCTGAGCCTGGCTCTGGCTAAGATGAGTTGGACATCAAAGCCACGCTCTTGCCTTGACACCACCTTGCAAAGAAATGCTAGGAAAAGTTTTAGCCAAGGCTTAAGAGAAAGCTTTAAAGTTGAATGAACATGTCTTCTTAAAGAGACACAGTTGCAAACGATGAAATTTTTTTTTTTTTTTTTTGGTACTGGGGATTGACCCCATATCATTGATTTAACCCCAACCTGATTCTACTTTTTGTTTTCAAACAGGGTATCATTAGGAGAAAGTCTCACTACTTTACTGAGGCTGACCCCAAACCTGCAATCCTCCTCTTAGCCTCCCAGGTACTGGGATTATAGGCATATAACACCATACCCAGCTGAGTCTGCATTTTTTATACCAATAATTAGAAAATCATTTAAAACTTATCTTTTATTTATGAGTTTAAAGTGTGAACTGAGTAATACCTATCTCACAAACTAAAGTGTTCACACTTTTGCCAGCAAGTCTAGATCAGTAAGATGACTATATATATATATATATATATATATATATATATATAATTTTTGGTGGCACTAGAGTGGAACCCAGAGGCTTTCTACCTCTGGGCTATACTCCCAGACCTATTTTATATTTTATTTGGAAACAGGGTCTCACTAAGTAGCTGAGGCTGGCTTCGAACCTGTGTGATCCTCCTGTCTCAGCCTCCCAAGAGCGGGGATTACAAGCGTGCGCCACCACGCACAGCTAGAATGATATATTTTTATATCTGTATAAGATGAGACAATGTTTTATCCTCAAGGAATTCCAAATAAATAAAAAATAAATAGAAGATAAGGTTTGTGGAATTCTTAAAAAGTGTTTTTCTGTGTCCTCTACTGGTCTTATTCTTCTTAATCTTTTTATTTTTTTATTTTTTATTTGGTGTTACTGGGGGTGGAACCTAGGACTTTTCTACCTCCGGGCTATCCTCCCAGACCTTTTTAATATTTTATTTGGAAATAGGGTCTCACTAAGTTGCTGAAAGCCTCACTAAGTAGCTGAGGCTGGCTTCGAACCTGTGCGATCCTCCTGTCTCAGCCTCCCAAGCATGGGGATTACAAGCGTGCACCACCATGCCCAGCTCTACTTAATCTTTTTAGTACCACATGATAAGCTATGAAGACTTTAATAAACACATTAAATAGCACTGATTGCACAGGTTATTGTATGCTATAGTTTTCTTCAAATATTGTTACATGACAATCACAATAGAGTACTCCTGAAGACCGCCACTCACCTGAGCAGGTAAAGCCATCTCCAGTGAAACCTTCAGAGCAGGCGCATCGGTATGAGCCTGGGGTATTTACACACTGAGCATTTATGCTACACTGGTGGGTTCCATTAGAACATTCATCCAGATCTGTATGCCAAGGGAACAGAGCAACAGAAAGAAGAAATTAAAATGGGACATCTATTAGCTGCTATGGAGGTCACTGTGAAAATTCCTCAGAATACTGGGAATGGATTTACCATATGTTCTGGCTATACCATTCCTGGGTATCTCTCAAAGGAGTCGAAATCAGAGAACTACAATAGTAAGTGCACACTCAGGTTCACAAGAGCACAATTCATAATAGCCATATTATGGAACCAACCTAGGTGTCCATCAACAGATGAATGGATAACAAAATTATGGGATATCCACACAATGGAATTCTGCTCAACAATAAAGAACAAAATTATGTCATTCGCAAAAAAAAAAAGGAAGAACCTGTATAACATTATGTTAAATGAAATTAACTAGCCAGAGAAAGTGAAGTGTCATATGTTTTCTTTCATATGTAGAAGCTAGGGAGTACTGAGATACCAGAGGGACTCCAGATAATGGAAGAGAAACCTCAGTGGGGCCAAGGAGGTGGTCTAAGGGAAGGGGAGGAGGAAGAATAAGGCTCATTGAAGGGATTATTACCATTGGCTATGTGTACATATGTGAAAATACCAATGTCAATCTCAGTATTATGTATGGGGAAGGGGGAAGATGAAGAGGATGTTGGGGGGTCACCAAGAGGCTGTGTGTATGCATGTTACTGTCAACATGATTTACATTATGATGTTAGACTATAATGTACCAGTAAATGCATAAAAAAGAAAGAAATAATTAAAAATAAATTAAATAAAAAATGGGAACATCTAAATACCTAAAAGGTTTAAATTTAAATATAAATGGCCCAAAGGAATGTGTTTTAATTTATGTGTTAGGGTCACAGTTACAATCCCCTAAAATCTCAGTCCCCAATATTCAAAATGTACATGCCACAAATATGAGCCAAAGTTCTGAATTCAAAAATTTTGTGAGATATCTAATCAATTAAAAAGAAAACCAGTGTTAGACTTCATTCTGGCTTCTCCCGAGGGCGGATTTTGTTGCTGGTTCTTTTTATCACTAAACAAGGATCAATTCTGAAAACACTACTAAATTTCAGAGCAGGAAAATCAGCATGGAGTTTTCAAATGGATTTCATAGATGAGGAAACCAAAATATAATGCCTGACCTCACTGAGTCCAAAGTCAGTGCAAAAGACGGATGTTAAACAAAGAAAAAGGACATACTGTTACATGCACCATAAAGGGAGTAGAGAGGTGGAATGAGAGGACAGAGAGGGTGTTGAGTTTGGGCTGCAAGAACAAGAAGTCCCCTCTAAGAAAAAAATGTTTAATTAACTTCAGGCCCAAAGGATGCAGAGCAGTTAGCTCAGTGAACAGAAGCAGTGAACAGTAGCATAGAAAGAATATCACTCAAGCCGGGCGTGGTGGCGCACTTGGGAGGCGGAGACAGGAGGATCGCGCAGGTTTGAAGCCAGCTGCGTGTACTGGCTTAGGAGACCCTGTTTACAAATAAAAATGTAAAAATAGGTCTGGGAGTGTAGCCCAGAGGTAGAAGGGCTTCCAGGAACCCCAGTACCACCATAAAAAAAAAAAAGAAAGAAAGAACATCACTCATAAAGACAATGAGGAGGGATAGTTCTTGGCATGCCCAAAAAATTAAAGGAGGTCAGACTGGCAAAGCTCAGCGCAGGAAACAGGGCAGCAGAAAGAGGGGGTATGTGTGGAGTCTTCTAAGCCATGGAAAGGAAGCTGGGGTTTACCTCAAATTCAGTGGGTTAAAATGATTATGGAAAGACCAGATCTGTGCTTTAAGTTTTCTGAAGGGTAGATTTCAGGAGGACTGTAGAGAGATGAACAAACTTATGAGGGAGTTATTTTAGCATCCGACAGCAGAAAGAGGGAGAGAGAGGGAAAGAGAGAAACTAGCTGAGAGGAAGCAGGGAATGAAGACGGGAAGGAAAGGATGGGCTTGGATCACAACTGGAGACACCAGTGCCTGCAAACCGTCAGACTCTTACACTGGAAGCAGGCTGGCTTGCGATGGTTGGCCAGACTGACAGATGGACAGGGAACACATAAAAGAGAAGCTAAAAGAGAGAAAAACCATCAGACACCTGGACCCAGAAAAGTAGGAATGAGGATACAGCCAAAACGCTGTGAGATGAATGCTAGAGCTGGCTAGACTAGGAGGAGGCTGCTCATAAATGCAATGAAGCTATTATAAAATGGTGTGGTATCAAAGTCATTTGGAAACTATGGTAATTTACATTCTATCACTGGCTCATAAACATTTGACACATATAAAACATTTGGATGGGTGGAGAGTATACTCAAATTAACATATTCTTGGTAAGAGATGTTAAGGCTAATTTTTTAATCCTTACTGTGGGCCTATACGCTTTTAATGAGAAATCATCATGGGGAGGTCAGTTCAGCTTGCTTTCTCTTTTATTTTAAACTGACCTGGATAATTCTTACCAGCTGGAAAAATGCTTTATTGTTAAGGCATGTAAAACACTGAGCATATTAAAAGAGCACTGTGAATGACACCAAGGATATAACCTGGTCCCCTGCCTCACAGCTGTAAAAAATTTATTACTAGACTTCAGCTCCAGAGCTATAAAACTTGGGAAAATGGGCTTCCCTATTCTCCTGTCTTCATGTCAGATCTCTTGGAATCCAAGATTCCTGTAGATTTGCCTGTAAGAAGAATTCGATTTTCTAGTTAGAAGCTGGGGTTGGCCACTTACTACAGACTTAAGGCTGTCTCAAAAGACCCTTTTCGTTTCCTCCCCTTATTTCACTGGGTTTTAAATCACTGATTACTCTCTGAGAAGATCGGAAAAATAAATTAGTCATTTTTCATCACACAGCTGTCTGGATCACAGGCTGCACATCAAGTAATTTTTACTGAACAACATGCATGAAAAAGCAGATGCCAAGGCATCCTGTTGTAATTTGACCATTTATGTGAAGGCCTAAGGAAACTCTGAGGCAGGAATTACCCCTGCAACTACAGACAGCCTTTGATTTACAAGAGAATAAATGAAAAGTGAAGAGCATGTTCCTGTTTAAGTATGGGAGTTACAAGTTGTGCGAGGAAGGGCATTTAAGTGTTGTGCTTTAAGCAAGGGCTATCTGCATTTGTAACTCACCGATACACTGGATGCCATTCCCCACCCAGCCTTCTCTGCAGCTGCATCTGAAGCTTCCAGGGACATTCAGACAGGCGGCGTGCATGTCACAGTTATGGGCACCAATTTCACACTCGTCCACATCTGGGAAATCATAGTTAATAAGGGAAAAAGGTAAACTTCACGCTAATTAATTCTATTTCCAAGCAGATATCTATATAGGTAAGTACAGAACTGCAGAGAAAACACCAACATCTTTTTAATTGTTTAAAACTCCAATATAATTTATGGTTCATGACCTAAACAAAACATGCCCTTCCCTCAAGGAATTGCCAGTCATTTCCTGGCAGGAGTGAGCTGTAGTGGCTGTTGTCCAGGGGGGTATGAGTGTCATCCGCTACTCCCCACAAGTCCCAAGCAACACTCTATGGGATTACAAATGTCAAGACAGATCTTATTTCCAGAGAGGCTCTGTTATGCTTTCCTGTTAATATTTAGTACATATTTTTCATGAAGATAAGTATGCACCCAACATTGTTTTTCAAAACAGTAATGCATTGTTTTTAAATTATATAGCCTTTTGTCATTAAAAAATCAAAAATATTAACAGAATTTTTGAAAACTCTCATTTAGTGTATACTTTTCTTCCTTCTATTTATTTGAAAACATAGAAAAACATTACCTGGAAATATTATCTGAAATGTGGCCAGATGCTTTTTGCCAGTGTGTGTATGTGCTCACACACATGTGTGGTTATGTGTATATGTGCACATAACATGTAAACACATAATCATTCATACTGTCCTGAATATAGTCATTTTCAATGCTGTGCACAGCATTTTCTTTAACAACAGACCATACAGATTATAGTGGCTTCATAAGATTATATTGCCTAGTGATTAGTTTGTGTTATTACATTTTATGATTTCATGTGATGATGAAACTGCTTAACACATTTCTCAGAATATATGTGACTTTGTGTATATGCATATGTGTGCAATGTAATGTATGTATAAACTATGTGAATTTGACTTCCCAAAGCTTTCTAGAATATAAGAAATGGTCTATTCTATCCAGTTGACTGAACACATATTGTAGCTACTGAAATCACACACACACACACACACACACACACACACACACACACACACACACCCTGCTGGCTTGATATCAACTCAGATAGTGGTGAATACACACTGTACACTTGCTTTCATGACTTGCCCTTTTGTGGCGAGGTCAGCTTAAGGGCCTGGTTGCAGCTGAAGCCCTCCCCACGTGCGTTCAATAATATTGTACACAGTGGCCTTCAAGTGAGCACTGGGGGGGCATCTGCTACAAAACTTTGACCTGGAGCTCTCTCACCCCACCTGTGTGCGAAGGACTAAAGCTAATTAGTGAAGAAACAGAACAAGAGGCAAGTGCATGGGGTGAACAAAGTGAACAGAAAACAGAAAAAGAGGCGGCCTGGGCGTAAAAATGTCAAAAGCAAATGGAAAACGAGAGAAGAAGATGGGGGTAAGAAAGACAGCGAGAATATCTAAACAGGACTCAGGACTAATTTTCAGTAGTTTAGAAGAGTTGCAGAAACAAATTAAAACTGTTTCTAGGAGAAAGCTGTTCCTTCCTTAGGGCAGCCGCCATACTAAAAAAGGCACACTCTGCTGCCAGGGCCTGCGCGGCACAGCAGAGCAGGCTCCACGCCTCCTCCCCTGCGGTCAGGACCCCAGCTGGCTCCCAGGTGGGAGGCTTGGGCAGTGAGCTACCAGGGAAGAGCCAAGTGCCTCCTACACGCTATGGTCATCACACAGGCCGTCACTACTGGCTAAGAGCCGAGAGAGAACGACGCTGTTCACAGTTAGCCTTTGAAACCCAAGGAGCTGCAGCTCCGAAGGCCAGGTTTGTGAAACCTACCTGTGCATCCTGTGGTCCCCTTCTTCACCGAGTAACCCAGCTGACAGTGACAAATGAAGGACCCCTTGGTGTCCTCACATTCCCCAAACATGCAGATGTTTGAATTTAAGTCGCATTCGTTCACATCTAGAAAATCCATTTTTTAGTATCTTGATTAGTTTCCATTACAATCATTTTAAGGCTGCTTTTTTTTAAATTGAACAGTGTAATATTGAAATACACAGACAAAATTAAATCCACTTGCAAGTGTATTTTAACCCACTTGCAGGTGATATTGCAGATAAATATACTGTCTTCAAGGATTTTTTTCAAGTAATTCCTCCTTTTAAGATTTTATAGTCCTAATATGGGTTTAGACTTTTAAAGTAACAACCGCAGAAGCCTTCCTCATCTCATATCTGCTGTGATTTTCTGTGTGAATATTTATCTTTTTTTAGGGTACCTACCGATGCATGTTTTCATGTCCATGGAAGCCATGAAGCCATCATAGCAGAGGCAGCGGTACTCTCCAGGAATGTTGGTACACTGGCCACCATCACAGATGTCAGGATTGTTTTCACACTCGTCAATATCTAATGACACAAAGTTAACATCACGTCAAAACAAGGATGCCGTTCATCAACTAAAAAATATTTTTTCTTCTGCAGTTCTGGGAAATTGAACCCAGGGGTATTCTACCACCAAGCTACTCCTCCAGCCCTTTTCATTTTTTATATCAAAATAGCATCTCACTGAGTTCCAGGCATATTGGCCTTGAAGGTGCGATCCTCCTTTATCTTCGCCGAGTTCTCCTCAGCGATACCTGGAGCCCTCCAAGTAAGACGTATGTGGATCCTGTGTTTTCCCTCCCGTACCTGCGCAGGACCTGCCGTCCGGCATCAGAGCGTAGCCCTCGCTGCAGCTGCACTCGTAGCTTCCCTCGGAGTTTGTGCACTGGGTGTCACAGCCTCCATTCATTATCATGCACTCATCGATATCTGTGGAGAGAAGGTGGCCCCCATGACCCGTCTGCTTCTTCAAATAAAAAAAAGAGCTATTTCTTCTTTGTTAAACAGGTAATGCTTACAAGGCTTTTGATTTTTTTTCTTCTATGTTTTGGTTTAGCACTGTGCTATTAATCTTTTTTATACTTCCTTTCAAACAGCGTTCCATTGAACTCCAGTATCCGAAGATTAAAAAACTCAAAAGTACATCAACTGTGGAGTTTTGAGCATTTTCTATGCTAAGACCAGTGAATCTTCTACAAAGCCAGTAAGTCATGGTACCCTGAAGATCTGCCCCATTTTTAGACCACTTTTGGGACAAAGGACTCCTGAAGGTTTCAATGTATATTCAGTGCTAAAGTTTTCCTGGATGATTTGAGAAATACAAGTTTCGCACCTGCTTGGCCTTCCCCTTACCTGTACAGCCCTGCCGGTCCGGGGTGGCCTGATATCCAGGATTGCAAGAACACTGATAGGTTCCAATCATGTTCACACACTTTCCATTTCTGCAGAGATTATCGCTCAAGGAGCACTCATTAATATCTACAAAAGATAAACAGAATTAATGTTTTATGCAAAGCCAAATAACTCAAACCATCAAGAATGTGCTTCACGGAAGCCATGGTCTCCAGTGGGGGGGGGTGTCCTTCAAGGAGAAGTGAGTTGACCTGGGGTGTTCCAAGACAATACTGGAGTCTCAGCTTATATTTATTTGTAAGTGCAATAGTGCTGCCCCACAGGCTTCCTACATTGCTAGAACTGTCCTCTACCTATGCGGTCCAATGAGCACTCAAAATGTAGGTACTATGACAAAAGGATCTTTAATGTTGCTTCATTTTAATTAAAATTACATAGCCACATATGGCTAGTGGTTACTACATAAAACTGCATGGATATAGCACATGCCAGAAACAAAGCATATTGCTATTTAGTGAATTTACACAGGCACGTTCACCTGGTCTTCATCAGCTTGGTCAAGTGCTGTCCACATAACTTGAGTTCGGCTGAGGGAAGACACTGGTTCTACAAAACAGCATCACAATAAGCCTTCATGTGTTTGTTTTCATGGTATTCTGGATAAGTGCAGGTCCAGATTGTATTATCTATTTTAAAATAAACTAACCCATGTAGAATGGACAGGTGTTGTAAAAAAAAAAAACTCATGCAAAAATGTGTGGAATAAATTAGTACTAAGATTATGGTCAAAAGAGAACAGCAAGAAAGTGGCTGAGTGGCCCATTTCCTTATGCCTAACTAAGTTATGTTAACTTAGACACAATGAAAGTTAAAAAAAAGTGGCAATGAGCCAGGTGTGGTGGCCCACGCTTGTAATATCACATTTGGGAGGCTGAGACAGGAGGATCATGGTTCTCGAACAGCCTTAGCTACTTAGTGAGGCCCTTTGCACCTCAGTAAGACCCTGTATCAAAATAAAGAATAAAAAAATCTAAGGATGAGGGTGTAGCTTGGAGGTAGAATTCCCTTGGCTTCCATCCCCAGTACCGCAAAAAACAAAAGAAAAAACCAGTGACAATGTACAATAATCACGTATAACAAAAACTCATCTCAGATTATGAAAATCGCCAAGACTATGTGACATGGACTTGTGCTTATGATTATTAGTATATATTTTATGTTGTACAGAAATATTTTACATTATATATTCTACTTTTGAAGGGTATTTTGTTCAGCTATGAGATCCATGAAAACTAAATAACAAAATCAACTGAACTTAAGAACAGATCCTTGAGTGACTGGATCACAATAATTAATTCTGTAATTGCCAATGTGAAAAAGTTGTATGTACTACTATTGAAATAAAATAAAATATTTAAAGCTTTTTTGTGGTACTGGGAATTGAACCCAGGAGCATTCTATCTCCAAGCCACACCCCCAGCTCTATTTTTTATTCTTTATTTGGAAACAGGGTCTCACTGAGTTGCAAAGGGCCTAAGTAGCTGAGGCTGTCGGCAAACCCGATCCTGTCTCTGCCTCCCAAATGCTGAGATTACAAGTATGTGCCACCACTCTGATTTTTAACTGTCCGTTTGGTCTAGGACTTAGTATTCATTTCATATATTAACACAGCAATATAGATAGCTTGTAAATCAATGGGTACTCAAAAGTTGTGCAGTTACTTTTAAGATGTGGTACGTGAACTACTCTACTCTAATATGCTTTATTTGCTTACATTTTTTTTAAAAAGAGTTCCTGTGAAGAAAACAATTCCTGGCTAAGTCAAAGTTCAAAAGCCAGCATATTAGCACACAGCCTAGAGGCCACTGTATGCTTGTGAAAGCAGTTGTTGGGATGTTCAAAGAGCTGCAGTTCATCTCCTTCCCCTTTGTTATCCCTGCCGAGCTCAGGGTCAGTGAAGAGACCATGGTGTTTCTGTGGGGGTGGGAGTTCATGGGGCTCATGTGGTCGAATACTATTTGACCCAGGGATGCAGAGTGGACTGCCCGAGTGGATGGACAAGATGCTGGGCCAAGGATGCGCAGTGTATAGGTATGTGCGCACCCATTCCATCCTACCTGGAGGATGGAATGGGTGCGCACATACCTATACCTGGAGGATGAAACTACATGGCCTTGGAAAGGGTCCCCACACAGGGACCAGCCAAGAGTGTGTGTAAGGATAAGAGGCCAACCAGAACTGCTCGCTCAAAGACACAGCCTGAATCCAGGTGTTGGTGATCTGGATTTTCAACCTGGATTAAGCTAGACTTCACATGTTTGTTAGAAGCAATCCCTGAACTTTATCCTTTGTGCCTGGTGGGCTGATGTGTGGAGGGGACTCACCCACGCAGTCCTCGCGTGACGGTGACAGCTCATGTCCCAGTGGGCAGTCACACTGAAAGCTGCCCTCGGTGTTCACACAGGTGCCACCCCTACAAAGGAGAGGGCTACGTTCACATTCGTCAATGTCTGAAAGGTAAAAACGTGAGAACCATTAAAGAACCCTGAGGAAATAATGTCCACGCAAATAGCAAGGGAGAGAGGATGTTATCTAAGGCAAGTGTGTCACTCAAATAGAAGAGATGCTTGGCGTGGTGGCGCACGCTTGGAATCCCCGCGCTTGGGAGGCAGAGACAGGAGGATCACGCGGGTTCGAAGCCAGCCGCGCTGGCTTAGGAGACCCTGTTTCCAAAAGTAAAAAAGTATAAAATAGGTCTGGGAGTGTAGCCTGGAGGTAGAAGGGCTTCCAGGAACCCCAGTACCACCAAAACACCCCCCAAAAAACAAATATAAGAGATATGCTTCTACTCACTTTTCCGTATGTAGTATGAAAACTACAAATTTTGCTCTTAAAGATAGCTATCAAGAGATTTACTTATATGAAAGGAGCAGATTTACAACAGGTAAAAAAATTAACAATATTTGCTTCAATCACCAGAGACTCAAGATATCACGTATCTTTGTGAGTTTATATATAAGTATATATACACTACATATATAAATATATGTAAATATATAAAAATATATGTATATATATATTTTGGTGTTGTTTTGCGGGATGGAACCCAGGGGCATTCTACCTCCAAGCTACATCCCAGACCTTTTTACTTTTTGTTTCTGAATCACAGTCTCGCTAGGTTGCTGAGTATCTTCCTAAATTGCCGAGGCTGTCTGTTATCTGCCTGTCTCACCCTCCCAAATACTGGGATTATAGGCGTGCACCACCACATCTAGCTTCTTGTCTCTATTTTTAATTAAAGTGAATAAAAAAATCTTACTCAAAACTGACTTATAAATCCTGCCAGTCAGAGACAGTGAAATAGTGGCCTAAGAAACTAGGAATACCACAAGAGTTTATAGCATCACACAGATAAGAGAAAGAGCATGGGGCTAGTACAACAGGATACAGATTTGGGAGTCACTGCACAGTTCTATTTTAAGTGAACCCTCCCAAGCAATCGGTCTGTGTGCAGATTCTATGAATCAAGAGTACAGTTTCAGGACCAGACTTCCTGACACTGAAAGCTCTCCATCTCCACAGTTCCTACTGAGCATGGTGCTCGCAGCTCTGAGATCAACACAGGAGGAGCTCAGGAGCTCGCATGTGCTGTGTCAGGGCAGCAGGGGAGCGGCCAGCTTACCCATGCAGTTCTTCATCATCATGAAGCCGCTCTCATAGCCTTCGAAGCACTCGCACTCAAAGCTGCCCGGCGTGTTGACACAGATCCCACTGCCGCACAGGTCAGGAGAGATCCTGCACTCGTCGATGTCTAGGCCACAGGAAACAAAAGGCAGAGGAGATGAGAAGGTGGGAAAGGCGGCCCAGGGGCTCTGGCTTTTCATAGGAGGCGTTGCACCCTTGATGCGCTGGCAAAACGTGAGCTAAGGGCAGGAAGACGTGTCTTCAGGAGGCTGGGTCCAAGTGGACAGGGCCTTAGGCACATTCCTTTCCCAACTGCCAAAACTGTCACAGCCAACCGGCAGATGCTGCCTTTTGCCTTTAGGAATTCTGGAATCGTGGATTCCTCTTTGTGGTTTAGACATGGTAATAGAAGGATGAGCTCAGCAACTGGGGCAAGGGCCAGAGGAGGCAGGTGCCAAGTGAGGAGACACTGTACCTGGAATGAGGCCCATGTCACCGGAAGACCCTGCTGCCTCTGCTATGGCAGCCCACAGACAGGGCTGCTGCCATGGGCAGGGGTGGCCGGCAGAACAGAGGCGGCCTTGAACTACCCTCAAGCCAGAAAGCACCTGCAGATATGACAGGTGCTGGGTCCTGGAGTGCCACCCATTTTTCTTTGTTACGTTTAACGTGAAGAGCGTACTGAATTCATTTTCAAAAAGTAAAGAAAAATGAAGTATTTGTGTATTTACCACTTTTATGTATTGGGTAGCAAAAAGAATCTTCGTTAGCAGGACCTGAGTCTCAAAAATAATTTTATGAGAAATCTCCCATGCCTACAACTAAGACTTTTCAATAGAAAAATAAGGACTATATAAAAGATGTTTAAGGAAACATGTAACATTAAAAATTAATTTTGGTCAAAATAGAAAAAAATGCTTCAGCCACAATCTCATTATTTTGATAAGTTTGACTTTGCAATTTTTCTATGAAAGGATTTAGTTGGTGGGTGACTCTTGCAGGTTACCTTGGGGACCCCAATCTTTTTTCTCCCAGGAAAATCTTTTTTTTTAATTTATTTCCCCAATTACTGGCCATATTTGAAAAACAATAAGTACTTTTATGTAAACAAAAATCTCATGAATGCTTTTTGTCATTAGTATCTGGTGGCTGGAGGTAGGAGCTAGAAGAAGGACAGAAAATAAGTCCTGTGGTGGAGCAGGAACAGTTTTTTGGCTAATGCGACATGATGAAAGCTTCACAGAGCAGAGAGTGCCCACTACAAACCCCAGACTGCCACCTGTGTTTAGGGTCTTGGGAAAACCACTTCTGTGCCTCAGTTTCATCACTGCAGTGGAACCCATCTCTATCTAGCACTGAAGAGGATCCATGTCTACTAAAGGTCAAGTGCAATACAGGACATGGGGGCTGACTGATAGAACTGAGGGGCCTATTACTTTAAGATACAAAAAATCATTATGATGAAAAATAATAATGTACCTAAGTAAAAATGAGGGCTATCCTGCACATATGAAAGTGTAGGATATATGTTAGTTGCTTTCTTCTAGAGTTGACATTTTGGAGGGGGTGGCTTCATACCTGGACCTCAAAGCTGCACAGAAATTCTCACTTTTGAGATATGGAGTGGACAGAGGAGGCAAGAGACAACGTGCACAGGTGAGCGAGGACAGGAGGCGCATAGTGGCTGGCTGCAGAGGCTGTGAGCCAGCGTGAGTCCTGGCAGGATGGGCAGAATCACCGAGAACGCCAAGCACAAGAGAGGACTCCCTCCTCTGTGAAGAATGAGTGCTGGGAGTTTCCTGTGAAACATCTCATCATACCCCAGTATGATGCAGTGCTGCTAACAAATCTCTCTTCCACTAGGGAAGGAGAGTTTTCAAGATGTTAGATGACTTGGCTAAAGTCATAGCAAAAATAAGAGCTGGGGTCAGAGCTGCAAGAATACAAGGCTGCTTCATCCTGGCGCAGGAAGAGTCCACAGGAAGTTCACTGGATCTAAGCCCTGCTTGGAAATGGAGGTGCTGACGGTGGAAAATTAGAAGACCCTGGAGACACATGCACTGGAGCAGATACTGTGATATGGCGCCCAGTTTTCCCTTCTGAAAAGAAGGACCTACTCAGCTATGCGAATGTTGCTGGCAGGAAGGTCTGAGGTGCCAACTATCTCCAGGTAACACCTTAGCTAGGAGGACTCCTTCCCCACAGAATTACCCTTCTCTGGACAGCTCCAGCTGAGGCCAAAAAGAATATGCACTGAGAGAAAGCTTGCTTTTATTCCACAAAGGTGTTTTGTAGGACTACATACCCATGTCACAATAAGCAAAAGTCAAAACTGCAAAAGAAACGTCAGATTAAAAGATGGGGCAGAGGCAAAGTAGTAGAACTGGATGAAACCTGGAGGGAGAAGGGCTGAGACAGAGCTTGGAACTTGTTTACAGGTGGAGCAGAAGGGACCAGTGCAGAGGGGAGATGCTAGAGAGAACAGAGTGGACCCACGGAGACAGAATCTAGAGCAGCAGCCGGGAGGAGAGTGAGGTGAGGAGAAGCTGACTGCGTGTTCAGTGGGAACATCTCATTGCGCGAAATTGGAGGGAAAGGTTTTATCAGGAGGTTGTGTGAGAGGACAATGGCTTTCAGATTCAAAGAAAGAACACAGATAGGGCTACGAGAGGCGTGTGGGTCAGGGGAAGTGCCGAGAAACTGAAAAGTGGTGTGGCAGGAGTGCAGGAGTGCCTGCCGAGTGGGTGTGCAGCAATCTCAGTGGCTCTCCTCCCACGCCCAGCAAAGGTCAGCAGCCCAGAGCGGAGATGTCCATGGTGGAGGGCACGGATGGCTAGGGATGTGGAAGGGGACGGGGCCTCCCAACACGGCTGTGGAGCAGGAGAGGGCCGATGGACAGCGGGGCAACGCTGGAGCCGTAGAGGCTGGGTGGGCACAGAGAGGAGCCAAAAGAGAGTCTGAGGGGGACTATGAAGAAAGGAGAGGTGGAAAAAAGGAGAAAGGCGAAAGCTTCAAAGGGAACAGGAAGAGGGCTCTGAAAATAACATCCTGGAGATATTATTCACGTGTTTGGAACAGTTTGTTAAATGACCTAATAGGAAAATGTAGAAATTCATATCTTTTCGGACTAAAGGAAATAATTATGAATATGTTTATGGGTAGGGGCTGGAGCCTAATATGAAGAGCACTTTTTGCCGATGAAAATTAGTCATAACTTCTTTGTCATAAGCCTTAAACATTTTAATAGTGTGCTCCTCAAGTTTATAGAATCACTGTGGATTTGATGGCTCCAATCATTAGTCCTCATATATTTTGAAAATTGTCTTTATATCATTGTTGTACATAAAAGAACAGCATTTTTTTTTTTTTTTTGCTATTTGCAGCTCACTCACAAGTTTATTAGAAGAACTGGTTTGCTTAAATTTAAAAAATAAAATAAAATTGCAGGTCCTTAGTGAGTAGAAGGGCTTTTGAAGGTAGTATTTTCAAGCATAGCAAAAAAGAAAGAGTCAGGGATTACCAGGTAGCACAGAAAAATGATCTTACCTGTGCAGTTTCTTTCTTCCATGTCCAGAGCAAAGCCACTGTTGCAACGGCACTTGAAGCTTCCAATTGTATTTCTGCACTTCCCATAGGTGCACATCCCAGGAAAGGCTTTGCACTCATTGATATCTAAAAGCAAAATAGAGCCAGGGTGTGGGGGCTCATTGATAGAACTGATGGGTCTATTACTTTAAGATAAAAAATCATCATGATGGAAAATAATAATGTATGTAAGTAAAAATGAAGGCTATCCTGCACATATTAAAGAAAACATATGACCCTTCACTCTCTCTGATTGGCTAATGGAGGAAAACTTAGGTTCATTAATAGAAATACTACCATAGACTATGTACCTATGAAAATATACCAGTGTCAATCTGGGTACACCATATTGGGAGGGAGGGAATTGGGAAGGGGGGCACCAAGAGCGTGTGCATGTATGTCATTGTCAACATTATTTATATTTCATGTGAAACTATAATGGACCAAGAAAAGCACACACAAAAAATAATAATAATTAAAAAATGAGTGCTATAAAATTTTGAAATGATCACATGAAAGTTTCCACTGTGAGAAATTTCCTCTATTTTTGTTTTGTTTTGTGTGTGTGGTGCTGGGGATTAAACCCAGGGGCATTCTACCTCTGAGCTTTTTATTTTGAAACAGATTCTCGCTAGGTTGCTGAGAGTTTTGCTCAGTTGCCAAAGCTGGCCTCAAACCTGAGATCCTCCTGTTTCAGCCTCCAAGTAATGGGATCAGAGGTGCATGCCACCATGACCCACTAGTTTTCCAATTCATCATAAAGAGCTCTGATGCTTAAAGCAAAACCAACTCTCAGAAGCTGCACAGGGCATCTCGTTGGAGCAGAGGGACTATGGCTCTGCTGGCAGTTACCTTTGTAAAATGGCCTCCCGGTGAGAACGTCCCCTCTGTTAGCAAAGCCAGGCCCCCGGGGGCACAGGGTCTCGTACTCCTTGGTGCCGGGTTTGGGGCACTCCTCGCACTCGGTGCCCCAAGCTGCCCCGACCGCACAGCAGCAGGCATCCATGCGGAACTTTCCAGGCACAGGGTGAACGCATTCGTCCTCATCCCACTTCAAGTAGCACTGTTCCATGCGGATATCTACACCCAGAAAATGGCAGCTTCAGACCAGGTCCAAACCCTCATTGAACATGTGTATACTGAGTGTCCATGCAGCACCACACATGGAGACACCCTGGTGGGTGAGACAGACAGTCCCCGAGCTCCTGAAATGACTTCATGAGTGAGAGTCATTCAAGGAGAGTAAACGTGGACTCCACGAAACCTCGAGGGGCAAAAGGTCTCCCAGTGACACAACTGTTTCACGTCACTGCCTACGATCCCAGTTTTGTATTTCTCACATCAGAAAGAGTAAAATATTTTCAATGGCAGGTCTTCTTGTTCACTGAATTGCTTAGTGTGTCTTTTGTGCGGCCTGTTAGGTGCTTGTCATAAATAGCAAGTCATAAGTTCAGCCTATGTGCACATTTGGTACAACTATTAAAACTGCTTGACAAAATAAAAAAAAGTTACTACTTTATTTAATTTTTTTTGTTACCCTGCCAAATTTACTTTGTGCAACATGGGTTTTGCTCTGGGTTATGTAAATCTTTCTTTCCTATTAAGGGGCCAAGCAGTTTGTTTAAATGTCACACTTTTGCTTCTATTTCAAGGCATACGTGTGCTTAGCATGTGCTAACCAGGTCAAAGGGACATTAACAAGTAGCCACAGAATAAGATAAATCAGTGTGGTCTGTAGATAGCACGCTCATCTGTTAGCCAACACAACTGATGGTCAATCCATAGTCAAACACTTGGCTGTTTAACTACAAATATGGATAATGAGTTCAGAAGAGGTGTTCCTTAACTAAATAACATGATTTATTTGATGAGGTTTTCTAGATATTAAGTCCTGCTCTGAACCCAAAAACTGTTTAGCAGAGGGAAAGAGATTCCAAGCGAAATGTAAACATAATACATTAATATGTTTACTCTCTTGGTTAATGTCAATATTAATTTTTGAAGCCTTCAAACAAAGGTAATGTTAGTCTAGCAACTGTTTTTCACTTAGAGTCTCATACATTTCCAAGTACTATAATTTAAAGAAATCCTATTTTGGTTTTTTTGTTTGTTTGTTTGTTTTTGGTGGTACTGGGGTTCCTGGAAGCCCTTCTACCTCCGGGCTACACTCCCAGACCTATTTTATTTTTGGAAACAGGGTCTCTTAAGCTAGCGTGGCTGGCTTCGAACCTGCGCGATCTTCCTGTCCACACTTCCCAAGCGCGGGGATTACAAGTGTGCGCCACCATGCCCGGCAAGAAATCCTACTTTTAAAGAAATAATTACCATGATACATTTTCGTTTCGTTTGGTTGGACTGAATGCACATATTTGCAGGAGGTAATAAGGCCTTATAGCTCTGCATTAACACTCTCCCAAACTCACATTCTCTGCCAGTGTGAAGTATAACAGTCCAGTGAGTCATGTTTTCCCAAGGTTCCCAGGGCTGGGCTCAGTTACAGCCAGCTCCATCCAAAACTGTCACCAGGGAAGGACAATAGCCTGGGTACTCTGGCCTGCGATACATTGTTTGTAAGGTCACTGAAGTTAATTTAAGCCATTCTTTTATAAATTGAGGGGCAAAAGATTTTTGCGCTAAGTATATAAAGAGTTTTAATAGCCTGGAATAGTAATGCTGTGTCTTTGCTATTGGAATTCATATCAATATATCAGAAATCAAAACGGCTAGCACATAGGTCACAGAAGTTCTGTGCATGCTTTGATTGCCTTGCGCAGACATTAAAATATGAATCTGGAGCCCTTAGGATGGTATTATGCTCTGCGATTTGCTGTGGTCTCCACTGCTTCCCATTCCCCTTCACTCATTGATGCTTCTTGCTTGGATCCTATTAGCATGTGAGTTTGGAATTGCCGATTTAGGAGATATTCTAACAGATATGTATCACTACTTTTGTTCTTAAAAGAGTTTTTGAAACTCCCTCACAGTCCCAGGAAGAATGAATCAATGTAGCATAATTCGAGTAGTGACAAAAATATTTAACTTATGTAAAAGTATGAAGAATCCAATATATTGTTTGAAATTTTTTTGAGTAATGGTATTGAAAACTTATTTTGCTGTTACTTTATGATCAATGGTGTGTTTGTGTGTGTGTGTGTGTGTGTGTGTGTGTGGTACTGGGGGTGGAACCCAGGGGCTTTCTACCTCCGGGATACACTTCCAGACCTTTTTTATACTTTATTTGGAAACAGGGTCTCACTAAGTTGCTGAGAGCCTCACTAAGTAGCTGAGGCTGGCTTCGAACCTGTGCGATCCTCCTGTCTCAGCCTCCCAAGCGTTGGGATTACAACGATACGATGATGTATCTTTATAGACTATGTGAAGGTAACTGATAAAATTATTCTGTCATTTTCAAAAGATACTTTATTTTTCCTAAACATTGAATGTAATTTTAATTTTAATTTTTTGGGGGGTACTGGGGATGAAACCCAGGGGTATGCTACCTCCAAGCTACACCCCCAGCCCTATTTTTTATTCTTTATTTTGAAATAGGGTCTCACTGCATTGCAAAGTGCCTCACTAAGTAGTAGCTGAGGCTGTTAGTGAACTACGATCCTCCAGTCTCAGTCTCCCAAATGCTGGGATTACAAGCATGCACCACCACACCCTGTTGGATGTAATTTTATTAAAATATATAAAAATCTAACACCATTGTTTGTTTTCAGTATTACGCTTTCCAAATAATTACATATGAATTTATACCATGTTTTCTATCCAACTTTAAAATGTGTCATAATTGACTTAAAATGAAATTTGTGATAAAGATAGCAATTAAACTGTATAGTATTATAAATTTCTTTCTTGCTACTAATTAAGAATTGCATATCTATAAATACTTAAAAAATTTCTAAATCTAACACTACCGCTGCTGAGACTCTGTCTACACTCTTAAATTTAAAACACATACCTAGCTGGGAGTGGTGGCACACCCTTGTAAATTCCAGCATTTGGGAGGCTGAGACGGGAGGATCGTGGTTCGAGGAGAGCCTCAAACTACTACTTAGTGAGGTCCTTTGCAACTCAGTGAGACCCTGTTTCAAGATAAAGAATAAAAAATTGGGCTGGGGGTATAGCTCAAAGGTAGAATGCCCCTGGGTTCCATTCCCAGTACTGCAAATAAATAAAATAAATGAATAAATAAATAAGTAAATAAATAAATAAGTAAATAAATAAAATACAAACCTATATAAAATGTTCTTCAAAGTAAAAGTTTACTGTTACATAGCTTATTGGAAAAATGTTGTTTATATACAATATAAAGTTAACAGAAATAGATTTTTTCCATCATGAAAATTCAGTAAAAAAAAAAAAAAGTGCTATTGATCAAGAATAAGGCCAAATCAGTGTTGAAAAAGATTCCTTATTTTAAACTTTAGAAGATAGGCCATCAAGAAAACTTAAACTTTAAAGGAAAGACCAGGATCTGTCATTATTTTTAAAGAGCAACAATTCAACTTTACCCGTGATTTCCCGACTGTCTGAAGGATGAGCTTCAATGAGCTGGCAAAGGCAAACTTTTCCAGTGCTGGTCTCCAATTTTTCTTCTGTCTTCAAAATATACTTTTCTCATCCCACTAACTCAGTATGAAAGACTGAACATGCCTAAAGCATCTGATTAAAGAAACTAAAACCTAGATAATGTTTTGAGCAGTACAATGTTTCTATATAAGCAGAAACTATTTTACTTAAAAAAAAAAACTCTTTAAAAATATCCTGAAGTGCTTTTCCCCCAAATATCTTATTTGAAGCAAGTTTTCCCAAGTATGGACTCAGCGGTTTTGGACTGGCCACTGTCCCAAGGACAGAAAACTCATGGCTGATTTCATGTATAAAATACATGCAGGCACGAATCTTACCCAGACACACACGGCCGGTTCCATCCAGTGTGAGACCTTCAGGGCACTCACAGTGAAAAGATCCTTTGCTGTTGACGCAGCGTCCATTTGGACAAACGCCAGGAAACACCTCACACTCATTAACGTCTGCAGGAAAATGGAGCAAGCAGAGGGATAAAGACGTTACAAATAGAAAAAGCAGGTGCAGCCTCACTTCCTGCATCACATATTTAATCTGCAATACAATGTGGATTATTACTTGAGTTAAGCAAAAATATTCCACAACCCAGCCACCCGCTTTTCTAGGCACCAGCTGTGAAAACGACCACAGTCTTGCCTGTCCATAAAACAGCCCAGACGTGCTCCTTTGCCAGCTGTTCGGTGCCTTGAAGGCTGGCGAGGTCCTTATGAAATATACCCAACTGCACAAAGAGAAGAAGTGGGAAACTCCTGTTTCCCAAGAGTATAATGCTAAAGCATTTGTTAATCACTCTGAACATTTTAATTGAAATTTCAAGGTGTCTGCAAATGATAAATATCTCCAAAGCTTGACATTGAATATTAATTTTTATGTGTTGCTCTAAAGCTTTACATCATCCAAGAATACATTTACCTTCACAAGTAACGCCTTTAATCCTGGCAAGTCCTCTTGGGCAAGCAGTATCTGTAAGAACAATAGGGCATATTTTTATTTCATTATGAAGGGAAATATAGCTGTCTTAAGCTCAAGAAAGAGTATAATGGAATTATAAATCAAAGGTGGGGTTTTAGAGGCTGAGGACACTAGCTGTTCCCTCTTTAATTCAGGAAACACAGAACTTGCTGTAGTGATTCAACTGGCACTATTGAGATTTTCTCTACCACGTTTTCTTTTCTTTTTTGCAGTACTGAAGACCAAACCCAGGGTTATTATTCTACCTCTGAGGTATACCCTCAGCCCTATTTTATTTTTTATTTTGAAACAGAGTCTCACTAAATTGCAGAGGGCCTCACTAAGTACCGGAGGCTGGCTGCGAACCTTCAATCCTCCTTTCTCAGTCTCCCAAGTACCGGGATTACAAGGGTGGGCACTACACTGGGTCCACCATTTCTTTATTCTCTCATATTGACAACTGAACTATACGTATACAAATGCAAGAGTCAAAAGAATCAGAGTCACCATGTCCTACTCACTTGTGTGCAAAATGCAAATGCGAATACTGTAGAATATAGCCAGCTACTTATTACCTACATTTGAGCCAGTTCTCTTCCTTTTCCAAAATACTCAGAATATCTGCTTTAATAGAAGGAAAAACCAAATACCCACTTCAGAAGGTAAACACACTTAGCCAGGAAAGAACCACTCAGAAGGGAGAGGCTGTCTAGTGAGAAGCCCAGCTGCCAGGCCTGGCTCCTACCTAGCTCACACCGCTCGCAGGGGCTCCCCCAGGCGGCGCCCAGCGTGGCGCAGCACTCTGATTTCAGGGTGGCTCCGTTGATGTTCACTTCGCAGCGGTTGTCCTGGATGTGAAGCCAACATGTTCCTTTCAGGCTGTCTGAAAAAGAACAGGAAAAGTCAGGAAGCTTGTTCCTCTTAAGGAGACAGAATTCTGTTGTGTAAAGCCAAACTCATTGGTTATAATATTAAAAAACACAGTAAGATTAATTTTTTAAAACAAATGTTAATACCATGCTCCTTGAACATACCTATATGAACGTGCATTTAAATATAATACTTTATATACATAAAAATGTAATATTGTGCTCTCTCTATATATCTTACAACATGGTAATTAATACAACTATATTCACTAATATTCTATGGAGGAGTCATTGTTGCCCCAAGTGTATGCTGGCACTTAGAAAGATGGTGCATTGTTTTAGTGACAGCATTACTTGTGGGAAAAATATTCAGAAGATTTCTGCTTTATGATAAATGCCTTAAAATTTAAGATTTTAGCAAATAATCTTTTCCCCCCATTCCTTGCCAAATAAACCATTCATAATTTATGTTCTGTAACAGAGAAGCCAGTATTTCTCCAACTGAAGATAATTATTTGATAAATAGATTGAGAGAAAAACATCCTACAAAACAAAGATGGAAGTAAACTGTACCTATAAATCACCACCATAACATCCTCAGAGCTAATATACGATGTATATTTTCCTATGTGCATATAAGTATATATAAATATATTTTGACATTTAACTCTAGTTTAAAAGGCAATACATGCTTACGGTAAATTATTTGAGGAAAGAGAGAAATGTAAAGATGATGTAAAAATCACCTGTAACCTGACACTCTAGATACAACCACTGCTAACATTTTTGGGGGTGGTTACTGGGGGTGGAACCCAGGGGCATTCTACCTCCAAGCTACACTCGCAGCCCTATTTCTTATTCTTTATTTTGAAACAAGGTCTCACTAAGTTGCAGAGGGCCTCACAAAGTAGCTGAGGCTGTCCAAGAGCAGAGATCCTTCTGTCTCAGCCCCCCAAATACTATGATTACAAGCGTGCGCCACTACGCCCGGCTCTCTAACTTTTAGACTCTATCTCCACGTCAAGTTTAAGTTCCTCCTTTTGAATTGCAGAGTGCCCAGTAAAACAGTCTTCACTTTTAAATTTTATTCCATGTATGTAAAAAGGGAATAATGAGCAGTTAATAAGTCTCTTGGTGGCCTAACAGTATCTTTACAAAAATTTAGATCAGAATACTATAGCTATACATGTACATCCATGTTTACAGAAGCACAAGCCACAAAAAAAAACAAATTATATTACCAACCCAGGTGTTCTTCAACGGATAAAGAAAATATGGTATATATGTATACGATGAACTTTTACTCAGCCATAAAGAAGAACAAAATCATGTTATTTGCAGGATAATGGATGGAACTGGAGAATATTATGTTAAGTGAGACCAGCCAATCTCAGAAAGACAAGGGTTGTATGTTTTTGTCTCATGTGTGAAAGCTAGAGAGAAAATAGAAAACATAAGGAACTTCACAAAATGTGGAGAGAAACCAGTAGAATAATGGAATGGGATGGGGGAGGGACTTAGAGAGGGGGAAAAGGAGGACTGAGGACAGAGAGAATTCAAATAATACTATGGTAATATGAGAAGGTATTACTACCAAGTCTGCTACATGTACTGGGAGGGAGGGGCGGGGAGTGGGTGGGAACTCAAAGGAAATAAAGCAATAGCGGTGTGCATGCATGTTTATATTACACTGAATCTCACTATGATGTATCGTTGCAATGCACTAAGAGAAATATTTAAAAATAGTGTATAGAGTTAGAGGCAGAGTGGATTTATAATAAAATATATTTGATGTAAAAAAAGCATAATCGTTTTTCAAATGAACAAATCATAAATGACTGTTAACTCATTTTGAAGCAGTTGGATAAGAAATCCAATCCAAGTTCAGAAGGCAAATACTAATCGGTCATACAAATCATACATGAAAGTTTCACTGTAGAACTGCGGTTCTTGGTTAAACATACATTTTAACCAGGCTGTTGGTATAATGCAGATACATGGGTCTCCAGGCATATGGCTCAGAAACTTGCATTTTTTTTTGTGTGTGTGGTACTGGTGATGAAACCCAGGGGCATTCTACTTCTAAGCTATACCCGCAGCCCTATTTTTTACTCTTTATTTTGAACACTAAGTAGCTGAGACTATCCAAGAACCGTGATTTCCTGTCTCAGCCTCCCAAGTACTGGAATTACAAGCATGTGCCACCATGCCTGGCAGCTAGAAACGTGCATTTTAACAAGCTCCTGGTGACCCTGATGCAGGTGTTGTGGAAAACACAGTTTAATACTTATTAGCATACTGTGGTACAGACTTGGAGAACAACAGAGTATTTCTACAGCATTTACTTTAAAACTCATTTCATAATTGGTGCAGACAAAGTTTTACTTCTACACTCAGCAGTTAAAAAAACTCACAAACCCAGAAAGGGAATTGGAGAATTGATTTGTGACTCCATATAACACAGCAGTAGCAAGGAAGAGGAGGTTACCACAGCCCTTACCCTCTGGGAAAGAGGGTAAGACCACTCTCGTCTTGGCTGGATCCAAAAAGTTATGGTCCAGGGGTGTGGAAAAACCTGGGGAGCCACGTTTTTCTCCCTGGATGGAATGTTTGCTTTGTTCACTCTATACAAGTATAGGTGGCTGCTCACCAAGGTCTGTGTCTGGTCTCAAACTACAGGCTCTTTATAGGCTCAAACTGTAGATTCTATAGCACAAAGAACATGGAGGCTTTCAACAACTACTGTGAACTGACACGGTCCCTTCATTGACCCAAGCTGGTTACTGAATTTTCACTTTGGAGGTGGTCATTTTAAATAAGCTAAATTGTAATAGGAACTGCCAATATTGACTTAGATAGTAATGGGCATTATCTTCTAGGGTTTCCATCTATTTTTTTTTTTAAGTAAAACTATGAAATGCTTCGTGAATTTGTGTATCATCCTTGCACAGGGACCATGGTAATCTTCTCTGAATTGTTCCAATTCTAGTATATGTACTGCTGAAGCAAGCACTATTTATTTTCTCTTTGAAAAAGCCCCATGAGGTGTGTACAATTTGCAGATCAGGAAACAGAGGCCCATTGGATTCAACTTGCTTACCTGAGGTCACTCAACTGGCATCATGTCGGCAAAGAGATTCAAACCGACAAAGCCTGATCTCAGAGCTTCACTCCAATGTCATGCTTTGTTAGGGTGGTACTGCACCAACGCTTAAAACTTAAGAAACCTACTGATAGTCCTCTCATCTCTTTCTTTCTCTCTCATCTCTTTCTTTCTCTCTTTGATACAAAGTACAGAAGATACAGACATAGAAACATGGTCAGGCATTAGTTAAAAATTCTCAAAAATTGTAATCCCAGCATTCTTGAGGCTGAGACAGGAGGATCACGGTTCAAGAACAATCTCAGGTACTCAGTGTGGTCCTTTGCAACTCAGTGAGAGCCTGTTTCAAAATAAAGAATAAAAAATAGGGCTAGGGGTGTAGTTCAGAGGTAGAATGCCCCTGGTTTCCATCCCCAGTACTGCAATAAATAAATAAATAAATAAATAAATCTGAAAAAAATAAATCAGGTTAAGAAGCTTGAAGGTATAAAGAAGAGGGAGAGATTTATTTTATCCAGGATGGTCAGAGAAGTCCTGACTTATAATGTGACAAATGAATAGAAACCTAAAGGGGATACATGTGGGAACCTGGCTGAGGAGAATTCCGACTGCAGAGATCAAGTTCCATTGACTTCGGACGGGAGATGCTGAATGTGTATGAGCAGAGGTGTGCCAGACTGGCTCTGTGGAGGGCGTGGGAGATGGAACAGTGGGAAAGAAAGACACAGCAGGAGCAAGATCATGAGGGTAACAGACTTTGGCAAGGACTAGAGCTCTTTGCTTCGAGTGGGTGGTGGTAAAGCCAAGGTTTTTATAGCCAGGATTTCCAGACAAAGAATGACATGTGCTGACTTATGTTTTAAAAGGATGACCTGGTGGCTATGTGGAAAATAGACTGCAAGGTTACAAGTGTGGGAAAAAATGTAAGTCAGAGGCTACACTAATAATTAAGAGAAATACTGGTGACTTGAATTGGGGTAGTTGGTGGTACAAGGTTGAAATATAAATTTCAAGTATAATCAGTAGGTTTTGCTGATGGATTTGATCCAGTTTGAGAAGAAGATGTCGAGGATGAGGTCAAGGACTTGGGATGTGGCAGTTGGAAGAATGGAATTGCCATTTGCCAAGATGGAGATGTTTCTAGGAAACGTGGGTTCTAGCCAGGGGATGGGAGTTTGGTTTCACTCATGTTATGTGTGAGATGAGATCCAAATGGAGATCACTGCAGACAGGAAAAAGTAGAAGTCCGGAATTAGTGGAGAGCTTGAGGATGGAGTGATAAACTTGAGAGTCAGTGTAGAGGCATCTCAGGATGCCTGCACAAACAGAAACAGAGGTTGACTCGTGAGGCCGGAGCGCAGGAGGATAAGGAGGACTTAGCAAAAGAAAAGGGAAATGGGTCAAAAAAGTGAAATGATAATAAGAGAGTTGTGCCGGGAAGACCAAAAATGAAACACTTCTATCCCTGAGCGATGAACTGCCGAGCACTGTCAGTCGTCCCATGTGAGGACTGAGAATGGCCTATGGGACGTGGCAGCAGGAAGTTCAGTACTGTTGTTCTAGACAAGCAAGCTGGGGATGGGGCATAGGCCCAGGCAAAGGCGAGGGCAACCAGCATGGATTACACAGAGCCACTAGACCAAAGCAGTGTGACACCGGAAGGATGAACCAAACTGCTGTTCCACTGCATTTAATGATACCAACCAGAATACAAGTCTTTCTAAGTACTTTTAGAGGATAATTTAGGGTTAATTTATTTTTAGGAAGTTTGAAGAATAAATTCAAAATCCTCAAATACTCCCAGAATTCAATTAATTCATATATGACTTAACAACTTTAGGTTAGTAGCCACATCATGGGATTTTTATTTCTTTCAAAATTTAGAGATCTGGGCCCTAAAGAGAAAAAAAAAAAGCCAAAAGCTACTCACTAAGTACAGTCATTGATGATCTTATTAAAAAATATATTCAGAGGCTGAGACAGGAGGATCGCACAGGTTTGAAGCCAGCCTCAGCTATTTAGTGAGGCTCTCAGCAACTTAGTGAGACCCTGTTTCCAAATAAAATAAAATAGGTCTGGGAGTATAGCTCGGAGGTAGAAAAGCCCCTGGCTTTCACCCCCAGCACCACACACACAAAAAATACATTCATAATTTTCTTGTGTATATTGAACTACTGTTTCTTCTTTCTCTGCTAGAATTATCTTTTTAATGGAAAAGTGATTAAATCATGCCTAAAATTTAAAATATTGCATAAATATTTTTCTGGGTAGCTCTAGGCAAGGATATTCCAATTTGATCATAATAAACAAAAATGTAACACACAGGCTAGGAAAAATAGAGTGGTGTTTAGTTGTGGGCAAATCAGAAGAGTGACATAATGACTTGTGAATGAAAAGGCTATTTTATTAACTATAAGGACAAAAGGCCAAAATGATAGAAGTCTTTATGATGAAGCAAAACCCACAATATCTTTGATGCTCAGGTGGCTTCCAGATTTTTTTTCTGAGCCATTAGTTGACTAATATCAAATTCATTTCCTTTTCATAGTGAAATAACTCCACCTCAGTTAGAAAGTGTACCTTAGCAAAAATATTTCTTACCCATTCAACCCGAGCACCATTCCCCACCTCCTGGAATTCTGTAAGAAAGTAAGCTGTGCCTCAGGCAGATGACAGCCTATCACTAACACCAAGGGCTTGAGCAGGGCAGGTGTACCTTACTGGGAGAAATGAGTGTTTCCAAAGAGAAGGTGCTCATTAACTGGGCTTGAAGGATGAAGCCCCAAATTACTCACATAACTAATAGGTAGTCTGACAGCCAACAAGATTTGGTTAACCTTCACAACATAGTCAGGAGGCTGAAAATACTGCTATCTTTAGCAAATCTTAAATTGAAAACTCATTATCGGCTAAATAACAAATAAAATTCGGCTAAATTATTTGGCACTGTGCCAAACTGAAATAGCTTCCCAACCATTTGCTATATTTAGTTCACTTCCAAGGTGTATCATAATATAATATAGGTATGATATAAACTGTGATATGACTAATTGATGCAGCCAGTAGAGAAAAATCACTGGGCAGCTTTTACCCTTTATATGCTGCAGTTTTCCTCACAGTAATAGATCAGATTATCTGGTTTTACACATGTCCCTTGTCATTATGAAAAACTGACCTTAAATGTTTTGAGACATATAAAAAATGTTAATTTAGAAGTTTTGGAATCTTTTTCCTTAGAGATTTTCAAAAGTTAGAAAATACTTCTCTTTCTTAGAATCCATAAATTATTGATTGATGGCAGAAAGGAAAAAATAAAAACAAATTCTATGTGTTTAAAGTTTAAAATCTTCTAGTTCTGTTAATTGCATCCAAATTCCATAAAATTTTTGTTTATGATAGAAGTTGTTTATAGAAAGTATGCAGTAGAGATTTGATTGTATTGATGCCGAAGGCATTTTTAGGGTAATGAATATACATCTGTGTGTGGTACGGGAATACTTACAACTTACAGCATATCTATTCATATGAAAGGAACACTTTCTAGAGAATCTAAAAGAATTTAAAAAGCTTCCCAGTGTTTGCTGTTATGCTTTACTCTTATCCTGTTCTGTTCTCATCCATGATAAAGCCTTAAGTGTGTGCTTATCTTTGCCGTGAAACTTAACCCTCAGTGCCGGGTAGGAACCTTACCGATACAGATCAGTCCTGTGGAGCTGAGTTTGCTGCCAGGCGAACATTCGCAATTGAAAGATCCAAGGTTGTTCCTGCAGGCCCCATTGACACATGGGTTGCTTTCACATTCATTTATATCTGCAGTCCAGAAGGAAAAGATTCTGTTAGAACTGCCATGTGTTTCTGGAAAATATTATTCCAACAAGCCATGCTATGCCAGAATGTCTGGTAGACTTGGCTCTTGTAATTTTAATATGGATCTACAAGGCATAAAGTGAATGGGGAATAGAGACATGCCTTTCACAGTGTGAATACACATCTACATGACGGGGACTCAGTAGGACTACAGGGAATGGCCTTTTTGGAAAGGGTTCAGTACGTGTTCCTTCCTTACATTACTCCAACGACATAAATTGGATTAGTTTTTCCTCTGTAATAGGAAGTAATTCCAGGTGTGACATGCCATGCACAAAGGTTGATTGTTTCTGTCATTTACGGTTCTGTGAGGCTTTGAAGACAAAATATAAGGATGCTGGCTTTAATTTTTAATTCCTGGATAGGAATCAGGAAATAAGGACTGAAACTCTCATACTGGCTACAAAATTCCCTTGCAGTTCCTATCTGCCTTCTTTCTTTGACCTTTTACATGTTTAGTCTGGTGTGCATTTCAAACACTAACCTTGTAAAATAAAAATTAGAAAGACGAGGGCTGGGGTGTAGTTCAAAGGTAAAGCACGTGCATATTTGCTCTTTTTGCAGCCTTAGGTTCAATCCCCAGCCCCCCCCCCAAAAAATAGAAAAACTTAAAAGTACAAGTTATTGCACTCAATAGTACTTTTTAATCATTAACTTTATCTAAACCCTAAATCAAATCATAATACTCATAATCTGAACAATTCCTTTCAATGGTCATAAGCAAACAGAATTATAGTATACCTATGTTCTTAGGAGGTGACTAAAGAAAATTTCAAGCCTATAAAGTAAAATAGTTTAACACATGAGTTAATGAAAAATAAATATAAGCTTCACTTAAAGTACCTGACACAACATCAAAGACACTTTCCGTATAAATTCAACCACTCTAAAGAGGTGGCACAAATATTTCTTTTTCTACTTTGTTAATGATCTGAAACAGGTCAACATATTTCAAGACACTTTGTTGAATAGTAAGGTTTTTGAGTTCACTACAATACTTGTTTTTCCTTCTAAAAATTTCTTTGAATATCTTATACAATATTGAATAAAACATGTAAGCAGATAACTGGCAGATGCTTATGTTTGAATGTCTCAATCTAATATAAACTAACCTGATTCTGAAAGAGAGGGGCACACAGTTTATTTTTAAATCAGTGAGTTTGGAATACAAACTTAAAAACCAATGTAGAAAACAGGTAGTACTATTTTAAAATTACTAAGGTACCCAGGTACTAATTTAATTACTAATCAGAAATGGAAGAATTACAAATTCATTTTGTTTTCAGGTTTTTGGTAGTTGAAGCCCTCTCAAAAATAAAATGGCAGGTCTTATCAAGATAGCAAAGATTTGTAAGTGAAAACATATTTCAGAGCATTGAAATTCTTTCATACAACATAAAAAAGGAACTAGGTAACACAAAAGCAAGTCAATAATCTGGTAATATTTATATATAATCCTATTAATTTCATCTGTAAGAAGTCTCCCAAAAAGAAAAGTCAGTGCCATATTTAAAAAAAAATTCTTATTTTAGTTTAAGCAGTGATGAGCTAAACACACACACACACACACCATAAACACACACAATGACAGCTAAGAAATATCAACTCTTGGTTTTCCTTTAAATTCAATATTTTTATGTTATAAATGTCATAGAACCAGGAATTGAAACAGTTCACTGTACATTCCTGGAAATAAACTTCAAAGCACATCTGGTTTACATTTAACTAGTTATGTCACTGGAAACACAATCTAAACCACAGTACTTGCTGTAAAAATTTTAACTTTCACAGACTTTCAGAGCTCAAACAAAAAAAGTAAAATAAAGTTTTTGTAACTTCAGTATGAAGTTTTGAGGAATTTTCCTGTCTTTATTATTACTGAGATTTATCATATACTTAAAATAGCCTGTTGAAAACATGAATGATGAAATTAGTGAACAAAGCAAATACATACAGAGAAAGCTAGAATCCACAATGAATCTGCTAGTAATTCCCTGTTTAGTCCTTGGAAATTAGTTAAGGAAGAACAGGATGAAGAGAACTGCTTCAGGCAGGCAAATTTACTGTTCGCATGCAATGGTGGATAGAAGTGGGAGACCCAAGGGAAGAAGAGATTAGTGGCTTTTGGGTTTATTACTTTTAAAAAATATAATAAAATGCAAATAACTAAGCAGTGAATAAAAGGTAGAGGAATAAGTTATTTGGAAAGGTTTCCCATGGCAAATCATTTTTATTTTCATCAATGTCAGAAGGCTAGAGGAAACTATTTCTCTCTTTTCTTCTTTATTTACATAACGTGAATTTCTTCCTTGTGAATGACAGGTAAACTGTTTTCATAGTAAAGAAAAGGCTCGGATTTATCAAGAACAAATACCAATATTCTTTGAAGAAAATAAATGTGGATCACTCTTTCCAACCTTCACTGTTGCTTGATTTGCTAAATGAGGTGCCTTAACATTTATGTAATCCCCCACTGGCTCCTGCTCCTCTTAATTGTTCATGTAAGCCAGAGAGACTCTGGCTTCTACTTCTTTGGTATTCAGCTTTCAGTTCCTTTCCGCTTCATCCTACTTGCTAATGTGGAGGAAATGTGCTGCAAATACTTCCTGACAATTCAGTGTGCATACCACGCAGAATCAGACACCACTCAGTTAGTTCCCCCTGGGTCTGTCTCACTGTAGCGGCACGAGGGTACCGTCCCCGTGGATGGGGAATCCAGTCCTAATAATCAACAGCTTCCTAGTTGTCGAGATGATATCCTAAGCTGCTCTGGTTTGCAAAGTTTCCAGAGAGTTAACAGAAACTTACCCTCCAACAAACAATAGATAAATGGATGATAAAAAGCAATGAAGTGTATAAAATAAAAATTTAAAAAATCTCATCCACAACCTCCCAATTAAAAATCCCATCCACCATCCCCTAATTAAAAATTGTGTGGGGAATATGGCTACACTATTGCTTTCCAAAGCACTTTTTCAGAGCAATTCTGAAAAACAAGTTTGAGAAGTGAAGTGGGAGCTGGGAAAACAGAGACCCCGTAGTTATGTGTATTTGAGAAACATGAGCTGGTTACAAAGAGTCCTGAGAGCCTACAGATAGACACCCCCAACTCTTGGTTCCTTTTTTTTTTTGGTACTCAGGATTGAACCTAGGGGTACTCTACCACTGAGCTCTACCCCCAACTCTTTTAAATCTTGAAACAAGGTCTCACTAAGTTGCCGAGGCTGGCCTTGAACCTGTGATTCTTAAAGTACTGAGATTATAGGCATGCACCACACAAGGCTAGAAAATCCCAACTCTTACAGAGTCCCTGCTCAACTACAGAGAGAAGGAAGCTTCAAGGACTTCAATGGGAATGGGTAAGTGATCATCTCTGAGAGTTTTGCAAAGGTATCGAACAGTGGGGGAAGTAGTCAGCACCACTAAGTTTAGAGAAATGAGATTTGTGCAGAAAAATTGTGCAGAGATTTTTTTCCTCTGTTTCTTCATTTCTTTCAGGCTGATTACTGTTTTCTGTGGTCCCTCCAATTCAATTCAAACTGCACTTTGTAATTGCATTTCACTGACTACGGCTGAGCTGTTTCTCTTCCGGCATCTTGTTCAACAGTTGTGACTTGCTTCTGTTCACAAAAATGCTTTGAAGTGAAACAGGAAGAGGAAGAGAACATGCTAACATCTTTTTTGCATAATATTCCTATTGCTGTTTTCTTGGCCATAGACTCACTAAGGAAGAATTACTTGAACAGATAAAAAAAATAAGGGGTATCCCATAATAATTAAAGATAAAGTCTTTAAAAACAAGTTACTCTAAATGTCATAATTTTGTTCTCCTTTATGCTGGGCAAAATGTGTTTGAGAATGTTACAAGAGTCTTCTGTTGGCCCACACAGTAAGACTTAAAGGAACAAAGTATTACTTAAGAAGTATTAATGTAATTAATGTAAGTAATAACTAATTAATACTTAAAAATTATTACTCAGAAATACATAGCACTTTGATCAAGACATCAAAATATCATTGAGTGCCAGGCGTGGTGGAACATGCTTGTAATCCTCGTGCTTGGGAGGCAGAGACAGGAGGATCGCGCAGGTTTGTAGCCAGCCACGCTGGCTTAAGAGACCCTGTTTCCAGATAAAAATATAAAATAGGTCTGGGAGTGTAGCCCGGAGGTAGAAGGGTTTCCAGGAACCCCAGTACCACCACCAATATATATGTATATATGTATATATATATAAAATGATATATATATATACATATATATAAAATATACATATATACATATATATAATTGAGTGCCCTCATAGCTTAGCCAATTTACCTTTTTTTTAAGTTACTGGAGATGGAAACTTCGAGCTACACTCCCCAGCCCTATTTTGATTTTTATTCTTTATTTGGAAACAGGGTCTCACTGAGTTACAAAGAGCCTCATTAAGTAGCTGAAGTTGTCCTCTAACCACCATCCTCCTGTTCAGCCTCCCTAATGCTGGGATTACAAGCGTGTACCACTACACCTGGCTAACATTTAACTTCTTCAAGTAACTTCTATTGCTAAAAAATATGCTTCAACAAAAGTTTTAAACATTGGTTTATGATTGTTAAGTCCAAATGATATCTTTAAAAGTATTAAATGGAAAAGACAACTTTCTTAGACTATAAATCTCATTAAAGTGATCATTTTCCCCTATACTTTAGAAAGTCTCTGGGCCAGACTTGGGTTTATCAATTCATTTGCAAATAAAATGCCTAGGAGCTGACTGCAATTCAGGTTCCTAGGTTACTGTCACAGTGTTTTTAAAAGGGGAGAACAAAATAAATGAACAGAAACCTCTAGTATTTTTTTCTTTTCACATTAAAATGTTTGTTGGTAAGTGGAACAAAAATTGGCAGTGTTTTAATAAAGGTGAGAAACAGGCTATTTCTGAAATTTTCAGATTAGCTGAAAGAGATTAAAAATAAAAAAATATGCACTTAGCCCCCTTTTGACTCCCCTGCTTCATTGCTGTGACTGATACATATGCGTCTCTTGGTGCTTCTGGGTCCAGATATGGCAGCGAAGGCAGCTCTTACCTTCACAGGTCTCAGTCTCTGTCCGGAAGACGTAGCCAGGGGGGCAGGTGCAGCTGTAACTTCCTGGCGTGTTTCTACACAGTCCGTTATCACAAAGCAGTCTGTTTACCAGGCACTCATCAATGTCTGCAAGCAACCATTGGAACACAGAAGATACTCATATTTATTAGTGACCAACAATGGTTTTTGGTTTTTTTCTCCCCTCCTCTTTTTTTGTACCACAGCACACTGCATCCTAAGCAAAATGTATTTAGTTTTGTTCAAGTGGAAGACTTGCATGCACATCAATACTTTTAGGGATCCTTTTAAGTCTTTAGGAAATGCATAGTCATAGTAGGGAAGGGCTCTTTAACACTTTGTTTTTTCATTTGCTTTTTGTCTTGCAACAGGATTATATTAGATATATATTTATTTTTGCAGTACTGGGGGTCGGACCCGGTGACATTCTACCACTAAACTACATCTCCATTTTTTTTTTTTAAAACTAGGTCTCACTAAGTTAACCAGGCTGGTCTCAAACTTATGATTCTCCTGCCTCAGCCTCCAGAGTCACTGGGATTACAGGCAGGTACCAGCTGTACTCAGTTTTATTTTATATGTAACATATTTATGTATATGTATGTATGTCTGGGGATATTATCTATATCTATATATCCCTGGAACCATATGTCTTTTATTATATATGTTATATATATTATATATATCTGTGTGTATGCATGTGTGTGTGTATATATATTTTGTGTTGCCAGGGATTGAACCCAGGGACATTCTATCTCTGAGCTATAACTCTAGGCCTTTTTTAAATTTTTTTTTTCTTTGAAACAGGGTCTCCCTGGTTGCTGAGAATCTTGCTACTTGCTGAAGCTGTTCTTGAACCTGCAATCCTCTTGTCTCAGCTTCCCAAGTACTAGGATTTCAGGTATGTGCCACCACATACAGCTATTAGATATATTTTCAAGTACCAATAAAATGTATTATAGTGTTAAACTAATTTGCCTATATGGTTAATGATACATAATAAAAATTATGGATAATATTTTTCACTGTTTTCTAATTAAAATTCCAAAAAGGATCCACTGAACATCAGGTAAACAAGATTATTATTAATTTTTTATTATCTTTTTGCCTGAGGAATGGCTGATTATTAATGGAACATTGATATCTTTTGCATATCCTTTACTAGTCCTGAACAGTTCAGTAAAGACCATCTAAACCTTGAGTGTAAGAAGCTCACACTGATCTTTTTTATATCTGTGCTCTCATTTTTGCAAGTGTAGTAATAATAGAAAGAAATAAAAACAGAAGCTTGGAGTAAAGAAATGCCTTTTATTTAAAGTTATATTTTTAGTCTTGCAATTGTCCCTTATCAAAAATATACTGACACAACAAAGATATAAAACAGATGAGGAAAATATTTTCTATACTTCCATCACTGTTTTATCTGATCTTTTTCCCTGTGGGTGCTATGTTTCTACTCCACTTCTGAATCTTGATAAAAATTTTTAAATTAACATTATATCTTAGAGATTGCTATGGCATTTCCTATGATTACGCAGTGATTCATCAAGGGATTGCAGTATGATATTTTACCCATTTCATCCTGTTGTGGATTGAGCCACACCTCTCACAAGAGCTATGTTGAAATCCTAAATAACTCCCAGTATCTCAAAAAGTGACATCATTTGAAATTAGTTTGTTTAAATTGGTGCACTGTAGTCATTTTAATGGAGTAAAAGATGTTAGAGGCACATATGTACACATCATTTTAGTCCTTACCCAATTCCTACCCTCTCATGTCTGGCTTAGTGATTGGTATTGATATGTTTGAAATTAGATCTTTATAGATGTCACTTATTCAAGTTAGGTAGGGTATAATCTAACATGACTGACATCCATATAAGGGGATGTTTAGGTGGAAGGAAGTACGCACAGAGGGCAGAGAGGGAAGACGTGGAACTGGAGTGACACGCCCCAAGGATTTCCGGCTGACATTGGAAGCCAGAGGTGGCAAGGAAAGGCCCTGCTCTCCAGCTATCCATGAGCAAGGCCCTGCTGACACCTTCACTTCATTTTGGATATCCAGCTTCTCACACAGGGAGACTAAACATTTCTGTTGTCTTAAGCAACTGAGTTTTGGGTTCTTTCTTACTGCCACCCTGGCGAATGTAAACACTCTATTGCTGGATGTTAGCTTCTCATTGTTATTTTTCAGTCCCAGTTTTAATTTTTCCCAACGTATGTATATACCTACTTTAAAGCATTCAGTAGTTAGCGGGGCATGGTGGCAAATGCTTGTAATCCTAGTATTTGGGAGGTTGAGACAGGAGAATTGCAGGTTTTTGGACAGCTCCAGCTACTTAGTGAGGCCCTCTACAACTTAGTGAGACCCTGTTTCAAAATAAAGAATAAAAAGTAAAGCCAGAGGTATAGCTCAGAGGTAGAATGCCCTTGAGTTCAATCCACAGCAACACACACACACACACACACACACACACACACACACACAGACACACACACACACACACACACACACACACACACACACACCAGTAGTTGCATAATCCATGTATAGTGTGTGAATGCTTATGGAATCTTTCTGTATTCAGTAGGGTACCCATGTTCTCAACTGTACTTGGACACTGAAGTATAAGTTAGCTGGGTCAACACATTTTTAGAAATGTTCAATTATCTCTGGCTGATATCCAACCCCCCTTTTTATTTATTTTTTTGAGGGTCTGGGGATGGAACCCAGGGGCTTTTGACCTCCAAGCTATACCCCCTGCCCTATATTTTATTCTTTATTTTGAAATAGGGTATCACAAAGTTGCAGAGGACCTCATTAAGTAGTAGCTGAGGTTGTTCGCGAACCGCGATCCTCTTGTCTTAGCCTCACGAATGCTGGGATTATGAGCATGCACCAGCACTCCTGGCCCCCCTTTTTACTCTGGAAATGTCAGCTTTTGCATCTATATTTGGAAAATATATCCTTGTAAAAGTTTTGCTTCTTCCTTTGCTTTTAAATATCTCACTAGGTTGCTGAGAAGCTCACTGAATTGGAGAGGGCTGGCTTTGAACCTGCAATCTTCCTGTCTCAGCCTCCCAACTACTGGGATTACAGACATGTGTCACTACACCTGGCTTACTAGTGACCACCTTGCTCATGTAGGTATAAAAATATATATTATAAGTACCTCACATCAATACAGTCTTACAAATCTATCTCTGTCTTCAACTCAAGATAAAATTTATATCTACAATAAGAAAACCATTACCAGAAACACAGAAAAGTACATTTCTTTCTAATCATAACTATTAACACTCACCTGTAAAAGTCATCAAGGATTAGCTATAAATATTATCATGCATAATGATGGACCAAATAACATTAATTTTATAAAGTGTACTTAAGAACTCTATGGGGAAATCTAGATTCTTTGCAAACTCTTGGATATTGGAATTAATAGAAAATAAGGGAACATTGTACAGCCTTCTTAACCTCCTTCCTTTCTTTTTTAAACAAATTACATATTTGAGCTTTTTTGAATATTCTTTTATAAATTAAAATGGAAGTATCTTTGTCTCAGTTATCATATCTAGATAGTTGTAGTAAGTGCTTATTTCTTTATAAAGTTAAAGGTCTCTTTGTAACACTTTATTTTCATGACTTAATGTTAATTCATAGTGCCAGTTAATTTTTGAAGTTCAACAAAAGGGCAATATCATGAGTTCACTCATTTGGGAGAAGAATATTTTAACTATAAAGTAGCAATAAAATGTTTGCTACTGGGTAATGGAACTTGTTTAAGTTCCATATTTTTGCATCAATATATACCACAAAGGAAATAAGAGAATCTTTGAGATGACTATTGACTATTTAAGATGTCTAATTGCTACTTATATTTTAGTTTCTCCTCTAATCAATGGGATCAAACTTCATGAAATTCAATCATATTTGATATATAACAAATAAATGGCTTACCAATGCAGTTTCTTCCAGAAGCATCTGGTTCATAGCCACTGTTGCAATTGCAACGGTAACTACCACGTAAATTTTCACAGATTCCATTGGCACATATATCAGGATCCAAAGCACACTCGTTGATATCTGCATTAAATGTAACAAGTTTAATATTTACCAACATGCTACTGCTTACTGATAAATGCAGGTCTGATGAAGATTCTTCCACATATCAAGTTTTTAAGTCTGCAAACGCACAATTTCCCTGCCTTCTAGAAAGGAAGAGAAAATAAAATAAGACAGTAAATTTAAGGGATACAAGACACTTCATTAGTAAGTCAAAAGAAAAATAAAAGAAACTGGAAGAAATTCAAAGAATGAAACCATGTCATATATCTGTATTTACGATAACATTAATAAAGAAAATTTATAGACTGTTGGCTCAAAATCCAAAGGAAAACTCAACATGATAGGTAATATAACTATCTAATTAAAAGAGAGATTTATTAGGGTTGCCTATATAATTTTATGGTCCCTGAAGATACAGGATCTTTCTGTTTTATCATTTTTGTAGTTAACTAAGAAATATGATGGTTAGTGTTTCTAGTGGTTGATAAGTTGAAGTGAACGGAAAGAATACTTTAAAGGATGCTTCAGAATGTGATGCTTTAAAATAAGCCATGAGTTTTGCAATCCATTCATATGTTGATGGAGACCTGGGTTGGTTCCATATTTTGGCTATTATGAATTGTGCTGCTATGAACATAGGTATGCATATGTTGCTATAGTTATCTGAATTCAACCCTTTTGGAAAAATACCCAGGAGTGGTAGAGCTGGATCATATGGTGGATCTATTCCCAGCTTTCTTAGGAATCTCCACACAGGTGGCTGAACTAGTTTGCTCTCCCACCAACAGTGTAAAAGAGTTCCTCTTTCCCCACATCCTCGCCAGCATTTGTTGTTATTTGATTTCTTTATGCTTGCCACTCTGACTGGGGTTAGATGGAATCTCAGTGTAGTTTTGATTTGCATCTCCCTGATGGCCAATGATGTAGAACATCTTTTCATGTATCTATTGGCCCTTTGTATCTCTTCTTTTGTAAAGTGTTTATTTAGTTCATTTACCCATTTCTTGATTGGGCTGTTTGTTTTGCAAAACTCTGGGAAATACACACAATGGAATTCTACTCAGCCATAAAGAAGAACAAAATCATATCATTTGCAAGAAGATGGAAAGTCCTGGAGAGCATTATGTTAAGTGAGATCAGCCAAGCACAGAAGGAGAAGGTACAGGTGTTTCCTCTAATATGCCCAAACTAAGGAACGTAGAGGATACCAGTGGTACTCCAGATAATGGAGGGGAAATACCAGCAAAGCTTGAATGGAAAGCTGGAAGAGGAGGAAGGCTGAACTTGATTAATGAGGGTCTACATCCAAATGTGTGTAAAATTATGAATATGGCATGGTTACCCTGGACAATCATTGGTGGGAGGGGGGAAGGGAAAATGGGGGTGGGGGAGAAGAGGGCACCAAGGATAGTTTAAATGTATACCATTTATGTTCAATAAAAAATTTAAAAAAAGAAATAAAATAAAATAAGCCATGAACAGGACTACTACTCTTTGTCACTCATGGGCATGGGCACCTGAGGACTGATGTGCTCCAATGAGATCAACAAATACTGTCCAGCGGGAGGATGGCTTTGCCTGAAAGGCATACTGACAGGGAGTTAGAAATAAAGTGAAATATGAGAATAGACCCACCACCTTGTACCCTATTAAGATGTATGACTACAATGTGCCAATAAAAATTTTAAAAAATATGAAAAAAGAGAGACCTAAAGTCAACTGGGTGTAGTGGCACACGCTTGTAATGCCAGTACTTGGGAAGCAGAGACAGGAGGATCTTAGGTTCGCGCCAGCCTCAGCTACTTAGTGAGGCTCTCCGCAACTTGGTGAGACTGTTTCAAAATAAAGGGTAAAAAGAATAGGGTTGGGCGTAGGGCTTGGAGGTAGAATGCCACTGGGTTCAATCCCCAGTCCCACAAAAACGAAACAAGAAAACAAACAACAGCAAAAGCAAAAGAAGAAACCCAAAGTCAAATTTTGCTCACTGTATTCAAAATCTGATGATTGTTTTCAAGAATTTGGAAGGCCAGGTATGGTGGCACAAACCTGGAATCCAGCACTTAGGAGGCTGAGACAAGAGGATCACAGGTTTACAGCCAGCCTCAGTCACCTAGTGAGGGCCTCCACAACCTAGTGAGACCCCATTCCAAAATTAAAAAGCAAAACAGTCTGAGGGTGTAGCTCAGAGGTAGAATGCCCCAGGGTTCCACACCCCCCCACACACACACAATAAGAATTTGGAAGACTTTTAAATACTCTGGAAATGTGAGCCTTTGCATCTGTATTTGGAAAATATATCCTTTTAAAAGTTTTGCTTCTTCCTCTGGTTTTATATATTCATTTAAAGGTCTATAGCAAAATGGATGACACTAGAAAACACCATGGTAAGTGAGATTAGCTAGACTCAGGAAATTCAGTGCCATACGTTTTCACTCATATGTGGATGTTAGAAAATAGGAAAGAAAAGGGACAACGAAAATGAGGAGAGAGCAGTAGAGGAAATAGCAGGAGGAGGAGATGAAGGGGAAAGGAGAGAAGAGGAGGGAAACAGGCCAAATAATGTGACGTTTGTATATGATTTATCACTCCAGGCCCATCAAGTGCAGTGGCAAGGTCTACAAGGGAGAAAGGAGACAGGGTCAGAGGGGAAGGGAAACACACACAGTGCACTATCACTCTGAATCTCATCATGATGTGTAAAATTACTGCCAATGCCTCTAATTTGTTTAAAATCTTTCAAACATGAAAGATTATATATGTGAGGTGAAGAATAATGGAACCCCCAGTTTTATTTAAAATATATGTGTATACTAAAATACAGAAACATTTCAAAGTTATCAGCACATGCTGCATGCTTAAATGTACAAGATTCAACACTGCAATTTTATTAACTACAATAGTTAATTTAAAATAATAAAATGCCAATTAGGCTTAAGTAGTCTTAAATTATTTTAGGGCTCATATCAAATACTTAGGTAGTTTTTCCAACTCTGTCTGCACCATTATTTAATATTTTTTCTTAGAGTTGATTCATTATAGCCTTCTTTTAAGATATTGTATCTGTAAAATCATGGGTGTAGTATATTAGTGACTGTGTGTGTGTGTGTGTGTGTGTGTGTGTGTGTGTGTGTTTCTAGGGATTGACCCTAGGGATATTCTAACTGTGAGCCACACTCCTACCCAGTCCTTTTTATTTTTATTTTGTAACAGGGTCTCTCTCAGTTGGTTGCTTAGCATTTCACTAAATTGATGTGGCTAATCTCAAACCTGTTATCCTCCTGTCTCAAGTACTGGGATTACAAGCATGCACCACAATGGCTTGCTTGTTAGTGACTTTTTTTTTTTTTTTTTTGGCAGTACTGGGGATGGAAGCCAGGGGCATTCTACCTCTGAACGACACCCCCACCCCTGTTTTTTATCCTTTATTTTGAAACAGGGTCTCACTGGGTTGCAAAGGGCCACACTGAGTAGCTGATGCTGTCAGTGAACCCAGATCCTCCTGTCTTAGCCTCCCAAATACTAGGATTACAAGTGTGCACCCTTACCAGGCTCTTTTAGTGGCATTTTTAACAAAGCTCATTTAATAAATAAATGTTAGTCCAAGAAGAAAAATAGTCAAATGGAAAATACCATTTAATATCATCTAGTTCTAACTAGATAATAATCCAAGTACTGGATTATTTCTCTAGAAGATTATTTTTATAGTAAATATCATGTTTATATTATAATTAAAAGATATTAAATTATATTAGAAATAATGTTAAGATTGAGAGTTGAAAAGTATTACCTCTTCCATCCACAGTGATCCCTACTCCACTACTACAAAGGCCATGAAATTCAGCTGTGTGATGAAAACAATTAGAAAAATTAGAAACTCTATACTTGTTTTATGTATGTCATTTACATAACTCTAAAACCATTTGGAAAAATTATGTGCATTAGTTTTTACAATGAAAAATTGTTACCATCTTCTAGGACATAATGATTTTAAGAATCCCTAAAATCACAGGTGAGTATAAAAAAGTAAATAATCACTTGTAATCATTATGAATACTATTAATATATTGAATAAATGTTGACAGTATTTTCTACATATAGAAACTTTAAAATGTAAAACATTAGAGACTGTTTAACTTCTTTTGAAAAAAAAGCCAAGACTTATGTAATACCTGTACAAAAATACAAGTATTCTGTATTTTTCTAGCATTTTACATCTCATACTCTATTATTCTCAATATCACAAACTGGGTCACAAAGAACTGCAGTAACTTGTCCAACGTCCAAGGTAACAGAGATCACAGTGGTGCAGCAGGCTTGGCTTCTGGGCTTTCTAACACAGACACATCATATCCTGTCCCACTGAAAAGGCCATTTAATATTTTACTTTTGTTATATGAAAACACCACATTTATCCAGTCAATCTCTTCCTTATGAAATTAAGTTCATCCAACTTTGAGGAACTATAATAAGTAGAAGGAAATTCAATTATATCACTAGAATAATTTCTTAGAATTAAAACTTCTCAAAGTTTATTATCTCTTTTTAAGACTTCTGATAGTCCTTCCTTTTCTCCCCAAAGTACCTCTCCACCAGCACAGTGTAAGAGTTGACCCGTTTTTATATACTTTCACCATCACTGAGAAAAATCAATTGCTGACAACTCTCTTTTTGGTAAAAAAGAGAGTCACTACTTATTTATTATTTATTTTCATTTTAGAGAAAATTAATCTCTACTTTTTTTTAATTTCTACTTTGTGACATCCTATTTGTATATTGTATTTTTTTCTACAGAAGATTTCAATCTCCTTTACTTATGAATGTAAATCCCATAAAGATTATGAAATGATACATGACAATATTTTTCCATCTTACATGTATATCTTAGTTCTTGGTATCTGCTTTGAAAGTCCTCTACATTATAAAATAACAAAATATTGTATTTAATGCAAAAATTACTTTTAAGGTTCAACATAGGGAACTTAATCTTTTCCAACATTCATTACTTAGTTCATTTTTTATCACTGATCTTAAATGCTGTCTTTATTGTATTCTAAATTTATATTTATATTCAGGTCTTTCACTCGATTTGTTTTATTGGTTTGTTTATCTTTTTACCTAATCTTCTATCAATTTTTTGTACTTGTACTATAATATGTATTATTCAGTTTAGTATATTTTAGATCAAGATACTCCTTATTACCCCCCCCCCCTTTATTTTTGCGGTGCTGGGGATTGAACTCAGGGACATTGTACTCCAAACTACACCCCAACCCTATTTTTTATTTGTTATTTTGAAACAGGGTCCCACTGAGTTGCAGAGGGCCTCACTAAGTAGCCGAGGCTATCTGCGAACCGTGATCCTCCTGTCTCAACCTCCCAAGTACTGGATTATAAGTATACACCACCATGCCTGGCATTACCTTTATTTTTTAAAAGAAAGTCATATTCAGTAATTCTTCTAGATGCATCAAATAATCTTCTCAAGATTTGAACAATCCACTTAGGATTTTAATGGGATTAAAAACCATCAGTTTGATGAGAATGTTTTTCTCCCATCCTCCACAAAGAAAGTTCTTATTCATTTTATTTTCAAGACCAAACTAAATGTATCCGCTTTGTGAAGTCTTTCCCAGCTGCCCCATGCAGCTAATTGCCCCTTCCTTTATATTCTCCCCACTCTTTGTTTATGTCCCTTTTAAGGCACTAATCATACTAAATTATAATGATATGTTTACCTGCCTGCATTCTCTAGTATCCCCATCTTTAAAAGGAAACAAAAATTGTGTTTCTTTTTGAATTAAATATATGCACTTACATATATTCAAGAGAGGTTTAGTGAAATTATGAATGAACAAGTAAACTTTATCTACTTAAGTGTCTGGAACGAATGATAGGCCAAGGCCTAAGACCAAAACTGTGTCAAGATTTAAAAAGTAAAATCAGATTCTTATGTATTTATTACCTTGAAAGGGTAAATAAACTTCACACTGCTTATCAAAGCTCACATTACAGATCAAGAAAATTGAGGCTAACATGCTCTTATAAAAACTCTGTAACAGTCACAACTACAGCAGCAAAGAAATCCTTCCATTCACCCTCCCTTTCTCTAAAGATAATATGAAAACACAAGTGAAAAATGCCTTATGATATTCCTCACATATGGATACAGAAATGGACTTCTCTTTTCCTATGTACGATAATAATGAAACATTTCAGAGCTCATATACTCTTTGGCCAAATGTCTACTGTTGCATTTCCAGTTGTTTTCGTAGGCATGTAATTGGCATGCGTTACCACCTGAGTTTTTCGCAGGGCAGGGCTGGCAGGGCTCTCCAAAGCCATAGTCTGGGTTGGCACAGCAGCATTCAGACTTGGTCACTGCACCAGGGAAAGGACGCACACACACTCCCTTCTTGATTCCACCATAGCAGGTGCTGCGCATGTGAGTATCTAGAGGAGATAGGACAGTGATGTGAGCCAGTGAGAGAGAAAGAGACAAAGGGATGTTCAACTGAAGGCTTCTTTAATCTAAGAGGCCACTAGATTGGAAGCTTTCATGTGGCATCTGCCATACCCCCCCCCCCCGATTTTAGCATCCAATAGTATTAAGAAACCAATGACTGTCAGCTCAGTAAGGGAAAGACTGAATGTGCACCAAGGAATTTTTTCTCAAAAGGCGAATGTTCTACACAGATTCATTATCCCACTTATCCTCGAAGGCTTTTCATTGAATCAAAGGTATGCCCATAGTTCTAAATCACACTAATCACTGGTCACGCTACACTCAAGTTGGCATCTACTATTGTTTGTGCTGGAGAAGTTCTTATGGACAAAGAGGTGCAGTGAATTTAAACTACCTTGAGCTGATGCTGACTGGCATTTCTTGCTTCAACTTTCTGAGTTTTAACCCTCAGGATACTGCTCATGACCATACCTTCATCTCAGACACTCAACAAATCCAGTTATATAAACAGTAACTACCACTAGTGTTCATGGTATTGCGCTAGTTTCTTTGCAGACATTATCTCATGGAACAGGTCATCAATTCTGTAGGATAGTGGCCATCTCCCACATTTTACAGATAAAGATGACGAGTTCAGAGGGATCGTGTAAGTAGCTCAAAGTCTTGGAACATTCAGTGCCTGAGCTGGGATTCAGACTAGGCTTGTGTGGCTTCCAAAGAGCTTCCTCTTTCCACTGTGTGTGCTACATTCCAAGGAAGCATATCCTGCTTAGGTCCTCTCACTCTCAATTCTTGTGAAATTTGTCAAAACTTTATGAGGCAGTAAATGGTGAGCTGTTAAAAAAATCATATCATCATAAGTCCAGAGAAGCAGTACAGTTTCCAAGCAGTATGACTGGCCTAGTAACTTCATGAAAGAAATAACCACTATTATAAATACCTACAATTATTTGCAACTTGTTGGAAATAATTACATCTGCTTGTTATGCAAAATGACTTCCTATAAACTGGGGGTGTTTCTCATTAAACAAATGAGATTTATGACTACATTAAACAATGTATATATACATATCTGATATGAAAGGGGGTCATGCGATTTACCACCAATAGCTATAAGGAGTTAACTCTTGGATTTTACTACTTCTAATATCACTAAGTTTAGTAAAGTTTGCTTTGAGTCACATACAAATGCAGAACCCAACACAAAAAAGACTTGCACAACCACAACACAGTTTATGTTTCCAATATAATATATTTTTGTGAGAGCTTTGGCCCTCCAAAAAAAAGTAAGCATAATTCATGTGTATTCTTAGGGATATTAACTGTCCTAGATTCCAATCTCCATGAAATAACCTTATATAATAACGTGATATCTTTCTTACCCATTAACCAGAGTTAATATAATAAGGGAAAATATAATTCTTAAATATTAAGTAAAGTTCCTTGGGCACATACAGACTATGCTCCCTTATTTCTCTCTTTTATCTTTAATGAGGACAATTGACATTTCCAGTTCAAGACCCCAAGCTGAAAACCTAGTTCACATTCTACCATCAAATGTAACTAAGTCACTTATCACAGGTGGACAGAGGTAGGGAAACAAAAAAGTGGAACAACAACAACACCAACAACAAAGGAAATCTAAATTCAAAAGCGAATTTTTTTCAGTTCTTTTTAAACACTTTTATTGGTGCATTATGGTCTCACATCATAATGCAGTTTCTAGTGATGGTGAGATACCTGCACAAAGCACTTGGCAAGCTTTCCCCAGGCTCCTTCCCCACTCCATCTCCTCCCTGAACAAGGCATTGAGATTGACACTGGTATTCTCACATTTGTACATGTCATATGCAAGTATTTCCTTCATTAATTCTTCCTCTCCCTCCTACCCTCATCCTCCCTAAGACCACCTCCCTGGCTCCATTGGAGTTTCTCCCCCATTATCTAAAGTCCCTCTTGTATCCCAGTTACTTCTTTGTTTCTGCATATGAGGGAAAACAAATGGCCCTTCTCTTTCTGTGACTAGCTAATTTCATTTAACATAATGTTCTCCAGGTCCATCCACTTTCCTGCAAATGACATTATTTTGTTCTTTATTGCTGAGTAGAGTTCCACTGTGTGCATATCCCATAATTTTTTAATCCATTTATCTGTGGATGTTCCATAATTTGGCTATCGTGAAATGTGTTTCTATAAATATGGCATATATTACTTTAATATTCTGATTTTAGTCCCTTTGAAAAGATACCCAGGAGTGGTGTAGCTGGATCATATGGTGGATTCATTTCCAATTCTAAGGAATCTCCATAGTGGGCGCACTAATGTGCAATCCCACTAACGATGTAGAAGGGTTCTTATCTTTCCACACCCTCCCCAGCATTTATTATTGTTTCACTCCTTGATGCCTGCCATTCAGAATAGCGATTTGTTTCTTACTTAATCCATAGATCTCAAAAGTGACACAAAAGACAGCATATATGGAAAAAACATATAGCATGTAATAGGAACAGCAATATATAAGTTTACAAAAATACCAAATGGTGGTTTTATTTTAAAAAGTTTAAGTCACCACAAAAGGCTGGGGGGATTTTTCAATTGTTTCTGATATGTTCCCTGTATGTGGACAAGAGAATGCATTTTTATGTTCAAATGCTATTTTTTTTTTTTTTTGCAGTATTGGGGATGGAACCCAGGGGCATTCCACCTCTGAACTACACCCCCAGCCCTAAATACAAAAAAAAATAGATTTTTTTATTCTTTATTTTGAAACAGGCTCTCTTGTTAAGTTGCAAAGGGCCTCACTAAAGAGCTGACGCTATCTGTGAACCACGATCCTCCTGTCTCAGCCTCCCAAATGCTGGGATTACAAGCATGCGCCACCATGCTCAGCTTCAAATGCTAAATTCTTAACAACTACTCACATGCTGGTTTCTTGAACAAGAAAATAATTTCTTTCTTCCCAAAAGGCTTTGTAATCACAAATAGATTTCAAGAGAATCATGTATGTGAAGGCAAAAAGTAGCTAAGTCTGTTAAAGCAACCAAAAATATTTTAACTCTCTAAGCAGGAAGGAATTACTGTGTTCTACTCTTTGGAATATCCCTGAAAAAAGTGCTGACAACCTTGTAGGCTGAAATACACGCTGGTTGATAGAGCGGATGAAGCTGAGTGAACAGATGACTTCCAGCTGCTGATCCTCCTCTTGAATCCAAATGTTTTGATTCACATACGTAAGAGTAAACTATTAACAATAATGTCTAAGAATGTCTTTTCTCTCAAATATACTTTCAAGCCAATAAGTATTTCTTTGCTTTACTAACAACCTGAAAAGCAGAGGCCGCACAATAGCTAATTCATCCTTAAAGTCTCATAAAAGCACTTCAAGAGAGACCACTCCATTAATGTATTTTCACAACTCACTCTGCTATGATTCTGTCAGAACATATTGTTTGGGTTTTGAAACACCAGTGACATTTCTGTTTTGCTTGCTTCTTCAGAGCTGATGCCTGATCATTTTAATGCATTTTCATGCAATTAATTTGACAAACATTTCCAAGAAGAGTTCTGAATGGCCTAGACTAAAGTACATATTCTCACACATTCTCTTCTTTTTCTTCTACAGTTAGTTGCATGGGGGTAAGGAATAACAAAACATTTTTTAGTTTTTTTATATAAGTCCAAATTCTATGGCATAAGTCATTTAGATTTCAATTTTTGCTTGAGTAAATATGAGTTTATTTATTTATTTATTTATTTATTTATTTATTTATTGGTGGTACTGGGGTTCCTGGAAGCCCTTCAACCTTCGGGCTACACTCCCAGACCCATTTCATATTTTTATTTGGAAACAGGGTCTCCTAAGCCAGCGCGCGCGGCTGGCTTTGAACCTGTGCGATCCTCCTGTCTCTGCCTCCCAAGCGTGGGGATTACAAGCGTACGCCACCACGCCCAGCTATAAGAGTTTATTTAAATCTGTCTCTTAAAGACAGATTTGTCTTATTATTAATTACAAATTTTATTTTATTTTATTTTATTTATTTATTTTTTGGTGGTACTGGGGTTCCTGGAAGCCCTTCTACTTCTGGGCTACACTCCCAGACCTATTTTTACATTTTTATTTGGAAACAGGGTCTCCTAAGCCAGCGCGCGCGGCTGGCTTCAAACCTGCGCGACCCTCTTGTCTCAGCCTCCCAAGCGCGGGGATTACAAGCGTGCGCCACCACGCCCGGCTAATTACAAATTTTAAACTCATTGTATTTAGAATTCAGTTATCCGGTATTACCAAGGATGCTTGGGATAAGAACAATTTTTTTTCATCTCCAGTAATTTTGACCTGTAGCTCATCAGAGCCTTTTGAAGGAGACTGGGATGTTTGGCTATTTTTTTTAAAAGTATTTACTCAGATATAGTTTGTTTGTTTATTGGTTCTGGGAGTTGAACCCAGAGGCATTCTACTTTCTTTCTTTTTTTTTTTTTTTTTGGTGGTACTGGGGTTCCTGGAAGCCCTTCTTCCTCCGGGCTACACTCCCAGACCTATTTTATATTTTTGAAACAGGGTCTCTTACGCCAGCGCGGCTGGCTTCGAACCTGCGCGATCCTCCTGTCTCCGCCTCCCAAGCGCGGGGATTACAAGTGTGCGCCACCACACCCGGCGAGGCATTCTACTTTCAAGCCACATTCCCAGCCCTATTTTATATTTTATTTGAAACAGGGATCCTACTAACTTGCTAAGGGTCTCCCTACATTGTTGAGGCATGTCTCAAACCTGTGATCCTCCTGTCTCAGGCTCCCAAGTACTGGGATTACAGGTGTGTTCCACCACATGCAGCTGAGATATAATTTATACACCATAGAATTCACATATTTAAAGTCTACAATTAAACAGTTTTTAATGTAATCACAGATATAGATGATATTGGAACATTCCCACCACCTCAAAAACATCCTTAAGCTCTCACCTGCATCCTCTCTTTCATAAGTGTTAACTAATATACCATTTCTGTCTTTGCGGGGTGATGTTTTACACCTAGCACTATGTTTTGCAAGGCTTTCCCATGTTTTATCATCTATTGTTTTGGGAGCTGAGCATTATTCCATTATGTAGTATGTATCTGTCTACATCCATGTTTTCGAGGATCATTTGGACAACAGGGCGTCCTGAAATGTTTTACTTACCAACGCACACGCGTCCATCCACACCTACGGCCAGGCCTGGGGGACAGTCGCAGCGGAAGGAGCCTTCGTTGTTGATGCAGTGCCCATTCATGCAGATTCCCGGAGTCTGGCATTCGTCCACATCTGCACAGAGAGTGCCAGAAGTCCGGCCATTACTGAGCAACACAGTTTACCTGCTACTCTATACTGTCAAACTCTAAACTTTACAATTTGTGGAAGGACACATAAAAATGACCACAATCTTATATGTAAAAGCAAGTCTTTCAAAAGGATTTTCAGAAAGATGCTTTGAGTAAACATTGCTTTACTTTTCCCACTAAAAATAAAAGAGAGAACTCCTTTTTCATTGACAACCCTGTTTAATATTAAATAATTATTTATTTCAAATTACCTAAGTGAAATGGGTTCTTAAGAAACCAAGGTAAACTTTTCTAATTTTTTTCACAGGAAACAACCTTATTTTCTGGAAGGTGGAAGTTGTTTGAATATTAATCTGATCATTTCATAATAACACAACATTTGAATTACCTCTTCTTATTGTCAATCTACTTGGCATTTATCAGGTGTAACCCAATATTAGATGGCTTCCCCCCAAGATGAAAAACTTCAAACACAGAACTGCCAAATAATGAACATTGCAGAATATGTAGAATACAATATTTATAATAAGAAAATTAATGAAAAAACAGCTTTCAAGTTAGGCATGGTGGTGCATGCTTGTAATCCCAGTATTTCGGAAGCTGAGACAGGAGGATCACAGGTTTGTGGTCAACCTCAGCTACTTAGTGAGGCTGTCCACAATTTAGTGAGACACTGTTGCAAAATAAACAATAAAATATAGGGCTGGGGGTGTAGCTCTGGGATAGCATGCCTCTGGGTTCAATCCCTAGTACTGGAAAAAAAAAAATCTTTCAGAAGTCAGTGACTATGAGACCTAAATCACCTGTATATACACATTTACATTTACCAAAACATTTGAAATGAAGTTCTGTCCTATCATGTAATGATATACTTTAGAGTCTAATGCCATATTAACCCTATGTTAAGTCCATGCCAGCCAAACTTGAGACGACATTCCAAAACTATAGCATTTCCATTTAATCTTGTTTTCTTCTCAACAGTCAAAAAGCTACCTGTTACTTAGAAATATGAGAATAAATCCTGATGTTCTCTATCTACTACCCCTAGAATTTCACTGAAATTATATTGGGGTTGCTAAGGAGTCTTGTCATTTAGATCAATTTGTTCAATTAAAAGTACAAGACATTTACTGAGTTAATTTAGTACAAAAGAGGGAAACTGAAAAAAATGTAGGAAATGCAGAATGTATTTCATCTTACAAAATTCCAATTGTGCCTATAAATATAATTTAGTCTTATTTATTTCCAAGGAGAGTATCTTATGCTTACTAAAGTTACCACTAAAACTTTGTTTTCAAACAGCTCCCTAAACAAAGTGACTAATAAGGCCGGGCGTGGTGGCGCACGCTTGTAATCCCCGCGCTTGGGAGGCAGAGACAGGAGGATCGCGCAGGTTCAAAGCCAGCCACGCGCCCTGGTTTAGGAGACCCTGTTTCCAAATAAAAATGTAAAAATAGGTCTGGGAGTGTAGCCCGGAGGTAGAAGGGCTTCCAGGAACCCCAGTACCACCAAAAAAACAAAAACAAAAACAAAAAAACAACAAAGTGACTAATAAAAATATTCAAATTATGTCTTCATTAAATTAATATAGGATTTATATAATAGTAAGACCACAAATAATCTATAGATTAGCTTTATGAAAAAGATATAATACCATACCAAAATGAATGATAATGAAATTTTTTTCTGGGAACACATACAATTGAAAACCTGCAATATTTTTTTCTTTCTCTTTTTATTCAGCCAAGGTGGAGAGAAATTATTTCTACATTGTCTCTTCCAGATTTGGTAAAACCAATCTGTTACTCATTAATTTTTTCTCTACCTTTATTATTTTTGTAAAGATGTTACTGTTCCCTAGCCCACAGTGTATTTTTTTTTGGTGGAGGCTTTACAAGCACCTATCTTACTGAATTAGCAAGAGATGAGAATAATATAAAATACACATAAAGAAACTGAAGTAATTTTTGCATGCTTCAATCCCATCAAAAGAGATGGTTTCAACTATGGTTATTCTCGAATTACGAAGCAACACCTACCAGTACAGTAACGCCCATTGGGCGCTAAAACAAAGCCTGGTTTGCAGATACACTTGAAGCTGCCATCTTCATTGATGCACATCCCATTCAAGCACATGTTGGTGGTTGTACATTCATCATGATCTGCAAAAGAGAGAGAGTAACTTTTGGACACTGGCCTTGAGGAAGGCAAATTCCCTCCCAGTCAAATTCCACTGCATAAATGAGCCGTGTGCTGATGGATTTTAAGAAGAATGTCAACTGTGTGAAAGTAAATAGCATGGAGAATGGGAAGGTCCTTTAGCATAAGAAATACAAAGTAAAAGAGTTAAATAAATCTTGTGCTTAGCTGCTATTAAGGCGATATAAACCATAACCATGAGTAGCATTTTGTGCACCAAAAAAGATAATATGAGTTCAGTGGGTGTTTGTTTTATAAGAGAAAATAAAGCAAGCTACCTTTATTGCAAATGAAATTATCTGACTTTCATTAGTGCGTGACATATAATGTATTGCTATGTGAATAATATATTTCTGTGGAATACTGGGTCTATTAGCCTGCTAGACATCAACAGAACCTCAAATTTAGAGATTTGATTGCATTACTGCATATGCTAAAGATTTCTACATTCCCCTAGACCCTGGAGGGTAAAATCTCTATTTTTTCAGTGTTGAAATCCCAACATTTAAAACATTGTAGGTGCTAATTATCATCTAAACTGAGGGGGAACAGTTGCTACTTACCATTAAATATGTACCACACAGGGAATTTCGACAAACATTGAGTTACTCGTTGTTATAACATTAAAAAAAAATCCAACCCTTTGCTGTAACAGTCATGTTAATTGCATATTTTATCTACCTATCTGAGGTGTGGAAGCTCTCGTGGAAATAGTATATGTGGTTCTAAATAAAAATGTATATCCTTTAAAAAGCTTTCTCAAGGGAGCAAGTATTTCCATACCAACACAGTTTTTTCCATCTGTAGTTAATTCAAAGCCGGCATTGCAAATGCACTGGAAACTTCCATCTGTGTTCACGCATCGACCGTTTTTACAAAGAACCCCATTCTGGATGCACTCATCAATATCTGGCAAAACGAGGAAGGCCAAAAGTTATTCTTCCAAAATTCTTGTAAATAAAAGCAAGAAGTCAATATGATTTTAACTATCCAGCTTATTTTTACATGTAATATCCAATATCATATTGCTTCTTCAGCAAAATTTTCGTTTCCCACCAGAATTTCTTCTTGGATAGGTAGGTTTAAGCAATTTTATAGCCTAATTAGAGCATGAAGAGAGAAAAACAGAAAATAGTCTGTGTGATGAGCCGGAGAGGGGGTGGACAGTTGTTTTTTGACATAGTGGTTGAAGACATTAAATGTAAGAACAATAATCCCAGCATTCAGGAGGCTGAGACCGGAGGATCGTGGTTCGCGACCAGCCTCAGCTACTTAGTGAGGCCCTCCGCAACTTAGTGAGACTCTTATTCAAAATAAAGAATAAAATATAGGACGGGGGTGTAGGTTGGAGGTCGAATGCCCCTGTTCTATCCCCAGACCCTCAAAAAAAAAAAAAAAGTAAGAATAAGATGTTGGGTAAGCATAACGTAACTAGAATTTCTGGACTAAAAGTAATATGATTAAAGTTGTTGGTGAAAGTTGACTCAAGCAACTCCTCATAGATGAATAGGAACTGAAGGGGAATATAGGCAGTCATCTGGTAAAGGATTCTGATATGAATCTGCAGTGGAGTAGAGCCTGGGCGATGGTGGTGGATGCAGCAACAGAACTGGATAAAGACTGGTGAGATCTGCTGTTGGACTCAGTGTGAGGTTTAAAGAAAACAGTAGTTGAAAAGGACTGGAAATCTTAAGCTCAGTTAATTAGAAGGGATAAAGCTGTTCTTACCCAGAGAAGGGAAGCTATGACATAGGGAAGGAGGATAAACTAACGTTTTTTGAAGCCAGATGCCATACTGCCTGAATTAAATAGGCAAATAGTACTTATGTTTAAAGGGAGCACCTCTGTGTTATTACAGAATAATGTGCCAGCACTCATTTCATTCCATGTCTTATTTTGATAAATTTACTTTTAACCTCAAGAATCTTGGTCATGATATTTCACGGAACATTTTCTTATATGAAGGCAAGCTTCCTTACCAATGCATGCTTGCTTGGTAGGAGTCCTCTGGAATCCCGCATGACATTTACAATAATAGGATCCAGGTGTGTTAACACAATCTCCATTAGTGCAGGGATTTGATGTGCATTCATCAACATCTGTGAGCAGCAAAAGAAACCATTATAGACTTCACTCCATCTGTGGAAATGTTTGTTTAAAGTACATTTAGCCCTTCCAAATTTGAGAGAAGGCCAGTCAGTGGTAACAGTCTAAATAGCGGAGTATTTATAAATGAATGAAAATTCCTTTCTTCAAATACATACAGAGACCAACCTGAAGATTTACAAAAATATTGCCCAGTGGAGAGTACAAAGGAATTTGCTTTAATCAAGAAATAATGATTTTTCTGTTGGAATAATGCCCAATGATTAAAAGCATGGGCTCTGGGAAGACACAACCATGAGTTCCAATAAGCAATAATGCTTACTGTCTACAGAAATCCCTGCAAGGGAAGAGCCTTTCTAAAGCTTAGGACATTGTCGGGAGAATAACAAAAGGTTTTTAAAAATATACATTTATATTACATGCTGTTATTGCCATTGGTTTTAAAGAAAGAGGTTTATAGATTACAGGATTTCTTTGTTATTCTTTTGGTAAATTCATCTACATATGCAAATCCTTATTCACCAAGGCTTTATTTTGTAGAAACAAAAGTGTATGTGTGTGTTTGGGGAAAATGAAAATGAAAATTCATGGAAAAATATCCCTTTTAAATTAGATTTGGGGTTCCTTAGGGTCTTACAATCAATTTAATTTATAACATAAGATGAAGCTTTATGCAAACTTTGGTTTTGATCTGAAGTGTAGGACAGTTTTCATTCAAGGTCTCCTAAGGCTTGATTAAATGCAAACCCACTGCAGAATTTAGAGACTGCAAAACCAAAGGACAGACTGAATGCTTGGACCAGCTAAAGCCCAGAGAAAGCACCTGTGCCGATGTAAGTTTAATTTGTCTTCCCTTAGCAATGCCCACTAAATATCATTTTGAATGCTGATAAATTAAAAACCTCGCCATTTAGTGAAGGCCTATTTGCCATTCCACACACACATAGAAGCCATTAACAAATGAAAGTTTGGCTAAACTGGAGGACACAACAATAAAATCAGCTCACAGGTTTACCACTTTAATAAACAGATTACTCCTTTCACAGATGTTCTCTAAAGAGGAACTGCGCTCTATCAAACTCACCAACCTCCTTTATATAAACATTCAGGCTGAGTGCAATTAAGCTCTCCCGGGTAAAGGAGAAAAAGAAACAAAACAAAACCTCATGGCGAATAAAATAAAGACAACAAAGAATAACAGGATTAAATGCTTCTTCAATCCATTCAAAGACCCTTTCAGCCCATTTAGACTCACTTACATTTAAACTTTTTGTTGATAACATCAATTCTACTGAGCCAAAGGAATGAAGCAAAATGAGAAAAGAGAAAGTTTAGAGCATTAGCAAGCATATAACGTATAACTAATGGACTTTTCAATATGAAAGAGCACCTTTAGTTTGCATTATCAAGGATCACTTAAATTCTCTGTGTGTACATAATTGAAACACAACAATAAAAAATGTGCTGTAGATGTTTCCTGACGGAAGCTTGCATGCAAAGCTCTGTTCTAGGGAAGAACATAAGCGACCAGGCACCCAGTCCCCATCTTGAGGACAACTTTTCAGGAGACCTTGTCACTTTTGAAGAACCTTTTCTCCCCTTGAGAATCTGCTCCCCCAGGCTCCCTGTTGCTAGGACAACTCTGTTCTTTATTTTGCCATTCCAGCTGCAATTCAATTTTGTCCCTTTGGCTTCTTAGGAACTGTGCGCCCATTCCACAGAGAAAATATTGAGCTCATTAATTTCTTCACTGGAAGTGAAACCAATGGCCAAAAACTATTAGTGACTTACAATTTCACGAGACTTTAAAACCCCATTATTAACCACCCCCCAGGTTATAGTTTGATTTTGAAACTTAGGCTAATTACAAGTGACCACTGCCACCTTCTGCAGTGTACACCTCATGCCTCCTTTTTATCTTTTTATTCTGCTTATCGCCCTCCAGTACCCCAAGTGGCCAAGTTCACTTGTTATATTTACAGGAACAGAAGTCCTCAACTACCACAGTCATGAACTTTGAATTCTTGCTCTGTTTTACTTGAGGATTGAATATTTTTAAGCAAAATTCATGCGCAAAATTCAAAGTCTTTCCTAAATTAGTGTACAAAGTATTTTTTAAGGGCAAATGTTCCTTAGCTCCAATAGTACTCAGGAATTTAACTATCTTATAATAGCATTTTCCCCAATTCCTTCATTTACTTTTGTAGTTTAACATCCCATGCATTTTGTGAGGACAGTGTGGTACTGGTATAAATATCGACAAATAGATCAAAATAATAGAATATAGAGTTCGGAAACAAACCCAACATATATGAACAAATGATTTCCCAAAATGGCGCAAGAGCAATTCAAAAGTGAAAAGACAGTCTTTTCAACAATGTTGCTACGTACTGATATGTAAGAAATGAACTTCAATCACTCATTCTATCCACACATCATGAAGACTTTAAAAGATTTTCATTTGCTGTTGTCCCTACTCTAGTTTTGTTATTGTTATTTATAATAACACTATTAAATGGGTTTGGTTTATGCACATTCCACATTAAAGAAGCAACCTGCAGTATTCTAAAATCTAGGAGTTCAGATAAGAGAAAGTTCAAACTCCAGGGCAAACTACTACAGAAATAGGAAGAAATGAAGTGTTCCTCTCATGGTTGACTTGTTGAGCCAGGCAGACAGTTGACTATATGCTTCCAAGATTGAAAATATTTTTTAATTTTTCACTTAGTTATGTTTTCTTAGTGAATCTCTTACAGAAGTCTCTACCTCAGGCACTGAGTGTTGTGATATGACTAGTGTATCCATACTGAAAAACTTAGCTAGGACTTCTAACTTTAAAAAAAAAATTGAAATGTAAAATTCATCTGTTAACCAGGAATCAAATGTCATGTGACATGCAGTTTGGATATTGCATGAACGGCAAGCTGGGCGTGGTGGTACACGCTTGTAATCCCCGCGCTTAGGAGGCTGAGACAGGAGGATTACGCTGGTTCGGAGCCAGCCTCGCTGGCTTAGGAGACCCTGTTTCCAAATAAAAAAATAGGTCTGGGAGTGTAGCCCGGAGGTAGAAGGGCTTCCAGGAACCCCAGTACCACCACCAAAAATAAACAAATAAATAAATAAATAAAAAATTGCATGAACGGCTAAGGAATTGTCTGTTTTAGTGCCAAAGATGATTCATTGCTGAATTTGTCCTGTACAGTTTATGTAAAACTTTCATGGTAGAGACAGGCTCTGTGCTCAGGGCCTTGTCTCTGGGAAGATGTCGTCAGTTGCAAATGTTTTGTCAGTTCCACATACAGTTTAGAAGATTCAAAAAAAAAAAAAAAGAAAAGAAATGAGCTTCAATCTATACTTCATACAGTGTAAAATTAATTAAAATAATAAAAGGCCTAAAATTATAAAACTTTCACCTTTAGAGCTTCATCTTCTTATTTGCTATCTAGAAGCAAATGCTTAAAATACTTTTATTCTTTAAAACATGGTGGATACGTTGAGAAAACTTGAGAAAATATTCAAGGAGTTACATCTGGGGGCCCAAACTCCACTTGGAAAAACCAAGGCGCTTGGTGAAGACAGAGTTGGCTTTTTCAGGCTTGGGTCTAATGTTGGGAGTATTGGTTACAGCTGTGACTAGTGTCTGCAAATACTGGTATCTCCAAGGATCATGACCAACTTCTTCAAGACTTCAAATTTAGCAAGCACAAATGGGGAACCTAAAGGATATATATATACTGTACCTTTCAAAATCTTTAGAACTCTGAATGGACTAAGCTCTTTGTCTATTTCCCAACTATTTCAAAATTCAAGCAGGGCAGTGCTATACATTAATAATTTTAACTCCTCCAGGTAGAATTAGGAATTCTACCCAGATGCCAATGTCACCCTACTATTATTAGGTATTAGAGGTGTCTCATTGCTCCATCATGCAGGTACTGTACAGGTCACAGTTTATGAGTGCACACAAATTAAAATGGAATTTGAGGAATCGGAACTTCCAAGCATACCATTGATTCTGTGGGAAAATGTTTTGTGAGTTCCATACAACTCTCACTAATAAATCAATTTTTTTGTTGTTGTTGTTGTACTGGGGTTCCTGGAAGCCCTTCTACCTCCAGGCTACACTCCCAGACCTATTTTTTATTTTTGGAAACAGGGTCTCCTAAGCCAGCGTGGCTGGCTTCGAACCTGCACGATCCTCCTGTCTCCGCCTCCCAAGCGCAGGGATTACAAGTGTGCACCAACACGCCCGGCATAAATTTTTTTTTTAATTTTTTTTTATAAAAGCCAAAACAAACTTGGGGGCTCTGGAGTAGCTGTTCTCATGGTCTGGTCTGTGGACTGCTGGAAGCCACTATGCACTTAGGGGGTTCTTGATTTAAATCTACTGGCTTAACTACATTGCATAATAATGCAAGTGGTGCGATGCCTCTGCCAGCACCATCAAATCCTGGCAGGCACTGCCACAAACACAAAGTGTGTTTATGAAAAAGGCGTTTTAACTTAATAGCATTGGTGAAGCAGTAAAAATCAGCTATACTACATCTTGAGCAAGGAGTATAGTTTTAAAAACATCTTCATTGTATTCTTCAACCAAACAACATATCACAACAAATTAGACAGGGATATGAAAACCTATCTGGATTGCTTCTATGAAGGCAGTCATTAAATAAACCTGCTTAAAAAGGCAAACGACACTCATATCAATTCTTTTTGTTTTATAAAATCTGTGATTTTATAAAAAGTTACTTATATTCACATGCAAGAGTGTACCACTGTTACTTTTAAATGAGTAAATGTTAGAAAACTTCAGCTCTTTTATTTCTAATAAGTTAATTATGTATATAATCAATAAGTTTTAAGAGTTTAAATGAGTTCAAAATATTTGAGTATCAAATTTTAGTAGCATATTGTCTTCTCAATCTTTTAAGAATGAGTTGTTTTCAAAATATATTCACTGTTATGTAGAAATATTTTAATCTTAATATTATATCAAGAGTAGTAACTAGAAAAGGGAGAAAAGGGAGAGTTAGGGATGGGAAATTCTTGAAGTGTCTAGCTCCGAAAGAAGGTTGAGGGATGTGGGCACATGGAATTGTACACACAAAAGGGAGAGCTCGAAAATTAGCTTTACTTTCAAAATATTTTTTTAAAACTCATATCATAATCATATTTTAAAATCATATCAATTTGTTGTTATGGCATAACACCTATTAAAAAACTAAAATGAGTTAAAGAACTATGACCTTACCTATACAGTCTCCATTCGCATCCTGCTTATGACCCATGTTGCATTCACATCGGTAGCTGGAAACAGTAGGTATGCAGCGTCCGTTTAAACAAAGATTAGTGTGGTGCTTACAGATATCTATTGTCTGGTTCAGAATTGCTGCGGGAAGTCAAAGCGCAAGTAATATTTAATCATTACAACATGTATTAGTTCTCTTAAAATTACTTTTGAAAGTTATTTAAAAGAAAATTAATCAAAAATTCATAAAACCCCACATTATCCTATATTTTATTAAATTTTAATATGAAGAATCTAAGAAAATACTCTTGAGACATATGGCTGCAACTTGCATTTGTTCAGTTATACATTTGGGAACTTTACCCATAATGATGTCTTTTTAAGATGTTAGGAATGTTTTATCACATGTTTGAGTACTTTTTATTTTACTTTTGAAACTCTGTTGAATATTTAGATATAGTAAAAGGCAGTATGCCAAGGAAAATAAACATAATACTATGGGATATCATTAAATATTATTAGCAAGAACAGTGCTTCTAAAAGGAGTGATCTTAAATGTCAACTTCACGAATGCCAATTCTGATCTGAAGCCAACACTCTCGATTTCTTAAGCAATTTAACAAAAAAGGGTGAGGAAAAGATACGTGCATTACAATATTTGGATAGGCCCAGAGCAGGACTTAGTTTGTCTCAGTTGAAAATGGTTTGGAAAAATAACTCAGCAGGTGCGTGAATAGAACAGCTGCGACGAGCCAAATGAAATATGCTGAATCTCCACCATGCTTTTTTTGGTGGCATCATCTATAATGGAGCATCACTGGTCTATCATTGGTATTTTCAGAAAGCCCGGATCTCATTTTTTTTTTTCCATTTTAGTGCAAAGCTTACATAACAGAAAAATAATGTTTTCTTACTACATTTTCCTTAATTTAGTGTTATTGTATTTTAGACCTTGAAGTAGGTACACACACACACACACACACACACACACACACACCCCTTTTGGAAAGAAATGTATATTGAATATTATAATAATACTATATGAAGTAGATATCTAAAGTATCCACAAAAAGGTATGACTACTTACTTAGTCCAGTGATGATGGGCCCCTGTCCCCCGGCTCCTACACCAGCTCCCCCAACACCAGGAGAAAAGCCATTGCCTCCAGGGACGGGAAGGAAGCCTGTCCCTCCTGGGCCATAGCCATTGCCATTGCCATTTGGGAGAAAGCCATTTCCCCCGGTGCCTCCAGGTCTGGAACCAGCACTCCCTGGAATCCCTCCCATGGGAAGTCCTTCCATGCAAAGCCTGTGATACTCCTCTAGAAAAAAAGAAAGTTTAGTTGACCATAATGGATGCCTTAAAGCAGTTGGCACATTGCAATCATTTTAGTTTACCTAGTAGTTTACACAACACAAAAAAATAACCAATTTATTATTATTATTATTTTTTTTTTGTGGATGGAACCCAGGGGCATTCTACGTTCGAGCTATACCCCCAGGCCTATTTTTGATTCTTTATTTTGAAAGAGGGTCTCACTGAGTTGCAAAGGGCTTCACTAAGTAGTAGCTGAGGCTGTCCACGAACTGCGATCCTCCAGTTTGAGCCTCCCAAATGCTGGGATTACCAGCGTGCATGAACATGCCCAGCAATCAAGTTACTATCTTGATAAGTGTTTTTAGTACCTGCTGTAGCAGGGAAAAGATACAGATGTTTCAGAAAATATTTAAACTCTATATCCCACATTATTTTAACTAAGTTTCATAAGCGAGTATTTATATGTATATTTTTATTTTATGCCTCTAAGTACAATATGTAATATTTTAGAAATAACTATAAATGCAAGAAATTTACTTCAACAAGAAAAAAGCAAAGCCTTAAATAATTAATTCTAATGTTTGGTCTTACTTGACTCCTCGTCAGTATTATACCTACATATTCCTACATATTTTTCTTGTCCCTTTTATCCTCTTTCAGGAATTAGGTTTTAATCTGACTCCAAAATAATAGTTTTTCCTAATGTGGATTTTAATGGTAGACAATATCCAATTCATGTTAAAATCTGCTTCTAAGTTGTACCAGTACCAAAGTTGAGTGAAAAAAGGAAGGATATAAAAATTGCCATAAGTAGTCATAGAATTAAGGCACTATACTACAAAAAATTTTTTAAAAATACTAGTTTTTGGAACTATACGATTCCAAAATTACTAGAAATTAATTTTCCTTCATATTTTTTGATGGTACTGGGGGTGGAACCCAGGGGCTTTTCTACCTCTGTGCTATACTCCCAGACCTCTTTTATACTTTATTTGGAAACAGGGTCTCACTAAGTTGCTGAGAGCCTTAGTAAGTAGCTGAGGCTAGTTTCGAACCTGTGCCATCCTCCTGTCTCAGCCTCCCAACCTCTGGGATTACAGGCCTGCGCCACCAAACCCGGCTTTTTTCTTCACTCTTTAATGAATGGATTTTGGTATTTTATGGCTTAGTTATTTTGGAAGAATGTAGAATGTGTCTTGATTTTTTTCACTCCATTACTGTATATACATGTATGTATACTAAAATAAATTTCAAAAATTTAATTTTCATATTTCTATGATTCAATATGAAAAAACAGGATATATAGGGAATAAGCATTAATCGTACTTTGCCATTCATGTTATATATAAGCAGAGTAACTACTCATTCATCCTGAAGTTTTTTCCAATATAAACTAATTTATAAACCAGTTACTATAACAAATGAATGAGAAGATCATGAGAAAAAAAATATCTTCATGGATGGGAGCCCTATGAGATGAGGGCATTTCTGAAATAAATAGGAAGGCAGAATCCTGTTATTCAAAGATATTAAAGCTCTGAAGTGAAAGGTTTGTACCTGAACTGAAATACTGACATTGAAATTAACTTTTAAAAAACACTTGCACAAAAACAAATCCATCAGTTTTCAGAATTTTGTCTGATGTTACCAAACGGGGGTTATCAAAATGGATCCCAAATAAGCAGTGCCATCATATCCCTGACAAAGACGCCGTGTTCCGGAAGACATCAGCTGGAACCAAGAGAACCTAACCCCACAGCGAGAAGAGCAATGTACATCACCGCTACTGATCTTCCCAGCACACCCTGAGCAGGAGCCAGCCACTCACCAGAGCCTCGGCCAGGACAGGCCTCAGGAAGGGAGCCGGCGCCCCAGCAGCGGCCCGGCTCACAGCAGCACTGCGTTTTGGTCATTCTGCCCGGGAGCTCTTGTGCACAGCGACCATTCACCAGGCCTGAGAAGCACGTGCCAGTTCTCTGATCTGGACATATGAAGGCAAAACAGAAGACATGGCGGAATCACCTCAGGTTCTGAGAGTGATCCTGTCACACATCAGAAGAATGTAGGCAAAGTGAATTACCTACTGCTATGATTTTACTTAATTTCTCTTAACTTCTATCGCATGTACTAGTTTTTTTTTCTTCTCTTAATTTCTATGCATTTATTCATTGATTTATGCAGCAAACATTCATTAAGCACTTATTCTATGTGTTATTCCCGGGAATATAAACGTCAAGGGCATGGAGCAGATAAGAGGGCAACGTGCAGTGATACGCACTGGGGTATGGCCTTGAGGACTGTGCTGTGTCCTGGAATCCCCTCGCTTGCTTTTTCTCTTGCTTTAGGCCTCCATGATGTGAGAACAGAGCACTTGCTTTCTCCCTCTCTCTGCTTCTAGCCACCATGCTCTCAGCTCTGCAGATGTAACCTGCCTGACATGGACTGAATCCCTGAAATCTTCAGAACTGTGAACAAATAAATATTCCTTTCTCTAAGTTTTAGTGGTTGTTTTGGATCACAGCAACAATAATGCTGACAAGAGTCTTGCATACCTTCTAAATTTTTCAACTATACAGCGCAGATGGTAACAACTAGGGAGAAATCAGGTTGGATGATACAAGACAAGGCTCATCTTTAAAATATGTTTTTTTTTGGGGGGGGATGTGGAATAAATAAGCCTGGAACCCAGAGAAATAGTAGGATATTTGCAAGTTGTCAGTATATATGTGTGATACTAAGTTATCATGCTGGACAATATTTTCAAGTAGAGACAGAAGTGATCCTGATAAGAGAAAAAGCAGGGTGAGCACCTGGGTGGTACACTGAATCTGACAGTTTTGTCACAGTGAGGAGTTGGTGCATTATCCTGCAGAATAACCAATCAGGAGCTGCATTACCATGATGCAAATGATAATTATTAATTGCATATAATTTTAGTAATAGGTAAATCTAACATTTTTAGTACTAAATACAAATTTAAAATAAATATTTTCTTGAATAACCCATAGTATGTCTCAAGTTGCTTCTATGCTATAATGAAACAAATTAATTGGAGTAGAACACATCCTTCCATTTTCAAAAAAAAAAATCTATGATGCTCAAAGGCAAAACACCAAATTTGATGTCTGCACATGTATTTAAAGGTAATAAAATCTTCAGAGTTGGGCTTGGACAATTTGTCACTGGGAATAATTTCCCAGGTAGGTTCCTATTTCTAATAATGATTTAAGAAAAGAAATTCTAAAACATCCATTCTAGGAAGCTAAAGTATCATATTCTTAGATCAGGATACAAATTAAGAACAGGATATAAATTAAGATGAAAAAATTCAAAATCTTAACAATAATTACTAATGATCTGAGACACAACTAGTACAAGAAATCAGGATGAAAATAATCATCTCTTCAAGTATCCTGCAAGGAAGCTGTAGCATACAGAGGAATTAATGTTAATGAAAGACTCAAAGGATAACCATAAAGCTCCAAGAAAGAGTAACTAATAATAAATAAGTAAATAACACAAGAAGAAACAAGACTCAATGAAGAAAAACTAAATAAACAGTGTATTTCAGATACAGAAATGAAAAGACCAATTCTGAGGAGTGTTACTGTATTGAACAAGTTTACTGCACATAGATGAAGAGAGAATTGCTTATCTGGTATATGTATATCTTATCTTCAGTGTAATTCAGGGGGACAAAGATATAAAGATATAATGTCAATGAATATACAAATGAGCATGAAAAGGTAATAAACATCTAAAGAGAGAAGTAGGAAAAGATTTAAGCAAAATGGGAAAGAGACAATTCTCAATAGAAAAAGCATTTGAACTTCACAGAATATTGTAAGACAACCTTAGATCTAGAAAATCCAATATAAAGTGAAAAGAAATAAAAACAATAGAAAACAAAACTTACAAAACTACATGGGGAATCGAGAATTCTAGCACTAGAGTGGATTATTTATACAACTCTGTCAGTAAGTGGTAAATAACAGCAGACAAAATTCTGAAGGAAAAGAGAGATTTGAATGTTACAGTTAGTGAATATATCGAGAATCTAGCATTCACCCATTGGATAAATCTATCCTTTTCAAATCCATATGGGATATTTACAAAACCTTTTTGCTCAGCCATAAACAAATATCAGAATATTTAATTGACCACAATGATGTTATGAAGTTGGAACTTAAAAACAAACTAAGAAAATGCCATGTACACATAAACAACTCATGAGTCATATACACACTGGAAACAAGATAATACATATAAAACTGTCAATGACAACACAGAAAACATTCATCAGAAACCCCTTCTTACTAGCCTTGGACTCTGGGAATGTGCAATGATACTGGGAGACGTTTGCAAATTGTATCTATACTGGATACTGGAAGGGTAGTGAATAATGCCTCATGATATGCAGGCATTGTTATGACTCACACTGATGGATATGCCGCCCTGACTCATTTAAACTTACTGAGTATGTAGCAATGTTTCATTACATATTTTCCTCAAACATATTAAATTATCTTCATTGGTGATATGAAAAACTTTTTTATGTGAGAGATCTTCAAATTTAAAAAATAATCATCACTGTTCTACAGTTTGTAAACCTCAAATCAGTCCTATAAAACATACTACTGGAAGAAACTAAGCTGCTGGTGAGAGGATGGAGTCAGCAAAAGGGGGTTAGGAAGAAGATCATAACTTTTTTCATAAATTCCATAATTAGTCTTCCATAATAACAGAAGGAGGCAGACAACCTATCTCCAGTCCTTTGAGTCAAAGCATACCAGCATAAGATACAGATCAGTGTAGTGTCTAATGGTTAAGGTCTACAGAGAGGTGAATTTCAAAGCAAACCAGTATGATTACTGCTCTTTTATTTGTGTCTAAAATTTTATGGTCCTTAGAAAGCACTGCATTAAAAACTTGTTATCATATGAAGAGTATTTTGAATAAAAAATAGGTACCTGATAGAAATAAAAGTTTTCCAGGATTACTAGCCCTAGGAACAAGAAATTATTGGGGATAAAGGCAGATGAAGGGCCATAAGACATCATTCTAACATTTGGTATGTGTTTAACTGTAGGGCTGATGTGCCGTAAGTAAGGAAACCAAGTCTATTCCCCCTCTAATCATTTCCCATCACCCTCACGACACTCCCTGAATGAGGTCTACAACAGTCTTATTTACAGCCACCCTGAGAAAGAGGAAGCAATTCATCTCCTCTGATTAAAATATAAATATATCTTGAAACAAAATAATGGTACACTTATCAGTGTGTGTTTCATCATTTGACATTTAGTCTAAACCTGATTTAAGAGAATAAGTGGTTAATCACATGATGTGATGAAATCCTGGTAAAAGCTGGGGATTGTATCCTGAAATAAATATGTCTCCTTTGCTTATTAAAAATTGCAGGGTTCAGCCAGAAAACACAGGGGAGGTTGGCCCAGGTCAGAACATGAGGAGTGACAGATGTTTGATAAATTGCAGCCATTGTCTCCCAACACTGGGTCCAGCATCCATGTGTCAGACGCTACAGGGCTTCAGCCTGGTTTCTCCGCAGATTATCATTATTTCTAAAAATACCTTCATATAAATTTACATTATTCAAGAGTAACTGAGCTAGTAGCAGTAAAAGAAACAGAATCACTGTGGCTCCCAGGTTTACGTCTTCCTTTTAAAACAGTAAAGTGTGCCGGGCGTGGTGGCGCACGCTTGTAATCCCTGTGCTTGGGAGGCTGAGACAGGAGGATCGCGCAGGTTTGAAGCCAGCCTCAACTACTCAGTGAGGCTCTCAGCAGCTTAGTGGGACCCTGTTTCCAAATAAAGTATAAAATAGGTCTGGGAGTAGAGAGCCCAGAGGTAGAAAAGCCCCTGGGTTCCACCTCCAGTACCACAAAATCAATCAATCAATCAATCAATCAATAAATGAACAGTAAAGTGTTAGCCAGGTGTGGTGGTGTACATCTGTAACCCCAGTATTTGGGAGGCTGGGACCAGATGATTACAGGTTCCAGGCTAGCCTCAGCAACTTAGCAAGGCCCTCAGCAACTGAGGGAGACCTTGTTTCCAAATAAAAAACAAGATAGTGCTGGGAGTATAGTTCAGAGGTAGAATGCCCCTGGGTTCAATCCCCAATATCTGTCTCTCTGCCCTCCCCTTCTCTCTCTCACAAATACACACAAAGTGAATTGTTTCTTCCTTGCTGTCTAACCTTTTTGGAAACTTTTTTCTCTTTTAATCAAAATTAGTGCAAGATGGTGGAGACATACATACACACATTATCTAATTACCATCTTGTACCCCATTAAGATGTATGACTACAATGCAGCAATAAAAATTTTAAAAAATTAGTATATCTCTTTTACCAGTCACTCTTCATGTGATTCTGACTAAAACTGTCTCCTCCTCCAGCTTTTAAACTTTTTTTTTTAAGGAATTTTGGGTTTTGCTTCAAGTGTTTTGCTGCAAGTACACACAAAACAACATATATTCAACACCCAGTGTTACACATACTATATATGCCACTGTTTTATATAATCATATAAATTTGGTTTTCTTAAAAAATTATATTGTGGCCAGCAATTTATGTCATTATATAATCATTTTCCTTTTTTGTCTTAAAAACATTCCCCCAACCCTGCCTGGCCCCCAAACACACACCACATCTCTGTTTTGCTCAGAAATCATAGGCTCATACCACCCAAAGGGTCAGCCTGGAACTCCTCAGTATGGTAGCTAATAACCTCAGCAAGGGAATCTTCATTTCAACCCACCTTTCTTCTATTTCCAGTCAGGCTCCTATTCAACTCTCCCTCAAACTCTCTGCACGTCTCCTAAACCCATGTAGCATCCCAGCAGCCATGGTCTCTATGCCCTTCTTGTTGGGCAAACTTGCATTCCCATTTTCTTTTCTTTTTCACCGTACTGGGGTTTGAACCCAGGGGCATTATAATAAAACACCAATCTATACCCTCAATCCTAATTTTTATCCTTTATTTTGAAACAAGGTCTCACTAAGCTGTGGAGAGCCTCACTGTGTATCCAAGGCTGGCCATGAACTTGCGGTCCTCCTGTTTCAGCCTTCCAAGTACCGGGATTAAAAATTTGTGCCACCACGCTTGGCCCAGTTGCCATTCTTAAAGATCCACAGTAGTCCATAACTCCTCAAAGATTCTAACTATAATAAGCAAGCCTTTAAAAAAAACTGATGGCATATAACCTAAAATTACTCAGGAATTCGCCACACACTGTCTAAACCTCTTATATACATTTTTTTTTTCAGGTTTCAGTTTCTTGAGAACAGGTGATGTTGTGCACTGAAACTTTGTAAACTTCAAAGAAATCCATTAAAACATTGTATCGAGATTAAAATGCTGTAAGAATTTCTAAATGCTTAATCTCATTTTCTAAACTTACTTTGCTGCTGACTGGCATTTCTGAGCCCCTGCTTGGGGCCTGAGCTTGCTCTGTGTGCACACGAGCAGCGGGCATGTTATCCTGCAAGCAGAACTGGCTCACTGCTGCTTGTCCATACATTATTCACCTACTGCTGGCTGCCTGTCTTCTTCTGTGCCAAATCACAACGGGAAAATTAGGTATGAATAAAGCCACATACAGTGAATTCCAAAATGACACACGGCTCATTAGGTAATGCTATTAAAATGCTTAAAAAAAAAGATTAGTAATGCTTCAACTCTTTTTAGAACTGACATACGTTAGTGTTCTATGTTTAGAAAGCTCTTTTCTGAATCACTAAACACTTGATTAACACTCTAGAAAATATTAAATCAGGAATTTGTCTTTTGTCTGTAGGATGCGATGAGAGGGCAGAACTTTCTGACTGGAGTATTAAAAGTCCTAGTTAAACTCTTCCTGCCATGTGAAACTGTATTGTTACATTTAAAACAAAAAAGGGTCAACTTATTGATGCTTTATCATGTGGTACGGACTTAGGATATTTGTATTAACTAAGGCCACATGCAGCCTACACTCATCTCGGAGTAAAGCTGTACACAACACATAGTTTCAGGCTAAGAAAAGCTTTGCAATCACCCAACACATTCAATAGTAGTATATACAGCGTATAGTTACAGAGCAAATCCCACAGAAATTTCCATGACATATAATTCAAAATAAAGTCAATCTAAAAAAAATACAGACTCAGAGTTTTTTTTTTTTTTCTGGAAAATCAAAGACAAAGCCCTTTTACACATTAAAATGTGAGATTTATTTTTTTTTCACATGTAAAAAATATACTTAGTCCAAATGTAACAAAGTTTTGAAAAAAGTTTTTAAACGGCTTAATTTTAACATCGGCTTTCTAATCTCTGAGAATCATTCTCTTATTTAGGGGCCTTCGCTCTGATCCCAGGGGACTGTGCTGACACTTAAGTGACCGGGGCTTCCGGTCAGGCAGAGCTCAGCCTCTGGGGCTAAGCTGGCTCTCTCCTTCTAAGCACCCAGGACCATAACTCAGGCCCAACAGGATGCCGAACAATGCATGTGGTTATCAGCAGGCAGGAAGTTCTTTCATCTAATCCTGCTCATTCATTTGTTGGTTTTCCTATTCCTGCAGAAAAGACTTACTGAGCACAGAATTTGTGCAAGTTACTGCATGAGGCCAGAGTCTATGGAGCTGCACGAGGCAGGACACGGTCTGGCGCCCAGGTGGACCGGTGGGTAAGGCACAGGTACCTGTGACAGTGCAGTTAATACTGGATGAGGGAAGTGGAAAACATACAGGAGAGGCTGATTAATTTTGCCCAAGAAGATAATATGGATCTGGTAGGAATGCCTACGAAAAGAAAATGAAGCCTGAGTGGCGACTTAAAGAATAAATTGGAAGGTTATGAACACAGAAGGGGAGTCAAGATGCTTCAGGTCAAGGAGTAGTGGGGGTGAACGTCCACAGAGCGTAGTCCTGTAGAGCAACCGGAAGGTGTGAGTGTGAGGTGTGAGGACTTAGAGACGAGTCCAGAATACAGGGGGCCTGATCTTAAAGGTCTTGAGGGTCCAGGTGAAGACTTAGGATTTTATGTTTATAAAAGCAAGAGCCCAAACAGCCTATCCTAATTTAATCATAAAGCAAAGATCTTATTTAAAAAAAAAAATCTCAGTAAGTCTTAGGTCTAGTACAGACATGCTCTTCTTTTTCTTCTAATAATAATTACGATGATGATGATGAATAAATATTTTATTGTACACTTACTAAAAGAAACTCCAGTAGGAAGAGATCAGCAGCCTGCCTGAGGCCTCATAGTCCTGAGATGAGAGTGATAGCCAACACCTTCCACCTGGTGAGAGCCCTTGCTTTTGCTATTTCTAGCATTGTTTCTTCTATCACTGTTGTTACTATTCTTCCACTATTACTTATAATGATAATGTGGCATTCTGAAGGCAGAACTTAACGACTCCCGTGTTGACTGTTGGATGGCCACATCTAGCACAGTGCTTGCCATGTCAGTACTCAAATGAATTTAGGCCACAGCCCTTTCATTGGTGGCGTGGAGCTTCTAGTGAAACAAACAAGCCCATTCTCTGGGTACTGAATACATTTCTCTAATTCCTGCACTGTGTGAATCTCTCATTTATTTATTTATTTATTTACTTATTTATTTATGTGTGTGTTTTACTGGGGATTGATCTCAAGAGTATGTGTTCTGTTTCTGAGCTACACCTCCCAGTCCTATTTTATTTTTATTTTCAAACAGGGTCTTGCTCAGTTACTGAAGCTGGTCTCAATCCCAGGACTCTCCTGTCTGAGGCCCCTGTGATCCTTCCTCTCCCTGTGGATTATAGACATGCATGACCACACCCTACTCACTACATGAATCTTACTAACACACCCCTACATAGAACTCTGCATATCTCTCTCTCTCTCTCTTTCTCTCTCTCTCTCTCTCTCTTTCTCTCTCTCTCTCTCTCTCTCTCTCTCTCTCTCTCTCTCTCTCTCTCTCGTTATTGTAAACTTAAAATTGGGATTGACCAAGCTTAGTGATGAAGAGAAGAAATGTGGGGGTAGACTGCTGTGCCATGATCATACATCTAAGGACATTTCATAATTCCTTTGTTCATAGTAAGACTATACTCTAGGCCTAGCTCAGTGGTCGATGACCTACACTGTGACTGAGAAGCAGTTTCATTTTTCTAGACAAAGGAGAACACACAAATATCTTTGGCTTTGTGTGTGCTTAAAATACAAAATTAAAGGTGTCCATTTATTTTTGTAGTAACCATTTTTGCTAGAATAAATAAGCACCAAGTAAGTAAGATGCTGCCTATATTCATGATTCATGCCAACAAACGAAGCTTTAATTACCATGTTCTTTCTCCTGAAGTAGATTTTTAAAAACCTTTCTCATTCATTTATGTCTACACTTCAGGCAAGAAGCAATATTTTGAGGAAGTCTTTTATTTCCCCAAATTATTTAGATTACATAAAACAAACCCAAATGGCTTCTGAAACTGAAGCCTTTGCAAAGGGTACCTGGTCTCTTGGCTTCTCTTTGAGCTCCTTTCCCCATGGTTTTAAAATTGTCGCCACCCTCACACCTGCTCAGGCATTCCGTCAACAGAAAGGGGCAGCGTATTGTGCCTTTGGAATGTGAGGCTTACCGATGCACCGAGAGCCATCTGTCGAGGTCACATATCCACGTGGACAAACACAAAAATAGCTTCCCACGGTGTTGGAGCATTCGCCAGTTTCACATATCCCAGGAACGATGCTGCACTCGTCAATGTCTAATCAAGGGGAAGGAGGAGAAGATAATTGAGAAAGGCCTTCGAGGAGTAAGAGGATTTTTTTTAAGAGCATGAGAGCATTCGTGGTTGATTAGGTCAGATCATATAACCTTGCAGATACTCTTGTTTCAGGCCCTAAAGACATTCTCACAGATATCTATGGGAACTGAGAAGAAAGTAAACTCCCATGGCAGTAAAACAAAGCCAACGAAAGCAAAACCCTACACCCCTTTTCTCCCCCCAAATGCAATTTAAATTGGAAATAAGTAAAGATGTCAATGTTTTAGTTTCCATTCTACATCAACTAGGGAATTATCCTACTAAAGGCTTTTAAATCACACACACAGCTACATTTTAAAATATGGAATGATCGCATTTGAAAATATATAGCCAATGTTCACATTGATTATTTGAACCGATGGAGAGTAGCTAGTAATTTTTTTCCTATTTGGCTTTAGTATGTGTTTTTGTATTTATATTTGAATAGGGTATATTTGACATTCTTGGAATAACTTCAATCTAAAAGAATACAGAATCATGGCAAAGGGAAAACTTGGGAGAACTGGGAAGGGTCCAGTTTTCCTATTGTACTCCCTGCACTTACCTTTCAGCTTATTCAATGGTGGATCCAGAGGATAGTCTATTCCCTTTCACATTAATGAAAGATCTGCTTTCTTTTAGAATTTCTCTAAAGCAGAAAACCTGACCATTTATGTAAGCCTTTTAATCCAGTGAGAAGAGAGAGGTGGAAAGTCAGAAAAGCTGCTTTTAGATACACTGAGAGCTAATTGCTAATATACTTAAAAGAAAACGAACCATTGTAAGGAAAATCCAACCTGGGCTGACTAATTGTTGGCAGTCTTTTTTTAGGAACCAAAATTGGTAAAAACCAGAATAAAGGGAAAAATTATAAATACAATAAACATAGATAATTACTTAAAAGTCAAAGTTTCTTTTCTTCTTTAGTTGAATATATTTTTTTAGAATATATAAATTTAAAAGGCAGGAAAAAATAATTACATTCGTATTAAAAATGTAAGAAAACCCTTTTTCTTTTGGTGGTACTGGGGTTCCTGGAAACCCTTCTACCTCCAGGCTACACTCCCAAACACCTATTTTTTATATTTTTATTTTGAAACATGGTCTCTTAAGCCAGCGAGGCTGGCTTTGAACCTGCGTGATCCTCCTGTCTCCGCCTCCCAAGCGCAGGGATTACAAACGTGCGCCACCACGCCTGGCTAAGGAAAACCTTTTTAAACCCCACAAAAAATAGGAGCCAGGCATGATGGTGTATGCCCGTAACCCTACTACTTGGGAAGACTAGACAGGAGGGTTGAATATCTGAGACCAGCCTCAGCAACTTAGTGAGACTCTCAGCAACCTAGTGAGATGCTGCCTCAAAACAACAACAACAAAACAAACAGGGCTGGGTGTGTAGTTCAGAGGTATTCTGCCCCTGGTTTCAATCCCCAGTATTGTTTAAAAAAAGGGGGGGGGCAACAATGCCTTTTGTACATTTCTCTATTGGTCTATTTTTTCCCATGTATTCTGACAAGTCACTTTTCCTACAAGCTGTGAACTATGTGCTTGTGTGTCTTCTTGGCTTTTTTTTTTAAGTTACTAGATTGATACATTCTCTGAAACAATATCTTCATTTGAGGGGTAACAGTTAGCAGTTAAAGTCAGAGAGTGCAAATCACCATGTACCAATTCCTCAAGAGATTTAAGGATTCTAACATAAACTGACTACAGGAGGAGCTAATATATAATGTGGTGGAAAAGTTACCATCAGGCTTAATCCAACAAAACAAAACGTGTGCAAAATTAGGACTTGTTACATGCTATGTGGCTAGCTTAGTGCAGTGGATCTTAATGCAACTGGGCAGAGATTCAGCAGAGATGAAACCAGAACAGCTATGTTGTATTCATCAAATTCACTGATCAATCACCTCAGGATAAGAAAAGCAGAGAGACAGATGGACTGATAAGCATAGATCCCCAATACCACAAAAGTGAATGACCAAAACTCAACCTATTATTCTTTTAATATGCAATATTATACCAATTATCTAGGAGTTTGTGGAGCTTGGGATTAATGCAAATTCCTAAAAATGAGAATGCAAGTCCTTTATTTAAGTGCTAACTTTTATTTTTCAGGCATTTTCTTTCATAATAAAGAACTTCTTTGTGCCCTAGTTCTAAATTCCCTCCTTGACAACTAAAGAGTAGAAAATTAAAAGATGTTTGACATTTTTTCTTTTCTGGGGAAAAATATATGGAACATAAAAGACCACGACATGAAATGGTAATAAATTTGTGGTTTTTTCTGCTAAATATTTTATTGTACAAAATCTGTACATATTTCAGATGTACATATATGTACAGAATCATGTACATATTCCTTAACATTAGAAAAAACTTTTAAAGGTTAGCTTCAAATAATTGAATATAAAGGAAGTATTTAAGGATCCTGTATAAAAATTAGGAATGTTTTTCTATTATTTTATGGGTAGATGCCCCTCAAATTTTAGAATGAAAAAAGTTGGTGCTTTAAAATAAACTGACCAAAACACCCTACATTTCAGTGTAGTCATGCTAATATTTCTCCGTTAACTTAAATTTTAGCATTAACATTTACATTCAGAAGAATAAATGCATGTAAATTTTATTAGTTCTTCAAATATCATAATCATATTTGAAAGTATCTTCATAAACATATGCATCATTACAAATATGAAGCATCTATTTTCTGAGTATAAATGAGTATTCCTAAAAGTGGCAAGTCCATTCACTGGAAAAGGTGATGTCTTAGCCATGGAATTAGTTTTTATCTGTGTTCTGCACACCTCATATGCTTCAACCCTCTTCCTCTTCAAATTTTTTTTGAAATTTTAGCAGTTTGGAGCTTTGATCTACAAATATCAGAAAAGCAGATCCAAAGTGATACAATACAAAAATGTAGTAGCTTTCACGCATGGAAGTTCAAAAGCAGCATGGCCTTCAGGATTGGTTGAAACTAATGCGCCCTGCTCAGTTTCTCTGGTATTTCCTCTGAGGTGTCTTCCTCTGTGTCCTGAGATGGCTTTCCTTGATGGGGACGAAAGACCATAGTAAGTTGGGAAAGAGCTTTAATTGAGTCATCTAGTGGAAGAGAGGTGTCTCTCCAGTGGCTTTCTCCTAAGAAGGAAAAAACAAAACAACTCTTTTCTCTTAATCCCCCAGGGAATGTTCCTTTTCATCCCAGTGTCTTGAATTGGGCACACGTCAATTTGTGAATGACTGCTCAGCCAGGACACTGTGTGGCTTGGCTCTGTCCTGGAGCCCTGAACTAATTCTGGAGGCAAGTGGAACACAGTTAGCTTTAGACTATTAACAACAAAATCAGCATGGGGGAGTGAATCTGAAAACACGGCACAGTTGAAGAAAGCAAAGTGTATTAGAACGTTTGGGAAACTGTTGGACAGTAAATTTAGCTAGTTAAGCATATGCCAAATCCTGATCTGTTCCAAAGATCTTGGCTTTTATTCTGAAGGAGGTAGATACTGTCTAGGAAGGAATTTAAATTGAACAAGGGAGTATTACATAAGCAAATCAGTATCTTAGTAAAAATACAATTCCCATGTTTCATGTGGATAGTCCAGTGGTAAGAGTCTGACGTTAGACTTCCTGATGAGGAGAACACACACTGAAGAAACAATTAGGAGAAATCAATAGGACTTTGTCACAAGAGAGATATCTCAGACTTCTAGCTTGATTGACAAGGCTATTAACAGAGTTTTGGACATTGTGAACTTGAGATTTTAGAGGAAAACAGGCAAAAATTCTGATCTATGTAGCTAAAAATCAGGTCTGAAACGCAGCAAAGGAGTAATTCCTGAAGCTGGGCCTTTGTGCTTTTTCCCCTAAGTATATGGGTTGCATTTGACACTAGTAATGGATGCGCTTTCCAAAGATGATACATGCATGAAAAGAGGTGAATTTAAGGACGGATCATGACAGCCATCAAGTCTGGGGGAAAGTCAGAAAAGAAAAAAAAAGCACAGGTGACTGGGGAGGGAAGGCCAGGCAGCTAAGAGGAAGGGCATGATGTGCAGAAGCTATGGGAGAGCGCTGCACAAAGGAGAGGGTTGTCACGTGGGCAAAGAAAGGGCAAAGGCAGAGGTCTGCAAAGAGTTTGCTGACTGAAGAATCTGAGCACAGGGTTTTTTTGTTTTTGTTTTTGTTTTTTGATGGTACTGGGGATGGAACCCTTCTACCTCCGGGCTACACTCCCAGACCTATTTTTTTATATTTTATTTGGAAACAGGGTCTCTTAAGCCAGCGAGGCTGGCTTTGAACCTGCGCGATCCTCCTTTCTCCGCCTCCCAAGCATGGCGATTACAGGCGTGCGTCACCACGCCCGGCTGAGCACAGATTTTTAGAAAAAGAAAACAAGATCTAAACAAAACCACCTGACAGATTTCTGACTGCCAAACCACAGAACCTCCTATTTCTTAACCACCATTTACATTTATTTTAACTCCTGCCCTAAGCAGGACATAAGGAATAATTTGGCAAGTAATGTGATCCTGATATCGCTGATTTCTGATGACACTGTCCTACAGGTGCGGTCAATTCCCACAGAATTGACACAGAAGATAAAGGCACCTATGTTACCTGAATATAGTACAAATAAAGCAAGAAATTTTGTTTTAAAAAGTGTCTAAGAATACTTCCCTTCTATCAATGCCAAGGAAGTATACATAAAAGTTCTATTACGTATATTTTTGGTATGGGGAAGAATATTTTGACTACACATTGAACTTTTATTTATTAATATATAGTTTTCAACTTGGAAAAACTCATGACTATAGTGTTAAATGTAATAAATTGTTCCTTATTTCAAGCTCTTCTAAGGACAACAGACAATACTGATATGATAATAAGTTGTAATGTAAAACTGGTGTTTTCTTTCCCCTTTTCAGATTTTAAAAGCATGATGTGTGTCAACTGTATTCAATATGTTGTTGTATATTTATAGAGCTTTACTGAGATGTAACTTAGATACTATACAATTCATCACTTAGAATGTGAAATTCAATTACTTGGGGCACATTTATAGGATTGTGCAGCCCTTACTAAGGTCTAACTTTAGAACATTTTCATCCCCAAAGAAATTCCACATCATTAGTAATCATTCTTCATATCCCCTCTACGCCCCAGGCAACCACTAATCATATTGGCCCAAAGTCTAAAAGGCCTCATGTGCTATTGGAAAGCAGTGTTTGTCCAAAATAGTATTTATTTTTAATTTTATGACTATTACTTTAGAAACTTTATTTAATATTTGTAAAGCTGTCGGTCATTGCTTTGGCTGTCAATGCAGCAGGCTTTTGTGTCCTGCTTTTCCTCTGGTAGGGCTAGGCATTGTTTTACTGATCATCAAGATTGCTTATGAAAGCCTACAAACTCAGCTTTTAAGAGAAAGGATTTTCACACTGGCTTTTCTAGCTAGTGATGCTCTGCTTTTCTGATGACACACATGTCTATATTTCTTTATGGTAAAACTAAAAAACTCTAGTTGTGGTCTGCTTAATATTGCCATAACACCTTCTACGCTTAAGGTAGGAATTGTGAGTTTTGAATGATTAGTTAACCTACCACAATAAAAAAAATTTGCTAATAATATGCTAACTTGACTATATATTGAGATGGTCTTCAGAGCTGATAGAACAGCATTTTAAAATAGAAGAGGTGGACCTTGAGAGCGTGTTTGGAGGTTCTAGCAGGGGAGCGCAGCTACTCGTATACCGTTGACCGAAGACCGGTCCTCCTCTATTCGGGGAAGGTCGTCCTCTTCGACCGAGGTCTGGGAGTGTAGCCCGGAGGTAGAAGGGCTTCCAGAAACCCCAGTACCACAAAAAAAAAAAAAAAAAAAAAGAAGAAGAGGTGGCTGGGCATGGTGGTGCATGCCTGTAATCCCAGTACTTTGGAGGCTGAGATAGGAGGATTGCAGGTTTGAGGATAGTCTCAGCAATAAGAGAGGACCTCAGCAATCTAGGGAGACCCTGTTTAAAAAAAAAAAATTGAAAAGGGCAGGTATGTGTGGCTCAGAGGTAGAATACCCTGGGTTCAATCTCCAGGACAACCTCTACACACACACACACACACACACACACACACACACACACACACACCCACCAGGTGGAAAATTACATTGTGCTTAATGACTGAGCTTTTAAATCAATAGTGCCTTAAGATCACATTTATCAAGTGTGTATTCACACATTTACTCAAATCAAGGGACTGAGTTCTTGGTGTATTTTGAAAATCTTTTGTTGTTATTTTTAGAAAAAAAACTAGCTCGATAGTGCATTGTTTTGTAGGTTTTCTCATTTTTTTCTTAATATGCTGTCATGTGTATGCGATTACTTTTCAAAATCCATCATGACTTGAAATGTAAGACAAATCAAATGTCATCCTTGGAACCTGTGAATATGCTGTTTTACATAATCAAAGGGGCGTATGATCAGTAATCAACTGATCTTTTTTATTCTGTGTGTATGTATGGTACTATGGATTAAACTCAGGGGTATTCTGTCTCTGAGCTACACCCCCAGCCCTATTTCATATTTCTCTCTTTTCTTTTTTTTTGGTACTAGAAATGGAACCCAGGGCATTCTACCTCTGAACTACATCCCCAGCCCTACTGTTTTATTTTTTATTTTGAAAAAGGGTTTCGCTGGCTTGCAAAGGGCCTTACTCGGCTGTCTACGAACTGCGTTCCTCCTATCTTAATCTCCCAAATGCTGGGATTGCAAGTGTGCACCACCATACCCAGTCATATTTTTCATTTTGAAATAGGGTCTAAGCGGTTGAGGCTGGCTTTGAAACTGTGATCCTACTGTTTCAGCTTCCCAAGTACTGGGATTATAGGTATGGACCATTATGTCTGGCTTCAACTGATCTTAAGATGGGGAGATGACCCTAGATTATCTGGTACTGTCTCTAATATAAGCACAAATGCCATATTCAGAGGAAGATATGAAGATGGTGCACTGCTTGCTTTAAAGATGAAAGGGGCCACTAAAAAATAAAGGCCACTGCTGGAAGCTGGAAAGGGCAGAGATAAGGATTTTCCCTTAGACACTTCAGGAGGCACCCAAGATTGCTGATAAGTTTATTTCAGCCCAGTGAAACCCCATTTATGACTTCATATTTTTAGAGATGCAAGATAATAAACGGTGTTATTTTAAGCTGCTAAGTCTACAGTAACAAATTCTAGCAGCAACAGAAAACCAGTCCATTAAGGAAGGATATAGCAGAAGAAACAGAGTAGTCAAGAGCAGCACGTGCCATCAGGGATTCTAGAGAACAAAGGCAATGTTACAGAAGTACAGTCCGTCAGTAAGTGGTAAGAGAGACTTGAGGTCTCTGGGAGCAAATAAGCTTTTAGGAAACTTTACAGTAAGGGATGTCACAGAGGGACAGCATAGTGAAAGGTGAGTAAGATGAAGGGAAGCTGTGTCTAAGTGCTTTGGGATAGACTTGGCTGTAGATAAACAGGAAGAATCAGGAAAGATGGAACTAATAATGAGGGCTCAAAGCTGCACAGGGAGGTGCTGGAATCAGGTGCTGAGCTGGAACATTTGTTTCTAGAAAAATGGGAAGATACTTCACCAGAGGCAAGAAAAATAGAAAAGGAGGATGTAATAATATGGAAATCAGAGGTTGAGTAAATGCATGTTTTCCATAGTGTAAAATAGAGGAGAGCTGGTACAAGAGTTTAATATGCTTGAGAATCACCTGGACAGCATGCTCAACATGCCAACATGCAAAAAGAGGGAGAAAATTTAAAAAGGACCTAGCTGGCTTAAAAGGTAAAACAAATATTTCCTTGGACCAGAAGTAAGATGGCAGAGTGGTCAACTGAGCTGAGACTACAGATCAGCTGCACTCCTTCCCAGGAGCCAGCAGTGGCAGCCAGGAGACCAGGGCTCCATCTGATGACGATGACGGTGCGATCAACACTGTGGCGGGAGCAGCCGGGAGAGAAGGAAGGACTTCATGGGAAAGTGACTTTGAAACTGAAACAGATACGCAGTCTAGGAGGATGAATCAGAATATCAACTTCCAGGGAGAGCAAAGAACCTCCACAAAGACAAGGCAAGAGCAAGTCACTTAATGAACTAAGGAAATGTTAGTGTTTCTGCATCAGAGTGTATGGAAAAAAGTGAGGTGAGGGGGGTGAGCAGGGGATCACCACAAAGCAACTTCATTTTGAGAACCAGGGAGTAAGAGGAGCAAATTTATAATCTAGAGAGATCCCTGTGGCAGCAATGTGGAGAAAGGGCTGCAGAGGAAGAGGAGGGAATGGGGGGCTCCAAGAAAGCTGTCTCAGTCAAGAGGAGACACAGCAATGATAACGGTAGAGAAGTAGAGGAACTCAAAACCAAGTAAAGGAGTGGAATTCACTCGAATGTCCTGGTGATCAAGTGGTTGAGTTGTCCCCAGGCTCATGACCTGGGACAGTGAATGAATGGTCCTGCTAATCGTCCTGCTGGGGGAACGTGAGACATGATGGGAAGGCAGTAGTGGGTGGGTGTGGTGGAGCCAGGGGACTCGGCCTCTGCATATTGAGTTTCAGATAACTGTGGTTGTTTTCAGTACGCATACCTGGAGCCAGCTGCAAACAGTGGTAGGAACACTGAGAGAAAGAAAACTGTTCTGCTTTGGGAAGTCAACTACATACAGACGATAGACTCCACAAGGATGTTGGGCAAGATTAGGAATGGTGATTTTGATAAAAGTAGTTTCACTTTACTGAGCGTATTCCTGATATTACAGTGGACTCTGAGGTAAGTCAGAATAAAGAAGTAGCAAAAGACTGTGGGGAATTCCAAAGTCAGATGTGAAGAGGCTAGAAGAGTGAGAGCAGTCACTCAAAAAAAAAAAAAAAAAATGGAATGAGACCTATTTTTTTTTAGAATGATGGGAAATACCAAGAGTTGTACAGAAGATAGAAGTCTTTGGTTTATCATGTTATGTCGATATTTTGGGGTTACTTCAGGATTTTACTACAGTATGACCATATATTATGTCTATTTTAACTTGATCCCTCTCTTCTATTGTTACTCATTTAGGGAAGTATATTTGAAATAATCTCTGAATGTTAAAATTAATGGGCACTAAATGAACTTTTTAATTAATAGCTTTTTGGCCCACTTAGGACAAATAATAGTATTTTTAAGGAACTACTGCCATAGCAATGTAATTAGTGGTTATTTTTTGGTATGAAATCAATACTACATCTTTCTGAACACAAATTTGGAGTAACTCAGCATGAAGTAAGGATGGCAAGAGACAATTCTACCTCAGTGCCTTTTAACAGTACAATAGTTGGGAAACTATTCTACTTTGAAATACCTAATAGTTGCTGATAACGTAGTCAAATACCATGAGCTGAAAATTTTAATCTTCTTCCCAAAATGATACTTCTTAGGAAGCACAGCCATTTCTCACCAGTGTTTTGATTTCTCTCTCTCGCTCATGTTACTCAGGGTAGAAACATTTTGGTAGCCTTTTAAAATCCAAACTGAGGACGCATGAAAACAAAATTTAAACTCAGAACATGAACTTTCAAGATAAATAAGACTTAATTATTTAGAAATTTTAGAAACTGAAGATAACACGCTGATGCTTAGCTTCTGTGACTGAGCAGAGAGCTGTTAAAAGTGAGCCTTCTGGAATATTTCTTTCCTCCAATCTTCTCTGTTTCACAACTGCCTTAAACATTTAAAACACAGGGAAGCTAAATTGAAAGTCTCCCCTTAATGTTGGGTAAAGCCTAAAATTTCAGCAACATGAAAGTCAGGAAATTCCAAAGTTAAATTTACTATAACCATTTGTACTTGGCAAAGTTGCAAGAATTTAGTACTTTCTGTTCCCATTTTTTCTCATTAAGCATCAGTAAATTAAGGTATAATCATAAACCTTGAGGATATTTCAATGTATTCTGGCATAACGCCAAAAGAAAATTAATTTAAGAAGTCTTAATCTTTTATCAATACTCTAATGATACATTAAAAAGCCATTTATTTTATATCTTCTAAATAAATAGCACCATATGAAAAAGAAATCTGTCCTATATCCCATTATAAAATTACTAAATAAATGATTATTAATCTCTGCTTTTTCATATTTATGACCACCAAAAGAAATAAACTCAGCAAAAATATTATGTGTAGTCATTAACATACATGCTGTGTACCATTCTTAAAAAGAAAGCTAAGCTTCACATTGGTACAGTTTTATTTTTTGTCTTTTTTTATTCTTCTGAGAGATTACATTTCTTAAAATCAAGCTGAAATGTTAAAAATAGAGTTTTATACACTGAACCGCAGAGGTATTATGTGTGTATATGTACAGAAGCTAGTTTGTGTAAATGTGGCTAAATGAGAAATAGGAGGGTCACTCCTAAGACTCAATTTGAATTTCTCAAGGAGGTATGGGATTGCATAAACCCACAGGAATCCATTAGCATTCTCTGTGGACAACAAATCCAAAATGGCTGCAGCCCGCTGATTTTGTGAGAGGACCTCCTTAGGGCCACACTGGAACTGGGCTGATGTAGACACAGTCACACTGCAGACTTGGATGACTACTTTATGGCATAGGCAGAACTGTTACGTATCCATTACAACGTCATCTGAAAAACTCTCCTGGGCACTAGAACACGTCTGGGGTCTTCAGTGAGACCTGGACTTTCACATATGGAATTTCCTTGAATTACTCAGACTTTGTTTGATGACTTACCTAAAAGTGAAATTTAGACTTAGAACTATAAATCACGAAGTCAGAAATGTTCTCAGTAGATGCAGATTAACTGAAAGAATATATGGTCACAGATATTTGAAACTGCCAGAGTGTAAGCAGAAAGCAACTTAATCATTTCTCTTACTACCATTTTACACAGTCTCTCTTGAATAGTTATTTTTCCAATCCTGGGAAATTCTAGGCAGTTCCCATAGATTTCCTTGTCTCTTTGAGATGAATAGAATGCTGCTCAAATTCCACAATAGCAAAAGTCTAATCTTCTTTAGTTAAAGCATCTCCTCTTCCCCAGCTGGGCCTCCCTCAGGCTTAAAAGGCACAGTTGACTTCTTCTATTTATTTATTTATTTTTTGGTGGTCCTGGGGGTAGAACCCAGAGGCTTTCTACCTCCGGGCTATACTCCCAGACCTTTTTTTTTATATTTTATTTGGAAACAGGGTCTCACTAAGTTGCTGAAAGCCTCACTAAGTAGCTGAGGCTGGCTTCGAACCTGTGCGATCCTCCTGTCTCAGCCTCCCAAGCACTGGGATTACAAGCGTGCGCCACCACGCCCAGCCAGACTTCTTTTTTCTTTCTTCTTCCTTTCCTTGTCTTTTCTTTCCTTTCCTCCTCTTCTTTTCTGTTTTTATCATTTCCTTTCTAACTAGCAGCTGTTATGAGCACTTTCAGGTGAGGAGGGGAGGGGACAGGACCTGGTGACAAAGATCACACTTGGCTGGTGAACTTGTAATCTCATGGGTTTTCCTTAGTCTCCTTTGCTGGTTCTTCCTCACCTCCTGGACCTCTATCTGACAGTGTTCCAGGGCTCAGAAGTTGGACTCAATTCCCTATTAAAATGGCTTTGCTTTTTTTAATCTCATCAGTCTCAAGGCTTTAAGTATCAACTATAAAAGCCGGGCGTGGTGGCGCACGCTTGTAATCCCAGCATTCGGAAGGCTGAGACTAGAGGATCGCGGTTCGCAGACAGCTTCAGCTACTTAGTAAGGTCCTCCGCAACTTAGTGAGACCCAGTTTCAAATTAAAGAATAAAAAAACCAGGGCAGGGGGTATAGCTCGGAGGTCAAATACTCCTGGGTTCCATCCCCAGACCCGCAAAAATAAATAAATAAAATAAATAAATAAATATCAACTATAAGTTTGTAGACTCCCCAATTTACCTCGCCATCCTTACTCTTGAACTTGATTCAAACAGAACTTCAAGTGTCTACCTGATTGTCTATAGGTGTCTCGAATTAACCACTAAAAAATGAGCTACTGGTAAACTTCTCCTCCGCTGTGCTCTGCTCACAGAGGTACTCCATTGCAGTTATTGGCAACTTCAGCCTTGCACTCTCTCCCCAAACGTTTGAATTACCGGATTCTTTTCCTTTCGACCCCACAATTGATTTAGAAACAAATTTTACTGCCTCAACCTTCAAAATACCTCTGAAATTCAATCCCTGCTTCTGCATCTTACTAATATCTTCCTGGTCCAAGCTACAGTCAACTCTCACTTAAATTATTTCAGCAGCCTCCTAAGTCACCAGGCTTCCACACTTGCCCATCAACATCATTTTACCACCCAATGGCCAGAGTAAATCTTTTTTAAAAAAAAGGAAGGCAAAACTATTTCGCTTCTCTGTTTAAAGACTTCCCAATGGCTCCCATCTCAAGAGCTCAAACTAACATCCGAAATACTTACCACATTCTGCAAAGTCCCCACCAAACCTGGCCCAAGACATCTCAGGGAAGTCTCTGCCAGCACTTGCTGGCCCAGTCTGAAATTGTCTCCCCAGATAGTTAAGGTTTATTCCTTTACCTCTTTCAGATCTTGGCTCAAATAGCACCACGCCAGCGTCTTTCCCTGGTTACCAACTTAAAACTCCACACCCCCACTGACATATTATAGGCTCGGACCCTGCTTTATTTTTCTGATTATTTTATCACCTCTGGCATGGTATAGATTTTACTTGCTTATTTTCTATCCCTTGTCTCTCTAATGTAGCCTTCATGAGAACAAGGATTATTGGTTTGTGTTGTTCTTTACTCTCTTCTGATGGTCTAGAAAAATGGCAGAAATTCATACATTTCTGAACGAATGATTCTGGTGTTGGTGGTCTATTGTGTGGCGGGTCCCAAACCTCCTGTATTTTTTATTTCAAGAAACTTCCCAGTGCGGAGACGGCTCACCTCTCCCCCTGGTGCTAGGAGTGCCTCTCTAACCTGGCCATGATTTTCCTTTAAGGATTGTCATTTTGTACAACATGGAGGTGCCTGATGGGTCACTGAAGGTGGAACAATCTTGTCCTTCCTTTTTCCTGCTATTCTCTCTCCTCCCACACCTACTGCTTTCTGGTTATGCAGATGATAATGAATCATATACTATTAAATACCATTTAACATTATATATTAAATATAGTAATATCCCTGTAAGAAAAACAATGGCATGCTGATTAACTTCTTAAATAGGAGTGGGTTCTAGGATACATTTTATTTATGAGAGTCACATGCTTCCCTGATGTCAGATGGAAATACAAATAATTACCTACCCACTAAAAAAAACGTGTCCACATGCAATAATACACAGGATTTATATAAGTTAAAATATTATACTCTCTGAAAAGTAGTTTGATAAAAATATCAAATTTCCATCTTGAAGCTACAAGGAAAAGAAAGATACAGAAGGAATGTTTTAAAACTGTAAAATTGAATTTTAAGTAAATATAAGAATGTTGTACACTTCCTGTTTATCTTTAATAGCTAACAATGAAAAATGTTTTTTTCTATCATGGTAAATTAAGAAAAAGATTCCATGTGAGAGGAAATTTATGATAATCTAATTTGCAAATAGCTGTATTCTGTGAGTTTATTATATTAAATTAATTTTCTAAGCCTCCAACTAAATTTTCACAGTATGGTTTTACTAAAGTATTGGATGAGAATATTTTTAGCAAATTTCAATGTTTTCTATTGCAAAACATCTTTATTGACTTCAAATCTGCCATGCTTAAAATCTAGCAAAACAAGCAACCTCAGGCATTTTTCTTAAATATCATTTAAACCATTTTTAAAAATTTCTTTTCCTTTGAGTTACCTACTAATATTATTGCTATTTCTCCATTAAGTGTTAACCTTTTTATTTTCTATTTCTAAAGGGTCTTTATCATAGGCCTTTGTCTTTAAGATGAGTTGCAAATACTTTCTACTTTCTAGCATTTTTTTACATTCCTTTTTTTACTTTTAAATTTTATTTTAAAAAAGCAGCAGGTCAACATTACAATTCAAGATCTAATGTAAATATATACTTGACAATGAAGCACATCTGAACAAAGAATGGAAAAGGTTTTCTAAAAAGCCATCAAATGTATTCTCTTTAAATACCTAACTAACTCACTCCATGTAAGCTTTTTGTTAAGTGGAATTATAAGTACACAACTAAAGATTGCTGTGAAAACAAATCTGTAGTACAATAGTATGAATCTTGGATATTAAGCATAATCAGCTGAATAAAGTTAAGTTGAAAATGTGATAAGAAATGTTTGTGTTGAGTGTGTACGTGTGTTGTGTGTGTGCGCGCAAAAGAGAGACAGAAACACAGTAAGACAGTTGACCCAAGAGCAACTGAGATATCTAACTTATTCACTTGAGACCAGACATCATTTAAATATCTATTTTTTAGAAGGTAGTTAAAATTTACAATTACATAGCCCACAGACTGAATAAAAAATAATGTAGAAACTTAAAATATGTCCAAAGAGCTTTTTTTTCCAGCTCATCTTTAGCACCCACCCCTAAAAGAAAAATAAAAGCATCCATGACTATCACAGACAAAAACAGAATGGATGTCATTGGAATCAGTTATTTTTCCCCACTGAGGTCTAAAAGACATTTAGACCTCTAAAAGACATCTATAAAGACATATGATACTATACGATTAACAACTTGTACTTCTCATATTTCTTAGTTTTCTTTAAATCTTGTTTAGTATTAGTTTTTTGTTTTTGTTGTAAAAATTTTTTCTTTCATGACTCTGAATCTAGTTGCAGTTCTTTTTAGATTTTTACATTGATATTTAGTATACTGGCAACAGTTCTAATCAGGAAAAAAAAATCTTGAAAATGTTCATTAAGAGAGCACACTCAGCAGAAATCATTGATGTGCAATGCAAGCACATGGATAAAGGTTCAATTCTCTAGAAAGCCCATCTTGTTGATTTTTCATTGTCTGAATATTTTTTCCCATGATTCCTGACTAACGAATCTTTTGATCTTGTAAACATCAACTTATGCAGTCTCACTATTCTTCAGTTTCATGTCTTTGAACAGAAAGGCTGGCTCACAGATAGGGAAAATCTAGAGAAGTCTGAGATTTATTTATTTATTTATTTATTTATTTATTTATTTATTTATTTAGCAGATCTGGGGATAGAACCCAAGGGCATTCGACCTCTGAGCTACACCCCCAGCCCTGTTTTTTATTCTTTATTTTGAAACACAGTCTCACTAAGTTGCGCAGGGTCTCACTAAGTAGCTGAGGCTGTCCTTGAACCGCGATCATCCGGTCTCAGCCTCCCAAATGCTGGGATTACAAGTGCGCACCACCACCCCTGGCAAGAAGTCTGAGTTTTAATGGCTGATAAACCTGAGTTTTAATGGCTGATAAACCTTACATTCCACACAGGAGAAAAACACTTTTCCTTTTTTGCTACTTTAGCATGTGGCAGAAATGTAGGCTGAGGTAGCCCAGCCAATATTTATTTTTTTATTTTTTATTTTTTTTAATTTGTTCTCAGAATATTTCTGAAGAGTGACATTTTGCAAAAGCCACTGCTGGGACCTGCTTCCATTGTAGTCTCTAATGCTGGACACCCGGATGCCCTCTTCTGTGGCTTTGTCCATGCACTGCAACCAGTCATGTTCCAGAGTTGGCTGCTTTTCAGGTGGTGACATTTGAGCATGGTAACTGGGCCACTAAGTTTGGAAACATCTAAGCAAAGGTTATCTGTTCTAACTTCTTTGTTGGTAGTATAAGAGAAAACTTGATTATCTCTCATGCCATGACAATTAAAAATTCCAACTTTTTAAATCCTCTTTTGTAACCATATTATCTTGACACTGATTTTTTCCCACATTTCTGATCTCTCCCAACGAGAAATAGTAATGCAGAATTTGATAGTCAGTGTAAATACTTTGTAGGTACCAAGAGAAAGGTCTGCATTGCAGTGTGTATCTTAGACCAAGTCTTGATGATATATCTCCACAATCTACCTTTATAACATCTGGAGAAGTTATATAGGATTCTTGAATTTATCAATCCATACTTCTGAAAATCATCTGTTATTTTTATTGATAATCTGCCCTTTACCACCTGGAAATGAATTAGGTGTAGCTTTCTGAAACTCATGTCTAACATCTGAACATGTAACAATTTCCAAAGTTCCTCCACAACTGCCCAATTCAAAAGAAACTTTCTAGGTTTTTCCTCCTCGAATATCTATTCCGGCATCATATATTCCAATTTCCTGAAAGTAATCTCTGTCCATTAAAAAAAGGCTTCTTGCCTTTGTAGGTGTGCTGACAGGAAGAGACAGATCACCTTTACTTCTGTGGCTCTAGAACACCCCAGCAGGAAGTCCTCTCTCCTTTTTCTCATCACATTTGTTGCATTCATTGAAGTAAAGCAGGAGAAACATATGGGAGACCCAAGTCAGGGAGGTGGCTAGGACCACCTTGCAATATGCAAATATTTTCATGGTACTTTAAGTCAAATGCAAAATCGAAATATATATATATATATATATATATATATATATATATGTATACATATTGAAAAAGAGAAAGAGTACACATTGCCTGTTTTTTTAGTCTTAGAACACAGTCTCACTAGTTTGTCTATATATTTTCTGTGGCTGATTCTTCACTACAAGAGCTGAGTTGCCTATTTGTCAAAAAGACAATATACAAAGGCCAAAATGTTTACTCTCTGATTCTGATCTAGAAGGACTGACCTTAGTGTCTCACAAGAGTCTTGAGAGTTTGAGCCAATTTGCAAAACTGAACCTGGATGTCAGAGCACTGGGGTGAGGATATGTACACCAATGCAGGTTCAGGATGTCACTTAGGAAATAATCACCCTCTAAAAGAAAGCCTACTTCCTCTATCAGAGTGTTTGGAAAATTAAGACCTACATATAAGTTTTAAGTTAAAATGAAACCCTGAGGGATATAACATTTTTATGATCCTTTCTTTTACAAGACATTTTATAACTACAACATAATAGTGATTTGGCTACAAATGTAATATTCATTTTAATCTCCATACAGATAAAAACACAATGAAAAGCTGTCTCACTTGTAGTGATAGCATGATCATGGCATAGTACTAAGGGGAGAAGGGATGTTTTGACTTATAGTCACAATTATAATCACATGCTTGGTAGCATTTCCAAGAATTTGGAAGATGAAATCTATAGTTGAAAAACATGTTTATGCTTCAGATTAGCATCAGCTACAGCTGGTTAAATTAAGCCATACTAAATTTAATATGATAGCATACAGCTATTGCTAAAGTGTCCAAATTCTCCTCTGCCATTCACCAGAATTTTAGCCATGCTACATAAACCTGAAATGCGGCCCTTCATCCATCGAGATGTGCTGTTCTTAGACTGGGACAAAAATATACCTTGGGTGATTTTCATAACTAAACCGAAAATGTCACGTTAACATGTAAAATATGAAACCACAGCCCTCTACAACAACCAGAGCTAAACATAAAAACACATTAACTTATTTAAACATCTATATTCCACTTTAAAAAAGAAACCTGCTCATACTATAACTAAGTTTATTTATTTATTTGAAAGAGCTGTCTTCTGGACACAGTAAAGCCAAGCACTTGAAGAAATGATTTGCCAACATAGCAGTTGGCTATAGCTAAAATATTCAAAATCATTGATATCATGCTTAAAATATAAGTAACAGTAGTACAGTTTAGTAACGGCAAAATATAGAGGAGAAATATTTTATTTTTTGTGGGGGCGGGGGCTGGGGATTGAATCCAGAGACATTCTGTCACTGACTCAGTGAATTGTTACACTCTGGTCCCTTTTTTTTTGGTTTGTTTTTCTTTTGAAACAGGGTCTCACTAGATTGCTGACAGTCTCACTAAGTTGGCATGGCTGGTCTTGAACGTGCAATCCTCCTGTTGTAGCCTTCCAAATACTGGCATCACAGGCATGTGCCACCACACCCAGCTCACTCTACATTCTTGACTAGATCAAAATATGGAAAAATTATACTAAGATGAGTCCTAATCGGTGTTTAAAAAAGAAAGATAATTCAATGGACGCTGTGGCACATGCTTGTAATCCCCGCCCTTGGGAGGCAGAGACAGGAGGATCGCGCAGGTTCGAAGCCAGCCTTGCTGGCTTAAGAGACCCTGTTTCAAAAAGAAAAGAAAAAATAATATATATATATATATATATATATATATATAATAGGTCTGGGAGTGTAGCCCGGAGGTAGAAGGGTTCCTTCCCCAGTACCACCAAAAAAAAAAAAAAAAAAAAAAAAAAGATAATTCAAGCACTGATACAGTTGTATTTATATCCTTAATAGAGTGCCATAGCATAATCCTAGGACGCAGCTAAGGTAAATTAGCAGCACATAAAAACAAATTCAACAGATCTTAAAACATTTTTCAATGCCTAAGAGTAAGCCTATCTCAAGAAACATGGTCCTGGAACTAGGAATTACATTGCTAGTTTTGTTATATGTTTACTTGAGTGCAGCAGGAGAATTTCTTCACAATAGACTAATTTCCTTCAGGCACTGAGCCATAGTAAGTTGTGAGACAGTCTCCTCCCCTCTTCCCTTCCCTCTTTTTCTCTCCTTTTTCTGTCAAGAGAAGCTTCATATGTGTGCGTGTGTGTGTGTGTGTGTGTGTGTGTGTGTTCATAAATATAAATATATATGTATTCTGTTATTTTATTTTGGCCTGTACTAGGGTTTTTCATTTCTACTATGGAACAGCAATTATTTAGTACTTAGTGAATTTTATTCACTAAAACTTAGTGAGCAATGACTTAGCATGCAAATTGAAGCCATTATTTAGTGAGCAAAATGAAAAGCCACTGCATTTTCTGCCTTCTTTCCCTAATGGCAAAATTCACCATGTTCGCTGACCCTTCACTCCAAGCTTGCATAAGATTTTCTATCATCAGCACACACCTAGTGTTACGTCTCTGAGAAAGGCGTTTTAGAGGCTCTCAGTTTTTCCAGTTATTTTCACAGAAACTAAACTGCAGCCACCATGTGAATTACTTTACCATACTTCTCTTTTTCATATTTTTTAAAAAAGAATTTAAACATGCAACAGCCCTGGGGAAACAACACTGGTTCCCAACATTTGGGAAAATTTCCCTGAATCCAGTAAAGTGCAATTTCCTGACCACTGTCTTATGCTAAATAAATCAAGTCCTCCGAGTCTCAAATGTCCCTTTTGCTGTAGTGTGTGTGGAACTCGGGCAGAGGAAGTCAAATCAGGCTGCGATCAGGCAGGAATTAATGGATAATCTTACATCTCCAGTCCTACGTTCACTCCCTCATTATCATGATAGATAATTTTTCTTTTAATACTTTTATCAGACTAGACAAATATATACTCCAGTAGGTGAGTTTTGTTAGCTTATTTTTAACCTTATCTTGTTATTATTGTTGTTAGCTGTGAGTATGTAGGGGAATACTGGGGACAGAGTAGAATACAAGTCTATTTTATCTCTGAGCTACAACCCCAGTCCAATTTTACTTTTTTTAAAACAGGATCTCTCACTAAGTTGCTGAGGCTACCCTACAACCCGGGATCTTCCTCTCTCAGCCTCCCAAGCACTAAAATGGGCATGCACCACCAAGCCCAGATTTCTGTTACCCTTTTAAAAGTTTATTCATTGGAAACTGTACTTCAAGTCCTCACTGAAACGACATATCAGAATGCTCAATTTTTCTGCATCACCTTTGTCTTTCCCAACGAAGACCTAAAGTGTCAAATGCTGTATCTTACATGCATGATATACATGGCAACTTTAGGCAGAGAAGACCATTATGCCTACACGAAAGGTGCAGGCGTTAATTTGGTGCTAGTTGCAGTTTCTACAGGGGGCAGCTGGAGTACAGGTCCTGCCCTGTGGGTCTCAGGCCTCCACTATGGACGCTCCGTCTTCCCTCCCCACACTTTCTGAACTCTACTTTGAACTTAAATGGTCATTTCTCTCTACAATCTTCTTCTTGTTTGGGGATAAAGACTTTAAAAATAAATTTGTATAAAAGAAAGATAAAACGTGACCTGATATTGTGATTTTTGGTTTACAGCTTAGATCAAAGCCTTTCCATCCTAAAGAGTGACTTTGTGCTGAATGATTTTCTTCTGAAATATGTGTCTCTTCAGAGACCGCATGCTTGTAGTGATGTTACCCACTGTCCCTCTAACACAGAACTTCTCTGCCAGGCTCCACAGAACACTACATGGACAACTTTCAGGATGCCTGGGTTGAAATCAGACCAGAGATGCTGCTCCAGCACACCTGAGTATACTGCTGTTAGGTGGGTCCAAGGGACTTAACATATATGTTTTCATTTGTGAGAAGAAGCTCAAAGGGTGGAGATGGGCAATCCCTGATCTACAGCCTGGGAATCAATAAACGTTAATTTAACTTTTCGGTCCTCTCTGCTTGCTGCTGGTGGTTCCTCCAGTGTTTTTCACTCCTCCCCACAGGCCCCTCTTTCTTGGCTATTACATTCACTTAGAAAATGCAGAGCAAAAAGGGTGTCTAAAAACCAGGTGATAACACCACTGCTTCCATGTCTTTTCCCAGCGTTCCACAGAAGCAGAAGTGCTTCTGGTTTTTATTTCAGATTTAACTCAAGACAATTTCTGAATGAATTTGCATTAAATTTCTAAGCTACTCAAAACCTCGGCTGCCCAACATAAATGCATCATTAAAAAACAGATTCCTAGCCAGGCATGGGGGTGGGTGTGTTTGCAATCTCAGTACTCGGGAGTCTGAGACACAAGGATTGAAGGTTTGAGGCCAGCCTCAGCTATTTAGTGAGTTCCTGTTTCAAAATAAAGAATAAAAAGTAGGGCTGGGGGTATAGCTCAGAGATAGACTGCCCCTGGCTTCAATCCTCAGTACTGCAACAAGTAAGTAAATAAGTAAATAAATAAATTAATTAATAAGCAGATTCCTTTGTACAGAGAACATTTACTATCAATTCATTTGATTAAAAATAACTGTAGTCCCTTTCCTTTTTTAAGCCAGCCATTTCTACCCTCTAGGACTTTCTATCCATAAATAAGAAACACACACACACTCTTTTTTTATAATGAAGACATAACTACAACTTTTAATATGTAACTATATATATATGTGTGTGTATGTATGTATATGTATGTGTGTATGTATATGTAGGTATGTATGTATATGTATGTGTGTGTGCTTTTTTTGGTACTGGGGATTGAACTACCCAGGGGCATTCTACCTTTGAGCTACAGTCTCAGCCTCTTTATTTTTTTTTTAAACAGGGTCTTGCTAAATTGCTGAGGATTTGCTAATTTGTTGGCCTTGAGTATGTGGTCCTTTCTTAGCCTCCCAAGTACTGGGATTACAGGCATGTGGCACCACACCTGACTGTAATAATATATCTTAAGTAGGGACACATAAGGTGTGCACAATCTTTTCTAAGGGATAGTTTCCCACTGTGAGCACAGACAACATGAGAAACTGCCCCTATATATATTGTTTACCATATTTTGCTACTATACCAAAAAAACCCTGAAGAAACAACCTTATTAAGTCCATCATTGATTAATTATGAGTATAGACAGGATAACTTCTTAGAATTAAATTGGTAAAGTGGTATGTATATTTGTACTTTTGATAGATGAAATATATCCCTGACACTTTTGTCCACTGTCTCTTGTCTGATATCTCACCTATACAGTTTTCCATTAGAGTGTTTACCAAAGTTCACAGGTAAAAAAAAAAAAAGTAAAATTTCAACTTTGCTTTATATTTTCTTACTCTAAAAAAGATGTAATATTTAGTAGTTCCAAGTATTTCCAAGTATTTCCAAGTATTTCCAAGTGGTTCTTGTCCATAGTCCATTCATATCCTTGATCACCTTCATATTTCTTCAATTGTAGAATTTCTTTACATAATGAAAGTTTTGTTCTTGTCTGTGTTAGGAACTGGCAATGTTTTTCCCAGTTTTTCATGGCATTTGTTTTCCCTAGTAGTGTTTTTTTCTCTTATTATCACAGAATTTATTTTATGTAGTTGAATTTACCAATCTGCTCCTCTCTATAGTTTTTAGGTTGGCAATACATTGAAACACACTTTCTCAGATCTAAGACTCTACAAGAATTTTTCATGGTTACTTTTAACCCACTATGTTTCTTTTGTTAATGTTTGATTCACTTAATATTTATCTTGATATAACATGTGACACACAGATCAAGTTTATGATCAATGGTGGTTTTTTTTTTTTTTTTTTTTGGTGGTACTGGGGGTGGAATCCAGGGGCTTTTCTACCTCTGGGCTATACTCCCAGACCTATTTTATATTTTATTTGGAAACAGGGTCTCACTAAGTTGCTGAGAGCCTCACTAAGTAGCTGAGGCTGGCTTCAAACCTGTGCGATTCTCCTGTCTCAGCCTCCCAAGTGCAGGATTACAAGTGTGCGCCACCACGCCCGGCTAAGTTTGTCTTTTTAAAAATATATGCCACTTGACTGTGGTGGCACACACCTGTAATACCAGTACTTGGTAGCTGAGATAAGGAGGATCACACATTAAAGGCCAATCTCAGCAACTTAGCAAGACCTTGTTTCAAAATAAAAACATACAAAGGTCTAAGAGTAGAGCTTGAAGGGTGAATGTCCATGAGTTCAATCTCCAATATTAAAAAAAAATCCAGACATCTCAACATAAATCACTATATACTCTTTTCTTTTCCCATATTGATTTAAATACCATATTTTTAGACTGTTGTTGTTTGGTTGGTTGGTTTGGTTTGCTACTGAGGATTAAACCCAGGACCATTTACCTCCCAGCTACACCCCAGCCCTTTTTATTTTTATTTTCTTGAAACAGGAGCTCACTATGTTGCTGAGGCTGGCCTTGAACCTGCGATCTTCCTGTCTCAGTTTCCCAAATACTGGGATTACGAGTGTGTTCCACTACTCCCAGCCATATATTGTATTCTTTACTGGAATGTCTATTGCATCCCTTTGGGCTGTCTATTTACACATTAGTGCCATAGTAATTTAAGCATTTTAGCTTTTAACATATTTTTGTGTTTAGAAAGGCTAGTTCTCTATTCTTTTTTGGAAAACTGCTGTTTTAGCTTTCCATGAGAATGGTAAAATATGCCTCACTCTCCTAAATCTATTTCTCTAGGTAAGTGGTATTTGCTCTCTCCTGTGACCACAGATGGAATCAGCTGAGTTCCACTTCCTCATTTCTACACCTTCTATCTTAGGCCCGCAATTTTCATTCTAAAATCACGGTGAATGGATCTATTCAGCACCATGGCACAGAATACAACTTCATTTTAATGAACGGAAAATATGACAAAAATTCATCAATTGAGTAAGAGATAGGCAGAGCACACGTCACAGGGTAAAGCTGACGTCTAGAGAACTAATTTCACGGGCTAACCTCCCCAAGCTTCCTTTCCGGAGGCACAGTGGGAAGGTTTCCTCAAGTATCAAGGCTGAGGTGAAGAAGCAGGATGAGGAGCAAGGTCTCATGCTTTTCCAGCCTTTATTCTACTGGGGCAGAGAGACAATGCTTTTTCTGATCACCCAGCTTACAAACTCCACCTCCAGAGCTGGGATCACTAACTAGGTCTGATTTTGGGCCATAGTAGACTTTTCAGGTTCTACCACAAAACACAGCAGACCAAGGCTAGACCACTCTGCTCTCCTGCTACTGAGGCTGCTGGGTCCCCGGCAGCCCCTCTCAGCGCGGTCCAGGGGTCCTGGTTGCCTGGACACCAGCTCCTTAGCTCACAGCACTGTCTAAGAGCAGATGCTGCAGTGAGTCTGCAGGCTGGAGACAGATGCTCCCGGCTCTGTGGTCTCCTACCTACGCTACCTCCAGAAGTTACTTGGCCTTGAGTCTCAGCTGATTCTTCCTCTGTAAAGTGGGTTAATAACAATCCCCACACCTGATATGATAACTTAATGACAATCCACATAAAATGGTTTAAGTACTGTCTAGAATACAATAAGTGCTGAAGGGAATATTGGCTTTTATTGCTTGTTGATGTATACAATCTGGTGGCAAGTTCTGACAAAAAAATATATATATATACACTATAAAATATATATAACACAATATATAACACAATACATAACACAATATATAATACAATATATAACACAATATATAACACAATATGCTGGGCGTGGTGGTGCACGTTTGTAATCCCAACATTCGAGAGGTTGAGACCAGAGGATTGCGGTTTGAGAACAGCCTCAGCTACTTAGCGAGGCCCTTTGTAAAGGGGCCTGAGACCCTGTTTCAAAAATAAAAAGACTAAAAAATAGGGCTAGGAGTATAGCTCGGAAGTAGATAACCCTGGGTTCCATCCTCAGAACCACAAAAACAAAACAAAACACCCCACAATATAACAAATGACAGAGGAATAAAGTATTTGTCCTGAAGGCAGAATATAAGCTTGACTACAGCAGCTTCAGCTTTCTTACTCTGGAGAGGGAGTATATGCTTTACATCGTGTTCTAAAGTTCTTTTCAAAGGATTTAAAAGATGATAGTTTTAATAGTTTTGTTTTGCTTGGTACTGGAAGTTGAACCCAGAGACATTCTACCTCTGAGGTATACCTCCATTTCTACTTTTTAATTTTGAGTCAGGGTCTTGCTAAGTACTTAAGGTTGGCCTCAAACCCGAGCTCCTCCTGTCTCAGCCTTCCAGGTTCTGAGATTGCATGCATGCACCACCAGCTAGTTTTCATAGTTTTTAAATGGGGGACCTCAAAAGTCTTAAATGTTTCCGATGTTTCCCTTACTTTACTCCCTATTTTAATACATAGCTTTCCCTTTGAGAAGTAGTAAATGGATTTATTACTTTTTATTTTGATATACTTTTGGTAATGTGAGTAAAAATGAATACTTTTCATGTTAGTATAAAAAGTTTATTTCCCATGATTTATCAAAGAAGAGATGGAATAGCAGTAAAAGAAACAGTGCCAATAATGTCTCTGAGTTTTGTGAACATAAATTAATGTATCTGTTATAATCTCAAAAAATGCTGTGTTGATAGAACAAAGCTAAAGACTTTTCAGAATACATCTAAAACATCTGACACATGAAGAACCACTGAAGGGAACCTTTCCAATACCATGACGCTCGTTCTTTTCCTGCCTCCCATATACGCCAGGAAAAAACAGCCAACTCCAGCCATGGCAAACAAGGTACAGTTTGAAAAGGGGGCTCACACAAGGACCTCTGGCCCGGGGCTGGGCTTCATCTGCAGGGGCCGCACTTCAGACTAGATGAGATGCAGCAGTGCATACTGCTTTCATGGGTTTTGCCTCTCCTCTTTGTTTAAATTAAATGGGTATTTAGACTAATGAAGGTCTGAGTAAGTAACTGAAACAACTTTCTTTTTGGATGTGAAAAAGTGGTTTATTTCACCAAATAATCACTTTGCCTGCTGCATGACAGAATGAGGAAATTAGATTTTGGAACCAAACTGGCCCAGGAGAAATAAGACATAACTTCAGTCATGAGAGGTGTGGTGGAAGTTGTGCCCCTGAGTAAAGATGCAAACATAGCTGGTTTTCCTTGAGAGACAGAGAAAGAGAGAGAGAGAGAGACAGACAGACAGACAGACAGACAGACAGACAGACAGACAGACAGACAGACACAGACACAGAGACAGGCAAGCAGGATAGCAATGTATGTTTCCTTCTGCTTTGGGCTCAGATTTATAGCTTGGACAGTACTCTGTGTAAGAACATAAAGGAAGAAGAGAGTCTCATGAGAGAATCTACCATACTAATTATTATTACGCGAAGCCTCCACGACAGATAGTAAGCCATCTGTTTCAAACATTAAATCGAGAGGTGAACACCACTCCAACCATTGCTTAAAATTTAGAATACAGTATACGTGCTCAAACAAAAGTTTGGCAGACCAAGCCTTTCTCACTAAGACTTCAGATAAGAAGACACGCCGGTCAATGAACAGGTCACAGTTCTTGCTTTTAGAAAGAAAGGCAATGGCTGTGGGTGGCCACAGAGGGACAGTGATACAGAAGCTCCAAAAACACCAAGTTGCATTTAATGTTTATGTTCTTGATCTCTCAATGGCAGCCAGAGCAAAATCAAATTACTAAGAAAATGAAGCCAGGCATGGCGGTGCACGCCTGTAATCCCAGTACTTGGGAGGCTGAGACAGGAGGATCACAGGTTCAAGGCCAACCTCAACAACTTAGCAAGACCCTATTTTAAAATAAAAAATAAAAAGGGCTGGCATGTAACTCAAAGAGTTAAAATGCTCCTGGGATTAATCCCCAGTATCACAAAAAGGAGGAGGAGGAGGGGAAGGAGATGGAGAGAGGGAAGAACAGGAGGGAGAGAGAAAAATCATTATATGAAGAAAAAATTCCCTTGATGAAGACCATTACCCTCTATCTGAATTTAGTCTTGGGCCCAAAATTTGTCTTCTTTTTGGACACTGAACCCAAGACAAATAAATTAACTTCTTATACATCCTATTCTCCATTAATCAACATCTACTTGTTAAGAGCCTCCTATATGCCAGAAACTGTTCTAGGCTCTAAGGTGCAGCAGTATACAAGACAGAGTCTCTTTCCTTAAGTATCTTAATCAAGAATGCAGTGAAGCAGTCAACAAATAGGTACACACAAAACATCAGTAGCAGGACTGTTAAAAATTAATATGTGCCCCGGGCGTGGTGGCGCACGCTTGTAATCCCCACGCTTGGGAGGCGGAGACAGGAGGATCAAACTGGTTTGGAGCCAGCCTCTCTGGTTTAAGAGACCCTGTTTCCACATAAAAAATAATAAAAAAATTAGGTCTGGGAGTGTGGCCCGTGGGAATGTATCCCGGAGGTAAAAGGGCTTCCAGGAACCCCAGTACCACACACACAAAAAAAATTAATATGCTTACTTTGTAATTTCTTGTTGAGAATGCCACCATGTTATCAATAACTCAGATCCCAAATGCCAGATGCCTTTATTAGGGCTAAACAGATATAGTAATTTAAAGACTAAAAATATTTTCTTTAGATAATTTCATTGCTGTATGAACGGCATATGAAACATACTATAGTAAAAACAGGAAGTACGTCATTTTAAAACAAATCTCCCAATAGTAGTAGAGCTTATATTCATGTTATAACTCACAGAATAAGTTTAAATGCTTTACCTTTGGCAGTTGGTCAAAAGTAATTGCTATGGTTATATTTTTATTTAGAGAAAACATTAAATTTATGGCAAATTTTTACACTGATGCTGAACTGCATATAAAGACTATAGTTCAAAACCTGTAGCAAAATCAGTCTTTTTAGATAGACTATACTCTCAATTATTTTAAATAATTTCATAAGTAAATGCCACTTACTGTTATGTAAAAGAATAGTCCCCCCAAAATTGATGACAACCAGTTTTAAAACATATCTAAGTAAATTTGATTTATACACAGGCCTTCATGAAACCTTTACATTTCGAATTCTAATCACCATTTGTTCTATTTCTGCTCCTCCCCACAAATCCCAAATATAAAATCTCATAGTTCTTTCTGGGCAGTGGTTAAATGGGTTTGTTTATTGGGGCAGGAAGTAAGGAAGGACATTCCTAAAGACCATACACAAGTGGCGAATAAAGAGTTGCACTGTCTTCCTCCAAACTCTGGCTTGGCTCTCTGTGTGGCCTTGATAAAATGTGATGCAGAAAGGGCTTAGTCCGGTTTCAACTAAGGGAAATGCATTGTTAGGCCTGGAATGAAAACGTCACACCCAGTGCAGCCAGTCAGGGGCATGCCTTCTGTGATCAAACAGTGGTTTTGTTCCTAAGTACAACCACCCTTGGGTCTATTTTTTGTAATATTTGGAAATAAAAAGTGAAGAGAAATGACAAAAGGCTGAGCAACAGAAACGACCCCCCCAAAAGCCAGGAGGAAAAAAATAAAAGCAGCAAGAAAAGAGCAGCATACCCTCTGGAGTCTTCTGAAAATTTGGTCCAATTCTTGGGCTAATGTAGATAAACTCACATAACTTCCCTCACCTTCCAAGTATTTTTCTTAAACTTTTCATTATCAACAGACACTGATGATCATCCGTGTACTAAAGCAGCATGAACTACCTGAACATTCTTACAGAGTTGCAGAGAGAATTGTTTTGATTCTTAAAATAACGAACTGTATTTTTATCACCTTTTTATGGGAGCATGAAATTAATCTGTAATAGTATTAAGAATATATTTAATTATAAAGATCAACTTGGAGCTGACTATAAATGAGGTTGAACAAATGAAAAATACAGGATGCTACATGTCCAATGGGTTTATGGGATTATGATTCTGATAGTCTTCAAGCAATTGCATATGTACACACCCACATTACCTTCTTTCTAATAATATACTTCACATTCCTGTTGACTTTGGATAGTTACTCCCTCAATTTTGCATTTTCCCATTTTATTTTCTACAGAGATGGACAGAATCTTATAACTAATCAACAAACATAACCCTTTCAGAACCCTTTCATTTTGCCTTTCAGAAAGGAAAAAAATAATAATAATTTGAGTTGATGAGGTTGATATCACACAAAAAATGAGAATAGTTTAGTTTGTCTTTAGAAAACTACATCAGATGAAAGAGTGATTTAGGTAGCAAAATAACTGTAAAGACAAACTTATACTTCAGTGTTGCTGGAAGCATCAAAACTGTTTTAGCCAGGCATGGTGGCACATGCTTGTAATCCCCGCGCTTGGGAGGTGGAGACAGGAGGATCGCGCAGATTCGAAGCCAGCCGCGCTGGCTTAAGAGACTCTGTTTCCACATAAAAAAGTATAAAAAAGGTACTGGGAGTGTAGCCCGGAGGTAGAAGGGTTTTTAGGAACCCCAGTACCACCAAAAAAAAAAAAAAAGTTTTAAATCTTTATAATCATTGAAGGTACATGCATTTAGAAGTTTCTTGAATTTTATAATAATGATAAAAATTTTTATCAAAGATAATATATGACACAGTGCTAACTACTAACACATCATTTTACACATGGTACTGAGGAGGTATAAGAGAAGTAGGCCAATAGGGAAGAGGCCTCAGTAGAAAAACTTAATTTCCTGAGGTGAAACCAGCCCCTCCAAAGTTCAGAGATAAGAATGACCAAAGCTTCACAAAACCATCTGTTTACTAATCAACAAACCCAGGAGATATCCCTGGAGCAAGGCTGGCACCTCTACTGAAAGAAGGAGACCCCTCAAGGACATGCAAATACCCTATGCAAATTTTAAGAACTGACTCCAAGTCATAGAAGACATGCAGAGATATATAAACCCCTAGACCAGTCATGAGGACAGTTACCTACTCTGGGAACCCCTCTCCGTTGGGGAGCTCCTCTCTCTCTCTCTCTCTCTCTCTCTCTCTCTCTCTCTCTCTCAGGTCACGTTAGTTTTGAGAGAAGGTGGGGTGCAATTGAAGGCACTTGGCCCAGGCTACACTTGGGGAGTGACCTGAAGGCCTCCACTGGACATCAAGGCCGACCAGGGCCCCTACGGGTGACCTGCACTTCTTTTCTGGTAGATCACGTGGACTTTGGGAGAAAGCAGCTTGCAACTGAAGGCATTTGGCTTGGGGTACCCTCAAGAATTGTCCTGAAGGCAGCTGCTGGACACCAGAGCCCCGATAGCCCTTAAGGGTGTTCTGCCACTTCTCCTATTCTTTTCTGGCAGATTGCGTGGACTTTGGGGAGAAAGCAGCTTGCAACCGAAGGCACTTGGCCCGGGATACACTTGGGCAGTGACCTGAAGGCAGCTGCTGGACACCAGAGCCCCGATAGCCATTAGGGGTGTCCGGCCACTTTTTCCTATTCTCTGTTGCTTCCAATAAACCTGTTACTCCCCTTCCTGCTGTCTGCAGGTGTCATTCTTTGCTCATCACAGACAAGAATCTGGTAAGGAAACACTGAGTTTCTTCTCAAGAAACTCCATTTCATCTTAAGGAAACACCGTGTTTCTTCTCACGAAACCTCGTTTCAGTACTATATTTCACTTGGACTTCTATCTCAATTTTAATTATTGATATAATTCCATAAGTGAAATGTGAATCTACTTTTATTAAGGAAAAATAGAAATGACTGAATTATTTCCACTTTCATTACAACAAAGAAACTGAGATAATAAACCAGATACAAAACACTCATTGGCTCTTTCCAAAGTCAAACTCTTAAGGCTACAATATACAAGCCAATACTAAAACATTGTAGGTTATACCTACACTTGAATATTAAAATTAAAAATTATGATTAAGTCAACAGTCTTGAAATTTTCATATGAAATCATGTTTTGCTTGGATTCAAAATGAATAGAGACACTCACCTTCACATTTCTGAGTAGTGTCACCCTGTTTGTGACCAGCAGGGCATCTGCATTCAAAAGAGCCCACTGTATTGATGCAGTTTCCTCCCTGGCATAATCCCGGAATCGCCTGGCATTCATCCACATCTGCAAGAAGAAAACATCTTGAGCACAGATACCAGTGATTTTCAGAATATCTCTCTGCATTTCTTCAATGTATAGAAGAACCTCGGTTGTTCAAAAAAGAATGGGGTGAGGGGGGTAAGATCCCTTTGTATGCAGATTTATATGAATGGTATTGTTATAGGTCTTATTTTATTTCTTTTTTTTAATATTTGTGGATCTGGGGATAGAACTCAGGGGCATTCGACTTTCGAGCTACACCCCCCTGCCCTATTTTTTATTCTTTATTTTGAAACAGGGTCTCACTAAGTTGTGGAGGGTCTCACTAAATAGCTGAGGTTGTCCGCACTGTGATCCTCCAGTCTCAGCCTCTTGAATGCTGGGATTACAAGGTTGGGCCACCAAGCCTGGCTTGTTTCTTATTTTAGTTTTCCTTTGAAATTTTGTTTAAAAGATCCATCTGTGCTGTTATGTGATAATCTGTTGCTTCAGTTTGCTACTGGAGCACTTCTTAATGTGTTCATTCTCCTGGTAATGGGTACCTAGTTTATCTCTAACTTCTCAGTAAGTCTTCACTAATGTTTCTTTTGTTTGCTTTTGTTTTCATCTTTAAAACCTTGAACTTGTGATCCTCCTGCCTCAGCACTTGCCAGTAATCTTCCTGGAATTCTAGTCTAGTGCCACCACACCAAGTTCTCCACTGTTTCTTTATGTGTAGACAAACACTGAAAACAAAATAGAGATATACCTAATAATCCAGTTAAGGAGATAAAATTAATGCAAACAATTAATTTATCTAATAGGGAAAAAATGAAAAATAACAAAAAAAACAGGTGGGGCACAGAAGAAATAGTAAAATACAGATTTAAACTCAATGTTATTGATACATGAAATATAAACAGTATAAATAATCTAATTAAAATACTGAGATTATCTGATTTTATTTTGAAATGTCAAAAATTTATATCACTAGCAAGTAATATTCTTTGACAGATTAAAAATTAAAGTATGAATGACATCTTAAGTATTCACTAGTCAAAAGTAAGTTAACAAGCCAGGCGTTGTGGTGCACTCTTGTAATCTCAAAATTTGGGAGGCTGAGACAAGAGGATCGGGTTTGCAGACAGCCTCAAGTACTTAGTGAGGCCCTCTGTAACTCAGTGAGACCCTGTTTCAAAATAAAGAATAAAAAATAAAGAATAAAAAATAGGGCTGGGAGCGTAGTTTAAAAGGTAGAACGCCCCTGGGTTCCATCCCCAGTACCATACACAAAAATGTAAGATAACATGACTATCTTAATATTATATAAAGTGATTAGGAGGATAAGAAATATTACATGGACAGTGATATTTCATAATTACAAAGTGTTCAATTCTAAACTAAAAAGATAGTTCAAAACTAAAAAGATATAATAATGCCGAGTTATGGATTGATTATAAAACATTAAATAGCAGGAGCAAACAGAATTCCAGAAGATAGAAATAAAAGTTAAAAAAAATCACAATGATGGGGAAATTTCCATATTTCTTTTTAAGTAATTAGTAAAATACCTTGAAAATCAGCAAAGATATTTAACTTGGGCTACATTTTAAACACACGTGTTCTGACATTTATAGAACACTCTACACACTTCAGCAGAACATATATTCTCCTCAACATCTACCAGACAGACTATACTCTGAGAACATATAAAGACTCATGACAAATAAAAGAAAATTAAAATAATCCAAAGTATATTCTCTAAACACACCAGAGTTAAACTAGAAATTAAAAATGAAAGGCATTTGGGATATCCTCAAATATCTAGATTCTAAAGAATATGCTTTGAAAAATGAGATCACATAAAATTATAATAAATTTTATATTAAATAAAAATAAAACTAGGCCATATCAAATTTGTGAGATATAGCTAAAGTTATGCCTAAATGTAAATACATAGCATTAAATGCTTATATTACAAAAAAAGGAAATTTTTAAATTAATGATCAGGTTTTCATGTTAATACACTTGAAAAGAAGTACAAATTAAACCTATAGTAAATAGAAGCTATAAAATAACAATGATAAAATACAAAAGAGACAATAGAAGAACCAATGACTATGAAATCTGGCTCTCTGGAAATATAAGTAAAATTGATATCTGATCATGACTGATCAAAGAAAAGAGATATGAATTATGAATATGGATGGGGACAGTGAACAAATCACTGTAGATCAAAGGAAATAGATGAACAACTTTATGGCACTAAAGCCAATAATTAAGATAAAATGTACAAATTCCTGAAAAGGCACAAATATCAAGGCTCCCTCCAGAAGAGATAATTATCAATGGCAGTACATCTGTCAAATTAATTTAACTCATACTTTAAAAGCTTCAGACAGCTGGGTGTGGTGGCACACGCTTGTAATCCCCCGCGCTTGGGAGGCAGAGACAGGAGGATCGCGCAGGTTCGAAGCCAGCCATGCTATCTTAAAAGATTCTGTTTCCAAATAAAAAAAAAATGTAAAAATGGGTCTGGGAGTGTAGTCCGGAGGTAGGTGGGCTTCCAGGAACCCCAGTACCACCACCAAAAATAAAAATAAAAATAAAAATAAAAATAAAAATAAATAAATAAAAGCTTCAAACAACCATTTAAAATATATAAAGTTAACTTACGATTTTGTGCGCGCACGCACACACACACATATACACAGCTTCAACAAGTAAAATTTAATACCTAGGTGGTTTTACTTTTGAATTCTTTAAAACTACTTAAGGAATAAGCACCAGTTACATGCAGTTCCTTACAGGAAAAAAACGAAAAAGAAAAAGAGCGGGCATTGCCCTAGCCATTTTATTGGGCTCACATCTCCCTGACATCAAAGCCAGAAAAAGACATTACATGAAAACCAATAAAACAAAATGTCTGGGAGAAGCACTCAGAAAGTCTTATAAAATTTAAGGAAGTCAACTTTAGCAATATATAAAGGTTAATCATCAAGAGAAGTTTATGCTGGAAATTTAAGGATTATTTTCTAACATTCGAATATCAACAGAGTTCATTATATTTACAGATTAAGAAAACATATGCTCATTCCATCGATATAGGAAAGGCAAGTAACAGAATTCAACTTTCACTAATGATTTTAAAATCTCAAGCCGGGCGTGGTGGCACACACTTGTAATCCCAGCATTTGGGAGGCTGAGACCGGAGGATCCTGATTCTCTGACAGCCTCAGCTATTTAGTGAGGCCCTTTGCAACTCAGTAAGACTCTGTTTCAAAATGAAGAATAAAAAATAGGGCTGGGGGTGTAGTTCGGAGGTAGAATGCCTCTGGGTTCCAACCCCAGTACCACAAAAATAAAACTCAGTAAACCACGACTATAAGAAAGTTTCTTTGATAAAGGGAATGCAAAAACAAATGAAAAAACTATAGCTAACATACTAAAGATTTGCAAAAGTTCTCTGCTTTAAGTTTTTGAATCTTTCTCTTTATATCCTTCCAAATTTGCTTGAATTTCTTTCTTTGTAAGAAGTAATAAAATTCAGTAGATTTTTATGCTGAACATTGCTCATTAAAATAAGCACACTATATGTAGTTAAGCAAAATTGTGGTAATCTATTCAAACCAACATGCTAATATGACAGATTTAGTACTGTTCAATATTTAATTGCAAGATAATCTATCTTATAACGAACGTTAAGATATAAAAATAGGAAATTAAAGAAATAACCATTAATTAGTAGCAGTCTACTCCTTTTTTTTTTTTAACCTTAATTCCCATACCCCTTCAGAATGTTGGTTGGCATCTTTCATTTTTTTCCTTGAAAAAGTATGGTATGGATTTATCTCTGTGTTATTATCTATAGATTTACCATATATTTTTGGTAAGCCAACAAATATACGGTATATTTTAGTGTGTCAAAGCATTTAAATCTATAGAAGAGCTTAGCATCCTTGTTATTTCTTCCTCATTTTAACTATGTCTATAAACTTAATTTCAAAAGTCTCAATTATTTTTGCATTAAAAAGTAAATTTAACATGTCTTATTAAAGGATATCTAATCCAAACAAAAAGTAACTGGAATGAAATATATGGCAAAAAGCTTATATACTGAAAAGTTTAATTCAAAACACTTTAAACTTTTTTATTTTAAAGTGTACATTCCCACCCTCATTACAGTGTGGCATAAAATGTCCCTAGAAACTTCCTGGCAGATAAATCAGAGAAGGAATATCATGATATAAGCTTAAAAATGAGGCCAAACATATAAATCCCTTAAAACTACTCATAAAAATCTTAGACTACATACTTAGTAGACTCAGTGATTTTTCAAAGAAAAAGTAATCTGACCTTACAGGGTTTATTTTATAACTGCCTAAATAGTATTTTCCTAGAAGGAATAAAAATATCAAACCTTTATTTCTAAAGTCTCCTGGACTATGCAGCTATACAGAATTAGTTTATTTTAGGTAGTCAAGTTAATAGTTAAAATAAAAAGGAACATTTTAAAAAATAATATAGATATAGTAAACCAGCGCTCTCTATAAAAATGAAAACGAAAAAGCAAGCTCAGGTCTTCAAACTATGGAAGTTTCTACATCTTTAGTCCTAGCATAGGCAGCTACTAATGCTTAATTTCCACTGCCCAGGTTGTGCTCAAGTATTTCTTTTCATAGCTTTAATTCAGGCACAGAGATTTTATTTCTTTAGATGCTGAAGTATTTCTAATCACGCGTAAGAATTTTATAGAATAAAGTTACATTTTTTTGAAACTTAAACCTTCTGTAATTGCTTCAGTCCATGTCTATTACGGTTATAAAGTAACACAACATTAATAGTTCTACTTTATGAATTCATTTATTCTCCAACTTCTCCAAGTGAACTTGCCCTAAAAGATTGAACTCATTATATAAATTAGCATTAGATGGTATATTATTTTTAGTTCATGTACAAATATGGAAAAATATGTGCAGTGGGCATAGGCATATAAAAATGGTTTGTTTAATTTGTATGCGTGGGAACCAAGGACCACAGGAGCAATTAATGTATTTGTTAGTGTGTGGGTTCTTTAAGCTCATCCTGTCATCAAATCAGAGGCCTTTTTAAATGGAACTCCTTATGTTTATACTCTATAGATACTTTTATTTCACAATACTTTTGTTTCCATAAAACCAAATGTTAGAAAGTATAGCAACTGAAGAATAGACCTAACTCCATCTGGAATCTGTGAAATATGTGGTTTCTTAGCAACCACTCAATATGGATTGATTCAGACAGAATATCCACCCTTTAATGTATGACACAAAATTCAAATGTTCAGCCAGTGACCATCACTACAGGCAAATGCTGGTAATTTACCACTTGTCGGACTCTGAACCGGTAATAAAAAGAACAGTGCATGTTCCAGTCTCAATGTTTCTTATTCCAACAAATGTGCCTACTATTTTCCAGCTGTTAAAAGTCAGAAATCCAGGAGACAAATCTGGCATTCCCCCGTCCCTTGTCTTCCATCACCCCATCAATAACCCCACCACTGCGGGGACCTTGGAACCAGTTTGCTTACCTTTCTTCCTCTGCCTTCTGTACTTCATTCTCTACAGAACAACTAAAGCAACCCTATTCTATAAATCACATCAGGTTCATGCTGTTACCCTACTGCCACACTGTCTTCTGCTTTCTATTCTATGAGTTGTTTTGGAGAAGTCTGAGAACAGTGGGATATTCTCTTACTTAAAAATCAACACATACAAGCCGGATGCCGTGGCACATGCCTGTACTCCAGTACTTGGGAGACTGAGACAGGAGGATTACAGAATCACAGCCAGTCTCAGCAACTTAGTGAGACTCTGTTTAAAAAAAACAAAAACATAAGGTTGGGGGTGTAGCTCAGAGGTAAAAACATCCCTGGGCTCAATCTCCAGTACCCCCAAAATAAAATAAAATACACATTTACGAACATATTGTGCCTTATGTCCATGAGATTTTCATTATCTTTTTAAAGAAATTTTTAGTGGTGCATTGTAGTCATACATCTTAATGGGATAAAAAAAAAAAAAAAAAAAAAACTAGTGGAAACATTCGTGCACACATTAGCCGATTAGCTTATTAAGTGATGCTCCATGCCTTCCAATCAGTAGACTGAAGCCTATACCTACTTTAGAAAGTATTTCTGTCAGTTTTAAATGTATCTTTTTCAGTTCTATTCCTCGGTTTTCTATAGTCCCACTTCACCGTGTGGCAGCTTTTCTGTCATCATTGCTTATGTTTGTTCTCTGATGGTTTGATTTGTGTGGTCTCCTGTGTCACCGACTCTTTTCAGGTGTACGTACGCACGTGTATGTGTTCTTTGTCTTCCATTAAGCCTGGTTTTCAACCCTTCCTCCATGGCTTCTTGTGCACTACCAACTCCCTTTCATCTCATTTGACTGTAACTTTCCTCTGAGCTCCTTTTAAAAGAGAGGCCATACTGTGTTCAGTTTCCTTGAGATAAGATGGAACCTCGCTTTTTTGGGTGGTAATGCTCTGAAGCCCTTCTTCACCTGTCTTTCCCTAATATTCATTTTATTTCTTTCAGTTTTTTCTATGTAGGCCTTCTCATTGCTCACCTTTCAATGGGGGTAATTTCTTGCCCCAGAGTGAAGAAAGCCAAGAAGAAATGAGTTGTTTTGAAAACTCCTCTAGGACATACTGCCTGAAACAGTTTATTGCTAAACTCCATTTTCTATATTTTCTTCTCTTGCTTTGGGCAACAATTTCCAACTTTCAGTTGGTGATGTGGCTGCCATTTTCCACCTTTTATAGATTGTTTACTAGTCGATTCTAATTTCTCCTTTCTTCTCTCCTGACCTCCAGAGAGTGTCTTGGGCTGGAAGGCAGATGTTTAGAAATGGCTCGCCTTCCACTACCCTGCTGTCTCTTCCAGAGACATTCTCCTCTCCAACAGAACACCAACAACCCTAGCTCTCTGCTCTCCATAGAAGCCAGAACCCACTGGGCAGACTGCCAGGATGACGATGCTTTAAGTAAAAGTTAAGAAAACTCTCCCTGTCGCAGTAATTTCTCACCTGTGTTTTTATCACTAAATTCAATTGGGTCTAGCAGTATTATTTTAGAATGCTGGGTTGTTTTCTACTATTTATTTTCATGGTAGTTTTTATTTAGTTAGAAAAGGAAGCATCATCCTGTTGTATTTAATTGATTATGTTTTAATATTTTTGGATCACCTAGGCATGACTTGGGATAACTCAGCATGATTATTTAAATTAGACTTTACAATGAGCTGGTTAACTTGGTCCATACACAGTCAAGATAAATATGTTTGGGCTGTACCTATCTTTGATAATTTATGCAAATTCCATGAGTGAGATAATAGCCCAATCTCCTTTTTACTTTGTGCTATACAGAAGCTCTGGAAGAAACTTTCTAAAACCAAGGAGGCTGGCCACACAGGCTGCCTGATTTCTGTGGAAATTAAACTCTCCCTTTTCATGTTCAATTAAGACTTAACAGTTACTTGACTCCGTATACCAATACCATATAAAAAGAACGCACACCAGCATTTGTTTTGCAGGGATGGGTTTGGAGCACTATTTCTTTACTCCAGTTCTGGCCTGTGTGCTTCCTAGAACTGTGTCAAATACACGAATCACTGTTCCTCTCATGTTATCTCGAACGGAGCCGAGCCCAAGCTGAGGCTGGTTACTATTATCAATGATAAAGCAAGACTTGGAATGTAACAAGTAAACTTTCTTTACTATATATTAGTTTTAAAACATATGGAGGTAGTTTAAAAGACAAATACCTAAACAGTAAATAGCATTAATTAATAACTAGGTGGGTTGTATTTATTTTTAAAGATTCTAAGCACAACCAGTCCATTTGAAGTATTATTTCTAATTAGAATAGACTTACATAACTGAAGATAAAAAAGGAAGACACTATTTGTAAGAAAATAATACATAAGCAGATGGAAATTTATGACAGATTTAGGATTTATACATATTCCTGGAAAAACTTAGTGTCACTTTTTGTATGGATGTGGTATTGGAATATTAGAATATCCATACAATACTGGTATTGGTATTGGAGGTAGAACTCTACCTCCAAGCCCTTCATTTTATTTTATTTTATTCTTGTTTTGAAACAGGGTCCCACAAGGTTGTAGAGGCTTGCTAAGTTACTAAGGCTGGCCCTGAACCTGCCATTCTCCTGTATCAGTCTTCCAAGTACTGAAGTAACAGTTATGAGCCACCACACTCAGCCTTAATGCCACTTTTACAATCTTTAAGTCACTTGCTTTATGAGAGCTTAAATTTTAAGGCCTATAGGAACTGAGTTTGATCCTTCGGTGTAGGACGAAATAGAAGAAAGTACAAGACTGAATGTGGATGCTGGACAAGTGAAGGACTCACGTGGCCTTCTAGAGCAATTAAGAACTGTCATGACTGATCTGACAGCTCACCAGGATTGTACATTTTTCATTTAAATCCAGAATGTCATCATGGCAACAGTTAAAAATAAAGTTTACTGATTTCTCCATACCTTAATTTTTTAAGGTAGCATCTTAATTTTCTTCAGCCCTTCATTTTCCCCAGTTTTTCTGTTTATGACAAATCATGTCTCCTTCCCTCTTAAGTCAGCATCAGCCTTAAGACATCATCATGTTCAGAGCTTCAGAAAGGTCCTTTCTTGACTCACATAAACCATGTTTTAGAGCCAGTATCAAGCTACTTACAGTTATGGTCCACAGAGCTGAAATTTGTTTTTAACTTTATAAAACTTTTATCAACTCATAAAATTGATCACTATTACAAAAAAGTATCACATGTATTAGATAGTTAGTGTGTTAGAATGCAAGTTTTCCATGCCTCATCTCTGCCAAATTAATTTGGCATAAGTCTTTGAGAAACAGTCTAAGAATTTAAAGAGAAAAATGAAATCACAGCAAGATGTAGCCTAAAAATAGTTTGAGCTGAGGATTAATATTTAATTGAGAACTTTCTATGTCATAATTTTGAAATAATGCAGAACTTTTCAGTTTGCTTTTCCAGACATTTTAACCATGTGGCAAATTTCACTTTGCTATTATTATTGTGCTAATCCATTAGACTTTTAAGGCACATAGTGTCCACCACTTATCGTTGCTTCATAAGCAAAATCAAATCAGTAAACCTTCAGACATGACTAAATTCTGAAGAACACTCAGAAAATTTGAGATCAGAAGATGCATTTAAAAAAAAAATAACTGTGTTCGGAAAAACCAGGCCTTTCTAACAAAACATCAGAGGTAAAAAATCTTATGTGTAAACACAGATGAGGGAAGTCATAATGTGGGATGTTCTGGTTAAAGTTAAGGTCTTTTCTCAACCTGTACTGTTTCCTTCTTTGAAATAGTGAGTTTGGAAGGATTTCAATCTTCATCCCACTCGTTAATACAAACTATTTACTGAACATCTGCTACATGCTGGGCACTACTCTGGATGCCCTGCTGATAATAAGTGATGGAAAGAGTTCTGCCCCCCACGGAGTGTCAATTCTAACTGGGGAGAGTATAAATAATGAAGAAAAGAAATAAGTATACTAGAAGGTGAAGAGTGCTGCAGAAAAACTATTTTTCTAGTGAATCCAGTCAGAATTAATCTAGAAGTAGTAGAATACTTTATCTTTAATAGTAATCTAGCTGGGTGTGGTGGTGCATGCCTATAACCCAGTTCTTGGGAGGCTGAGGATTGTAGGATTGAGACCAACCTCAGCAACTTAGTGAGGCTCTCAGTAACTTAGTGAGACCCTGTTTCAAACTAAAAAATAGAGCTGGGGGTGTAGCTCAGAGGTAGATTGCCCCTTGATTCTATCCCCATTATCACACACATAAACAGTAATATAAATAAATTATATATATTACATGTTATTCTATACACCAATCTGGGAAATCTATAGATAATAGTAAATATTATATTAAACACATTACAGCATATGTTCCTATAGAAGAAATTGGTTTTTTTTCTTCAAACTAGATGCATTAGACTAGCACTCATAGAAAATATATAATTTTACTACACACAATAATTAACAGATTAAAAATGGTATTTAATACAATCTACCTTATAAAGTCTTACCTGTAATAGTTTTTTTTTAAAAAATGCCCACAGCTGGCATGGCTTTTATGTGTGATAAAATATAAATTTCTAATCTGCTGAATTATATGATCACCTCTTGAGAATTCTCATAGCTCTGATTTGAAAAAAGTTAAATATCCCTTAACTGAAATGACTAAAACCAATAGTGTTCAGATTTCAAATATTTTCAGATTTGGGAATATGTGTATAAACATAATGAGCTGTCTTAGGGATGGAATCGAAGTCAAAACACAAAATTTATGCAGTGTTTCATATATGTCTCATATACAGAGCCTGAAGATAATTTTATACAATGTGTTTAATAATTTTGCGCATTTGGGGAAAAACCTGCCACATGAGGTCAGGTATGAAATTTTCAACTTGTGGCATTGCATCCGTTCTCAAAAAATGTTGGATTCTGGAGCAGTTTGGATTCCAGATTTCTGGATTAGAGCTGCTCAACCTCTAGTTTTATAAAATTACCAAAAAATCATTGGAGGGCTACTCTCTGGAATACACTTAACAAACTCCACCAAGTGCTCACATCTTATTATTCAATGAACCGAGACTACCATGAGCCCTCCCAGGTGACAGTTCTCACTTGGAGTTGACAACATTGGACTGTACTTTACAATATGCCTTTTACAAGGGCGGGCTTGGAAAGCAGGCTTCTGACACTGCTTTCTAAACATTTGTTTGAAAGTCTTCAAATCTAATTATAACAAATAAACTGAACTCCCCATGTCTTAAAGACGAGTCAGATCATTTCTGTGAATAACAAAGTCCCTTCCATTTTCTTGTGATCCTCCTGCTATCTGATAAGAAGTCAACTGTCACTTGAGAGCTTATTAGAGAAAATGTCTCCTAGCTCTAAAAACTGATTTAGTACATAAGATATCAGAGAACTAGCCAAAAAAAGAAAAATTAGTAAGAATTGGGGGGACTGAAAATTAGTTAAAATAATTAACCAGTAAATATAAAATAATTTTTGGCTACAAGGATTGGAGTCCCCATTGTAGACTCCTTGAGTCTCTGATAAAGCCCTGATATATCTACCCTGTGCATATGGCTGGGGAATTCCAAGAGATTCCCTGCAAGTAAGATTGTACCCTGCCCAGTTTACAAGCCCCGAAATAACTGCAGTGCTGCAATGACTTCACACTTTGTATTTGAAGACACTATTAACTACATAGTGCTAATTTACAGTGGCTATCTTCTCCCTATTTCCTGGGATCAGGTTTTCACAATTCGAGTGAAATTATGAGAAAGAAAAAATATCTTTTTCTAGGGTGCTTGCATATGTAAGATTGAGAGTGGGAAGAGTCAAGCCATCTGGATCAAGTCAAAGTGTGGTTCAATCTCTAATTGTATTAAATACTGTAAACTGGTATTTTTAAAATTTTTTCAGTTTTTTAAAAATCTGTTCCTCTTTTCTCCATTAATGCCAAGAGCTAACACACAGGAATTAGGGAGCTAAAAGACAAACTGTCAGGGGTCATGCTTGTTAGCCAGCTTCTCTTGGAAACAAGTATTGTGTTAAAGGTTGCCACCCATGGAGCCCGGTTCTCCAGCTCCAGGGGGTGAGGTGGCTCATGGTGACCATGACACTGGCCAGTGGCTCACCTTGGCAGGCTCCGGTGCGGATGTTGGGGATGAAGCCCCGGCGGCAGGGCTGCGGCTGGGCGGGACACATCTCGCAGGGGTGGCCCCAGGCCCGTCCGATGGTGGCACAGCACAGCGTCTTGGTGCAGACGATGCCTGTCAGCTGCCCTTGGCACATCTGGTTATTGACCTGAGTGAAGCATGGGCCTGTCCTGTAATCTGGAGTGAGAGAGAAGAAAAGACAAGTTTTATGATCACACGCCAATCTGACAAGAGTACCTCCAAATGCACAAAAGAGAGACTCTTTCTTCTGACCAAAGCAATGCAAGACAAAAGGCCAAAGACTTTCCTTTTGGAAATTCATTTTCAATCACGAGAAATGCATTAGGAAACTTCAGTGTCCTCTGTCCTGGACACTATACATGACTCCCAGGCTGTATCTGGTACACAGATGTGTTTTATTGGCTTGGATAAAGTGTCTGAAGAATTTAAATTAGTAGCCAACATTGTAAATTTGGGAAATTTCACATGAAATTTGTATTTCTGGCTTTCCTTGTAAAATTGGAAGCTCTGGCCGCAGGAGGATCACCATAATGTGTGTTTCCGGCCCTCCCCTCCCTAGAGGGCTCACTTCCACCCCTCTTTGCCACCGATATGCCTCACCCGGGCCTGAAGGTGTGGGTGTGAGGGGCGCTTCTTTACCTAACAAAGCTTTTCTTTCTGGACTAAGCGGACTAGAATTTAGAAAATCAAATGAGCCAGTAAAGTTATGCATCTGGGCCATCAAATTGTCTATAAATATTGAGTTCTAATAAGGTGATTTGTCTCTGTGTCCGTCAGGCTAGTTCTGTCAGGAAAACGGTACTAGTAAGGTGCTTATGGATGTTTAACCCCCGAGTGATTATAAGACCCCTGTTTTCTAGCACATAACTGTAGCAAGGTGAAGCTCTGCTGAGATAATGGTCAAAATCTCTGCAAATGTATGTCATGGGAGTACACAAGGAGACTCTTCTAGGAATAAGTAGAGATACCCACCCTGTCCTTGCATCTCAAAGTGTGGTCAATGGGCCAGGTGTTTCTGGAGCCTCCTCCTCACTGTGGAGCTGGCTAGAAATGGAGTCTCAGGTGGGACCCCAGGCCGGATGGCCCATAATCTGGTTTTTCAGCTACATATTCTAGAGATTCATACACATCTTAAAGTTTAAGGACTGATTTAGACCTAGCAGACAACTCACACGCAGAGTATTTCTACTCAATTTCTCTTTCGGCTCTAATTTACTTCAATGAGCTTTTTAGATAATCCATAAACATTCCTTCAAACAGAACTGAATCATGGACAAAACCATTTTTTACTGCTGTTTTTAGTGGTACTGGGTATTCAGCAACCCAGGGATGCTCTACCTCTGAGCTATACTCCCAGCCCAATTTTTAAAATTTCTTTTTATTTCGAAACAGGATCTCACTAAATTGCTAAGGTTGGACTCAAACCTGTGATCTTCTTGTCTCAACCTCCCAAGTACTGGGACTAAACAGATTTTGAGTTTTATTATTGCTGTTTTGAAAGAGAAATCAGAGAAACACCAGTGTCCTAAATGATGACTAATTTGATTATACAGATTTGTTCTGAACATACAACAAAAGGTGCATGATTAAAGTTTCTTTTTGCAAATATTTTAGGAAAGGTTTAACTCTAAGGAATATCAGAGGCTACTAGGACTTTCCTACTGAGCTTGAGCACAGATTAATTATTCCACTTGGAGTGGAGGCTGAAACATAGTTCTATAAGAACAAGAAAAACATTCAAGAAGAGAGTCAATAATGTTAGTATTATTTTTCTGAAAAACTGTTACTGGGAAAATAAAACTTGGATAATAACTTTACATTCAAAATGCCAAGTCAGGAAGGTTGAGATACCACATAAATGCTGCATATGGCAAAAACACGACTTAAAACCACATAAAAGTCTTATTTTTTAATGAAAATGAGGCTTTTTCCCATAGAGGAAAATAACATTTTAAAAGCTCAATATAAAGAAACAAAATCTAGAACAGGTAACTTTTTTGGCAAGTTGGTTTAGCATTCTTTTACTCTGTAGTTGAACTTTAACGAAAATAGCACATTTTAATCCCTTGCATAAGAACAACAGATGTGTTGGCCACAAATCATGTTTTTGAAAAAGATGATCTTTGGCATATGCATGAAGATACAGCAACCTTATAAATAAGCACACTGCACATGCCACAAATTGTCAGGTCACAAACTTAAAAATCTATCCTATTGTCCTTCAGACAGTTAGCTTTTTGGTCATTTAAAACAAATATTAGATTCACCATTATAAATAATACCAGGTTCTGAACATGTGGGGACACATATATATGTCTATATATTTTTAGATTTGTGCATAAATACCTGTGCTCACATTCCGTGCACTTTTAAGGTTCCCAGAGGGAAGCCTGCCTAGTCTCCCTTTAACCTCACTCTTAAGTTAACCAACTTTCCAGGAGAGTCATTCCTTTGTCTAACTACAATACCTACTAAAAATGATGTCCTCTCAGCAGGGTCTCTGCGGAGGAGGGGACCCTGTGGCCACAGACAGCTGCTTATCCTTGGCAAGCGACCTTTCCTGTTGAAGGTGCACCAATCACGGCAGCCTGGAAGCACTTGCCATTTCTTACTTCTTTCATTTATATTTTCCTCCTGAAAACAGTGCCAAATCTATTTTTATTTTTTGCAGTACTGGGGATGGAACTCAGGGGTATTTTACCTCCAAGCTACGTCTCCAGTCCTAATTTTTATTCTTTATTTTGAAAAACAATGGTCTCACTGAGTTGTGGAATTCCTCACTAAGTAGCTGAGGCTGTTCCTGAATCGCGATCCTCCTGTCTCAGCCTCCCAAGTACTGGGATTAAAAGTGTGTGCCACCATGCCTGGCTCCAAATCTATTTTTTTTTTTTTTTGGTCTCTTTTTTGCAGTATTGGGGATGGAACCCAGGTGAATTCTACCTCTTAGCTACACCCCTAGCCCTATTTTTTATTTTTTATTCTTTATTTTGAAACCGGGTCTAACTGAATTGCAGAGGGCCTCACTAAGTAGCTGAGGCTGTCTGTCAACTGTGATCCTCCTGTCTCACCCTCTCAAATGCTGGGATTACAAGCATGCACCACCAAGCCCGGCTCCAAATCTATTTTTTATAAGATACAATTTTGCTTTCTGGTTGGCATTTCATTGAAGATTACACTTACAATCTTACCTGTTCCTTCAAGAATTACTAATGTGGGGACTTCCGGGAAGATGGCGACCGAGAAAAGCGGGGCTTAAGAGCCCCGCTAACAACAAACCTCCATTACCACAAAATCAGCGCCTTTCATAGCCAGAAAACACCATCACCAGTGAAACAAAAAATCACCAGGCTCCAGAGAGAAAGCAGACTGAGAACAGAGCCACAGAGGAGATAACCGGCCTATCGCCCGAGGACGCGGCAGACGTGGCGGCAGCAGCGCCATACTGCCGGCGGCACCGGCGAATTCACAGGACGGCTACAGCAAGCCGAGGTGAGCCACTGCGGAACAGCCAGGCGGGATTTCTCCGCGCAGAGAGCATCTAAAGTTCCCAGTGGCCGAGCTCAGCACACGCTGCAGGGATTCAGAGTGGAAACCAAAACCAAGAAGAAAAACACCAGCCCCACAGCCGAGGGCGTAGCAGCGGCGCCATATTGCCACCAGCAGCAGCAGCAGAGAATTCAACGAGTTCAGTACAGCTACATCTGCGTACTCAAGAACAGTGAGTCAAATTGCGGGCCACAGAGGAGAAATCCCAGTACTGTACTCCCTGGGACTTGACCCAGTGGGGGAGGGGCGGTGGCAGAGATATCACACCATAGGAGAACGTGCAACCTGGCACCCCCCACAGTCTAAAGCAGCCTCTATCGACTCTCTGGGTCGGAGACTCTGTGATACAACCCAGTAAAGGTGTAGTGGGGTCTGAGATACTACTGACTCGAGATCCAGAGCACCTTAAGTGAAGTCATAGTGACCCAAGGGAAGAACCCAGAGAAGGCACAAACCTCCGAAATCATGGGAAAGAGGAATAACACTGGAGCAATAAATGCCCACAACCCCACAACATCAGAACCCGATAAAACTGAAAATCAGAGATTTCTAGAAGATCAAATCAGGAAAATAACTGTAGAAATAATAGAGGTGCTTCGAAAAGAACTCAGAGAGAGCCAAAAAGAGATAAAGGATGCAATTAATGAAGTAAAGGCCTCAATTCAAAGCACAAACAACCGATTAGAACACATGGAGAACAGAATCTCGCTCTTAGAAGATGAGCAATCCAAAAATGAACGCATAGTTTCTAATCTAGAAAAAAATATCTGACAGCAGGAATCTGATATTGAAGAAATATGGGCCCATTTTAAGAGAGCTAACCTAAGAATAATTGGAATAGAGGAGGGAAAAGAAAGTGAAACCAAAGGGATCAACAATCTCTTCAAGGAAGTAATAGCAGAAAATTTTCCAGACATAGAGCAAGAGGTCGATATGCAGGTCCAGGAAACATATAGAACTCCCTTTAGACAGGATCGGAGAAGAGGATCCCCACGCCACATAATTGTCAAAATGACCACTGTGGAAGCCAAGCAGAGAATCTTAAAGGCAACAAAAGCAAAGGGCCAAGTGACATTCACAGGCAAACCAATTAGAATCACTCCAGACTTCCCAAACCAAGTTATGAGAGCCAGAAGGGCTTGGAGTAACATATTCCAAACTCTGAAAGAAAACAACTTCCAGACAAAAATTTCCTACCCAGCAAAACTTTCTATCAAATTAGAAGGAGAAATAAGAAGCTTCCATGACAAAAAGAAACTGAAGGAATTTATGTCTTCAAAACCAGCACTAGAGAAAATACTCAAAGAGATTAACTACAAAGAAGAAATAGGTAACACACTCCAGAACTAGAGAAACAAGATTTTCCATCCAACAAACAACTAAGATTGGTTATCTGTGGAGATTCATTATTTATGTTAGTCTTTTACCTATCTCTAAAGGGTATTGTTTGCCTTTATTGTTGTTAATTTTTAGGATTCCTAGTTGGAATATTAATACACCTTCAGATATAGCATTTGGAAATATTTTATCCCATTCTATTAGTAACTGTTAACTCTGTGTACATTGTCTTTGGATATACAATTTTTTTTTTTAGGGAGTTTGTATACTCCTCTGTTGCCTGTGCCTTTGAAATCATAACCAAGAAATCACTGCCAATTTCAATGTTGTGAAGTTTTATGACCCAGATTTTCTCCTAAAAGTTTATAGTCTTAAGATTTATATTTAGGTCTATTATCTATTTTGAGTTAATATTTGTATATGGGATTAGGTAAGGGTCCAATTTTATTCTTTTCCATGTAATTATTATTTTTTAACAATATTTAGTTAAAAGATTAATATTTCCACCACCAAATGTTCGTGGAAACCTTGTCAAAAGTAACTTGACAATATAGGGAAGAATTTAGCTCTAGGCTTTTATTTAACTTCCATGGTTTATATATCTGCCTTTAGAATAGTACTACACTGTTTCAATTATTGTAGCTTTATATGGTTTGAAATCAGAAAATATATATCTCCTAGCTTTGTTCTTTTTCAAGATCGTTTTGGGTACCTAGAGTCCATATTCCATATTAGGATAGATTTTTTTCTGAAAAATAAATATATAAATATATGATAGTTTCACCTAAAAAATAGAAAAAAAATATTCTCTGGTAAGAAAGAAAGCAAAAAGAAATATTGAAATGTTATCTTTAAGTCATCAAAAGCTTGGTATCAGACAAATGAAACTGTTATGTGAGATTATCATTTTTAATTTTAGATAAATTGCCATAATACTAGATGTCAACTACTAAGCCAAGCATGGGAGGGAGGGATAGGGAGAGAATGGGGTGGGGATTGGGTGGGGGCTGACTGGGAAAAGTGTGCATGTATGTCTACAAAAGTATGTATCCTACTATGATGTATGAATACAGTGCACCAATAAAAATAAATAAATTAAAAAAAATAAAATAAAAATAAAAAAAAAAGAATTACTAATGTGTAAGATAATGTGTAAAACCCTAGATACTAAAAGAGAATTCATATTTCCTGATCTGACTAGAACATTCTGTTCCAAATCTACTTGCACTTTAATTATGAACAAGAAAAATCCTACAAATAATTAATTATTAGTCCTGCATTCTCTTCCTCAAAGTTTCAAAGTGAGCAAACTGGCAGGGCGTGGTGGCTCAAGCTTGTAATCCCCGCGCTTGGGAGGCAGAGACAGGGGGATCGCGCAGGTTTGAAGCCAGCCACACGGCTGGCTTAGGAGACCCTGTTTCCAAATAAAAATGTAAAAATAGGTCTGGGAGTGTAGCCCGGAGGTAGAAGGGCTTCCAGGAACCCCAGTACCACCAAAACAAACAAACAAACAAACAAACAAATGAGCAAACTAGTAGTAATATACACCTGGTTTTTATGGTCAGCGGTGATAAAATTCAAAAGGAAAGAAAAGTTCTGACATGGCGTGCATGTCTGTAATTCCAGCACTTGGGAGTCTGAAATAGGAGGATCACAGCTTAGAGGGCAGCATCAGCAACTTAGCGAGACCCTGTTTTACAATAAAAAGTAGGGTTAGAGATGTAAGATGGCGGTAATATGCCCTTCGGTTCAATCCCTAGTAGCCCTCCCTCCAAATAAAAAGAAGAACTGCTTATATAGGACCTGGTATGTAGGAGCCAGTGGACTTGAAACAGATATATTCCTATTATGATATGACCAGGAATATGTTATTAAAAATAATCTGTGAAACACAAATATTGCTGTTTTGACTTTCTTTTTTTCTTTTTCTTTTTTTTTTTTTTTTTGCGATACTGGGACCCAGGGGCCTTCTGTCTCTGAGTGACACTCCCAGCCCTATTTTCTTACTTTATATTTTGAGACAGCATCTCACTGAGTTGGAAAGGGCCTCACTAAGTAGCTGAGGCTGTCAAGAGGACCACGATCCTCCTGTCTCAGCCTCCCAAATGCTGGGATGACAATCATGCACCACCATGACTGGCTTTTGACTTTCTAAGAGCTCAGTAAAATATAATCTATTAACCTGCATTAAGTCATCTCACTTACTATTAACATTAACAACTGGTCAATTGGCAAGATCTTCACAAAGTTTTTTTCTGTGCCATAAATCTACTTGTCTTACATGTATAATTCGGTGACTTTTGGTAACTTTCTTAAATGTTCAACCATCACAACCACTTGGTTTCAGAAGGTTTCCATCACCCCACAAGTTTCCTGATGTCCGTTCATAGTCTCCATAGTGTCACTCAACACTCACTAGCTTCTGTCACAATAAATCTGCCTTTTTCATTTTTTTTTTTTGCAGGTCTAGGGATAGAACCTAAGGGCATTCAACATCCAATACCCCTGTCCTATTTTTTATTCTTTATATTTTTGAAGCAGGTCACTAAGTTGCGGAGAGCCTCACTAAGTAGCTGAGGCTGTCCATGAACTATGATCCTCAGGTCTCGGCCTCCCAAATGCTGGGACTACAAGTGTGTGTCACCACGCCTGGCCAAATCTGCCTTTTTCTGAAAGTACATTTTCTAAAAATTTGACTTATCTGGACAACTCATTTAAATGGGACAATCTGTTGGGCTGAGCATGAAACCAGAGTTTGCGTGGAAGCTTTACTCTTAGGAAAAGAAAGCGCTTCGTGTGTGTGTGTGTGTGTGTGTGTGTGTGTGTGTGTGTGTATGTTACTGGTGATTGAACACAGGGGCATTCTACCTTTGAGCTATACTGATTTTATTTCTTATTTGGAAACAGGGTCTCACTAGGTTGCTGAGAGCCTCACTAGGATGGCTTTGAACCTGTGATCCTCCCAAGGTTCTCAGCCTCCCAAGTACTAGGACTACAAGCATGCGCCACCATACCTAGCTAAGAAAGCACTTCTGGCACCCGAGGGAAGGAGGTAAAATGGAAATAGCCATCCGGCATGGTACATGGTAGGGGAAATGGAGCGACGCTCTCTTAGGCACCTTCAGTGTTCTCTGTGAAACAGGAGGTGGGGCCGGGCCTTTAGTGGGGATGGGTGGAGTCTCAGGGTTTTTGGGGTTAACTGAGATGGCACTGCACATACCAGGAAAAGGAGCTGGTCTGAGAACTGTGTCAGCTCTCGGGCGACACCCAGCCTCTTGCTATGGTGGATAAACAAGATGAGTATATAGCTCATGTGCTCATGTGAAGTTCTAGCATACAGAACATCCAGGGAGTTTAGGGTAATGTTAGCATATTTTGAAATTACAGACCAAGGAATCTATGCTGGTTGAAATGGAAGTGAGGACAGGAAAGAAGGATGGGTCAAGAGATGGAGGCAGTCAGGGCACTGGATCCACTGACCAGTGTCCCCGTGAGCCTCACGAGATGAAAAAAACAATGGGAGTCAGGACAACAGCCCAGCCTCCCGTGTACATGTAACATCACGTGACAGTGAGCAGAAGGCAGACCGGGTACACAGCCACACAGACTGCGCACTGTGCAATGTAGGAAAGTGTCTCACAGCTACCATCATGAAATGTTATCTGGGGAGTTGTACAATGGGATATTTAGAAATCATATTTGCTGTAATTGCAAGCCAGACAATGCCCAAAGATATCCACAATCACTACAGGATAGAAAAGAATTGCCTGATCCTAAACAATGTATGAAAAATGTGGGCTTGTCCATCAACTTGTTGATCTTTTGCCTAACTAGATAGTTCCACCTGAGGAATCCAAAGAAATGCAATCAGTAGGCAAGTGATCATCTTGAATGGAAGCAACAGACATAAATCTGTACAGTGAAGACGGCAGTGTGTATAGCTTGAGTCTCAGGAACTCAGCGACATGAGTGTCTCCTTTAAGTGATGATGCTTTTGACATGGCAATTATTAATAAAGTTTTCTCTTCCCATTACAGTTACAACTAAGAACCTAATCATTATTCCAGTCGAAATCTCTAAGCTCAGGTACAGATTATCTAGAGAAGGCAACTCACCAAGTTATATGGAATGGTTGGAGATTTTCATTGACCTCAGTAAGGTTTGCCTTGGATGTCGGCAGCTCTAGATTTAATGCTGGGTATAGATCTCAACAGAGTTAACTCAAATACCTGATATAGTAACTGTCTTCCATGGTGGATAAATATCTTTCAACCTCAAGAAACTTTAGAATTAAGTACAGAAATGTTTAAAATATCAAGGTCATTAAATTAGTTTTTATGCTTTAAGAAATCTACAAACATTATTCATCTACAAGACTTAATTGTATTTGGCCCATTCCCTGAAATTGCATTTTAACTACAAGTTAAAATAAATAATCAAGGAATTTATTTAGAGTAGTGATTTTTAAGTTAAAATGTCACTCTGCTTATATAAAGGGTTTCATCATTTAAGCGAACTTTAGGTTTTTATAAATTTATGTTGGAATATTTATGTAGTTTTAAATTTCTTAGTTTATATGAGTTATTTGAGTACTTGAAAAGGTTTTTTAAGGCACACACCTGAAATATTTATAAAAGATGTCAGATATATTTAATATATAAAATAGCTTAAAATACATGAAAATGTTTCATGAACCATGTATAAAAATAGAATCAAATTATTTTATTTTTATTTATTTATTTATTTTTGGTGGTACTGGGGATAGAATCCAGGACCTTTCTACCTCCAGGCTATACTCCCAGACCTATTTTATACTTTATTTGGAAACAGGGTCTCACTAAGTTGCTGAGAGCCTCACTAAGAAGCTGAGGCTGGCTTCAAACCTGTGCAATCCTCCTGTCTCAACCTCCCAAGTGCTAGGATTACAAGCATGTGCCACCACACCTGGCTAGAATCAAATTATTTATTCGTTTTATTTTTTTGATGGTGGTGGTGGTACTGGGGTTCCTGGAAACCCTTCTACCTCCAGGCTACACTCCCAGACCTATTTTTATACTTTTTTATTTGGAAACAGGGTCTCTAAAGCCAACATGGCTGGCTTCAAACCTGCGTGATCCTTCTGCCTCCACCTCCCAAGCGCGGGGATTACAAGCGTGTGCCACCACACCCCGGCAAATCAAATTATTTTTAATGCCTCTTAAAGTAACTCCTAAAATTTGTTAGATTTTTAGACTCTCAAAAGATATTTGTACACACATGTTCACATAGTATACTACTGACAAAAAAAAACAAGAGGTGGGAACAATGTCAGTGTCCACTGACAGATGAATGAATGAATACAAGGTGGTAAATATAGAAGATGGGATATTATACAGCCTTATAAAAGGAAGGAAACTCGGACACATGTTGCAATGTGTATGGGCCTTGTGAAATTCTGCTCAGTGAAATAAGCTAGTCACAAAAACACAAACACTATTATTCCACTTTTGTGAGGTACCAGAATAGTCACATTCAGAGACAGGAATAATTGGTTTCTGGGTACCAGAAGAAAAGGAGCATGGGGAGCTATTGTTTAATTGATGAGATTTCAGCTTAGCACAATGAAGAATTCTGTGGCTGGATGGTGGCAATAATTGTTGCACAACAATGTGAATGTACTTAATGCCCCTTCCTCAATTAAACAATGGGCAAGATGGCAAATTTTTTATGTATAATAACTTTATAATTAAAACAACTGTTATATACTCATAAACAGGATAAATGAAATGCTCAAGAAAAAGAGTTTTGAAACTATATTTGAATAGAACAATCTTGCATTTTTAACTGCACAGGTAACTTTTGAGTTTTTTTCATATACAGAGTCACCATCAAGGGCACTAAAATATCCACATGTAACACTGAACACTCCCCTTGCAATGGATGTAGATGTGGTCCTCAGTTTATTTCAAGTGCATACAGTGCTACACAGGCATTCTTAAACACAGGTACTGGCTACATACACTAGCAGGTTTTCTCTAAGCTAAATCCCTTGCAGTGAAATTGTTGGCCAAATGATCAGTTAGAAATATTCTGCAGAATTGCTCTCTGAATAGGTGGCACCGATTTACATTCTCATCAGCAGTACTAAAGGTAGTCTCTTTCCTCACACTCTTTTCAAAAACTAAGGTTAATTTTTCTTTTATTTGTGTGTGTTGGGGGGGTTGAATACTGGGACTTGAACCCAGAGGGGCTCTACCATTGAGCTAAACCCCAGCCCAGAACTTCCAATTACCAAGCCCAGTTTTATATTTCTTCTGGCTTCTCTCAAAGATGATTCTGTGTCTAACCCGTTACTTCAGGGAGAAGTGATGTCTCTGTGCCCTGAGAGAAACATTAGAGATTTGCTTCTGCAAATACATGGGTAATTACTTTAATTACTATAGTTGCTTTGCATTTTATTCCCAACCTAATTCCGTTATTTAATACTTGAGTGGAATGTGAACTTGGCAGAGATGGGCCGCTTTCACCTTTCTCTACAGTCTTTCAAAGCACAAGGCTGACATCAAAGGGCATTTCAAGAATGAAGAGGTAGGAGCAGTAATTAGGCTCTGGCCAGTGATGCGGACAGAATTGCTATCTTTGATGTCATGTTTCATAAGGAGGAAGACCATCAAAGATGTAGTCATAAAATCCATGGCCTGTGCACTGGACGTGCACACTCCCAAGAACAAGCTAATTAACTTAAAGGACAACAAAGAATGCTGAAGATTAAAACCTAAATAAGCAGAGGGATACTGTCACTTTTGAAAAAACATAGACAAAAATATTTTGATATAGGCAAATAAGGCCAGAGATGTAAAATAATTAATACATAATATAGATCATAAGAAAGTCAAATCAACAAAGTGCCACATTTTAGGATACATCAGAAAAGTCTACAGTCCTGAGAAGTAACCTTGCACGCATTTCAGAGAAAAGCGGTATGTGCTTGCAACACATTTATCCATTATCGAAGCCAGAAATCAAACCGATGGAAAGAAGGTTATGGAAAGAGTCATCATATGTCACTTGATCCAAGCACAATAAAGCCCCAAGACCACTGGATCGCAATGGTTTTGAATAAAATGATCCACGCCATTTGCTGGTGAAGACTTAAGTGCAAATTCAATATACTACATTCTAATGGAAATTTCTGTCCAGATCGGTGCCTCCTGAGTGACGTCAGCAGCCAAGTACAGGCTGCTGAGTGAGTGGAACCGAATACATCACACCCTTTCCAGGAAGCCAAAGAACTAGATGATGAGAAAAAGCCCCCACTCTATGGTTCTGTCCTGACTTCCAGGAGACGGTCTCACTCCAAGGGTGGCTCTCAACTTCCTGAGAAGAGAGCGAAGACCATGTGATTATTACGGCAGCATTCATTATGTGGGAGTTCCAGGGAAATGCTCAAATGCAAGGAAGATCATCAGAAACCCTGCTCCTGGGTCAGATGTGGTGGTGCATGCCTGTAAACCCAGTACTTGGGAGGCTGAGACAGTAGGATTACAGGTTCGAGGACAGCCTCAGCAAGTAGTGAGACTCTCAACAACCTAACAAGACCCTGCTTCAAAATAAAATTTTTTAAAATTGGGCTGAGTTGTAACTCGGAGGTAGACTGGTCCTGAGGTCAATTCCCAGTACCTCAAAAAATAAGTGAAATGAAATAAAAAGAAGCCTTGTTCCTATTCCTTGCCACAAGAGGAGCAGCAGAGGTCGGGAACTGACGGTTAAAGATACTGGTGAAGTGCATTCCTCCTGGTTCTGGTAATTAGAAACTTACCTAGCTTGTTCTTTATATACCAGCACCAGAAGAGATCAAGCCCAAAGAAATCCCTGTGCAGCATCTCAGCAAAAATTTTACAGGACTGCAGTATCAGCTCAGCAGAGCAGAAATGATTACATCTCACACTGATTTGCAAATCTGTAATCCCCAGAGAAACCCATACAGCTGGACTAGGGTTGGCAGTGAGGAAATTCACTTCATGAAGAGATAAATGAAAATTAAAAGACTGAACACCTTTAGTTCAGGAAAGTGAACTCTTTTAATATTCAGATTTTAAAACAACAACAACACAAAATGGTATGATCATTACCTCAAGGTGGAAATCAGATGTAAAAAATAGCATCTGGAAATCAGTTGTAAGAAATAGCTCAAAACAAGTTGTGGTGGTCCATGCCTATAAGGTAATCCCAGTACATGGGAGGCTGAGACAAGAGGATTGTCAGTTCGAGGCCAGCCTTGGCAACTTAGTAAGACCTCATTTCAAAATTTAAAAAGAAAAAGGGCTAGAGTGTAGCTCAGAGAGAGAATGCCCCAGGTTCAATTCCAAAGACCACACAGGAGGAGGAGGAGGAGGAGGAGGAGAGGAAGAGGAGGAAGAAAAAATACAGGGCAACATGAAAATTTCTAAAAAATTAGTATCATCAGGAACAGATGAGACCTAAGAGTATAGAACCTAGCAGCAGAATAAGAATTATATTAAATCCAAATCATGTTCAAAATAAAAACATAAATAGAAAAGTAATAGAAAAATATTAGGAAAATACCTGGGTTTAAATAAAAAGTAAGCCGGGCATGGTGGCGCACGCTTGTAATCCCGGCATTTCGGAGGCTGAGACAGGAGGATCGCAGTTCGTGGCCAGCCTCAGCTACTTAGGCCCTTTGCAACTCAGTGAGACCCTCTTTCAAAATAAAAAAAAAAATAAAAAATGAGGCTGGGGGGGTATAGCTAGGAAGTAGAATGCTCCTGGGTTCCATCCCCAGTATTGCAATAAGTAAATAAATAAATAAATAAATGTAGCCTTATAGATTTACATTAAAATGGCTCATGGCATTCTAGACAGAAATAATGACAAGAAGACATACTCAAAAAAAAAGCTTCAGTAAATATCTGGATCTTTGAACTCTGAGACTAAAAGAAAAGAGAATTCATTTCCAGAGAGAAGAAACAGGCTACTTTCAAAAGAGATGAAACTGACTTGTATTATTCTCATTTGTAGTGTGAACAGTTAAAATACAGTAAAACAATGTTTGGGTTATAAATTTATAAATTTTGAAAAAAGAAACAAAAGAGCCATACAATATGATAAAATGAAATCACAGCCTGAGAGATACAGTCAGGAATTGGGAGATTGGGAAAGTATTGGTCACAAAGAGAACTTGGAAACAAATTATTCCTATGGTCTCAGATTTGAACCAGCAGGTATGAGTAAGTAAAATGTCATGAGGTGAGATGAATAGGTTATTACTTAATTTATATATTGTAAAATGTTTTAACAACTGAACAAAGGCTTCCCTGTAATGGCAAAAGACAGAAATGCAACCATTAGTTTAATGAAGAACGTGGAATTATTACAATTAAGAATAAGGGTAGTAAACGTAGAGGGGGGAAAAGATGATTAAAAACAAACAAAAATAATGCAAAGAAAAAGCCACAAATTCTAAGGACCTACATGTAAATATAAACTGTAAAATGGTGGGAATAAAACCAAAAATATGTTGAAATCAGAATGAATATGAATAAGCTTAATTTTTAATCAAACAAATCACAAATCTATCTTATTAAAATAAGAAAATTCATGTGTAGTTTGCCTATATGAAAACAAATGAAATGAAATGACCGAGTAGAAAATAAACAGAGGAACAAAGAAAAAATCAGGGAAAATGTTAATGAAACAGAACACAAGTAAACTGTCCTCAATATCAGAGTGGAATTCAAAGAAAACATCAATGGTGAAAAAGGTCAGATTCAAGATTCATAAAGAGCATGTTATTTAGAGACTAAAAATCTGTGAAATAATAATAGCAAAAATGTCTAGAAAGATGAGAGATCTTTTCAAATTGGACAAAGCAAATAAATAAGACGACAATCAGGTGTGGTGGTGCACACTTGTAATCCCAGGACTTGGGAGGCTGAGCCTTAGCTATTTAGTGAGGCTCTCTGCAACTTAGTGGGGCCCTGTTTCAAAATAAAGAAAAAAAATAGTGCTAGGGGTGTGGTTTGGAGGTACAACAATGTCCCTAGGTTCTATTGCCTCAGTAACACACACACACACACACACACACACACACACACACACACATACACACACACACACACACACACACACACACACACACGAGACAACCAAAATCGTTTCTTCATAGGTAGAATCATAATTTTGTACTACATGAATAGAGAATGTGTATTTTTTGTTTTTTTTTCGCACAGAACATTTATTAAGGGGATCAAATACTTGCTCATAAGCACACCATTATTTAAATCATTATATAAACCTATAAACCTGAAGTTTCTAGTGAATATTTTGTCTTTCACAAAGTACAAATCTCAAACTTACCATGGTCCCCACATAGAAAGCTTTTAAGTAATACAGCTGAGGCCTTATCACCAGAAAAGAGTATCTTGTGTTTTGTTAAAAATCACAAGCAATTTTTTTCAGCTGCAGAATCCATGTCAAGAGACTATTTTAGAAAAAGAAATATTAACCATTATACAATTTCACACCAGTGTGGTTTGTTATCATGTACATTTGTGTGGTGCAAAACAGTAGCCACGAAGCCACATGTGGCTTTCTCAATTTAAACTTAAAATTTAAATTACATAAAATAAACATCCGGTCCCTCAGTCACACCAGCCACATGTCAAGTGCTCAGAAGCCACATGGTGGTTAGTGGCTGCTGTACTGGATGGCACACAGGTTATTCCCATCATCCCAGAAAGTCCTACTGTGCACATTGGAGTAGTTGTTTTCCAAAACCAGAGAAACAGAAAATAAAAAAGTGGTTAGTATTGAGGCGATGGTTCTTTAAGGGGTTAGAATCCACCTATCGATAAGTAGGCAGATTCAGAGAAGACTGTAAGGCAAGTCAAAGGTAGTTAGCATTAAAAAAAAAAAAGACCTACAGAAGAAGGCTTTGGAGACAAGAAAATGCTATACTGACAGTTTCTTTTACTTTTATGAATATGATTATTATTAGCACTAGCATCCTGTGTGTATGTTTTCAGGGCTTCTCCCTGCCACTTAATCCGTACAGTTGCCATATCATGTTGACACAAATAGCTTTCCTTTACAGATGATGAAGGAGGCTCAGGTAAGTTAAAATTTCCCACAGCCACCCAGATGGTACAGAAGTGAGGCAGGATTCAAATGACAATCGTATCTGACACCAAAACTCATGTGACCACTCGCTCCCGCTGTCTCTCCAGAGCGCTGGGTACCATGGGAAGGTGCATCCGTGTTTGAGCAATGTTTCTTGCTCTGACTTAAATGCACTTTTCTGTCTGCATCTATTATGTCACTTGTTTCAGGACTGTTGCCCTTTATTCTGTTCAGTAAGTGGGTGTGGCTTATCTACTGCTTCACTGGCCACTTTGATATGCCTCCAGGGAGTCTCTGTGTCTCAGACTGCTGAGTGTCTGTCCGGGTTTAGATTTTCCACTGCTGTTAAGTGTGCCAGCCCTTCTCAGTGATGGGAATTCTCTCTCAGAAGGTAATCCCTGACATGACAGCCCGACTCACTTCCATTCTCTGAGAGGGCAGAATACATCTATGTATCACCTCGAAGCTAAGAGGTTGTGGCAGTCCTGTTGGACTACAGAAAGTGTTGGCCAAGTGTCTGCACACTCTCTACAAAAGGAAAACTGGTTGCCCTGTAAAGCTCTGATTTGATCTGCAGTAAACAGGTGCTGGCTGCTTTCTAAAAGGCCCTAACCCATCCTAGAAGAGGCTTATAAAAGTATTTTTAAAAACTGTAAAATGTTATTTAAATTTTAATTACTTCCAATAGTAATTTTAGAAGATGGAACAGCTTTAGAAAGTATGAAACATGATCATGCGACTCAACAGATAAGAAAATAAAAGTCCAGAAAATATCAGCAACCGGCTGCAAGTCAATGACATTGGATATAACAGGTTCGGCCTACTGGCGCTGGTATCCAAACACTGAACAGCAACCGGGTGCCTGCCACTGGTGGAATCTAGGGTGACAAGAACCTTTTGCTACAAAATGTACCTGCTAAGCAGAGATCTAGAAATATGGTCTACTCAGTATTTCCAAAAATGTTATAAATGAAATACCAGTTCATCTGCATTTTAGGAGTCAGAAAAAGATTTCTTGGCCATATATATTAGGAAACAGAGTAGATCAAAGACAGCATTGGGCAGGAAGAAGGGGATATATGTGAAAGTGCACAACTTTCAGGAGCTCTTAACGTACTCTCATGCATTATTAACTGCCAAGAGGAGGCTATAGTCGGCAGTGTTCAAAATTTATTTGCTCATAAAATGTTTTTATTCAATAGCATTCCTGAAGAGCGGTGTGGGATGAAACATACTTTGGCAAACACGTATCTAACTTTATCAGCATATGAGTTCCTTGCCATATCCTCAAACGTGGCTCCCTAAAATAGATTTAATGAAAGGATACCTTGTGTGTATCTGGCTTTCCACCAGATGATGTCACTACTATGATAAATACAGCTGAGAACTCCAGAAACTGGCTAGACTGTGGCACCCAAACTTTCTTAGCAGTTCCCAGACTACTGCCTCAACTGCTAGGAATAACAAAAATATTTATAAGTGATTAAAGTTTACAAGTTTTTCTGTCTTTCCTCGCATTGTTTTATATATCTCAAAGGGCACATCCATTCTTCTAAGGCCTAAAATCTGATGTCCATAAATGATAGTAGAAAGTGCATGGTCTCACATTCCCACGTAGGATTCTGTCAGCGGCGTAGGGCAAAGGTAATAGTGGCATGTGTATGTCTATATCCATCTACCTACCTACCATCTCTCTATAGAAATGCTATATCAGTGTTATTTTTACTTTTGCAATCGTCAAAACAACACTATAAAATGGTTATTAGTATTATGCCCATATTAGAGATGAAAAAATGTAGGCATGTGGGGTAAACTGACTTGCCCAAGGTTACAAATGTTAAAAAAAAAAAATGTCTGATTCGCTTAATTAGCTTTCCCACATTTCTTCTTAAAGCTACTAATGGCTAATGAAGTGTGGCATCTGTGTTTACTCCATCTGGGAAGGAGATTTTCAAACAGTTTTTCTGCTATCTGGGAACCCCAACAGGTAAGGCATCAGGTTTGTGGCTCTTTGTAGAAGTGCTTAGCACTCTACGGGAGCAGAGGATGTCAGCCGGGCAGTCAGGACTCACAACCAACCACTTGCCTGTGATTGTGAGTAAGTTCCTTTGACTCAGTTTCCTCATTTGTAACAGGAGTTGATGTGTGTGCATGTCTTGAGCTTAAAACCTCAAGTGTGGAGCACCATGTCTGGCTTTGAATAAATGCTCAGTACCTCACCACTGTTCTTATTGCTGGGTCCATTAATACACTGACATTCCAGAGCCTTCTAGTTTACAAAACGCTTCCCTGTGCTTTATTTCATTAGGTCATTCCAGTGACACTGAGAGATGAAGAAAGAAGTCTACACAGAGCTCACTGCGGCTTTGATCTTCCTAATTATATGTGGGTAAAATTTTCTTGGATGTGGAAGCTGGAAGAAACCACTTAAATGGACAGCAGGACCCTTCCAGGAAATAATATACTTCCTTTATGGAGTGATTTTCGTTTCTTTGTTATTCAGGCTTTCTCATTCCCAAAGATCTGTTTGGAATCAAAGCCAGACTTCACAGCCTGAAAATTAATACTGGACAGCCAGAAATAAATTATTTTGCAAAGAGAAATACCAGACCCACATAATTTTTACTCAGGGGAAAAAAAAAATCTTCCTTTTTACCTTGCCAGAAAGTACAATGAACAAATATAAGAGCATAACATTTATCCATTTCTGTGGTCTGTGAAAGAGAGCAGCCTTTCTGATTCATGACTCTTGGTCTTTATTCCAGAAGTGCTGCTCTGACCTGAAAACAACAGCAAGGCCTGGACTTGCACAGCCAGGACACTGCTGCTTTCCGGATTCTCTACCTGCAGCCACTACTATCTCTTTGCCAGGAGACTGCCTCGTGCCACTGAGAGCAGGCCCTGGATAGGGAGCAACTACCACACAGAAGACCACGAGCTCAGAGGACACTAGGCTCTGACTGCCTAGTGATGGACATCAAAGGAAGCCCCGGTTGGATGTCCAAATGGTTCCAGACTTTGGTAAGTCTGGAAACTTATATTCTAGATATATAAAAACAGCTTGATAGTCAACTGAATTTTAAAATTCCTAACCAGATGTTTACTAGGTTGAGTATGTGTCTGTTTGCCCTCAAAAATAAGAAGGTAATTATTTTATATTACCTATATGTGTCTCTTCTGTCCTTAGTAAAAGAAAGCAAACTTGAAAATCTCCACTAGGAAAGAGTCACCTTCCTTGAATATCTGTAAATATACTTACACATCCATATATCACTTTAGTATATAAGGACTGTCCCTATCATGTTTCTACTCAGTGAGGAAATTGTTCCAATTCCTAGGTGACTACAGACAGCTTTTCTCAGTATATAGATAGGAAATAGTAAATCCTACAGGGTGGATTTCCTTAAGTAACCTATATTTTAAAGGAAAATTCCTAAGTTATTTACCAAAAATGCTCTATTTTGATAACTGAAAAGTTTAAATAGTTGAGATCCACAGGATTACTCTAAGATTTTTTTTTCAGTATTGTTCATTATAAAACTGGAATCCTAGCTGGACATGGTTGCGCACACTTGTAGTCCCAGTACTCGGGAGGCTGAGACAGGAGGATCGCAGGTTCGCGGTCAGCTTCAGCTGCTTAGTGAGCTCTTCTGCAATTTAGTGAGACCCTGTTTCAAAATAAAGAATAAAAAACAGGGATAAGGGTATAGCTTGGGGGTAGAATGCCCATCAGTTCCATCCCTAAGTTCAGATTAGAATTGTACAGCATTGTTGTAGTAAGAGTTTTCTCTGCTGTGGTCCCAATTTTTCAAATCATACCCACGTCACTTGCAGTATTAAGATGCTTAAATGAGGCCTAACCTTTATGTGCATGCCCTTTAAGAAGATTCTTTGGAATCACTGTCATGTGCAATGCTGCTCTTGTCTCATTTCTACTACTTGCCAAGAGACCAGTTAGGTTTCCAAAAGGAATTAAGATGGGCTACACTGATTTAGGGCTGATATAAATAAAAGCACTTTATAAAATGTGATGACCAACAAATCACAGAGAGAATGCATACTAGCTGAAAATGAGAGACGGCCTTTGGAAAAATACCTAGGACTGGCTGACACGTCAACTTATCTTGGAAGAGGCTGATAGTTTGAAAGCAGACTGTTACATTTTGGGCAGCAGACCCAGGAAAGCTTATAGTCTGAACATTTTCAAATTCTGATTTTTCACTAATTCTATATGAAAACTTTAAGGAAATACTCGAGACAGGTAAGTCTGTGGGACACACAAAATGTAATGACTTCAAATCCATAAAAGTATTCTAACTTATTGAAATATGGGTTGGTCTTAGGGATAAAATGTCAGAGAATTTTAATATTTTGTATGAATCAATGGTTCTTAAAATATTTTAAATGATAATAGCAGAAAAAAACTTTAAGCTATCTAGCAAATCTTTTCAAAAGCATAATTTTCTTTACAGGGTAGAAAGATACGGTTGCCTGGGAGGCTACTTAACATTTCAACTCTGTAATCATACCTGATTTGAGTTCTATAATGTTACATCTTCCACTGAATGTCTGCTGGAAGACTATGGTTGCTTGGGCTGTCTATCCTTCTTCCAGAAACTAAATTACACATTAGATCAGCAAGGGGAGGGGATGGGAGAAAAACTAATTGTTTAATATATAGGTTCATTCCATTTTTTTCATTTTTGTAGAGCTATACTTTTCTTTATACCATTATATTACTCATACTTGGGTACATATATTTTCATTCGTAGTGACTTTTTTCCTCTCAGTAACACTAAGGGCTGGAGCTGAGGCTTAGTTTTTTAAGTTAGTTCTCATTTATGTGGTGTGCACATGGAAGATTTATTAAAATGTCTTTTGTTGTGTTTTGCATTTTTAAAAATTATTAAAACATCAGAGCATAGTGGCACACACCTGTAATCCCAGTACTTGGGAGGTTGAGACAGGAGGATCACAGGTTCAAGAACAGCCTCAACAAGGAGTGAAACCCTCTTCTAATTAGTGAGAACCTGTTTCAAAATAAAAATAATATAGGGTTGGGGTTGAACCTCAGAAGTAGAATGCCTCTGAGTAGAATGCCCCACTAACACCACACACACACACACACACACACACACACACACACACACACACACACACACACAAATTATCCAAAGCATTATGCTTAGACTGCTTTCTTAATTAAGAGCAGAGCCTTCCCAAACAACTAAATGATCAGGGGGAGTTCTTATTTTCAGGACTGAATCAAACTTATCACTTAAGTATGGGACTTATTTGAAGGCACTTCTCAGAGTTTAACTGCAAAAGATCAGGCATAGCTTACAAATGCCCATATGCAAAGAGAACTTTATGTGTAGAATGGTGTGTTAACTGCTCTATATTCTTTTACATTACAATTTTAGTCTTTTGACCTCTCTGTCTCCTGGGATTATAAAAAAAAGTCAAATCACAGAAAAAGTAAAACATAAATTGTTTTTATACCCCCAGCAGACTTAACATTAAATAAAACCTCTTTTAAAAAGTAGGCTTTAGATGTGTCAAAAGCTCTGCACATCCACCACACCATATGAAACCTATCCACATCCACATATCACCATATGAAAAACTTCCACAACCTAAAGATATTTCCACTGAAAACTACTGAAAAATTAAAGTAAATGAGAATTAGAGAAATACTTCCATGTTGTCACTATTAACACATTAATATTTTAATGGCATTTAGTCAGAAAATTATTCCAAATGACTCTCATGACATGTATGTATTTATTTATATATATGTGTGTGTATGTGTGGTATCTATATATACATACACACACATACATATATACATGCATATATGTATGTATGTATGTATGTATGTATATATGTACATACTAGGGGGGATGCTGGGGATTGAACCCAGAGGCATTCTACCTCTATGCTACACCCCAGCCCTCTTTTGATTGTATTTGGAAACAGGGTCTCACTAAGTTGTGGAGAACCTCACTAAATTGCTGATGCTGGTTTGAACCTGTGCACCTCCTGTCTCAACCTCCCAGGTACTGGGATTATAGGCATGTACCACTATGTCTGGCACCAATATTTAATTCTATAAAATATTGTTCACAATAGTTAAGTTGCATTGTTGTCCTTCCACTTACTCTTCCTAACTCAGTTCCTGTGCAGTCTTCTTTGCCAAGAACTGGATTCCTCCAACTCTTCAAATGGCTAATCCCTTCTCATTCTTTAGGCCTGTACAAATCATCAGTGCTGCTCATCAATATTCAACTTAACTCTCTTTTCAGGCACATGAAAAATGTGCTTCTCTGCCCCCTTGCATAAGTGTATTTATGCCACGTCAATTTTTATGACCAATAATATGAGAACATTACTTAGGGATTAGAATGAAAAAAGAGTGACGTGATGTCTTTCATACTGGTCCTTAAGAACTTGTATGACACTTCTGTTTTCATATTAAGGACCAGTATAAAAGACATCACGTCACCCCTTTTACATTCTAAGTTGCCAAGATTACTTCCTTCTCCTCGGCATCTGTGTGAAGATGATTTCTCACGCAGGAAATTGGCTGGCTTAAAGTAGGTGGAGCCCCAAGGGGAAGTGTTGTCTCTGGCCAAAGTACTCCCCCACTCTTAGATATTCTTTCATAACTATTATTCTTTTGGTAATGATTCTTTTAACTTTCCACACGAATTGCTCCGGTGATGTAAGATCAGGACTGTGAGAGAAACTGAGTCTGTGAAAAATAAATTTTCTAGTAATTTGTCTAAGCCTCTAAACGCCCTCGGCTTTGCTCAAATGGTAATAAAATCTAGTTAGAATTCAGATGCAGTGGAAGCATTCCAGTCACAGCAATTACAAATGCAGATTTCCCCTCTATCTCTGACCTTCATTCTAATCATTAACTTACAGTAAAAGTGTTGAGTCAGCTGAAACCATTAGCCCTAAAAGGGAGGCAACCGTGCCTCTGTTTACCCCCTCTCCTTGTGATCCTGCCTAGATACAGAGAAGATGAACTTTGTGTGTGACATCAAAGCAGCCTAGTTGATGAGCAGCTAATACTGCCCAATACAATAGAGCCAAAGGCTAGGAAGATTCTTGAACTTTACACCCACTATGTGCGCTTCCCGAAACAGGGAGGTGCCACGTGGCTAAGAAATGGATATGTCAGAACAAAGGACAGATATAATAAATGTGTAAGTGTGAAAGAAAGGAAATATGGTGAGAATAAGAAAGCATTTTTGTATGAAGAAGAGCTTATCCTAAGATTGTCCCAAATGGGAAAGAGACAATCAGGGTAATCAGAAAAGAAAAGGAAGTTGCAGAGGGTCAGTGATAGGAATATGGATTATTAAAAGAGGAATAGGCTTCTAATAAGCCTACTGTTTGAGGAAAAGTGCTCAGCAGCTAGAGAAGTACATCTGACAACTAAATCTAAAAACTTCATGTTATTTTTTGGTGTTTACCTGCTAAACTGTATTGTGAGCTTTCTTAAGCTTTCAGACTTTAGAAGGTAATGCATATGAAACCTGGGAGACCTCCATCGCATCCCCCTGGATCGCCATATCTCCCCATGCCTGCCATATGGACTAAGCCCTAGGAATGGAAAGTTCCGAGAAGTTAAAGAAGATTCCATGAAAGGCCATATTCTCCAAGCCCTGGGCATGACTGTGTCTTCTGGAATTTTCCCTTTGGGGCCGCCTGTCTGCAAGGGCAGGGGGCTCAAGGACAGGGGGCTGGATTCCCGGACTAGTTCCTTTTTTTTTTTTTACTTTGTTTACATGTCCTTCACTATTGATTTATGGTGATTACACTCCTTTCTTTTGTTTTACTATTAATCTCACTGGTAAAGGATATAAATTTTCTGGGTTCTTGTAATAAAGTGTCAGTCACGCAAGAGGCTTTTGTCCATGTCAGATTCTTTCACCCAGAGCGCCGTGAATAGGAACTTAAAGGAATTTATTTCATAAAAGGGAAAGAATCGCTGCAGATAAGTGGCTGCAGAACTGCACCCGAATCCTTTGCCCATCTTTCTGAGAAAATCGATCTCGAGCATATTCAGTGCTGGATTTATTATTCCCGACTGAACCAGTCTGCCTCACTAAGTCCCTAAGTAACTATGATGTCCAAAGCTCCCTTTCCATTACATACTGGATGTTTGGTTATATAGGATAAACTAAAACTAACCTTTGTTTATTTAGTAAACAAATGATAGAGATTTGTGGCTATTTGTTACATTATCATAACCCAGATTATCCTAATAACCCAGACTATCCTGACCAATACAATACAAGGTCTCAGATTAAATGATATATTTCAGAGGAGAATTTCCTACATGATCATTTGAAGTCCCTTTAGTCTATTATTTCAGAAACCTCTGTTTTCTTCAGAGTACTTATCACAGTTGATATTTTTTTAAATAAACTTAAATTATTTTTTTCAAACAGTCAACAAGTATCATATAAAAAGAATTGTCAAATGTCTTGGTTATAGCAGTTTTCCTAACAACTATCACATGACCTAGCAGGAAACATATTCTTAGTAAATGATAGAATGAATGAATATTTCCTAAATTTAAAATGCTTTATAAATTTTTATACATAGTCAATATATGCCTAGCCCAAAAATTCCAATGGCATCCAAGTGTTGAAATACACAATAACTTGTTACAATACATGCTAAATTTCCAAACTTGAATATTCATTTGACATATAAAGTATGGGTTTATATTAGGAATATAATCATTTAATTTAAGGGAACATCATTAAGGGGAATTCCTTGATTCGTCATAAGAAATAATTTTAGATAAACACAGCTCATGTAAACAGAATGTAGACTTTAAGTTTTCAACATATGAAAAATCATAGGAGTTTTACAAATATTTTATTGAAGTTGTAAAGAACCCATATACTAAGCTAGAGTCCTTACTTTCCTGCTGGCAATTTAATAAATGTTTCAGTCATATTTACGACTATTTCATTCCCCACATATCTTTTGTTGCCAGGATAAAACCTTAAGAGTTCATGCTTCAAAACACCCAGACTCAAGAAAGAATCTATTACATAAATGAATTTTAAGCCGGCATCCACCGAAGCCCTAAATCTTCTGGTTCAACTGCTGAGGCGTAGAGACTGAGGCTGCCTGGACTAACCGTCCTTGGCAGCTGCCACAGTTTCGCCAAGGATCAGACATCAACCACAGATTGGTCATGTGTGTTTCTCTTTTATAAGCTTTAGGTCTCTTATTTTTATACCCATTCGTTTAAAACATAATTTTCTTTCTGTCCTATGTAGAAAATTTTCAGCAACACGTATCTTTACCTTGACAGTTAAAACGTCTGGTTTTCTAGTAAATATGTTTGTATATGTGGCATGGATTGTTGAATAAAGAGTAACAAAATATTTAAGACAAAAATAATTATTATGATTCTTTGTAATCATAAAATGGCAACAAACAATTATAAAGTGCTTACATATATTAAGTATTGTTCTATCTGCTTTGTGAAATATAACTTATTTACTCTTATGGTGAAATGGGTATAATGTACTATTATATTTACTATTATATATTATTACATTATATTTTATATTATATACTACTATCTATATCATCAAAAATATCTTAATTTTGTTTGAAATAGGGTCTTGCTAGGCTGCTGAGAGTCTCAACAAGTAGTTAAGGCTGGTCTTGAACATGTGGTCCTCCTATCTCAACCTCCCAAGTAATGGGTCTAAAGGTGTGCACCACCACACCCAGCCACTAAATTCTTAATAAATGCTGAAAGCTACAAAAACAAACAAGTCTTTATTTTGCTAGCAGTAGCAAATATATGGACATTAAATTTCAAATTTCTGACTTAACTGACTAGCACCTTCTATAAGAAACAAACAGGCTATTTATCAACTTCTTAACCAGAAATCTTAAAGTGCATGTTTTCTTTTCAAGTATAGAATGCTCCTGAATTTACCCTGATCAATCTTCATTCATTGTTATTTGATGCAATACTCAAAAAAACCATCATATATAATTTCCTCAAATACTTAACTCATCAGGAGAGCACAGGGACATCATCAGGAGAAAATGTTAACATGAGTGAACAGAGATAACCTCATGTTACGGATTTTGAGTTTACACAAAGAGACGCTTAATTTTCCAAAAAAGATTAATGGACTTCTTTCAGTTAAAATTAAGAAAGGGTACATACAGTCTGTACTACTTTTAAAACAGTCTTTTCAAACTGAGTAACCTTTGAAAATGGGACAGCAAGCCATTTACTTTCCAAAGTGTAACTGGAATTTTCTTGATAAAACCTTTAATTTTCTGAAAGGCAACCAAATGTTCTTAGAACCCTGTAAATTGTTCTCTAGGCAGTGAGAGCAACCTTGAGATTCACAATTTACTGAAAACAAAAGCAGACTATTGGCAAAAAGCTTTCCTGGCGAGCTTCCTTTCAAAATGGGGTCCTAACAGAGAGCAAAGAGTAATCATCGTATTTCATCCACACAGGAACAGGACCATCTGAAGACCGCAGGACCAGCCCAGCACTAATGCTGCCACAGACCAGGACAGCACAGGCCCCGATGGCTTTGGCACAGTGCAATTATTTGATTGACAACCGTTCTTCTCTTTAGTAGCATTAATTTTATTTCTTCCAAAGCTGCTCCAAAATCTGGAGAGGGTAATTCTAATGCTAAGCAAAGGGAAAAAATTAAAACAATAAAATTTACCTCAACAAACCAAGAAAAAGCCTATTTTGATGAATAAAAAAAATTACAAGCAATTTTTAAAGTAAAACAACAATCGTAGAGGCATTGTGGTTCATGCTTATAATCCTAGTTCTTGGGAGACAGAGACAAGAGAATCGCAGTTCAAGGCCAACCTCAGCAACTTAGTGAGGCCTTTGCAATTTATTGAGACCCTGTTTTAAAATAAAAGAATAAAATAGGGCTGAGGGCATAGCTGCATATCCCAGAAGTAAAATGTTCCTGGGTTCCATCTCAAGTATCACAAAACAAACAAACAACCACCAACAAAAAACAAGTGTAGGCAGATTTTCATAGCCAGAACCAAGATTATTCAAAATCTGATATTTAGGGAATAGTGACAGAGCTGTGTTTTTTAAACACTTTTTTTGAACCGTTCTGTTTGTCACAACTCCCTCTAATAAATAGCATGATCAGCCTGGGCAATGTGGGACATCCTTGTAATCCTAGAACTTGGAAGGCTCAGACAAAAGGACCACAGGTTTGCAGGCAACCTCAGCTGCTTGGTGAGACCCTCTGCAACTTAAGAGACCCTGCTTCAAAATAAAGAACACAAAATAGGGTTAGGGGTGTAGCTTGCAGGTAGAATGCCCTTGGATTCAATCCCCAGTACCACACACACACACAAAAAAAAATAGCAGGATCATTTTATGATTTTGATTTTGATCTATGACCTCTAAGTTCTCTTTAATGTTTATGTTTCACTTGAAATAAAGTTCATCCTCTCTACAGTCAGTTAAAGAATATGGAGACTCGGGCATAAATGAAAGCCATGTTTTCTCTTCATCTCACTTTTCAGAGTTAGAAGCGCTCAAATTAAACTACATGTGTTTAATGAAGACACTGTTAATGCACATTTGTTCTTTTTGTTTGACACCCCCCCAGCTCTCCTTGCTTTTCCTTGAACATAGTTTTGTCACCCACTCTGACCAAAGTGTTTACCTTCATTAAAAAAAGATAAGCTCTCACTCAGAGCCAATGGTCATTTTCTCTTTCAATATCCAGTAGTTAATTGAGGTCAGAGAGGAATTAGCCATGTAGGTAATAAATATGATTGAGGAATCTTCTGAATTTGAATGCACCAAACTTGCATTGAGACGATCTCACAACTATCATGAAATTGTTTCCATGATGTTAGAGATTCTTAGTTCACATTTAATGAATAGAGTGAAAGTTTTGTTCAATACATATAAATAATTATTGGTAAATGAGGACAACTGGCAGATTAGATGAAACCTGTATGTATGTATGTATGTATGTATGTATGTATGTATGTATCGGTGGCACTGGGGATTGAACTCAGGGGTATTCTATCTCTGGGCTACATCTCAGCCCTCTTTACTTTTTATTTTGAAACAAGGTCTTGCTAAGCACGGCTTGCTGGCCTCAAACCCACAATCCTCCAGTTTCAGCCTCCCAAGTGCTGGGATGATAGGCATATGCCACTCTGCCCGGCAAAACTACAATTTGAACTTGAAGTGTAAAATTGGCCAATATCCAGGGGAAAGCCATGTAATGAAAAAGAATGCAGATACAAGCAATAAAAACAAATTTACATCAAACAACAGGCCCTTGGGTACGTGATGCCTGGCTTTTCCCATCTTAATTGAAAAGATGTGGAGACACAAAGATAAATAAACTATAGGCACCACTGGTCTTAATGAGCTCAGGGGCCGTTAAGGAAAGTACACTGGCAAATAGGAGGAAGTGTCCAGTGCCAGATTTATGTGGTATGTGCAGTGAGAAGATGAGAGAGTGGACTCACTCAATCTTCAGCTGTGGTCACGAAGCCCTGAGACAGGAAGCCAGGAGAGAGAGCTAGGGTATACACAGGGTGAGGGATCAAGACTCCACAGAAACAAGCACTTGAGCTGAGAGGCTGGTTGCTTTCTCCCTCGAATCAGGAATAAGACAAGGATATCTATTTTTGTCCCTTTTGTTCAATATTTTTTTGTTTATGCTACTGGGGGTGGAACGCAGGGGCTATCTACCTCCGGGCTATACTCCGAGACCTATTTTATATTTTATTTGGAAACAGGGTCTCACTAAGTTGCTGAGAGCCTCACTAAGTAGCTGAGGCTGGCTTCGAATGTGTGCCATCCTCCTGTCTCAGCCTCCCAAGCGCGGGGATTACAAGCGTGTGCCACCACGCCTGGCTTTTGTTCAATATTTTTCTGGAAGCCTAAGCCAGGGGAACAAGAGGGAAAATAAAATAAAAGGCATTCATGTTGAAATAAAAGGAGTAAAATTGTCTCTATTTGTAGATGACGTGACTATACATATTTAGGTAGAAATACATGTCCCTATATTATCCACTAAAAACCTATTTGAATTTATGAGTTCGGCAAAATTGCAGGATTTAATACCTATGTATAAAATTCAGTGGTATTTGTATACCCTAGCAATAAGCAAGTAGAAGTGAAATTCATAAAACAATTCCATTTACAGCTGCATCAAAAAGAATAAAATACTTAGGAATAACTTTGACAAAAGAGGTTTGAGTTAGAAACAAATGAGTAGACAGTTGCTGAAAGAAACAGAAAAAGGACAAACTGAACAGTCACTGAAGACTGTGGAATATTCTTTCCTACGTGTCTCCAACATGGGGTAAAAGAAGGAAGACTCTCCTCTGTGTGTTGGGGGCAGATCAGTCTGATGGCCGGTGGACACCTGGAGTACCAAGACCAAGGTAGGGTGGCCTAACACATGTCATGTGGGTGCACTGTGGATGATTCACTCAAATCCCACCTCCTCGGAGATCTATAGACCAGATTTTCTTGGACCACTGTGAATTGTGGGCTCAGTACCCTAGATCTGGTCTGGAAATCTCCAGAAACCTGAGTCCGAGTGAATTAGTATCAAAGATCAAAGCAGTCATGGCAAATGGTCTACCCTGATGTTCTGGGAAGCATTGAAGTTACTACTGTGTTTAAGGTTTTGTTTTAATGTCACTCTAATAGGCAAAAGGGCAGCCTAATCTACCCAGAACTAGTTGATAAAAACAAAAGGGTACTACAGTCTCTGGACAGGAGTGAGTCACAATACAATCATCTAGATTTCTAATTATTATGACAAATTTCTGGCAGTAAAGTATATAAAGGGAGGGTCTTTTAGTTTATACTTGGTGTCTCTGGGCTACAGAAAGTGTTGGAACCGTATTTTAAGATCCTTTGTAATGTGATTTTTAAAACAATTCACACAAAATTTCCAAGGAGCATTTAACTGAATGACTGGATGAACTCGTTTCCTAATTGTAGTAATTAAATGACAAGAAATATTTACTAGGCATTTGTAACATGCAAAAAATTTTTTTACAAATGTTAAGAGTATTCTTTATGAAATAAGATCTGACTTAGAATTGCTAGGGCTAAAATTCCCCTCTTTGGTACCGAAATGGCACTAGGAAAAGGGGAAAGAAAAGGAGAGGGAAGCAAAAAGCTTTTCTGCTGAGAACTGCTGTAGAAAGTGAGAGGGAGGTGTGAGCTGCACAGCACAGGTTCATGAGTGGAAATGTGGAAAGGAGGACAGACACGTTTGCCCCCCTGGGCTGTAGAAGAGCTCACCTCATGAACTCAAGCCAATTTGGAGGGGACCTCATTAGAGCAGTTTCTGCACATCCTCACAGAGACGTGGACATTACTGGAGCATCTAATTAATGCTATTACAAATATCATATATTCTCATCATATGTAGCAAAGAGGCAAAGAACATCTTTAACTTCTCAATGCAGACTTGTGGGTTTAATTAATTAAGGAAATTAATTAATTAGGTTTAATTAATTAGGGAATTCCAGTGGGATTCCCTAAAACATTTCCCTTACTCCATTTCCTCCACCACTGTCTGTCCAGCTGTTCTTCAGCCTAATTTGGGTCTGGATCTGTTTCTTTGTGTGTGTGTGTGTGTGTGTGTGTGTGTGTGTGTGTGTGTGTGAGATACTGGGGTTCTACTTCCGGGCTACACTCCCAGACCTATTTTATACTTTCTTATTTGGAAACAGGGTCTCTTAAGCCAGCATGGCTGGCTTCGAACCAGCGCGATCCTCCTGTCTCCGCCTCCCAAGTGCTGGGATTACAAGCGTGCGCCACCACACTGGACTTAGGTTTTTTTCTTCAAGTGTTACATGCCTGAGAAATGGTACTTGGAATTCCCCAGCACCAAACACATGATCCAAACTGTCTTTTGAGGAAAAAACTTTGTCTTTTATCAAGACAAACTGTCTTTTTTCTTGACAATTTAGCAGATATCATCTCTTGTGCAATTCACTCCTGACATAATTATAAAAAAGAGGACAAGTTCCCCTGGCATCAGCTGGGATGTAGCTCAATGTCAGGGCACTTGTCTTGCCTGCATGAAGCCTTGGGTTTCATCCCCAGCAGTGAAAAATAAATAAATAAATAAGTAAATGTCCTCTAATCTTACTCAAATTACACTTATTTAGTTTTGCAGAGTCAAAAGCATAAGTATAACAATAAGTATACATAACTATAACAATAGTTATTCTAAAAATAAGTGTTATAAAATATGACACGCAAAAGTCTGGAATGTTATATTTCCTTATGTATCTTAGTTAATCTACACAATACAATCTTACTACAGACTACAAATCTGTAATGTAATCATTAAGATACAGGATTTTTTACAGGCTATCATTCAGTTGCTTCAAAAAAGTGGGAGTTTCTCTTTACAAGCTAATCTTTTCCATTTTGTGTATATAATTTTTAAAGTATGTTTGAAATATTTATTAGCTTACCTTATAGTAATCAATCCAACCCAATTAAGCCAGCAAAAATATTGTTGGTTCAACTATGCCCCTTGCAGGGAGTCTGTACTTGTGCCTGAGGTCTATGGGATTTAAACACTGGAGATGTGGGGAAAACCTTAAGATAAAGGAGACTGTTTTCCAAATTTTGCCATATCAGAGAGAAACAAAAATCTGTTCTACTAACAGAATCTAAGACACTATAAATCTGTTAAAAACAATTTACAGTGACTTCATTTGGGGCTCTATTTAATGAGAACACTGATTGTTGGATAAAGTCTTGGGGATATTTTAATAAATGATTTCTTAAATTTGCCAAATTGTAAGAACATCCTGGGATATTTTGAAAAGACTCAATATAGACCAGCATTTCACAAACTTCACTTTACAGTAGAATTACTTTGGGGCTTTAAAAAGTAACAAAAGTTGGGATTATGTCCCACTGCTCCTAAATTCTTACAGGAATTATATAGAATGACACCTGAATGTCAGGGTTTTTACCCAAGGTTGAAAGTTATTGCGTTTGAGCAATGAAATTAAATCTCCAGGGCACAGGAATAGTAATGAATACTGTCAAAAAAACAGAAACAAATAATTCCTATGACCAAGAAATATAGGTTAACACTGATGAAGCCCAATGTCCTCACTTATCTGAGAGGAAACTACTGAGTTGGCTTGATCAGGAGTGCAGCAATCTGTTAAATTCTAATTAAAGTCTCTATTGTGACATTCATAACTTAGTTCTTTTTTTAGAAGATGAAAGCGATGCTTTCCAAGATTTGGAATGTGCCTTGTATGCTATTTCAAAATCAGATGAAGGCATTCACAAACATGCGGCTTTGTCCATATGGAAGAAGTTTGCATGCATTAAACCGTGACATTAAGTATGGTCATGGGAAACACAGTTTTTAATCCACAGAAGATGAGGCACCCATAAAATTAGTGTCTCTTGGTTCAATAATGTGTACTTAATAAACTTTCATAGTTCTACCAATATCCACTGCAGTATCACAAATTATATCACATTTTATTAGAAGCACTACACCCGGCTTTCTGTGTGACTTCAGATGGACTTCCAGTTTGGAACTTCAAATAAAATACCAACTTCTTGGAAAACACAGACAACTGTGACTCTATCCTAGCTTCCTCTCAGTTAATGTAAACAAAAACAGCACAACAAAGGTCAAAGGCAACAACCACAAAAGGTTTATAATCATTACCTAGGCAAGGAGATGTAATAATGTCATATTTGAAAAATGTCAGCAAAGGGTTAAAGCAGAAGAAAGTACCACAACTTCTTTCCCCTCGAAAGATACAAGAGTAAAGATGAACAGTCAAAATTGTGAGAAATTTCATGAATTCCCCCTGGAGAGCTGAGTTTGACTTTAGCTTATGCAATCAGGGAAACTTGTAGAAGGAATAGTCCCTACCTACCAACAGAACATCTCATCATAAAGCAAAAAGCAGAAAGATTTAGCCATGTGACCTCTACAGATGAGAGGAAGTCAGACAGCAAGGACAGAACAGTTATCACCACATGGTGTCAGTTATCCCAGAATTAAACATGAGAAGAAGAAGAAGAAGATAGATAATGAATATAAGGAGAAAGGATTCTTAAGGAACAGGAAGCTTGGCTGAAGCCCTTGAAAGCCACAGTGGGGAACATGGACTAATGCTGGGGATGATGGAAGGTGTGACCAGGTATATGCCTGAAATAGAAAGAATCATCAAGATTTCAGGAATCTTATTTTTGAAGAGAGAGAGACTGCTTCCATGGAAACATTGAGGGATCTTGGTACAAGGACTGTGAAGGACAGAAAGTGCAGAGCATAGATTTTGTCATCAAAGTCAACCAAATTCCAGCTGAGGTCTCTCTATTTACTTGTGGGCTCAGAATGTGCAGTACCTTGGTCTCAAACAGCAGCCGTGGAGTGGGGGCAGTGCTTAAGTAATATGTAAAGAGAAATGGAAAACTCATCCATGCCTGATTAGTGTAGGTAGAAGCTCTCAACAGAGCTGCCCACTTTAAGCAAGGAGAAGACATAAAGGACTGGGACAGGAATAACTTTGCATATTATAACCTGCTTTTCTTAAAGCACGAAGCAGATTAAGAAAGCAGAGTATACCATCATAGGGAGGAAAAACCTCCACACAATCAGGAAATGTAAGAAATTATGCATGACTTCATTACAGAAATATATGGTCAACTATATAAGAAAATGAATTCAGTAATAAAAGGGCCCAGCAAAACCTAGGTGGTCAGATAAAGGAGTGGAATAAAAGAGAAATTTACATGCTAAAGAAATAAACTGAAGTCACAATAAAAGCACTTCACATAACTATAAAGCTATTAAATTATTTGGAAAAACCAACAGATCAGAGCTAAAAGAATTACTGACAAAGATCAAAACGGTTAAAGAACACATCAATCAATTCTTATAACAAAAAAATTTAGATACTTGAAATAGACAACTTAAAAAATGAAGCAAAAAATTACCCAAAGATGTAATAGAAAAAAATTTACATATTAAAAAAAACATCATTCTAGATAAAATGACATCATTTTCACTAAAAATTATATAAAGATAAAATGATATACATAATTAAAAGGTTAAAATTGTTTGGGCAACCATAAACAATAGCAAATGACTTTGGAAGAAAAAATAAGGCTAGATTCAGACTTCTTAAAAGTATATTTAGTAGCAGAAAATAGATTATACCTATAAAAATATAAGGGGGAATTAAACCTGACTTGGAATTTAAGAAAGAGCAACAGGAACGTTCTCCACAGTGAAGAGGCATTCGTGAGCACATCCTAGATAAGCTACTGGATAATAAACCTAGTCAATCCACAGAGGTGGTTTGGAGGATAAAAAGCAGTAACGAGGGATAAAATACTCACTCCACTCATGGTGGGGAAATGATAGAGGTTATCTACAGAAATGCTGATAAAGCAGAAATGGTGGTCCGAGTACATTAATCTGGGTTTATTATTTAAAACAAAAATAGTAAGTTTATAAAAAGGTTTGTGTAATATTGAAAGTGAGTCTAAAATAATGTCTAAAATTTTTGCACTAATGTTGTAAGGACAAAAAGCTCCCAATAAACAAAAACAGCAGGCAAAAAATTTTATCTTTCCTATTTACTATGTTACCTTGTTGAACATATGTGTAGTTTTTGACTCATTGAGGGGAAGTGACTGGTATGACAGGACTGGAATACATGGCAGATCAACTAACAGGAAGGGTGCTAAGTTTTCACCAGATAAATAAGGCAGGGGATGGAGAGCGCTTCACAGAACTGATCGCTGGACTCCATGAATACCCCTCTGAACTACTTCTAATAGATGGCTTCATATTTTACCAGTTTTTTGGGGGGCTTACTCTGTGCCTGACACTGGTTAGACATTTCCTCATTTGCTTCTATATACAGAATGTAAACTTCTCTTAAGATTCCTGTTTATTTCAAGTCCTTCAACTCTTAGCAAAAAACAGTATTAAAACTACCTTTATAACTGAATTCACAAAATCCTTTTTTCTTTCTATTCAAGATTTTTCTTTTAAGAAATATTCCATTTCAAATAGCCTGTAACCATATCTATCTTTTTGATAACTGGAAAGTACTATTAAAAATTATAATCAGGCAGGCATTAGGATGCATGCCTTTAATCCCAATACCTAGGAGGCTGTCACAGGAGGATAGCAGGTTCCAGGCCAGTCTCAGCAACTCACTAAGGTCCTCAGCAACTTAGTGAAACCCTGTTTAAAAAATAAATAAAAATAAAGATAGAGCTGAGGGAGTAGCTCAGAGGTAGAACGCTCGGGTTCAATTCTCAATACCACACACACTCACACTATATGTATATATTTTATTACATTTAATTTGTATGTGTGCACAGGGTTTCTATACCAGTTAACTACTAATGTCTTCTTAAAGTTCAAAAAGAAAAATATTTGTGAAGTTGCACAAATAAAATTTATTTGAATATTTTAATATCGTATTGCAGGTTTTTCTACATTTAAGCAGATTAACCAAAAACAAAGAATTTATAGAGATAAAGATAAAATATAGATATAAATGAAAATATGTGAGTCAATCTCATTCAGTGGATCTAAACAGGCTTAAACCAAGGACAGAGAAGCCCTGGCTTCTCTGAGATAGAGATAGATTAACACATTGATATTCTCCTAAACTTAAGCCCTTCCTTTATACAACCAAATGTCCCCACTCCTTGTTGGGCAGTGCATCTCCTTATTTTTAATCATCCTTTCTTTTCTTCTGTTTTTCTTCCACTTCTCACTGTCTGCTTTCTTTTCTCTCCCTTTTTTCCCCCTGTAATTCTGAACAGCATTCAAGATAAGGATGTCATCTGAGCCAGTGCCAAAAAGTTAAGTTCCTGAAGATCTTCTGGTATCTCCCTGATGCCCATTTAAGGCTAAGTTTAGCTTAGAGAGGGCAAGGTTATAAATGTTCTTAACAGCCCCACAAGTGCAGAACTGTGTGCATGCCCTGCCTCATGGGCCTGTGTGAGTCTCACATTTGCAGTTGGTAATGTCTCTGTCTCTCTCTGTTCCTGGTAAATTTTATTCTACTAAATCCTCAGAATGTAAGGTAAAGGGACACATTTTATTTCTATCAAACAAAGACTAGCTTAGTGACTATGATAACTGGTAATTAATTATAGAATTTGAATAATGTTAGCATAAGATTCAGTCCTAATAAAGTTTGCAACATGAATATTGGAATTAGTCTGACACTTTTTCCCACTATTAGAGCGATATATTTTTATTCATTCTACATTCACTGAACTGACAAGAAGACTGTTGTAATTCACCCTGAGTCAGGAAGCACTTCTGAGCTTCTATTTATTCCTATTATGGTATTTACTATGTCATTTCCCATCTTCAGGTTTAGATTATGAGTTGTGTTCTTTAAAGGAGACAATGTGCTTCTCATTAACAGGGAATATATATTATTTTTCTTTATAACTCAAGTTCCAAGTACTTAATACTTAGTAAATATTAGACAAATAAAAATTAAATAACTGATTAAATTTAGTTCACTTACCCATCTCTATTTTCTAATTTATGGTTACAAAGGTAAAACAAAATAAAGTATTTAAAGCATTAAGAAAAAATGTGGATATTCAAAATACTTGAAAATGGAAAGAGCTTTCTAAACATAATACCAAATTAATAAATCATAAAAAGCCTTTCTAGAGGAAAATAAACAGAACATATCAAAAGCTTTAAATTTTCATATTCTTAATGACCCAGCAATTACAGGTTATATTCTAAGAACATAACCCAGGATATATATTTATCAACAGAGATTTTTATCACACATAGCTAAACTACAAATAACAAGACAAAAAAGAAAACCTGAAAAGAACTGCAAGGTGTAATTATGGCAGACAGGCATAACATGGTGATTAAATTTAAGGTCTTGAATCAGGATATTTGTCTGTTTGTTTGCTTGCACTAGGGATTAAATCCAGGCACATTCCACCTCTGAGGTACACTCCCAGCCCTTTTTAATGTTTTTTTCATGGAGTCTTGCCAGGCTTCTGAGGGTCTTAGTTGCTGAGACTTCCCGCAGACCTGTGTTCCTCCTATTTCAATCTGCCAAGTAATGGAATTACAGGCATGTACCACCATGTCAGGATGAATCGGGCTGTTTGATAACCTAGTCCTCTCTTCATACCCTCAAATTCACAAATCTAATCTGTGAATTCAAAGCCTACTCATGTGTGAGACTGAGAACATAAACTGTCTAAACATAATAGGGTTATGGAAGACTGCAGATGCCTTGCTCTTTCGTTATTACAATGAGCTGGGCAACCATTCTTTATTTTATTTTTTAATAAATTTTTATTGGTGCATTGTAGTCATACATCTCAATGGGATAAAAATTGTGGAGATATACATGCACACATCACCCAATCAGCCCCTACCCAATCTTTAACCCCTTCCCTCCCCCTCCCACCTACTCATGCTTGGCTTCCTGATTGACTTTGATATGTTTAAGTACATCATGTGCTTTAAAGAGTTTCTCTCATCCTCCCTCTTATCCCCTCAGATATATCATCTTTAGTGCTCCTCTTTAGGGTCCCTTCTTCATCTGGAGTTTCTCCTGTAACACATTTCTCCCTAATATCTTGCACATTAAGAAAAGCATCTGATTTCTTATTTTTTGTGTGTGACATTTCACTGTAAATGCCATAATTTTGTTCTCCCTTATGGCTGGGCAAAATTCTATTGTGTACATATCCCATAGTTTTGAAATCCACTCATTTGCTGAAGGACATCTTGGCTGGTTCCACAGTTGGGCAATGATGAACTGTGCAGCTATGAACATGGTTGTTCATACAATAGTCTGGTATTTTGATTTTCATTCTTTTTGGTAGATACCCAAAGGTGGTATTGCTGGATCATATAGTAAGTTCATTTTCCTTCTTCTGAGGATCTTCTATACTGTTCTCCAAAGTGGCTGCAACAACTTACAGTACCACCAACAATGTATTAGAGCTTCTATTTCTCCACATTTATTCCCACTTACTGAAAACCTGAAAGCCAGAAGGTGAGTAACTTTGACAGGATGATCCACTCACAACCAATATTTTTTAAAATAGAGGTCACTTGGATCTGGAAATCTGCTAAAAGATAGGTGAGGCAGTGCCAGCTTCTGTTGCTTCCTGGCCACACAATTGAAGAAACCCCCTGGTCCTTTGCTGAGAAGCCAGCCCCGGGTCCAGGCCTGCCATGCAACAGGCTCTGGGCCTGGCATCGCTGGCTCCAGACCTGGCCTCGTCGTGTGGCAGGCTCTGGTTCCTGTCACTGTGGGCATGATGTTTACAGAGGTTCCAATTTTTCCCTCCACATATATTTTAGTAGGAGAAAGCAGCACGTGTCATTTGCAGAAGCTGAGAGCCCAATTCTCTAGCAGCAATGGATTTTATCTCCCCACTGAAAGCGGAGGCTCACAGCCTCACCATGGAGAGCGAAATCTGCTGCTCCAAAAAAGCCCTGACCCTCAGCGCAGAGCAGAGGAGTGCACCGGCCATGAACTGAGGTCTCCCGGGATACCCAGTACAGCAATATGGGAGGGGCTCCCTCTGACTTGCCCCGAACATTTTTCTTACATAGTGTGTTGTCTAGAATTCCTGCAGATGTGCAGCAAGAGCAGTCTACTTTTGGGGAGATATTTTCAAAAATTCAAGGTGGATTGGATAGGATCTGTCTGCCTCTCCCGAATACTGACCACCACTGCTACCACCATTTTGGTTCATCTCCGCCAAACTATTTCTTACATAGTATGTTGTTCAGAGTTCCTAAACATGTGGGGCAGGAACAGTCTACTTTTGGAGAGATTTCTTCAAAAATTCAAGGTGGATTTGGTTGAATCTGTCTGCCTCTCCTGAATACTGTTCACCGTCCGCCACCTTCTTGGTCTCTCCTAGAGTATGTTGTTGTTAAGTATTCCTGTGCATGTGTGGCAGGAACAGTCTGCTTTCTGATCTCTTCTAGGATATCCCTCCAAAAATCACTTTTCTTGCAGTGGCAGGTGCCATGCTGCAGTCTTGCCTCTAATTCCGCCATATTCCACTCTCTCTCCCATATTTCAGATAGGAAATCATGACTGGAAATGTTTCTGTGTGTTGTCCCAATCACCTATTAAATCAAAATCTGTTGTCCAGGGTTTCTCAGGAGGATGAATATCCTATTCGGCCACTGCTGTCACTGATGCGGTCATGGTCGCCACTGCAGCTGCAACTGCAGCCGCCGCCATCTTCCTCCCTTTCAATATTTTTTAATAAAAGAAATTACTATGTGTCTTTTGCAGGAGTTGGGGCCCCAAGTACTTAGGAGCAATGTGCTTTATCTCCCTGCGAAGAGCAGAGGCCCACAGCTTCACCATAGCTAGCGGGCTCTGTTGCTCCTAGCGCACCCAGCCCCAGGAGGCACAGCGCCGGCCGACCCGAATTTGCGTGGCTCCATCTGACGCGCCCCGAACATTTTTCTTACACAGTATGTTGTCCAGAGTTCCTGAGCATGTGGGGCAGGTGCAGTCTACTTTCGGGAAGATTTCCTCAAAAGTTCAGGGGGGATTAGGATGAATTTACCTGCCTCTCCCTGATACTGGTTGTTGCCGCCACCTCCATCCTAGCCCTCCTCCCGAGCATTTTTTTTACATAGTATGTTGTCCAGCTGAGCATGTGGAGCAAGAGCAGTCTTTTTTGGGGGAGATTTCTCCAACAGTTCAAGGAGGGTTGGATTGGTTTTATCTATCTCTCCCGAATACTGGCCGCTGCCGCCGCCGCCGTCTCTAACATCTTGGTCTGTATCTTCTTTTTTATATTTTAGTTAGGAAGTCATGGCTGTAACTGTCTCTATATATTGTCCCGATCAGATATTAAACCAAAATCTGATGTCCAGGATTTCTCAGAGGAATACCTGTCCTATTTGGCCGCTGCCAGCTATTGTTGCTGCAGCCATGGTCGCCACTGGCATCTATTATTTTGTAATAAATATGTATTTCTTTTAAGTAAGAAAATTATAATGAAAGCTTTTATTTAAAATATTGCTTACAAGCCGGCGTGGTGGGTCATGCTTGTAATCCCAGCATTTGGGAGGCTAAGACAGGAGGATCTGGGTTCATGGACAGCCTCAGCTACTAATGAGGCTTTTTGCAGCTCAGTAAGACTGTTCCAAAATAGAGAATAAAAAATAGGGCTGAGGGTATAGCTTAAAGGTAGAATGCCCCTGGGTTGCATCCCCAGTACCACACACACACAAAAAAAATTTATTTACATGTGTGTTTGTGTGTGTGTGTGTGTGTGTGTGTGTGTGTGTGTGTGAGAGAGAGAGAGAGAGAGAGAGAGAGAGAGAGAGAGAGAGAGAGAGAGAGAGAGAAAGAGAAGAGAAGGTTTTGTGGCTGTCAGTTACTTTACCTCCTGAAAGTTGGGTAGGTTAACAAAAATGTGTAGAATAACTTGCGGTTCTGTGATAAGAATGCAGGTTGCCGTTATGCACACTCAAGGGGTAGATTGCAGCTGACTGCTTTGAGAGAAATTGTTGACACCACGTTCCCACCGAATTAGACACCAGGGAGGTGTTGTACATCTGTTAAATGCCCAGACGGGGCAACAGCACTAAGATGCAGAGTTCCAGCCACCCGGTCTCTAACAAAGAACCTGTTGTGTCCTGGTGAGTGCCTTGTGACTAGAGGTCTCCAGGGGAGAGCTTCTCACATGCTTTAATTTTTTGGTTGTTTTGCTTTTTCTCTGGTACTGGGGATTGAACCCAGGGGAGTTCTACGTCTGAGTTGCATCCTCATCCTATTTTATTTTTTATTTTGAAAGAGGGTCTCTCTCTTAGTTTCTGAGGTTGGCCTCTAACCTTCCAAGTAGTGGGATTATAGAAATGTGCCACTGCGCCCAGCTTTAATCCTCCTTTTTAAAGCAATTTTCACTAAAAGGTGGACATTTTAAGGGAAATATCACTATGTATCAGGATTTGGGAAATTTTGTAGCATTTACACACTTTTCTAAGAAAGATATATATGCATAATAAAAACAATCCAGAGTAGTCATTTATATTTAACTAAAAAATTCTAGAATATATTTCTAAAAGATGGCCTTAACAAAAATCTTCCAGGACAATTCAATTATGAACTAAGAGTTCAATCCTCATTTAAGTCAAATAAATTGAAAAAGGAACTCAGAGCAGGTCATTATGGGGAGCAAGTAGTCATTTTATTTTTTCCAGAAATACTTTAGATAAACTTACTGCCTGTCTGACTCCTGCGAGTTTCTACTGATAAGTTCTAAGATACACTTTAAGTATCATGGAAACAAATTAAGTCTTGCTATGTAATTCTGATTCTATTTATTCTTGGACATACATTAAGGGCAACTCTTTTTAATGTCATGTTTTGAAGAAAGAAGCAAAAATAATCAAAGACTTTCATGTGTTTTAGGTCTTTGCGTTTTAGGTTTTAGCTCTTTGCATTTTACAAACAGCATGTGTCCATAAGAACTCTTTTTCTTTCCTTTTTTTTTTTTTTTTGAGTGTGTGTGTGAGTATAAAAGGTCATCGTGCCTATCAGCAACAGTAAGAAGAGAACTCCAAAGAGTTTCAGCTTACCCAGCTCCAAGACTCAAGTTAAACACCATAATCATGCCAGTCATTAGTTACCACTCAGTTTATGTCTCCGGCCCGGAAACCAGTCTGCCAGAACCAAGATAGCTTGAAACGCAGCCGCGCTTTATCACACAACCAATCCCCAGAGGCTTGTTTAAGGGAAAATTGTATGTATTCTACATGACGGAGGAAAGATAGCTCAAACTGTGCAAAAGCTTCCCCCCCTTAGATAATAAAGAACATTTATTTTGAAGTTCAGTAATTAATAAATAAAATGAAGTTTAAATGTTAACACAGCACATGAACCCATTTACTAATCTCCACAGAAACGAATATTCCTTTTGTATTTCTGTAAATATAATATATCCCTAACAGAAATTATAAACCTTTCTATTATTTATCAGAAATTATAAGCCTTTCTATTATTTATCCTAACAGAAATTATAAGCCTTTCTATTATTTTTAGTAGAATTAACTACTATATATTTTAAAAAATGATTTGAATTAGTTTCTTAAAAAAAGTTACCGTTCAGCCAGGCACACCTGTAATCACAGTACTTGGGAAGCTGAGACAGAAGAATCACAGGTTCGAAAACAGCCTCAGCAACATAGTGAGACCCTAATCAACTTAGCAAGACCTTGTTTCAAAATTTAAAAAAAGGTTGGAAGTGTAGCATAGAGAAAGAATGTCCTGAGTTCAATCTCCATCATGGTTACAATCTTAAGAGTAGGAATCACTACCTGCTCCTTTGGAAGAAATGAAGTTTTAGAACTTTCGTCTGAAGGGTAGTTCTTAAAAAGACAAAAAACAAATTCAGTTTTTAAAAACATCCTTGAGTCCATTCCATTAACTAATTAATTTTATAATTTCTTCAGAAAACATGCTACTGTACAGGTAAAAGGTATTGAAGTCTTTTTTGGATCCTCATAAATTTGGTAAGGACTAACAAATCTAATGAATGGACAGCTGTTGGGGAATAATGACGTAATGCCCGAAGCCTCTGAGCTGAAACCACCTACTCAGTCCCTCTGCCAGTTCAGAACTGAACTTGAAATCTGCTTCAGCATCAAAGAGCTGTGAAGTTGACAGGACTTCCAGAAAAATGAGCATCATCTCCACCAGTGAGGATTAGGGTTGGAATTTTAAATTTAACTCTTCTCCATTCTGTGGCACTTAAATAAACTTATCATCTAGGAAATTTGTGGCATTCCATTCTGAACAATTCATCTTTTTATGCTGACATTTTACAAATAATTTTTCTCCCCCAAATAAAAGCATCTGGTAAAGACTTTACAATTTATCCTAAACATAACTATAAACTCTGTCATTTGTGAAATGTACCTGAGTCCCAAGAAATCTCAATTACATTAGAAATAATATAAATATCTTGATGTGTATACACCTATGAATGTATGTTAAAAGGCTGCACATGTCTTACTTCTCAAATTTACCATGCAATCCTAATATTTCTTAAGCTTTAACCCAAATATACACCTATGAATGTATGTTAAAAGGCTGTGCATGTCTTACTTCTCAAATTTACCATGCAATCCTAATATTTCTTAAGCTTTAACCCAAATATACACCTATGAATGTATGTTAAAAGGCTGCGCATGTCTTACTTCTCAAATTTACCATGCAATCCTAATATTTCTTAAGCTTTAACCCAAATACCAAGATAAAGTTTTTGTCAAAATAATGAGTATGAGCCGGGCGTGGTGGCGCACGCTTGTAATCCCAGCATTCGGGAGGCTGAGACCTGGAGGATCATGGTTCGCGGACAGCCTCAGCTACTTAGTGAGGCCCTCTGCAACTCAGTGAGACCCGGTTTCAAAATAAAGAATAAAAAATAGGGCAGGGGGTGTAGCTTGGAGGTCAAATGCCCCTGAGTTCCATCCCCAGACCCGCAAAAAAAAAAAAACAATATAATGAGTATGATTTTTAAAAATAGGACTTTAAATTCAAAGACTCTCTACATACATAAACTATCATCTCTATTTAACCTGCAACATTTTCCTGACCCAACTCCATAGAATGTAACTTCAGGTGCTACGTAACTTTAGATGCTATTTCAAGCTCTGGGAAAACAAATTTGAGGATGTATGTAAAAATGAATGGTTACATAACAATACTTTTAGTTTAAACTTATTTTTACTCCTACAGCTCAAAACTAAATAGTTATTTATGACATTTTATGAAGCTTAACTTCCTTGGTAGCCATGGCAACATCTTCCACCAGGACATGATTAGGTCACTCAGCACCTTGGCGCTGGCAGTTTGCAGTGGCCTGAGGGTCGTGAGTATAACTTCTATTAAAAACATGGTAAGCCGGTTTCATGATTGCTTGACTGACCATTTTCATGAGTAAACTAGACACAAGATTCCCACCTTCAGCATCCATTTTTTCTAACCACTTTGTCCTGCCCAAAGGAAAGTCTACAAGGTTCAGATACTCAACCCTCCCCCCCCCCATAAGGCTTTCAGTAAGCTTACAGCATTCTCTGCTGCGGGGATAAGTCCTGATACGTCTACATCAAATGTATTACCATTACCACTTGCCAGAGACCAATTAAAATGCCAAGTTTAAGCCAATCAGCATGTTACATTTCTAGAGGTTGTTACTGGCCCATAGTTAGAGGAAAGACTCTGTCCATAGATGTGAATAAGGAGGCAAGTTGCCTCAGTAACTGCTGACAGTTATCTTTCAAAGACAAAGAACTCCAGGTTAAGGCACAACTAAAGGTGAAAGCCTTGATCACATCTGACCTGAAGCCCTGTAGCTCTGGACTTTTTGTTATGGAGAATAATATATTTCCTATTGCATAGGATAGTCTGTCAGATTTTGTGGGGTTTGTATCCAAGAACATCCTGGCACTACTTTTTTTTTTTTTTAATAGAGGCAATAGTCTTAGTAATTACTATAAATTAGAGACACTATTAGAATTTGCCCTAAATCAAAACCATCCTGAGCTACTGGCCCCAAAGTGGCCTCTCAGACTGCGGTAGAAAAAAGTGAGATGTTCCTGCCGTTTTCGGTTATGTCCCACCATCTTACCACTCAAGTTACGGACATAATCAAGAAAAGCAAACATATAATTTCTCCAGATTTTTCACTGAGTGTCAAAAATGTGTACGTTTTACAATAAAACACAACATTCCCAGTTTTCGTTATCTCTTCTTACCTCTCTCGCACTGTGGCCCCGTGAATCCATAAACACACGCACAGCGGTTGGGTCCAATGCAGCGCCCGCCATTCTGACATCCGTTCTCACAGACAGCTGCATGAAAACACAAAGCAGCAGCTCGTTAGAGAGCAAGTTCCCAAGCAGAAGAGGGCCCTGTGCCACACCAGCACCGAAGGATTTCACCTCAAATTACGTTTGTAAAACACAAGTCACCACTGGCCTCATGGGCTTAAGCAAATGCATTTCCTTGTATATTAAAGCAACAGCCCACACCATTCATGTCAATCACACTGTGAGCAAGCATTAAGTAAAAGGTTTTGTTTTTAATGTCAGAATCACAAGGGTTGGCTGGCTCTGATATTCTCAGAGTCATAGTATCACTCTTAACCCTCTATTTCTGTTCTCATAGGTAGAGGAGTGAATAAAAGACAGGAAGAATGAAGGAAAGGGAGGCAGACTCTGAGAAAGATGTAAAAGAAGGGGGGAATGTGATATGGAAAAATAAAGAGGGCATGGAAATAAAGGGAGAAAACAAAGGATCAGAGAAGGGAGCCAGGAAAAGCAGTGGAAAGCAAGAAAGGGGATGCTCACAAAAAAGTCCTCCTGTCCTGCCGTCCACTTTCTCAGTCCTCTTTGCTGGCTGCTTCTCTTCCTCTTCCCCACCTCACAATGCTGGCCCTGAAGCTGGGCTCTGGTTACATCGGTCTCCTCTACTCTGATTATAAGACTTTCTAGTGATCCTTATCTAGGCTTATTAAAATATTATCTGTAAGCCGGACGTGGTGGCACATGCTTGTAATCTCCGCACTTGGGAGGCTGAGACAGGAGGATCGCGCAGGTTCGAAGCCAGTCTAAACTGGGTGTGGTGGCGCATGCCTGTAATCTCAGTAGTTGGGAGACTGAGACAGGTGGATCATAGGTTCACAGCCAGCCTCGGCAACTTAACGAGACTCTCAACAACTTAGTGAGACTCTTTTTCAAAATAAAAAATAAAAAGGGGTGGAGATGTAGCTCAGGAGGAGAATGCTCCTGGGTCCAATCTCCAGTACTGCAAACAAAACACAAAAATGCACACGCTCCTAAATTTGTGTCTTTGTCTCTCACCTCTGTGCTAAGATCAGCATTCACAGATATTTCCGCTTGGAAGTCGAATAGACTTCTCTAACCAACAAACGCCTAACCAAACTCTTGTCTTCAGCCCCAACAACCCCTAGCCAGTCCACTCCCATTCAAGTCTCCCATGTGAGGAAATGACATCACCATTCAGACAGGCCCCACTAAGACTCTTTAGTTCTCACTTTCGATCTTTGCTTTTTCAATTATTTCCAACCCACCACACAAAGTCCATTGGCATACACTGCCTTCCAAAGACTCGACCTCTAAAATAACGACTTAACCCACATGGAACAGCCTTCCCTGCCACAGGAGCGGCGCCATCTCCGGCTCCACTGTGGTGGCATCATCTAACAAGTCCCTGGGTGTCTGTCTGTCCTCCTCACTGCCTAGTCTCAATACAGCAGCCAGAAGGACTGATTATGAATTCACAGTATACACACACAATGGAATTTTACGCAGCTGTAAAGAAGAGAAAAATCATTCCATTTGCAGGAAAATGGATGGCACTAAAGAACATTATGCTGTGAGATCAGCCAGCCTCAGAAAGTGAAGCACTGTATGTTTTTTCTTTTACATATGAAGCTAGAGATTTAGAAACTGGGGAACAGAAGGTATTTTTACAGATAAAAGAGGAGAAACTCCAGTGGAGTGATAGAAGGAGTTGGTGTTGGGGGGGGGGCTTGATGAAGGAAACAATTTAAATACTGCTGTGTGCATATATGGCATTATCAATGCAATCTCAGTAACATGTATGGGAGAGAAGTAGGGTGGATCTAGAGGGACACAGCAAGGGCTGTGTGTGAACCTTTCCATCACTCTGCACCTCATTATGATGTATAGTTACAATATGTCAATGAAAGTATATTAAAATATTAACCGGATCCCATTACACAACTACTTAAAAGCTCTTCGTGGCGTCCCATCATATTTACCGCATCATCCAAATTTCCTTCCTTGGCCTCGAAGGCCTTACACCTCCCCCTGCAAACTTATCTCCTACTGTGATCCCTTGTCCCCAAGTTAGTCCAGCTGCAGGGGTTCTTTTTCCCCAAAGAGATACATGGAGTCTGTTTTCTGCCACAGGTCCTTTAAATTTGTTGACCTTCTGAAATAAAGGCACAGACTCTGTACAAATGTCACCTTCCCAGAGAACCCCAATGTAAAACAGCAGAGAACTGCTAAGTCTGATCATAACCCTCTCCCCCACCCTGCGTCCTTCTTAACCTTTTTCTTATCATTACCTCAATTTGTACCGGGCCTTTACCTGTATGGCCAAGCACCACCATGCTTGTTCACTAAGGTCTAAGAGCACCTTGCTGAGGGCAGGACACACAGTACTGACTCACCGCTGCTGAATGAAATTAAAGCATGCTTACAAAAGAGTGCTGTCTACAGTACTGGGGAAGCAGCTAAGAGGTTTAAATGTTTTTGTAATCTTCGTTTTAGCAAACATCATAATTCCAGGGCTTTTCCAGAAGCTGAAAATTGTCTCTTTCTTCATTCTCAGAACTGTAACACCCTCTCTAAGACAATTTAGGCCAAGCATGGTGATACATGCCTCTAATCCCAGTACTTGGGAGGGTGAGACAGAAGGATCGCAGGTTTGAGGCCATTATGCAGTAACTTAACAAGATTCCATTTTGAAATAAAAATAAAATAGGGCTAAGAATGTAGGAGTAAAGCTCAGAAAACACCCTTGGTTCAATCCCCAGTACTACACACTACACTAAATAAGTATATATAAATAAATAAATAAAACATAGAAAGCATCTTCCATAGCTGGAGCTGCTATCTACTAGTTATTACATTTTCACCTTATTTTCCATAACTTTTGTTAGCTGAATATTTTACTTGTCCCATATGCTCTATTGGCTCTGACGTAAAAATTAGAACAGGGGCACTTCATCCCATGAGACACCCAAAGTACAAATGATCAGTGTGTGCTGACTGTCTGACCTGTGTCTTTGGTGCTCTTCTGATTGAAGAGTTGTGGTAGCATCCATGTGAGTTGACACCAGAGCAGAAAGACAGCAAGGCATCTTCCAGGCGGGGAAGTACTTCCTGCTTCTGTGTGAGAAGCAAGGAAGGGGCACATCTGCCAGAGCTTGTTTTGCAAAACCTTCAGGAAGATGTACATAGTTGTGTACACAGATGCCCAAGACTGGCATAGCAGCTGAACTCAGCCTGAAAATGGCCAGCCTTGGGGCAGGTTTGAGAACTGCTCTGAAAGACCAGCCAAGGCAAGGTCTGTCCTCTTTTGACTCTGAAGTTATCATGTTCTCCCCTAGACAGGGAAAAAGGTTGAATTCCAAGGATAACTGCATTTTTTCTCTATCTACTGGACTATATAAAACCAAGTTAATTTGGATCTCCTCACACTTTTGTAAGGCTTTCAAAGATTCAAATCTGCCTCCTTATCAATCTTGTGTTCATAATACACTTTGGCTTTTTTCCTAGTTATAAGCTCCAGGCCATTGTATAACATTACAGATATAACTGAATATACAAAAAAAAAATAATACAGAAAAAGAATCATCCAGGAAGAAAAAATTTTGCTGTTATCTTCTTGTCCCACTATTTCCCAAATTTGTCTTACTTTTCCCTGGTCAACATTAACCTAGAGAAGCTATTACATTGGGCCTCTCTATTCTTACTAAAGAACTGGCCTCAGTACACTGTATTCTCTTAAATCCCTTAACACTTCATTTCCTAACATTTATTCAATCTCAGATTGCCTCGATAGCTTTTGTCACACGTGAGAACCACCCACACAAAGGTGTGTAAACCACGGTCCAAAGGCCAGATTGAGGCCAATGCCTATTTCTGTACAGTTCATGAGCTAAGGGGTTTACACATTTTTAAGTGATTTAAAAAAATAAAATGGTATGATAAGAGAAAACTGAAATTCATATGTTAGTGTCTCTAAAGTGTTTTAGCATAAAATGTTGCTGAAATACACCCAATCTCTTTTACTTAAACACTATATATGGTCACTTTTGCACCATACTGGCACAGTTCAGTACTTACAACAGAGAAAGCAGTCTCACCATATACTATTTGGCCTTTCAAAAAAGTTTGCTTACTCTTGACATTAATAGACTTTTTCTTTAAATAGGTTCAGTTATTTTACTTAAAACTGCTTTATTTTATTGAGAGAAAGAGAGACTGTGTGCGTGTGTGCGTGCGTGCGTGTGTGTGTGTGTGTGTGCGCGCACGCATTTTGTTGGGTATTGAATTTGGGACCTTGTACATTGAAAGCATGCAATCTATCACTGAGCTACATACCAGCTTAAAATTATTTTGAAATAAAACTTCATAATAGTTATAAATGGAGAGCTATAATTAGCTTGACTAGAAGATAACTATAAAAATAATTACAAGAGCCACAATGAGATACACTTCACCCTTAGGTTGATTATCATAAAAACAAAAGAGAAAATAACAAGTGTTGACAAGGACATACACTGGACCCCTCAGCACTACTGGAGGGAATATAAAATGGAATAGCTATTGTATAAAATAGTACAGAGGTCCCTCAAGAAAATTAAAAACAGAATTATCATATAAACTAGCAACTCCACTTTTGGGTAGATATACAAAAGAATTGAAAGCAGGAACTCAAACAGGTATTTGTAAACTGATGTTGTAGCAGCACTGTTCACAATAGCCAAAAGATGGAGGCAGGTGTCCACCAACAGATAAGTAGATAAATAAAGTATGGCATATACAATGAAATATTATTCAGCCTTTAAAAGCAGGAAAATTCTGATACCTGCTATAACATGGATGAACCTTGAGCACATTATATTAATAAGTTAATTAACCCAATCACAAAAGGTAAAATACTGTATAATTACACTTATATGAAGTACTAGGGTAGTCACATTCATAGAGCCAGAAAGTAGCATGATGGTTACCAGGAGCTGGGATGGGGAAGAAATGAGGGGTTACTGTTTACTGGGTACAGAGTTTCAGTTTTACAACATGGAAAGACATTCTGGAGATGGACTGTGGTACACTGCACAACACTGCGAATTTACCTAATGCCACTGAACTTTACACTTAAAATGGTTACAATGGTTCATTTTCTGTTATGTATATCTTATCACAATTAAAAAATAAGACCAAAACAAAAAAAAATAATGTTAATTAAAAACAAGCTAAGCCGGGCGTGGTGGCGCACGCTTGTAATCCCCGCGCTTGGGAGGCAGAGACAGGAGGATCGTGCAGGTTCGAAGCCAGCCGCGCGTGCTGGCTTAGGAGACCCTGTTTCCAAATGAAAATGTAAAAATAGGTCTGGGAGTGTAGCCCGGAGGTAGAAGGGCTTCCAGGAACCCCAGTACCACGAAAAAAAAAAAAAAAAAAAAAACAATCTAGATAGGCTGGGTGTGGTGGCACACGCTTGTAATCCCCGGGCTTGGGAAGCAGAGACAGAAGGATCGCGCAGGTTCGAAGCCAGCCTCTGGCTTAAAAGACCCTATTTCCATATTAAAAATATATATATATAAAATAGGTCTGGGAGTGTAGCCCAGAAGTAGAAGGGTTTCCAGGAACCCCAGTATCACCAAAAAAAAAAAAAAAAACACCAAAAAACAAAAAACAAATAAAACAAGCTAGATAGCCTTGCACACCTAGGTCTTCTACACACCTAGGTCTTGGTTTTTCTATGTTGAAAAAGGAAATCAGTAGTTCTTAGAGAAGCCTTGAGAATTAACAATGAGCCTAGAATCTGCAACTGATGAAATGAAAGGAAGTGAAAGGGACCGTCTCGCTATGTGCGACTCAACATCCTTGAATCATGTCCTTTCACTCATCCATACTTAAAAACACGAATTCCCATAAAAGCTCGCAATTTAGGAAACAATAAACTAAAAATACTCCCCAAGCGATGTGCCATAATCCAGGAGACACAATCCTTTCATATTTGTTAAAAATATGAATTTTTTTTTGTTTTTGTTTTTATTACTGTGGAATATTTTCCCTGGAAGATAAAAGCATTGCTGGATTAAAGCTCCTGCTTTCGTAATGACATCTGATTTCAAAAAATCATTTCATATCCCCGTATTGTGGGTCTAAATGGATTTGAGCAAAGAATAATGTATGAGATTGGCTCTCCTAAAAAACTGGCACATATAAATTTTAACTAGAGGGTGTTTTCTATAAAACTTAATTTTTCAAAAAAATCTGCATTTTATGCAACTAGGTAAAAGAAAAGGGATACCTATGACGCATTTCAAATTTGGCAAAGCAGTAGTGATACTGAACATCCCTACTCTAAACACACAAGGATTCAAAATGAAGTTAAAAAAAGTCTTAGCAGGTCGTGGTGGCACAGGCTTGTAATCCCAGTATTTGAAAGGCTGAGACAAAAGAATCACAGGTTCATGGCCAGCCCCAGCTACTTGGTGAGGCCCTCTACAACTTAGTGAGACCCTATTTAAAAATAAAGAATAAAAAATAAAATAGGGCCGGGGATGTAGCTCATAGGAAGAATGCTCCTGAGTTCAAACACACACACATGCGCATGCACGTGCCCCCCCACACACATACACACACACATAGCAAAACAAACAAAAAAATTAAGGCTGAAAATTAGAAATTCAGTTGTAAAGTATGGCTTACTACTTGAAATGTTTCTTCAGGGATTCATAGGCTTTATAAGACCTTAAATTATGGCTGTATATGAAATACCCACTAAATGAAATTATTTGTAAGAAAGTCTACTCCAAGGCTCCTTACGTTGTCCACAGTACGCTCCGATGAATCCCTTCTGGCACTGGCAGTGCTCATCTGCACAGGTCCCACCGTTCATGCACCTCACACTGCACTGCTGGACTGCAAATAACAGCGACAATGAACATGCATATATCAGTCACCCAAATTATAGTGTGTATGTGATTATAAAACTGGAACATACATGTCAATGCATTTTGCATTTTGTAGACAAATGCATTTTGCAGACGTAAATCTTATGACACAACAAAGTATCATAAGTGCACACATGGGCATGTCTCATAACGTGTCATTCCTAGTGCATTTAAAATATATTACACTTCAATTTTAAAGAAAGTGACTAGTAGCATCTCTGCTAGCACACAGAAGGCACTTGTACCCATTCAGATTGCAAGGGCGCCATGCCTGCTGCCATGATGGATTTGGGGTCGGTCCTCATGAAGCCTGCATTCCAGTAGGGAGACAGACAAAACCAAGTAAACAATACCACAAAGTAATTACATGCTGTGATAAACTGTCTGCAGGAAACAGTTGGTGAAGAGAATAGTCAAGAATCAAAGAGAAACTCAGATGTAGGAACCAGACAAGACCATACCAATGGGATATTTGTGCTGAACTTTGAAGGATAAGAATGAGTCAGGCATGGGGAATAACAAGAAGGAACCTCAAAGGGAGAAGACCTAGCAAATCAAAAGGCCTTGGGAAGGGAAAGGATTTTCTCTGAAGAACTGAAAGTCTGTGTGGTTACAAAGAGAAAGATGGAGACAGATCATATGGGAGAGCCAGACAGAAGCCACCAGATGATGCAAGGCCTGTGGGGCCACAGAGGGCTTCAACTACATGCCCAACGCAAATGGGAGTCACCGAAAGATTTCAATAAAAGAATTAAATGATGTGATTTCTATTTTTAAACAATAACTCTAGCTTCTCTGCAGAGAATGGACTGGAAAAGTACAGGTTTAAGATATTCCAGGTGCGAGATGAGGGTTGTTTGAACTCCAGGGTAGCAATGGAAGTGATTAGAAAAGGAGTAGAGATGTATTTCCTAGTAGAACCTACTAGGATCCTAAAAGAGTTGTATGGAGAAAGAAAAGCAGCAGTTGCTTAGGGACTAGGGGGATGGCAGTGCCACTGCCGAGGCAGGAGGGACAGTGCAAGACTCTCACCGTGGCCAGCAAAGAAGAGAATTCCACACTTGACTTACTACCGTTTCCAATGCTTACTACACATTCAGATGGAGACGTCCAACAGAAAATGGAACATGTCAGTGAGGCACAGTGAAGGGTCTACTCTGGAGACTCATTATTTCGAGTTGTCAGAACACTCATAGCAGTTGAAGATCCCTATGTGATTGTGTTCTCCTAGGGAGGAAGAACTTTTGGGAATACCAAACTTTAAATAGAAGGCTGAAGATATAGAAAACAGACTAAAATAATAATAAGCAAGCAAACAGGTACCATGGGACAGAAACATTACAGAAGTCAAGGACACTTGTAAGAAAAAAAGATATTTCAAGAAGATAGTGATGAATGGTGTAAAAAAGCTTTAGCAAGGTCAAGCAGAATAAGGACTGGATAGTTAGAAAGTTCTTGATGGAAAAAATCTGAGTATTACCCAAGGCCAAATGAATGCATGGACTCCCTACTAACTCTCTGCTGTACACTGAGAGCAGTCTAGTCGATGTTAAGCTGCTCAGGTAAAGGAATTACAAAATTTAATTTTAAAATCTCTACAGCATTGATTTTGTTTTGTTTTGTTTTGTTTGCCAGGACAGATATGAGAAAACTAAAACTAAGGTAATAAAGATAAGACAAAAGTATCTTGTAGACAACTGGGCAAAGGAGAAAGGTTCAGATTAGGAACCTGAAAGTGGAAGGTCAAGAATGTCTTGATTCATTTGAATTTTAATTTTCAAAAACTGGAATCCTATCATTCAAAATTGGAAATGGATGACTATATTCAAAAAGTAAAATTAGAGTTCTTCATAAGAATTTCATCTGAAGACAATGATGTGCTATAGGAATAGTGAATTTTATTCCTGAGTCAGAGACATTCTATACTATATTTTCTTAGTGAAAATTTCTAGAGAGAACTATTAAAATGTAAGAACATCACACTTGTCTGAAGCATTTATTTAATTACTTATCAATTAAATAAAATTCCTCTTTCTGCCTTGTTACAATGTTATCTTAAGCACTTGGTTAATAATCTTGGATCTTACAGATCCAGCAATTTCTAAGTAGGTGAAAAATAACATATGTTATATATATAACATATAGCTATGTTATAGAGCAGTTGAGAGTTCACAAGTAAAGAAAAATAAGCTAATGCGTGTAAAGTGTCTGACAAATATTCTATAATTATCCTTTGTCTTCCTAATCCTCTGCTTTCCCTGTGGCTAACCTACAAAACAGGATATGGTCTGCAGTATTAAGCAAAGGCAAAAAGTACAGCCTAGTGTTTAAGGCTACAGGATTAGGCATCAGAATACCTGGATTCAAGTGTGCATTACCTTGTGTAGGTCACTTAACTTTTGCATGCATCTCTCTGTGTAAAATGGGCTCATAACAGTATCTCATGTTTACGAGAAGATTGACTAAAGTAATAGACAAAGACCCAAAACATAGTAAAAGCCCAGTAAGTTATAGTTATATTCACAAAGAATGATTTTCCTGGATCCTGATTTTTCTATTATACAGACACAGTTTCTGGGCCAGAATTGAAGCATTTTTCTAAGAATCATTAGCCACTTGAGGCAAAACCTAAGCAAGTGAAGGTACTTATTTCAAAAATTAATACCATCAGTACCAACATATCTTACAAGGAAAATAATCATATATTTGTATCTACTTAAAAAGAACATTTAGAGCTCATTCGAAAGTTTAAATAAAAAGCAGTAAACAAGGCTACATATAAAAACATACTTGATTTTGCTCCACAAGTCGGTGATATTTGGCCACTGGAACAAGTACACATGTTAGGACGAGAACAAAATCCATCTCCACAACTGTTCCTACAAATTGCTGTAGAAAACACAATAGGAAAGTGAATGAATAACATGATAAACCATGATTTACAAAATAAGAAAGCTATAATTTTAAAAACAGAAGGCTGAGAAATTAAGGTAAAATATGTACTTCAAAATATCTAACTTTAGACATGTAATAAAATCCACATTATAAACATGGGACTGTGTTTTCCAAGTATCTTTATGAAAACGTACAGCAAGCTATTTTAAATTCCCTAATACCAATTCTTGAACTTGCCTATCAACACAAGTTGCTTTTTGCATTCAAGACTGAATTTAAATGCAGAATTCACCAAGAGAAGGTGCTCTTGATCTTAGAAAACTGCTAACTGTTGAGGAAACCCAGAATCCTGCATTTCCATAGAAAACACAGCTCTGTGTAAAGGACCTTTGCAGGAAACAGAGAATGTGCGACTAGCTGAGCCAGAGGCTCCAGGCCCTAATGACTTGAGCAAACCTCGGGGGTTCCACACATTCCTTCCTGGCTGGTATCTGACCTGCCCCATCATCAATCTTTGTTCCCCTTAATAATTCCCTCTCTCCTTCTACCAGCCTTTCCCCTCCCATATTATCTTCAAACCTAACCTATGCCTGCTGCTCAGAAAAGCTACTGAGACATTTTGATGGAAGTGGGGGGGGGGAGCCTCCTGCAGCTGTGACCTCAAAAACAAAGGTATGAAGGTCAGCACAGCCAAGAATGTTAGGCTCACTGAAGCTGCACATACCACAGATACTCAAAACCTGTAGCAGAGTGCCTTCAAACGGGAAGTCTCTCCCAAATTTAGAGTCAGTTCATTGAGGAGTTGAAAGATTTATCTCTACACTCACAACTGAATTCTCTCTGAGCACAAAGGATGCATGCTGTAATGCTCCATGCTTGGATGCATAAAGACAAAAAGATGAGAATCCAGCAACGCCCTGAAACTAGCTGTAAATATCAACAGCAATGTACATATGGGTCTTTTGCAAAGGAGGGGTCTTATAACTTTTAAAGTGATAGGAGACCTTTGATAATGGAAGGGATGTATTCTACAGAAGCAAACTAATTCAATAATTGTTTTCCTTCTCCAAATTGCCTTTTGAGATCCATATAATATGGCCAGCATGACCATTATGAAATAAATAAATATCATAGTGTGAATATAAAAATTTTAAGCAAGAACATGACTCTCAGCTTAGAGTTGACTAATATACCTTAAAGTATACTAGAATTCCTGATCACCAAAAAATTTCCAAACACAAATGGTCATTAAAGTATTGTTTGAATTACTGGGAGGCCAAAACAGGAGGATTGCATGTTCCAAGCCAGCCTCAGGAAGACTCTCAACAACTTAACGAGCCCCTATTTTCAAATAAAAATAAAATCATTCTGGGGTGTAGCTCAGAGATAGAATGCCCCTGGGTTCAATCCTTACCACTATAAACAAAAAAATTATTTAACTTCAAAGACCCCCTTGTTCTCCAGCAGGTAGATAATTAGCATAGGCTTTGGTAAGTTCCAAAGTGCCCTCTTGAACTTAAACCAGTGAAGGTTTGAGAAGCTGAAGACTGGGCATCTTCCAACATGACTGAAGACTGGGCATCTTCCGACGTGACTACAGGTATGTACTGTACAGGGAGGAGGAGGAGTGCTTAGGCCCTTTCTCCACACATCCATATTAGACTACTGCTATCCTCACCCAAATGTGTCCCTCCCACAATCACTGAAGTCATGAGACCTAGAAGTATTGGAAGGAGAGGGAGGGAGGTCAAAGGTGCCTAAGGATTGATGCCAGAAGTGCCATGGCCAGGTTAACAGTATGTGGTACATGAACAGTCTGAGGATGAGTTTTCACTCTGCCATTGACTGGCTGTGAACCCACAGCTTCTCTGGGGTCCGTTTTCTCATTGGCTATATAAAATAAAGGCACTGAGGTGACTGAAGTGTTAGGGTGTCTCTTCAGGTCTCAAATGCTATGAATCAGGGCCGGTCCCATTCCAATATTCCACAGGTTGAAATGCTGTAACTCACGATATATAAATTAACGCACAAACTTTTCTATTGCTTTATATTCTAACAAGATAAAAAAGAACAAATAGAAAGTGAGAGAGTAGATTCCATGGATTCCATCCTTAAGGACAAATATTAGAAAGTTTGGGAGTGCTTCAGTGATCTTTTCTAGCCACAATTAAGAACAACAATATATAGAGACTCCAGTAAAAATACATTAAGTTTCCAGTGTGTGTGTATGTGCGCACGTTGTAGTGGGAATCAAACCAGGGGCATTCTACCTCTGAGCTTCATGCCCAGACCTTGTTTCTTAATTTTTTGTTTTGAAACAGGGTCTTCCTAGGTTACTGGGATTCCCTTTAAGTTGCTAAGGCTGGCCTTTAATCTGAGATCTTGAACCTCCTGTCTTAACTTCCCAACTACTAGGATTATACGTATCTGCCATCGTGTCCAGCTAAGTTTCTAGTATATTAAGAAATATATTTTGCCTTTAATATCTCCTCATTACAAAACCTGGTCAAAGCCAAGTAGATTAAAATGATAAAAGTTGAATATTTGATTATCTTTCTACTTAGAAAGGATGCTGAAGTAAAACCATATGAGAATTTCATCTTTGGTCCTTATTTTCTATTTATACTTTACTTATTATTTCTTGGGGGGGGTAAGTTGATTCTAAGGGTTTTTTTGGTCTAAATTGTGAGATATGCATAATACTCAGTAAATAAATATTTGTTATCAGAAAAGCACAAAACTAAAATGCTTTACTTTAAGTTATAATGGTTATAATTTTGTTATTTTCCTTCATATTATCTTTAAATGTCAGAGTCATTGAATTATTAACTTTAATGCTCTCTTTTAAAAGTTAGTGAGACCCATGCAAGAGGATATAAAAGCACTGATTTGTCTCTCTTTTTTTGTGCTCTATTTTAGAGTCTCAGGTATTTCAATTACCTGAGTAAATTACATTAAAAAGTGTGATAATAATAAATATTTGTGTAGATGCACTTTTGACACAAATGTAAGTATTTCTTGGAGATATAATTTCAATGTTTATGCTTTCTATGGATTTCTGATACATGAGAATCCCAGTGTATCTCACAAGCACCAAAATATTTAAAGCAGTAGAAATATAAGCTGCAATAATCACTCTTACTCTGAGATTTCCAAACTCGATCTAAAGGAGAAAAGGGCACAATGCTACTTAAAGACCAAAAATACTTCAAGCTGACACTGAGCGGGCCATGCATATAATTCTACTGCAAATATTCTGGAAGGCTCTGCTCTCTGGAATTCCCATTCCACAATGATCCAATAAAACCTGACTTTACAGATTTTCAACACGTACCATAAAGCGATCCCTGCTCCTCGGCTGCTCTCCAGCTCAGTAATGGCAGTCACATTAATTACAGTCAGTGAGTCAGACTTTCCGCAGTGCCTAAGTCACTCCCGTTGAGCAGGGCAGGTGTGCCCCGGGACGTTAGCTGTTTCAGGATTCTAGGAAACTATCTAAGTGGAAAGCAGCCAAGGTAATGCCCTACTGGCCTCGGAAAGTAAACGCACCGTCCCTCACATAGACTTTCTGTGTTGGAGAGAAAAGAAAGCCATGCCCTTTCTTTATTTTTGATAAAAGCAAAGGCTTATACACAGATGGCTTACTTTAAATCTGACTTTAAATATTTATGGATCACTTAAAAGAACTCCCATTGTTGTTCCCTATTTTTGCCTCGTTATTTAAAGAGTGTGGAATCCTAGGGTAGAGTAAATAAGAAGAAACTAGTTTGTTATGACACTTGAGATTTCTTTCTTTCTTTTTTTTTAAGTGCCCAGAAATAGCATTATGGGTCTATTTCAGACCCACAAAACCAATAAATATAGTGTTAGAGATGCCACTACTTCCATATTATCCCTTGGCTAGTGTGGCTTGCCCTTTTTCTCTGTTCAAAGTTGCATAATTATCTTTTCCCTGGAGAACACTGAGGTCAAACTGAAGTCAAGACTGGGTCTAAATGAATGTTCTATATTTGTTTGATACCTGGCTCTCTTCTGGACTAGACAAATGTGACTATGCTATAGAAACACACCAGAAGTGTGGCCTGTCACACTTCAAGCCACAACTTCTCAGGCATGTGAAATAATACACAGCAGAGGTTTTCATTGTGAGACTGGTGACTAACGAACTCTCTAATTAGAATACATATATACGCCTTGGAAACTGAAATAACGAAACTTTTACAGTCAGATAGGCAGAACTGTTCAAGTTCTAAGATTCGTACTGCCAAACTCTACCATACTCGATGAGACTCGGAGTCTAGGAATGCCAAATTAAACGTCTCCTTCCTACCCCCACGCCCCAAATCAAGCCAGTTGGAAGTGTTCTCTCTTTTAAAAATGTTAAGCTGGGTCAATTCAAAACCTATGAATGTACTTCTTTCACGAAAGTGCTTTTTTCACATCTGTTATGCTGAGATGGAACCAGAGATAATAACCTGCTTTTGTAAAAAAGCCCAAGAAGGCTTTATCTTCTCTTGCCTGAGCCTCAGCAGAGTTCAAAGCCATAACACCACCGTGGTCTTACCTGGCCTTTTTAAGGACAAAGTGGTTTTGAGTAGTCTAGGGAATTATTCTAACACAACCTCCCTTCGGTCTGTATGAATTGACTCAGAAAAATAAAACTTCCAGGCATCTTTAAAGGCCCTGCCACTTTTGCCCTTCAACAGTCTGTAGGGGAAGGCTGAACTTAAGCAAGCTGGCTGCTTCCCACAGTTCACCGGGGCTGGCTGCTCTGTGGCCAATGGACTCTAAAGGCAACTGTCTGGTCAGCTCTGAGACAGGCCTGAGGATGCTGCCCCAGCTGTGCACCAGCCCAACACTCACGGACGATGCACTGGTTTCCTCCAGGGAGTGTCTTCCATCCTGGGCAGCAATAGGAGTGGAACCGGGAACCGCACACATTGGGCCTGCAGGGGACAAGCATCACATCACACGTGGAGGGACTGCAAAGGGTGCAATAACACAGGAGCGCTTTTCCTAAGCAAAGCCCCCTGCGAGGAGTTTTCAGTACGACAAACAAATCAAAACTACACTTCAAATTCTGGAGTTTGGTGGGAGGCAGATACAGAGGTAAAAGTCTGGACGCTGGGATGGGGGAGGGTCTGAAACGACCCAATAGCCCGTTTCATCTATCTCTTGCTTGCCTTTTTAAAGGGCGAAAAGAGATGTGGAAACGTATAATTTGCTACTATTCTAGTCTCCGGATGAGGAGAACAAAGGGGACATTCGTCTCAAAAATCTCTGCCTTCGTGTCCAAATCCATTTCTCTTCGATGGCCTATTACTCTGGCTCCGACGCGTCAGGAAAGGCTCAACCTCAGCTCTGGGGTTGACGAGTAGAGAAGGGGCAGTAAACCCCGCACACGTCCTCAAACAAAAGGCTCGGAGCTGCGCCCCCGACGGCAGAGCGGGCAGGCTCCGGGGCTGCAGCGCAGGGCGGACCCAGGCCCGCCCTCCGCCCTCTGCCAAGGGCTCAACAGGCCTCGCACATGCTCGGCGATCCGCACCTGGGGAGCCCCGACTTAGCCCCCGCCCGGCCCCCCGAGGGAGGCTTCAGCCTGCAGAGCCGCGGGGTTGGGGAGGGGACCGGGGAGGCGCTCCTGGGGGTCTGGGAGCCTTCTGGAGTCAGGGGCTGCAGCTTGGGCCGCCAGAACCAGGTTCGGGAAGGGCGTGGGGTGGGAAGCCCCCGGCCGAGGTTCCCCAAAGCCAGCCACCCCTGCGCCGCGCCGCTGACACCTACCCTCGGAGCACGTCGTGCTGGCCTCGCCGGCGGACGCGGCTCGCCGCCGCCGCGCCCTCCTCCCGGTACTCGGGCGCCCCGAACGCGCCTTCGGAGCCCGCGGCGGCCGCGCGGACCTGCGGCGGCGGGGGCTGGGGCCGCAGGGGCTGGGGCGGCGGGGGCTGCGGCTGGGCGGCCGAGCCCTGCGCGCACAGCGCCACGCAGCCCAGCCACAGCAGGAGGGGCTGGAGACCCAGCCGCCGCCGTCTCCCCATCGCCGAGAGCGCGCGCGCCCGGCCCGCGGAGAGGGGGCGAGCAAGGAGACCCGCGCCGCCCACGAGGGGGTCCCGAGCCCGCGCGGGCTGCGCTCCGGGGTCGGGCTGCGCTCCGGGGCGCGGGGTCTAGCGCAGGGGGCGAGGCGCGGCGGCCAGGCAGCGCGCAGCCCCGCGCGGCCCACGTTGCATCCCCCGGGCCACGGCCCCGAGCGACTCCGGGACCGCCGGCGGGTGGGGGCGGGAAATTACCAAAGTAACCCGATCAGCCGCGGCATAAAGTTACAAAGAAAGCGGACCTCACAAGGGAAAAAAAAAAAAAAAAAAAAAAAAAAGAGGGAGGGGGTGCCTGCACGTAGCGACTTAGCGGATTCCCGTGCGCTCCGGGCACCGATCTTGGAAAGCGGCACGAGTCCCCCGAGAGAAGCGGGCAAGGAAACAAAAGTCGCCCCCGGCGAAGAGGAGCGTCCCCTCGGGGATCCCGGGGGCGCGGGCGGCGGCCGGAGCGCGGGAGGAGCGCGGGAGCACGGCGCCCGGAGGATGCGGCGGGGCTGCGCGGCGGCGCGGGGGGTTTTGAGGCCGGCTGGGCGCGGGGCGGGCGCGGGGCGGGCGGCGGCTGTCAGCGGGGGCCGGGCCGCCGTCGGTCCACACGTGGAGCGCAGCCGGGGCCGGGGCCGGCGGCGCAGAGTGGGCGGGGCCAGAGTCGGGGGCGCGGGGCGAGGAGGACGGGGAGCGAGGGCTGGGGGAGGGGAGGAGGCGGGAAGGGGGCAGGGCGGAGGGAGGGGAGAGGGGACCCGGACTGGGGAAAAGGGGGGCGAGCCTGGGAGGGAAGCGGGCGGCCAGAAGGGCTTGGAAAGCGGGATTGGCGAACTAGGGTGCGAGAGGAAATGAGCGGGGGATGGGGGAGAGGTTAGGGCGACGAGAGAACTGGGAAAGGGGAGGGGGCCGGGCCGGCTGGAGGGGCGAGGCGCTCGGCGGCTGTGCTTCCCGTCCCCCTCGATCGCCCCGAGCTCTGTTTTGACTGCGAGCGCTAAGCCAGCAGACAGCGGGGGAGGGGGCGGCCAGGGACCGGATTTGGGAAAAGAGGCGGCAGCCCCTCCCCTTTTCCTCGGCCCCCACTGGTCCCGCAGACTGGGAACCGGGTGTCCTAGGGCGCCTGGCTCGGCTGGACCCACAGCTCCGCTTCGCCGCCGGAAAGAGGCCGCCAGGTTGATGACAATCGGCCCTCCTGCACCGACCCGGACCCTGACCCGAGGAGGGGGCCTCACCGCAGGCGGCCAGGAAAATAGGGGTTCCAGCGAGTTGATTGCAGCCCCAATCAAGGAGGCCAGGCCCTTGCCTTCCCTCTCGCTCCAGCCCCGGCCCACGAGGAAAGGACCCGCGGAGGGCTGGGCGTTTCCACTTTGAAAGTCCTCACCAGCGCGGAGGGAGCTCACAGGGCCGCACGCTGGAGCTGGTCCCCGAAAGGTGGTGCGAGGGACCGGCTTGGGTTTGACTTCTGGCTGGCTAGACTGCTGGGTTTGCATAAAGGGAAGAGTTAAGAGACTCCGAAGTGTTGTTGGGGTCAGGGAACGCAGCAGGTAAATGGGGCTTTGAGGCCTGGCTTAGACCACTCTGATTAATAATTAAGTCCTGGCAATTGATAACAACCTCTGTACCCTTAGGGTGCCTCAGTGACCCTGGCTCTGGGGTCTTTTATGGCCCCACTTTTGTGGGGTTCCTCTGAAGCTCTTGTTATCCTTCGGTCGATGGAATTTCATCACTAAAAAAATAGATCAAACACCCCTGAAATCTGGGAATGACCATCAAGTGCAGTTTGGGGTATGGTATAGGAGAATAATATCTGGATTATTCTGCCCTAGAGAAACTTACTTTAAAGTTTTATCCCCTTTTACCCAGTTGTGCTATTTGACAGCTAAATTTCTCTGAGTATTGGAACAACTCCCTCCTTTATTTCCCCAATGTAATCTGCAAAGACTATTCATGTAATCACCTTCCTTACAATATTCTTATAAAACAGAAGAAAAGGTAGTTACATAATTTCATGCGTGATGGGGGGTGAGGGGAGGACCTATTTAGAATTCAGTAAGCCAGGTGTGATAGCACGTGTGTGTAATCTCAATACTTGGGAGGCTGAGAAAGGAGGATCACAGCTTTGTAACCAGCTTCAACAACCTCCCGTGGCTCCACAACTTAGACCCTGTTTCAAAATAAATAATAAAATGAAGCTAGAGGTGTAACTCAGAGATAGAATACCCCTGGGTTCATCCTCCAGTACCATATAAAAATTCCAATAAAATTAGAGCAATAGAGGTATTTTTCCATACTTTGCTTTAAATAAAATCATTTTGACTAAAAGAGTTCAATAAAGTGTCCATCTCTTGGTTTAAAGCAGATAAAATGCTTTAATCACATCATTTAAAGCATCCTGTCTCTGCTTTTTCATTTAATACTTAAATGACTTCATAGTTCATTCCTGCCTATCACATTAATCTAAATGTACTAAAATCTTATATGACTTTATCCTTTGACCTAGCAATACAACTTTTAGGAATCTATTAAAAGTAGGTGGAAAACTGTGAAATGGGGGATGCATTCGTCTGTTGCAGCACTGATTATAATAGAAAAAGACTAGAAACCAAACATCCCATCAATAAGGATCTGGTTAAATATGGTCTGATCCATTCTGCAGAATACTATGCAACTATACAAATGAATGAGGGGTAACTCTGTCTTCTATGGAGTGATCCCTTTAAAAAATAGATTTGAAAAATAAATGAAGCAAAGTGCTGACAGAAAGGCAGTTCACTGAGATAGAAAATAGAGTAAAGGTTACCAGGGACCAGGGAGGAAAGAGAATGGTATTATTGTTTAATGAGTAGAGTTTCTCTTTAGGATGATGAAAAGGTTCTGGAAATGGATAGTGGTGGCGGTTGCACAATGCTGTGGCTACACTTACTCCTACTAAATTATGCAATTAAAATGGTTGAAATAGTACATCTTATGTATATTTTTATTATTTTGATGCATGTATAGGATTTTGTATATTGTGTGCTACTTTGTGTGTTATGCTTTTTTAATAGAAGTATCACCCAAACCTAATAGAAATTTTGAGTTGATAGGGAAAGGAGAGACTATGGAAAGAAAGAGCCCTTTTTTCTTTCCTTTATTTGTGTGTGTGTGGTACTGGGTATGGAACCCAGGGGCTTTCTACCTCTGAGCTACACCCCCAGCTCTATCTATTTATTTATTCATTCATTCATTCATTCATTTATTCATTTTTGAAACAGCGTATCATTGACTTTGGAAGGGCCTAACTAAGTAGCTGAGGCTATCCGCAAACGGTGATCCTACTGTCTCAGCCTCCCGAATGCTGGGATTATAAAGGTGCACCACCAAGCCCAGCTTGAGAGAGCCCTTTCTAAACATGCCTAATTTTATGCTTCTAACTTTGAAATCATGTATAAAGTTTATATAATTAAAAAACAACATTAAACTTTAACTGCTAAAATTGAAAACAAAATAAAAAAATAAAACTCACATCAACAGCATGGCGACAGAGTGAACAATTACTCAAAATGGCATGTAAAGTTTTGGATTGTACATTTTTAGTGATCTATGATGTGAGAACGAAAGAAACCTGAAATTGCATTTGGTTGTAGTAATGTGTGTGTGAGACAATAAACAGAAGAAAATGTGTACGTGTTGCAATGTTGATGCCATTAGAATGATTTCAGCCAAAAAAGAGGTTCAATACAAAACAAAAAGCAAAAAATTTTCAACCTTAGTTGAATATGAAATCTTGATTTACTTGTATCTTTCTAAACATACGTGTGTGTGTGTGTGTGTGTGTGTGTGTGTGTTTTCTAGCTCTAGCTACTACAGAGATCTAGAAGTACTGACAACTCAACAGCAAACACCCACGGTGACTAGATTATGGCTCCTAAATAACTTTTTCCAGTCAAAGAAATCAGGGCTCCTTGGGTGGGTGGCCTATTTGATGTCTGGGGCAGAAAATATTTAAGGTGAGTTTGGACTTGAAAGCAAGGAAATTATCAGACCATTAGGGTCATGTCTAAAGAAATAAAAGCAAACCTGAAAGAGATTCCTGTGTCTAAAAATGAGGAACTATAGATTCAAAATGAGCAGAAAAATGATTGCAAGTGACTGAAATATATGGACTTTGTAAATATTCAAGAATTCAAAAGAAGACTTCAATTAGTTGATCACTTTTAGAAGCTATGGAGGCACAGCTTATTATATTAAAAACATTGACAAATAAAAGAATCCAACCACTATTCGGCCTTCCTTGGACAGACTCAGAGAAATAAATTTATTTTGAAGAAATCAGTTGTAAATGTCACAATAGTATATTAGGGGGAAAAAAGACCACTTTACAAACATTGCTGTAATAATGACCCACACAACAATTATTAATTATCATAAAAACCCCTAAGTCAGAGGTTCTCAATTTATGGTCATTTTTTTCCCCCTCTGAACATTTGGCGCTATCATGAGACATTTTTTATTGTTGTAACAAGACAGTGTAGAGCAGTGGTGAGAGGATCAGAGATGCTAATGAGCATCCAACGAGCACAACATCCCAGAGCAAAGCCCTATCTCCATCAATTTTAGTATCAGTTTTGAAATAGCAATCTCTTTGAAAAGCCCTGCATTATGTGAAAGATCATTGAGAAACTTTTTTTTTTTTTTAAACTGGGGATTTAACAGCATCTTGCCAAGTGCTATGGTACACACCTGTAATCCCAGAACTTTGGAAGTTGACACAGGAGGATCACTGGTTCAAAGCCAGCTTCAGCATCTTAGCAAGACCCTGTTTCAAAATAAAAAAATAAAATAGGGCTGGAGGTGTAGAAAAGAGATAAAATACCCCTAGATTCAATCTGAAGTACCACATACATAGGATTGCTGAGACCCGTACTGAACTCCTGAAGCTAGCCTCAAATTGGGATCCTTCCGTCTCGGCCTCCCAAGTATTGGGATTGCAGGTGTGTACCACCGCAGATGGATGACTGGTGAATATGTTAGTGAATGACTCCAGCTGTTATCACTGAACCTACTGATAAATTAGTAATTTCTGAAAAATGACAGTGATATGATATTATGTGTCCTTTTATGAGGTGGAACAGGAGAGACACAGAAACAACTATGAAATATCTTTGTCAAAAAAGATGAACCTGGATATGATCATACTTCCACACCTCTACATTTAACTTCTAGCTTCTAGGAATGGAGGCTGGTGGAGGGGGAGGGTGTGCTGTGAAATGAATTGCACAATGCCTCAACAGGATAGCCAACCACATCTAGAATGTGGTATTTACCACAAGACTAAGTTTCCTCAAATAAATAATAGGAGTAGAGGAAAGAGAAACATTTGGTATAACAGTGAAAAAAATGTGTCTTATTTGGGATTTTTGACATAAACATTACCAGGTATAAAATGGCATTTGTACAGGAAGAAATTGAAGGCTATTATTATGTAATAATGATTTATTTTTAAATTTTAAGAGGGTGACTGGAATCATGATTCTATTTTTAAATGACATACTAATATTATGCCAACTGAAGTTTTTGATGAATGAAATATAATACCTAGGATTTGATTTTAAATACTGAGATAAAAATGAAGGCTGTCTTCTGAAAAGATGCATTAGGTGTACTTTTCTTTGTTCCTTTTGCTAAACACCCCAGAGCTAGAGTGCATAAGAAGATGGTAAATGATGGCAAGCTGGAGGCTGACTGGCTGGGACCAGAGGAATGACATTCAGAGTGGGCATCTCATAAAGCCCTGCCTGGGTACTGGAAACCTGGAAACACAGTCTGAAAAAAGCCCCTGAGAAAAACCTGCTGTCTCTGGCATAGGGTCCAAAAGGGGGAGGCCAGAAAGACAGAAAGCTTAAGACAATAACTGCTTTATGACCAACCTAACATCACAGGAAGAGCTGTGGGCACCCTGATCAGCAAAGGGCTAGTGAGGAGCCTAGACTTTCACCACCAGGTGCAGCATGGTGGGCCTCTCCTCCTAAACAGTGTCAGAGCAGGCCAAGTGGGAGTTCAGGCTCCCACCTCCTGCATCACAGTGAGCCACTCACTCCCCAGGAGGGCAGTGGAGAACCCGGACTACCACCCCATATTAATCAGGGTTCTCCAGAGAAACGGAACCAGTTAAAATAAGAAACAGAACCAGTTAAAATAAACATATGCATCATGCCAGCGTGAGGAGATTTATGAGAGGAGTGGCTCGCAGGATCACAGAGCCCATTAGACTGTCCCAAAGCTCAAGAGCCAGAGAAGTCAGGTGGGTGGCTCAGTCCAAAAAGTCAGCAGACTCAGAACCAGAGAGGATGACAGTGTACCACCAGGGCAAGCCCTGTGGTGCCAATCCTGAAGGACAGAGTCTAATGTCCAAGGACAGGAGGAGAAATGTGCCCTGCTCCAGAAGGAACAGCCAGAGAGTAGGCTTCCCCTTTCTTCTGCTGCCTGTTCCTTTGGTCATCGGCCATCCATTTGATGGTGCTGCCCACTGACCACTCCTTTCTCACTCAGTCCACATATGCACACACCCGTTTCTTCTAGAAACCCTCACAGAAGTAAAGTTCGATGATTCTCTAGGCAACCCTTAATCAGGTAAAGTTGACACTCCAAGCCGGGCATGGTGGTGTATGCCTATAATCCCAATACTTGGGAGACTGGGACAGTCTCCCAAGAAAGGATCACAAGAAGGCCAGTCTTGGCAATTTAGCAAGGCCCTCCACAACTTAGTGAAACCCTGTTTCAAACATAAAAACAAAATAGGGATAGAGGTATAGCTCAGAGGTAGAATGCCCCTGGGCTCACTTGTGGGGAGGCATTAAGTACTTCCCCAAGTCCTTGGCCATTGTGGGGAGCCATTAAGATCTTCCCCTTATCTTTACTAAAAGAGTACTTCTGACTGTCCTTCACCCAGAGTCAACAAGGTTTGGAGTCATGGGGGTTTCAAAGTAATTAAGGCTCTCTCAGAACAATTGATGCTACTGTTCTGTCTGCTACATAAGATTAGGTTTGTGTTGTACCAGGGTATTGTTTGACTTGCCTGTGATGTATGTACTTTGGACTTGTCTTTCTTGTATTCCTGTGCAACCCAAAGCTAGAAACTGTATAAAAGGACCATGAGAAAATAAACTTGGCGCTAGTAGAGACTGGTGGCCCTCCCATGCTTGAATTCTTTAATCCTCACTCCTCTCTTTGGAACCTGTACTTTTGCCGGCTGGCTCCGGCACTCACTCTGAAGCATGACACAAAATGAATAAGTAAACCACCACACACCCCAACTTAAGGGTAGCAAGGTGTTCCTGTCTGCTAGGATAGTGTGAGAAATCTGGTAGAGGATAATTTGGGACCTCTGCTACTCCCCAGCAGCAATGAGGCCACACCACCATGGAGTCACGCCAAGGCATGTGGAGCTGTGAGGAGGCACCTCATTCTTCCCAGCTGCATTGGGGAGCCTGTGCACCCATCTCAGCAACACAGTGACATGGTGGTGCTCCCCTCCCCAAGGCTGTTAACTGAGGCTGAATGTGGAACTGGGATTACTACTTCTATCCAGTAGAAATGAGGCCACTCTGTTCTGTAGCATCCAGTGTTAGAGAAAGTTGCTAAAGCAGATAATTTAAATATAATCCAAAATCTCATAAGACCCCCAAAGTCCAAGATTCAACTAAAAAGCACTCATCACACTCAGATCCAGAAAAATCTCAACATGAATGAGAAAAGAAACAATATGCACCAATACCAAGATGATAGGGCTGTTTGAATTATCTGAAAATGCTTTTATTTTATTTTTTAATATATTTTTATTGGTGCATTGTATTCAAACATCTCAATGGAATACAAGACTTGTGAGGCTATCCAAGCACACGTCACCCAATTAGCCGTTATCCAGTCCCCATCTTATTCCCGCCCCCTCCCTTGTTCCCATGCTTGATTTAGTGATTGACATGTTTAAGTATGTCATGTGCTTTAAAGAGTTTCCATCTTCCCCCTCTCATCCTCAGATAGGTCACCTTAATTGCTCCTCTTTAGGGCCCCTTCTTCAACTAGAGTTCCTCCTATTATCCACTTCTCCTTGGTTTTCACATAATAGGGAAAGCATCTGATTTTTTATTTTTTGTGTGTGACATTTCCCTGTAGATGCTGCACTGCAGGCTCTGATCCCGGCCTCGAAGGCCCCAGCACCAGCCTTGCCTCACAGCAGGCTCCAATCTCAGCCTAACTGGCCCCGACACCAGCCATGCCACATGGCAGTCTCAGATCCCAGCCTCGCTTGTCCTGGTTGTGGTACTAAGGGTGAAACCCAGGGGCTTTTCTACCTCCAAACTATACTCTCAGACCTATTTTATACTTTATTTGAAAACAGGGTCTAAGTTCCTGAGAGCTTCACTAAGTAGCTGAGGCTGGCTTCGAACCTGTATGTTCCTCCTGTCCCAGCCTCCCAAGCACTGGAATTACAAGCATGCGCCACCATGCCTGGCTGGCTCTGACAATGCTTTTAAAGCAGCTCTGTCAACAGTATTTCAATAAAGGCGAGCTTGGTAGCGCACATTTATCACCCAAGCATTTGGGAGGCTGAGACAGGAGGATGGTGGCTTGTGGACTGCCTCAGTTACTTAGTGAGGCTCTTTGCAATTCAGTAGAATCTGTTTCAAAATAAAGAATAAAAAATAGGGCTGGGGATGTAGCTCAGAGGTAGAATGCCCCTGGGTTCCATCCCCAGTAGCACAAAATAATTATGAAAATTAAAGACAAAAGTAACTTGAATTCTTCAAGAGGACTGACACTTTACTTACTGAGGGGGAGCAAGTGAAATAATAGTAAATTTTCTACCACAAACCATGGGAGGACACTCTAATTTTCCACCTAGGATTCTATACCCAGTGAAAATATCCTTCAGGAATAAAGAGGAAATAAGACAGTTTCAAATGAAAGAAAAAAAAAAAACAAAAATCTCCAGTAGCTGTACCCTAAAGCCATGGCTAAAGAAAAATTTTATATAGAAATAGAATGATAACAAACCCAGGCATGGTGTGACACACTTTTAATCCCAGTATTTGGGAAGCTGAGACAGGAGGATCACTGTTGGCGGACAGCCTCAGCCACTCGCCAAGGCCCTTTGCAACTCAGTGAGACCCTGTTTCAAAATAAAGAATAAAAAATAGGGCTGGGGGTATAGCTCAGAGGTTGAATGCTCCTGGGTTCCATTCCCAGTACCTCAAAAAAAATAGAATAATAACAGAAGAAATCTTGAAACATCAGAAAGAAGAGCAAAAAGAGTAAAAATATGAAAATACATAGGTAAATAAAATAAATTGTACTTATCTTGATTTTCCTAAATTGTATTTGATGGTTTAAGCAAAATATTTTAATATTGGCTCATGTGTTCATCAAGATATGTATAGGAAAATTTTAAGAAAATTGTATAATAAACAGAGAAGGATAAAGATATCTATAGGATGGCAGAGTTTCTATACTGATAAAATGTTGTGGTACTGAGGGTGGAACCCAGGGGCTTTTCTACCTGCAGACTATACTCTCAGACCTATTTTATACTTTATTTGGAAACAGGGTCTCACTAAGTTGCTGAGAGCCTCACTAAGTAGCTGAGGCTGGCTTCAAACCAGTGTGATCCTCCTGTCTCAGTCTCCCAGGTGCTGGGATTACAAGGGTGCACCACCACGCCCGACACTGACAATGCTTTAAAAGCTGTGTCAACAATACTTCAATTAAGCCAAGGTTGGTGGTGCATATTTTTAATCCCAGAGGAAAAAGAGAGAGAAGACTGAGGATAAATTAAAGATTATGTTTACTTAAATGGAAATAAAAATACAATTCAAAATGTACGGGTGCAGAGAAAGCAAAGCTTATCGCATCAGATGCAAAGATTAGGGAAGAAGCTTCTATATTAAGAAACTAGAGAAAATTGAATCAAAAGTAAATAAGGAGAAAGGAAAAATTACAGCACATACCGGTGAAATTTAAAACAGCATAATGATCAGAGAAAGTCAACAAGACCAAAATTTGACTGTTTGTAAATATCAGTAATTGATAATCCTGTAGCCAAGCTAACCAAGAAAAAAGACACAAATTATTAATTTCATAAATGAACCATTATTTCTTTCAGAAGATAATAAAAGATTAGCTGAACAACTCCATGTTACAAATTTGGTAAATTAAATGGAATAGTATCTTGAAAAAATCAACTACCAGAACTCATACTTGGATAAGTACATAAGTAGTCCTTTATCTATTAAAGAAATTGAATTAAGAATTGATTTTCTAAAAGACTATGTAAGTTCCAAGCCAAGATGGTTTTAGTGGCATCGTCTTCAAATTCACTGAAATTCTACCAAACATTTAGGTAACAATTAATCATTTAATGGACAATCATTCATTCTGTAAGGCCAACATTTCTCTAATATAAAAATCAGATACATTATAAAACAAGGAAATTATAAGCCAACATTTATCATGAGCATAGATGCAAAACCCCTCAACAAAATGGTAGAAAATAAAATCCAACAATGTATAAAAAGAATATTTATTTATTTATTTATTTATTTATTTATTTATTTATTTTGGTGGTACTAGGGATGGAACCCTTCTACTTCCAGGCTACACTCCCAGACCTATTTTATATTTTATTTGGAAACAGGGTCTCTTAAGCCAGCAAGGCTGGCTTTGAACCTGCTCCATCCTCCTGTCTCCGCCTCCCAAGTGCGGGGATTACAAGTGTGTGTCACCACACCTGGAAAAAAGAATTTATACACTACAGCCCATGGACATTTACTCTAGAAATAAATGACATGTTCTTTCAACATTTAAAAGTTAATCAATGTAATTTGTCACATGGAGAAGAAAAATCATATGACCATATCAAACCAATACCCATTCATAATAAAAAGCATTTGACAAAATCCAATACTCATTCATGATTAAAAATTTCCCAGCAAGCTGGGTGTGGTGTTGCACACTTGTAATACCAGTACTTAGGAGACTGAGATGGGGATGGTAGGTTCATGGCCAGTCTCAGCAACTTAGTAAGGCCCTACACAACTTAGTGAGAACCTATTTCAAAATTAAAAAAAAAGATAGGACTGAGGGTATAGTTAAGAGGTGGAAAGTCTCTAAGTTCAATACCCAGTACAACAAGCAAACAAACAACTCTCAGCAAACTATAAATCAAGTAAAATTCCCTCATCTTGATAAAAAGCACCTACAAACCCCTCTGCTAAAATCATATTTGATGTGAAACAGAATGTTTTCCCATTTAGGAACATTCAGGTTGGAGTTATTTCAAATTGGGAACAAGACAAGTATGTCCACTCTCCCCAGTCCTATTCAACACTTTCCTAAAATAATGAAAGAAAAATAAATAAAAGAATGCAGATTAAAACTATCTGTGATTGTTGATGACATAATTGTCTATGTACAACATTCTAAAGAATAAAAAAATTCCGGGACTTAAAACTGGTCATAACTAGTTTCCAGACTACAAGGTCAATATAGATAATTTAGTTGCTCCTACATATCACCAAATGAACAATTAATTACCCCCCAAAAAAAATCACTCAGATCCTGGCCAGAGTGGCACATATCTATAATGCCAGTGCTTGGCAGGCTGAGACAGGAGGATTGTAGGTTCAGAGGTCAGCCTCAGAAATTTAGTGAGACTGTCAGCAACTTAGAGAAGTCAAATTTCAAAAAATAAAGAAAGAAAGAGTTCCTCATTCCCCACATCCTCACCAGCATTTGTTGTTATTTGACTTCTTTATGCTTGCCACTCTCATTGGGGTTAGATGGAATCTCAGGGTAGTTTTGATTTGCATCCCCTTGATGGCTAATGATGTTGAACATTTTTTCATGTATCTATTGGTCATTGGTATCTCTTCATTTTGTGAAGTATCTTTTCAATTCAGTTTCTCATTTCTTAATTGGGTTATTCGTTTTGCTAGTGTAGAGTCTTTTGAGCTCTTTGCATATTCTGGATATTAGCCCTCTACCAGAGTGGTGGCTGGTAAAGATCTTCTCCCATTCTGTAGGCTTCCTCTTTAGGTTCTTGATGGTTTCCTTTGATGAGCAGAGACTTTTTAGTTTGATGCCATTACACTAGTTAATTCCTGTTTTAATGTCCTGTGGTTCAGAGGTCTGGTTGAGGAAGTTACTACCTGTGCCTGTAAGTTGTAGTGTTGATCCTATGCCCTACTCTAATAGGTTCACAGTCTCTGGTCTAATTTCCAAGTCTTTGATCCACCTCAAGTTGATTCCTGTGCACAGTGAGAGGTAAGGATTTAGTTCCATCTTTCTACAAATGGATAGCCAGTTCTCCCAGCACTATTTGTTGAAAAGGCTGTCTTTTCTCCAGTGTATGAGTTTGGCCCCTTTGTCAAAGATCAGTTGACTATAAGTAAGTCAAATAATAAGTGCTGGCAAGGATGTAGGGAAAGAACTCTTTTTTTTTTTTTTTTTTTTTTTGGTGGTAATGGGGTTCCTGGAAGCCCTTCTACCTCTGGGATACACTCCCACGGGCTACACTCCCAGACCCATTCTGCTTTTACTTTTTTATGTGAAAACAGGGTCTCTTAAGCCAGCAAGGCTGGCTCTGAACCAGCGCGATTGTCCTGTCTCTGCCTCCCAAATGCGGAGATTACAAGCGTGCGCCACCACGCCCTGCGAGGGGAACTCTTTTACACTGTTGGTGGGAGTGCAAACTAATTCATCAGCTATGGAGATCAGTGTGGAGATTCCTTAGAAAACTAAAAATGGATCCACCATAGGATCTGGCTATAACCCTCCTGGGTATCTTTCCAAAGGGGTTGAAATTAGAGAACTACAGTAACACATGCATATCCATGTTCATAGCAGCACAATTCGTAATAGCCAAAATATGGAACCAACCTAGATCTCCATCAACAGATGAATTGTTGGCAAGATTATGGGAAATACACACAGTGGAATTCTACTCAGCAATAAGGAAGAACAAAATCATGTCATTTGAAAGATGGAAAGACCTGAAGAAAATTATATTAAGTGAGATCAGCCAAGGACTGAAAGAGAAGGGACATATGTTTTCTCTAATATGCCCAAACTAGAGAGTATTAGGCATACCAGAAGAACTCCAGATAATGGAGGAGAAAACTCAGCAAAGCTAGAAAGGAAGGGTAGGAGAGGAAGAAGGTTGAGGTTGATTAATGAAGGAGCTACATTTGAATGTGTGTATAAGTGTGAATGTAGCATCATCAATCTGGACATTTCATTGTTGGGAGGGGGGAAGGGGAAGTGTGGGGGTACCAATAACTGTGATGTGAATCTGTAGTGTACCAATAAAAAATAAAAATATATAAATAAAAAGGTCTGGGGGGATGAAGAATCTCTACAATCTCTCTGGATTTGACCCCCAGTACAAAGGAAAAGGAAGGGAGGAAGGGAATGTAGGCAAAGGGAGAGAGATAAGGAAGAAGGGAGAAGAAAAGAAATAGTTGGACATAAATCCAATAAAATATGACTTCCGGAAGATGGAGACTGAGAAAAGCAGCGTTTTAGAGTCCTGCTAAAACTCAATCTCTGTTGCCACAAAATCAGCACTTTTCATAGCCAGAAAACACCATCAGCAGAGAAATAAAAAATGTAAACACAAGGGACAGAGACAAAAAAGACTAGAAGAACAGCCAGAGACCAGAAATCAAGCCTGCAATGCGGCAGTGGAGCAAGCCGACACCATCTTTCCTCACAATACCAGGCTCCAGAAAGGAAAGGTAAACAAGGAGCTGAAGTGAGCAGCTTCAGATCATTTGGGTGTAATTCAGCAGTTCTTTCAGCACAAAGAACACCTAAAATTCCTAGTGGTCAAGCTCATCACGCATTCCAGGGACTCAGAACAGAGCTCAAAAGCAGAAAAAAAATACGCCAGCCACATGGCTGAGGGTGTGGCAGCAGCACCATATTGCCAGCAGTTCGCCACACCCCGCCACAGCTCCAGATCTGTGCGCACAATAACCATTAGTGTAATTGCGGCCCCTAAAGGAGAAACCCCTGTACTGCACTCCCAGGGACTTGCATAGCTTTGATAATCTCATTGGGTCGGATATTTTGCAATCCAACTCAGTGAAGGAGTAGCAGTGGCAGAGATACCACACCCTAGCTGCAGCTCCCCATGGGAAAATGCCCAGCCCAGCACCCCCACAGTCTTGCACAGCCGCAATTAACTTCCTGGGTATGAGACTTTGAGATACAACCCAGTAAAGGAGTAGTGAAGTCTGAGATACCACAGACTTGAGATCCACAGCACCTTAAGTGAAGTCATAGTGACCCAGAAAAGGCACAAAATTCTGAAATCATGGGAAAGAGGAACAACAATGGAGCAATGAATGCCAACAACCCCACAACATCAGAACCTGATAACACAGAAATTCAGAGATCTCTAGAAGATCAAATCAGGAAAATAACTATTGAAATAATAGAGGACCTTCTAAAAGAATTCAGAGAGAGTCTAAAAGAGATAAAGGATGCAATCATTGAAGTAAAGGCCTCAATTCAAAGTATAAACAATCGATTAGACCACATGGAGAATAGAATCTCGCTCCTAGAAGATGATCACTCCAAAAATGAATGCATAGTTTCTAATTTAGAAAAAAAAATTGACAGTAGGAATTTGACATTGAAGAAATATGGGCCCATTTTAAGAGAGCTAACCTAAGAATGATTGGAATAGAGGAGGGAAAAGAAGGTGAAACCAAAGGAATCAATAATCTCTTCAAGGAAGTAATAGCAGAAAATTTTCCAAAAATAGAGCAAAAGGTCAATACACAGGTGCAGGAAACTTATAGAACTCCCTTTAGACGGGATCGGAGAAGAGGATCCCCACACCACATAATTGTCAAAATGACCAATGTGGAAGCCAAGCAGAATCTTAAAGGCAACAAAAACAAAAGGCCAAGTGACATTCACAGGCAAACCAATTAGAATCACTCCAGACTTCCCAAACCAAGTCATGAAAGCCAGAAAGGCGTGGAGTAACATATTCCAAACTCTGAAAGAAAACAACTTCCAGCCAAAAATGTCCTACCCAGCAAAACTATCTATCAAATTAGATGGGGAAATAAGAAGCGTCCATGACAAACAGAAACTGAAGGAATTTATGTCTTCAGAACCATTGCTAGAGAAAATACTCAAAGAGATTAATTACAAAGAAGAAATAGGTAATACACGCCAGAACCAGAGAAACAAGATTTTCCATCCAGCAGACATCTAAGCAAAGAAGAATATATTCATGTGTTTATAGTTTAAAATCTTTGGAGATTCATTATTTATTTCAGTCTTTTATCTATTTCTAAATTGTATTGTTTGCTTTTATTGTTGCTAATTTTTAGGATTTCTATTTGGAATATTAATATACCTTCAGATATAGCATTTGGAAATATTTTATCCCATTCTATCAGTAACTTTTAACTCTGTTTACATTGTATAAATTTTTTTATTTTTTAGGAAGTTTGTTTATTCTTTTGTTGCCTGTGCCTTTGAAATCATATCCAAGAAATCACTGCCAATTTCAATGTTGTGAAGTGTTATGACCCAGGTTTTCTTCTAAAAGTTTATAGTCTTAAGATTTATATTTAGGTCTTTTATATATTTCGAGTTAATATTTGTATATGTGTTAGGTAAGGGTCCAATCTTATTATTTTTCATGTAATTATTATCTTTTAACTATTTAGTGAAAAGATTATTATTTCCTTCACCAAATGTTCTTGGAAACTTTGTCAAAAATAACTTGACCCTATATGGAAGAATTTATTTCTAGGCTTTTTATTTTACTCCACTGGTTTATATATCTGCCTTTATATTTAAATAGTTTAGCAGTACTACACTTATTATACATAGTGTAGCAGTACTATACTATTTCAATTATTGTAGCTCTATAAGGTTTGAAATTAGAAAATGTACATCTACTAGCTTTATTCTTTTTTTGAGAGTGTTTTGGGTATTTAGAGTTCATATTTCTTGTTAGGATAGACTTTTTCTGAAAAAAAAAATGTACAATAGTTTTACCTTAAAAAAAAAAAAAAAGAAAAAATATCCTCTGTTAAGAAAGAAACCAAAAAGAAATACTGAAATGTTATTTCTAAGTGATCAAAAGTTTGATATAAGACAGATGAATCTGTTAGGTGAGATTATCATTGTTAATTTTGGATGAATTGCTATAATATTAGATGTCAACCACTAAGCCAAGCATGGGAAGGAGGGATGGGGAGGGAATGGGGTGGGGAGTGAGTAGGGTCTAACTGGGAGATGTGTGCATGTATGTCTACACAAGTTTTTATCCCATTTTGATGTATGAATACAGTGCACCAATAAAAAATAAGTAATTCTAATAAAATATGTACAATACCTGTATGAGGAATAAGTGGATAAATATTCTCTGCCCATCAATAGGAACACTAAATATTGTTGAGATGTCAGTTTTTCCTGACTTACCTGTAAATGCAACCACATGCCAACTGAAATGTGGCAAATTATTTTATGGTTATGAATACACTGATTCCAAAGTTTCTATAGAAAGATGAGTGACATAGAATAGCCCACAACACTGGCTAAAAAGAGCTAAGCCAGAGGACGGACACTATTGAGACTTAAAACAGTGACAATAATCAAGACAATAGGGTTTGGGGTACAGGGGTTTCTTTTATATCCCCATCTCTAGTTTTATATATTTTGGAAAGTTTTCATAATTAAATGTATTTTTCCCAAAAATTGGGAAAATTTTTCATAATGAAAAAGTTTTTTTTTAGATTTTCCTACTATGCAATCCTCCTTGTTTTCTCCATTCTACTAATAACCACACATTTTGTTTACAAGGTGGATCTTATTAATTTTACTGATTTTCAGTCATTTCTGCTTTAGTCATGATAACCCTTTCTGTTTTTCTAGAAAACAGTTTAATTTTGAACTTTTGCATTAAATGCTTAATTTAATTGTTTGGATTTCTTTTTAATCTCTTAATGTAAAACTATACATTGCTTTCTGAGCTCAAATTGAGGTAATTCTTAATTTTTTAATATGTGATGTGTTTATTATCTTTATTTTATGAATTTTCTTCATTTTCATTTTGAATTTGAAATATTGAAATGTACAATTTTTATGTGGTTAGATATTTTTATGGTTATGATTATTAATTCCTAATTCTCTTGAAGTATATTCAGGGGCTATTGTCTGATCTCCATGACTTTGTGTATATATTTAGAAAGTATTTGTTTCTTTCTTTCTTTGTGAACCTAGGGACATTCTACCTCTGAGCTCCACCCCCAGACATATTTTTTTTTTATTTTGAAACAGGATATATATATATCTTCTAAGCTAATATTTGTTATCTAGATTATATTACTAGTAGCTTACTCAGCACTTGTCTGCACTTGTCCTTCCCTATTTAGTTATGTCCTGACCACTTATTTTATTCAGTAATGTAGCCAGCTAAAAGGCAACATTTCCTAAGTTCTTTTTTTTTATTGGTACATTGTAGTCATACATCTTAATGGGGTACAAGATGGTAGAGGCATACATGCACACATCAGTCACATAGCTCAACCCCACCCCCCATCATGTTTGGCTTAGTGACTGACTTTGATATGTTTGTGAATGTACATTAGGGAGTTTCTCTCTTCCCCCCTTCTATCCCCCTCAGTTAGGCCTCCTTATTTGCTCATCTATGGTTTCTGCTCCTTTGTCTAGAGTTCTTCCTATAACTCATTTTCTCCCTAGCTTCTACATATTAGGGAGAGCATCTTACTTTTTGTAACTGACTAATCTTACTTAGCATAATGTTCTCTAGTTCCATCTGTTTTCCTGTAACTGATGTAATTTTGTTTTTCTTTATAGCTGAGTAAAATTCCATTGTGTACATATCCCATATTTTTGTAATCCATCCATATGTTGATGGACATCTTGGTTGCTTCCATAATTTGGCAATTGTGAATTGTAGGGCTATGAACATAAATATACATGCATTAGTTTAGTATTTTTGGTTTTCATTCTTTTGGGTAGATACCCAGAAATGGTATTGCTGGATCATATGGTAGATTTGTTCCCATTCTTCTGAAGATCCTCCCTCCATACTGTTTTCCAAAGTGGTTGCACTAATTTGCAATTCCACCAACAATGTATTAGAGTTCCTACTTCTCCACATCCTCATCAGCATTTATTGTTTGTGTTTTGAATTATTGTTATTCTAGTTGGAGTTAGGTGAAATCCCAAGGTAGTTTTGATTTGCGTTTCTCTGATTGCTAGTGATGTTGAGTATTTTTTCACATATTTATTAGTCATTTGTATTTCTTTTTTTGTGAAGTGTTTATTTAGTTCACTTGCTCATTTTTTGGTTGGGTTATTTGTTTTCTTAGTGCTGAGTTGAGTTCAGATTCTTTTAAACTAGTGGTGGCTAACACATTTCTTTTAGCTTCCACTAGCCACAAAGACATTTAAATAAAAATGTCTCATATTCTTCCTTGTGTAGGTACAACTTTTGTGTGTTGGCTTCCCTTTGATTATTTTTGTTTTTTTGTTTTTAAATTTTTTTTAATTTTAATTTTATTTTATTGGTGCCTTGTATTCATTCATCATATTGGGGTAAAAAACTTGTGTGTACATACATGTACATATCACTGATTTAACCCCTACCCAACTCCCACCCCATTCCCTCCCCATCCCTCCTTCCCTTGCTTGGCTTAGTGGTTGACTTCGATATGTTTAAGTACATTGTGTGTTTTAGAGATTTTTCTCTTCCCCCCTCCTTTCTCCTCCTTTAGGTTGCCTTGTTTGCCCCTCCATAGGATTTCCTTTTTCATCTAGAGTTCCTCCTATGACCCATTTCTCCCTAACTCTCACATACTAGGGAAAACATCTGATTTCTTATTTTTTGTGACTGACTAATCTCACTTAGCATAATGTCCACCCATTTCCCTGAAAATAACACAATTGACTTTTTTAATGGCTGAGTAAAATTCCATTGTGTACATATCCCACAGTTTTGTAATCCATTCATCTGTTGATGGACATCTTGGCTGGTTCCATAGTTTGGCTATGGTGAATTGTGCAGCTATGAACATAGATACACATGCGTTAGTTTGGTTTCCTATCTTTTGGGTAGATACCCAGAAGTGGTATTGCTGGATCAAATGGTAGATTTGTTCCCATTCTTCTGACTATTCTCCATACTGTTTTCCAAAGTGGTTGGACTAATTTGCAATCCCACCAACAATGTCTTAGAGTTTCCACTTCTCCACATCCTCGCCAGCATCTGTTGTTGCTTGTGTTTTGAATGATTGCCATTCTAGTTGGAGTTAGGTGAAATTCCAGGGTAGTTTTGATTTGCATCTCTCTGATTGCCAGTGATATTGAGCATTTTTCATACATTTATTGGCCATTTGAATTTCTTTTGTAAAGTGTCTATTTAGTTCATTTGCCCATTTTGTTATTGGATGCTTTGTTTTCTTAGTGTTGAGTTTCTTGAGTCCTCTGTATATTCTAGATATTAGTCCTCTATCGGTGGTGTAGGTGGCAAAAATCTTCTCACATTCTGTTGGCTCTCAATTGAGGTTCTTGACAGTTTCCTTTGCTGAACAGAAGCTCTTCAGTTTCATGCAATCCCACATATTGATTCACCTTTTAATTTGTTGTGCCTTTGGGGTCTTGTTGAGAAAGTGTTTGTCTGTACCTATGTGTTGCAGTGTTGGACCTATGCCCTCTTCAAGGAGCTTCAAGGTCTCTGGTTTGATTTCCATGTCTTTGATCCATCTTGAATTGACTTTTTTAAAGGGTAGAGAGTGGGATTAATATCCAATTTTCTGCATATGGTTAACCAATTTTGCCAACACCATTTGTGGAACAAGCTATCTTTTCTCCAGTGTATGTTTTTGGCCCCTTTGTCAAAAATAAATTGGCTGAAAGTATGTGGACTTGTTTCTAGGTCTTCTATTCTGCTCCATTGGTCTATGTATCTGTTTTTGTGCCAGTATCATGATGTTTTTATTTCAATGGCTTTGTAGTATAGTTTAAAGTCAGGTATTGTGATTCCTCCTGCATGGTTTTTGTTGCTGAGAACTACCCTGGCTATTCTGGGCTATTTGTTATTCCAGATAAATTTAAGGACTGATTTTTCTATGTCTGTGTTAAATCTGTAGATCAGTTGTGGAAGGATGGCCATTATAATGATATTTATTCAGCCAATCCATGAACATGGAAGATCTTTCCATCTTCTAAGATCTTCTTTGATTTCTTTTTTCAGTGTTTTATAATTTTCTTTGTAGAGATATTTTAATTCCTTGGTCAAGTTTATTCCTAAGTATTTTATTTTTTTGGGGGGGGGATATCCTGAGTGGAAGTGTTTTCTGAATGTCTTTTTCAGTGGAATTATGGTTGGTGTACAGGAATGCTTCTGAGTTTTTAAGATTGATTCTGTATCCAGATACTTTGCTGAATTTGTTGATCAGTTCTATAAGCATTTGGTTGAGTTTGTTGGGTTTTCTAAATATAGTATTATGTCATCTGCAAATAGTGAAAGTTTGAGTTCTTCTTTTCCTATTTGTACTCCTCTCATTTCCTTTTCTTGCCTTATTACTCTGGCTAGAGTCTCTAGTAATATATTGAAGAGAAGTGGTCATAATGGACATCTTTGTCTATTTCCTGTTTTTAGGGGGAATTCTTGAAGTTTTTCCCCATTTAATATGATGTTGTTGGTGGGCTTATTATAGATTGCCCTAATCATGTTGAGATATGTTCCTTCTATTCCAATTCTCTGCAGTGTTTTTATCATAAATGGATGTTGAATCTTATCAAATGCTTTTTCAACGTCTATTGAAATGATCATGTGATTTTTGTTCTTGGTTCTGTTTATATGGTGAATTCCATGGAGTGATTTTCATACGTTGCACCATCCTTGCATCCCTGGGATGAACCCTACCTGGTCATGGTGTATGATTTTTTTGATGTGGTTTTGAATGCGTGTTGCTAGTATTTTGTTTAATAGTTTTGCATCCAAGGTCATCAGAGATATAGGCCTGTGGTTTTCCTTCTTTGAACTGTCTTTATTTGGTTTGGGTATTAGTGTGATGTTGACTTTATAGAATGTATTTGGGAGAGTCCCAGTTTTTTCTATTTTGTGAAATAGTTTGAGTAGTATTGGAGTTAGCTCTTCTATAAAGGTTTTATAGAATTTATTTGTGAATCCATCTGGTCCTGGGATTTTCTTTGATGGTAAGCTCTTTATTGCTGTTTCAATCTCTTTGATTGTTATTGGTAGGTTTAAGTGTTCTATATCTTCTTGACTCAGTTTAAGAAGGTTGTATTTATCTAGGAAGTTATATATTTCCTCCAGATTTTCCATTTTGTTGGAATATAGTTTTTCAAAATAGTTTCTGATTTTCCTCTGGATTTCTACACTGTCAGTAGTAATTTCTCCTTTTTCATCCCTTATTTTCATAATTTGGGTTGATTCTCTTTTCTTTTTAGTTAGGTTGCCTAGTGGTTTATCTATCTTGTTAATTTTTTCAAGAAAGAAGCATTTGGTTTTGTTGATTTTCTGTATTTTTTATTCTCTATTTCATTAATTTCTGCTCTAATTTTAATAATTTCCTGTCTTTTACTGGCTTTGGGATTCGATTGTTCTTCTTTTCAAGGGCTTTGAGTTATGTTATTAGGTTATTTATTTGAAGACATTCTGTTTTTCTTATGTGAGCTGTCAGTGCTATAAATTTTCCTCTTAATACTGCCTTCAAAGTGTCCCAGAGGTTTTGATATGTTGTATCTTTATTTTCATTTGTTTCTAGAAATTTCTTGATTTCACCTTTTACATCTTCTATGACCCATTCTTCATTCAGAAGTGTGGTGTTCAGTCTCCACATGTTTATGTTGTTTCTCTGGGTCTTCTTATAGTTGATTTCTAGTTTCATTCCATTATGGTCTGAAATAACATGGGGAAATATGTAACATTTTTTAAATTTGCTAGTGCTCATTTTGTGTCCCAGTAGGTGTTCTATTTTGGAGAAGGGACCATAAGCAGCTGAGAAAAATGTAAACTCCAGTGTTGTTGGGTGAAGTATTCTATATGTGTCCAACAGGTCCATTTGGTTAATGGCGTTCTTTAGTTCTGAGGCATCTTTACTGATCCTTTGTCTGGAAGATCGGTCTAGTGTTGTGAGAGGTATGTTGAAGTCTCCCAGTATTATTGTGTTGGGATTTATGTGTGACTTCATGTCACAAAGAGTTTGATTTATGAAAGTAGCTGCACCTATGTTTGGGGCATAGATGTTGATTATTGTTATTTTCTCTTGCTGGATTATTTCTTTTACCAGTAAAATATGACCTTCTTTGTCTCTTCTAATAAGTTGGGGTCTGAAGTCTGACTTGTCTGATATCATTGTTGCTACTCCTGCTTGTCTCTGAGTTCCATTAGCATGTATTACCTTGCTCCAGCCCTTTACCTTGAGTTTTTTCCTATATTTACTTGTAAAGTGTGTTTCTTGTAAGCAGCAAATGGATGGTTTCTGGTTTTTAATCCATTTTGCCACTTTATGTTTTTTTATTGGGGAAACGAGGCCATTTACATTCAGTGTGATTACAGAGAGATAATTTTTAATTCCTAACATGTTAAGATTTTATTTCTGTTTGAGATACTGTTTATTCTTCTTTACTTAGTTGTCTGCTGGATGGAAAATCTTATTTCTCTGGTTCTGGCATGTATTACCTATTTCTTCTTTGTAATTAATCTCTTTGAGTATTTTCTCTAGCAATGGTTCTGAAGACATAAATTCCTTCAGTTTCTGTTTGTCATGGACGCTTCTTATTTCCCCATCTAATTTGATAGATAGTTTTGCTGGGTAGGACATTTTTGGCTGGAAGTTGTTTTCTTTCAGAGTTTGGAATATGTTACTCCACGCCTTTCTGGCTTTCATGACTTGGTTTGGGAAGTCTGGAGTGATTCTAATTGGTTTGCCTGTGAATGTCACTTGGCCTTTTGTTTTTGTTGCCTTTAAGATTCTGCTTGGCTTCCACATTGGTCATTTTGACAATTATGTGGTGTGGGGATCCTCTTCTCCGATCCCGTCTAAAGGGAGTTCTATAAGTTTCCTGCACCTGTGTATTGACCTTTTGCTCTATTTTTGGAAAATTTTCTGCTATTACTTCCTTGAAGAGATTATTGATCCCTTTGCTTTCACCTTCTTTTCCCTCCTCTATTCCAATCGTTCTTAGGTTAGCTCTCTTAAAATGGGCCCATATTTCTTCAATGTCAAATTCCTACTGTCAATTTTTTTTTCTAAATTAGAAACTATGCATTCATTTTTGGAGTGATCATCTTCTAGGAGCGAGATTCTATTCTCCATGTGGTCTAATCGATTGTTTATACTTTGAATTGAGGCCTTTACTTCAATGATTGCATCCTTTATCTCTTTTAGACTCTCTCTGAATTCTTTTAGAAGGTCCTCTATTATTCCAACAGTTATTTTCCTGATTTGATCTTCTAGAGATCTCTGAATTTCTGTGTTATCAGGTTCTGATGTTGTGGGGTTGTTGGCATTCATTGCTCCATTGTTATTCCTCTTTGATTTCAGAAGTTTGTGCCTTCTTTGGGTTCTTCCCTGGGTCACTATGACTTCACTTAAGGTCCTGTGGATCTCGAGTCTGTGGTATCTCAGTCGCCACTACTCCTTTACTGAGTTGTATTGCAAAATCTCAGACCCAGGGAGTCAATCGAGGCTGCTTTAGACTATTGGGGTGCCAGACTGGGCATTCTCCCACGGGGAGCTGTGACTATGGTGTGATATCTCTGCCACTGACATTCTCCCATTGGCTTGGACTGCAAAAGTCTCCGACCCAGAGAAACCATCTGTGCAAGTCCCTGGGAGTTCAGTACTGGGATTTCTCCTCTAGGGGCCGCAATTTGACTCACGGTTGTTGAGTGTGCCGATGGAGCTATAGTGGACTCAGTGAACTCGCTGCTGCTGCCGCTGGCAATATGGCACTGATGCCATGCCCTTGGCCATGAGGCTGTTGTGTTTCTTCTCTAGTTTTGAGCTCCGCTCTGAGTCCCTGCAGGGTGTACTGAGCTCTGCCCCTGGGAGCTTTAGCTGCTCCTTGCACTGAAAAAACTGCTGAGTTACACCCGGCTGTTCTGCAGCTGCTCACCTCAACTCGCTGTCCACCCCTCCTCTCTGAAGCCTGTTGAGTTGTTGAGTGTGCTGATCTGGAGCTGTCCAGTAAACTCGCCGCTGCTGCCAGCAGTATGGCGCTGCTGCCGCGTCCTCAGCTGTGAGGCCGGCGTATCTCCTCTCTGGTTTTGAGCTCCGTTCTGAGTCCCCCTCCTCTCTGGACCCTGGTACTGCAAGGGAAGATGGTGCCTGCATGGCTCCGCATTGCGGCTACAGCCGCGGCACTGAGGGCTGGTTTCTGGTGTCTGGTTGTTCTTCCAGCCCTCTTTTTCTCAGTCTCTTGTATTTACAGTTTTTTTTTTTTCTCTACTGATGGTGTTTTCTGGCTATGAGAGGCACTGATTTTGTGGTAATAGAGATCAGTTGTTAGTGAGACTTGTAAATGCCACTTTTCTCCATTGTCATCTTCCTGGGAAAAACAAACAAACAAACAAACAAAAAACCTTTGATTATTTTTGAAGGTCTTACTTTTAGTATACTTGTTCTTGACTATTGTATGTATTACGGAACTTGAACTAGGAATTATATTTTACTGAAAAGAATCAAAAGAATAGATGGAAAGAAACCTCTCTCTCTCTTCTCCCCTTCCCCCCATTTTGAGTTGCATATTTTAAATTGGATGGCATAATGTTCTACCCTCTCCTTGAGATGAATCTATGGTATTTTGACTAGTTCAGTCCTATTTGTTATTTTATCATTAGGGTGGAGGAAAGGGAGAGTTTCAGATGTTTTTATTCTACCATCTTAACTTGGAAGTCTGTATGAATACTTTAAATAAATTTCAATCAAAGTAATACAAACAAATGGTCACAAATCAAATCATGCAAAAATATTGTGTTAAGAAACAACTGAGCTCAGCTCCAGAGTGGCTTAACCTAAACCTTACACCCCAGGAGCATTTTTTCTTTTTCTTTGTAAATGGATAAGAAATTTACATACTGTGAAGTGCACAAGTCTTAAGTGTACATTTTGATGAGTCATGACAATTACATATTCCCCTGTATCCCCTTCTATTGAAAATATTTTCAGCACCAGAGAAAGATCTCTTAAGCAATTTGAAAGTTAGTTCCCATTCCACCCACCCTCACCCGGAGGCAATTCCTGTGTGGCTTTCTTTCACTATAGATTGGTTTGCCTACTATGGAAATTCATATAAATTGAATTATGCAGTATGTACTTTTCTAGATTATTTTTCAGTCAGTATACACTTTTCGGTGCATGTCAATGGTGTGTTACATTTTATTGTTATAAAATATTACAGTATCTGTTTTTTATTAAAATATATTTAATTATATAGTGATCATAAATATTTCTGTGGTAGATATTAACCACTGTCTATTTATATTATAATTTGTTTATCCATTCTCTAAATGATGAATAATTAGGTACTTCCATTTGAGGGCTGTTATAAATATAATTGTTATGAATACTTTTGTATGCATCTTTCTATGTACTTAAGTTTGCATTTCTCTTGAATAAATATCTAAAAGTGGAATTGGGGAGGCATAGAATAGATATATTCTCATATTTTTAGAAACTGACAGAACAATTTCTAAACAGGCTTTACCATTGTGTACATTATATACTACCTGTAACAAACTATGAGAGATTCTATTGCCTCATATCCTCAACAACATTTGGTGTAGTCAGTATTTTTCCTCTTTACTATTTTAATGACTTGTGGTATATGCCATTGTAATTCTAATTTGTATTTTCCTGATGACAAACAGTAAGCATTTTTTCACATGATTATGAACCACTTCTATGCCTTTTCTAAGAAATGCCTTTTCTAGATTTTTTTAGTTGATTTTTTAGTGAATAGTTTTTCTTTCAATTATTTTGTTGTAGAAATTGTTTGAGTATTCTGGATATAAGTCTTTTATCAGATAAATATTACAAGTATTTTCCCTAGAATCTGGCTCTCATTGTTTTTCTTTTTTTAAAATTATTTTATTGGTGCATTGAAGTCATACATCTTAAATGGTTTAAAAGAATTATGTACACATCATCCAATTAGCCCTTCCCCAATCCCCACCCCATTTTCTTAATGGTATCTTTGGATGAGTAATAGAATTAACTTCAAGAAATAGAATATTTAATTTTTTATAGGTAGTGAATCCTAGCTAAGAAACTATTAGCTTACCCATGTTTTCTTCTTAAAGATTTTTGCTTTTATAACCTTTTCTGTGATATATTTCAAGTTAATTATGTGTAAGATAGAAGGAATGGGTCTAGGTTCATGATAGAGAGATGATAGATGATAGATAGATAGATAGATAGATAGATAATAGTCAATTTTAGTACTGTTGGTTGAAAAGACTCCTTTCTCAAGTAAATGGATGAGATCAATATCACATCATCTTAATTATTATAGCCTTATAGTATATCTTGATTTATCTAGTTGCTTTCAGATATACTAGATTAATTTTTCTCTTTGTTCTTTCAAAATTATTTTGGCTCTTCTAGGTCTTTTATGTCAAATTCAGTCATTAAGCCAAACATGAGTAAGCGGGAGGGGGATGGGAATGGGGTGGGAATCAGGTAAGGGCTCAATGAGTAATGTGTGCCTGTATGCCTTTAACATCTCGTACTCCATTAAGATGTATGACTACAATGCACCAATAAAAAAAGAAAATGAAATAACCTGAATAACTAACAAAGTCAAAAGAATTCTACAACAAGGTTCAAGAAGCAAGCCAGTTAAAGCAGAAAAAACAACCACTAATTTTTATTTTTGACATGAATTGGACCTTTGTCACTACTAGATATTGTTATAGTTACTTTAATGAGTTATTTCTGCCCCTTCATCCTTATATTGCAGACTTCTGTGTCTAAGTCTTTGGCAGCAATGTTCAGTGGCAGAATTTTAAAAATCCTAGGAGAGATTTTATCCATTTAAATTCTACATTTGAAGCTGTCCAACCGAGTCCCATCTATTCTGCAAACAATGCGAACTATTCTCTAGAAAAAGAAACAGGTTGGATAATAAGCAGCCAAAATTAAACAAATAGAAACAAATTTAAATAGCCAACAACTTACTTCTCTGACCTAAAGTTCTAAAGACATCTAGTTTGTCACTCCACTCTCCACTTTTAAAATTGCTCTTTTGCAGACCTAAAAAAAGGAGGAAAGAGACCAAAATAGTAAGTAAATGAGATTGGGGGAAGGAAGAGGAAAAGAAAAGGAAGATATGGGGTAGGAAACAGACCAAATAATATTATGTATATATATGAATGCATCACGATAAATATAACTATTATATATAATTGTAATGCACAAATAAAATTAATTTAAATAATAAAATGCAAATCTTAGGATATTCAGTTCTATCTGTATTTTCCATACCTCATTTTAGAAAAAAACTAAACTCTAAGGCCTTTAGCAGTATGGCAGTAATAATATAATGAAACAAACTGGGTCACCTTATATGTAAGCATATTTCAAAATAGGAACATACAGAGATTAGTTACTTAAATTTGTAATTTAAAGCAGGCTAAAAATAAAGTTTTTGAATATGTAAAAATAATAAAATGTTCCAGGCATGGTGGCACATGCTTGTAATCCCAGTACTTGGAAGGCTGAGATTGCAGGTTTGCTGCCAGCCCCAGCAGCTTAGTGAGACCCTCTGCAATTTAGTGAGACCCTGTCTGAAAATAAAAAATAAAAAAGGGCTGGGGTTAGAATGCCTCTGGGTTCCTTCTCAGTACTTCAAAAATAAAGCGATATAACAAGTGAAAAAACAAAACTTGATCTTTTGGGTTTTTTTTTAGTCAAAGATTTGATAAAGATTAATGCCAGTCCGATTTGCATGCCTTTGCTTGTAAACTGGTTTATTTTTCCTTTTTTTGCCGAAAATGTGATGTTTTTATTCCTTGAAATGCCAAAATTTCATAAGGGATACATGAAAAGACTTCCCAATATGAAATAATCATTTCATCCAGAATCTAATTTATTGTATTATATATGAAATACTCATTGTTGTTGCTCCCTAAATATTTACCTGTTGGATTTTTAGTTTAAAAGAAACACATGAAGTCTCTATTTGAATCTCTTTTTATAACTGGTAGAAATAAAACTGAGATTTTTTTTTTTTTCAGTCGTACTGGGGTTCCTGGAAACCCTTCTACCTCTGGTTTATACTCCCAGACCTATTTTTATATATTTTTAAAAATTTGGAAACAGGGTCTCTTAAGCCAGCGAGGCTGGCTTTAAACCAGCATGATCCTCCTGTCTCTGCCTCCCAAGCGCGGGAATTACAAGCGTGTGCCACCACACCCGGCTAAAAATGAGATTTTTAAGGGTACATTAATTTTCTTCAATACTGACATATAATATAGCTTTTATTTTTATATGACTAAAGCATCCATTCTGAAAATGCATGGTTTCCACATTCTGAGACACTTATTGAAAGAAACTAAAACGTTTGTCTTATAAAACAACTTTAAAATACTATAATAACTTTTATATTCTTTTTATCATTATATGCCACTTTCATGCCAGTTTTTTGACTCTTACATTGACACTGTGCAGGCATTTGATTTAATTTTCCCTCAAACCATTTACCTATAATCAATAAGCCCCTATAACCGATTAATAAGCAAAATTCTGCTCATCTACCAAATATATGTAAGTGAGAGTAAGTTGCTAAGATAGCTGTGTATTTAATTTTTTCTTTAAATTTTAAATTTATCATGGATTTTTAAAAATTTCTTTTTCACAACTCCCAATTTTTAGTTATTTTGGTCCTCCTTCCCCTCTTGCCTCTGAAATAGTGCAGGTTTCTTGTGAAAGCAGAGTACTGCAGTTTCAAATTTCCCATCTTTAAACTATATTAGGCAATTTATGGGGTCGATTTTTGAAGCCAATTGTAATAGTACATTTAAGATTCTTGGATGAGGTAGTGTTTAATAAATAAGATTTTCCTGTTCCAATGTAGAATGGCTGACTGCTTACTATGAAGGGAAATTTAAGCTACTCTGTTCAAGTATGTTCTACATAAAGCAGATAAAATTTAATTTTTTTTTAGAAAAAAAGTTTGTTGTTTATTTACTAGGGTGATCTAACCAAATAACAATTAGTCCAGCATTAATAATAAAAATAGAGAACTCTGGGCCCCGGGCCGAACTGCCGGTAGCACGCCAGACCCCTGGAGAAACCGGGCCCAGTGAGACGCTGGGTTCCGGGCAGGGGTCGCGCAGAGCACGCCAGCCGGGGCCCGGGTTGCGGGACCCTAGGCCCCAGGCGGAGTAGTGCAGATCACTCTGGACCCATGGGGAAACCGACCGGGTTACAGTGCTACTGAGTGAGTGCCTGATCCCACTACCTCCTCAAACCACATATACTGTCTTCTCTTATTAAAAAAAAAAAAAAAAAGGAACAGAAAAAGAAAAAGAAAAAGAAAAATATCGGAGAGGAGGTAAGAAAGCCATTATGGATGCCAGGACACTGGAGATGCAGACAAAACTTATCTAAATGCACTGGAACCTATGGAAAAATTCCCCGTGAAGGAGGACTGCTATTTCTCTATATTGTATATTGTTAAGAATCTCGGACATCACCTGTAAGGAGAGAGTTTAGCAGAGACCAAGGAGAAAGGCGGTGTTGAAAGAGGTCTCCGCAATGGTGGTGGAGACTTGTATTCAGGAGAAGCAGAAACCGGATCCTACCAACCTTATTTTTTTGGAGAAATTACACCAAATGTCGAATGCTACCATCACGCATGCTTAGGAACACTGGACAATATTCAGAGTGGAAAAAAGCCTGGGAAGGATTTGAAATGGTGGAGGCAGTGGCAATGGCAGTGGCCAATACTCAAGGGAGGCACACATCTGATATATTACAAATGGAACCTTTGAAATAATAACCACAGAGATAGTGATCGGAACCTGCTGAGGGGTTAGGCGGGCGCCGGGGCCAGGGGCCGACATCGGAGCTTGCTGTGAGGCAAGGCCACTACTGAGGCCTCCGTGGCCAGGTTTGGAGCCTGCCGAGGGTTTAGACCGATGCTGGGGCCAGCAAGGCCGGCATTGGAGCCTGCCATGAAGCAAGGCCGGTACTGGGGCCTCCGAGGCCGGGATCAGAGCCTGCCGAGGGGTTAGGCCGGTGCTGGGGCCAGCGAGGTCAGCAACGAAGCCTGCCATGAGGCAAGGCTGGTACTGGGGCCTCCGAGGCCGGGATTGGAGCCTGCCAAGGGGTTAGACCGGAGCTGGGGCCAGTGAGGCCGGCATCGGAGCCTGCCATGAGGCAAGGCCAGTGCTGGGGCCTCTGAGGCCGGGTTCGGAGCCTGCCTTGAGACAAGGCCAGTACTGGGGCCTCCGAGGCCAGGATAAGAGCCTGCTGAAGGGTTAGGCCGGTGCTGGGGCCAGCGAGGCTGGCATTGGAGCCTGCCGTGAGGCAAGGCCGGTACTGGGGCTTCCAAGGCCAGGATAAGAGCCTGCCAAGAGGTTAGGCTGGTGCTGGGACCAGCGAGGCCAGGTTCAGAGCCTGCCATGAGGCAAGGCCGGTACTGGGGCCTCTGAGGCCAGGATTGGAGCCTGCTGAGGGGTTAGGCCGGTGATGAGGCCAGTGAGGCTGGCATTGGAGCCTGCCGTGAGGCATGGCCGGTGCTGGGGCCTCCGAGGCTGGCGTCGGAGCCTGCCGTGAGGCAAGGCCGGTGCTGAGGCCTCCGAGGCTGGGATCAGAGCCTACCTTGAGGCAAAGCTGGTACTGGGGCCTCGGAGGCCAGGATAAGAGCCTGCCAAGGGGTTAGGCCGGTGCTGGGGCCAGCGAGGCCGGCACTGGAGCTTGCCGTGAGGCAAGACCGGTACTGGGACCTCCAAGGCGGGGATAAGAGCCTGCCGAGGGGTTAGGCCGGTGCTGGGGCCTCTGAGGCCAGGATAACAGCCTGCCGAAGGGTTAGACCGGTGCTGGGGCCAGCGAGGCCAGCATCGGAGCCTGCCGTGAGGCATGGCCAGTCTGCGGCCTCCTAGTCCGGGAGTGGAACCTGCCGAGGGGTTAGGCCGGTGCTGGGGCCAACAAGGCCCGCATTGGAGCCTGCCATGAGGCTAGGCCGGTGCTTGGGCCTCCGAGGCCGGGATTGGAATCCTGCCAAGGGGTTAGGCCGGTGCAGGGGCCAATGGCCAGCATCAGAGCCTGCCGTGAGGCAAGGCCACTCCTGCGGCCTCCAAGGCCGGGACCGAAGCTAGCTGAGAGATTAGGCCGATGTAGGGGCCAGCAAGACCAGAACCGGGGGCCTCCCATGAGGCAAAGCCGCTGCTTGAGCCAGCGAGGTCTGGATCAGTTCACTGAGTAGCCAGGCCACTACTGGGACCGTCAAGAGTGGGATCGGTACTTGCAACGCAGCATGCACAGAGAAATATCGCAGAAAATATAAATCAGATGCTTTTCTTAATCAGCAATAACTAGGAGGAAAGGGGCAACAGGAAGAGGTCAAGTTATAGAAAGGGCCCTATAGTGAAGCAACTAATGTGACCAATCAGAGGGTATGTAATAGTGGAGGACGGAGCCTCTTTAAAACGCAGGAGGCTGCCGGGCGTGGTGGCGCATGCTTGTAATCCCCGCGCTTGGGAGGCAGAGACAGGAGGATCGCGCAGGTTCGAAGCCAGCCGTGCGCGCTGGCTTAGGAAACCCTGTTTCCAAATATAAAATGTAAAAAGAGGTCTGGGAGTGTAGCCCGGAGGTAGAAGGGCTTCCAGGAACCCCAGTACCACCAAAAAAAAAAAAAAAAAAAAACAAAACAAAAAAAAAAAAACGCAGGAGGTACATAAACAAATGTATCAAAGTTAATCACCACCAAAGAAGAGTGGGATGGAGGGAGGGGGAGGGAATGGGATGGGGGCTGGATGAGGGCTAATTGGATGATGTGTGCTTGTATATCCTCTCAAGTCTTGTACTCCAATGTGATTAATATATGACTACAATGCACCAATTTAAAAAATAAATAAATTAATTAAAAAAAATAATAAAAATAAATGTTTCTGGTTTCTTATTTTTAAATTTTATTTTGTTTAGAATTTTTTATTTTATTTTATTTTAAAAATATTTTATTGGTGCATTGTTGATGTACATCTTAATGGACTACAAGATGAGAGAGGCATATATGCACACATTACTCAATTAGCCCTTACCCAATTCCCACCCAATTCCCTCACCATTCAGTTTTAAAGTAAACTTTCCTATAAATGTCAACATCTTTCTAGTGAATTTATCACTAATAATATTTTTAAACTTTTATTGAACTGTATTTAAAGTTTTATTTTCTTCTTAGTGTTTCAAAAGAACAACAGACCTTGCTCTTACCTCTAGTGTTCACTAGATTTTTTTTTTTCATTGAAAGAATGATCTTGAAAGCATTTCATCTTCTTTTGTGTAATAACACTTAACAATGACTTTGGAATTGGTGTAAAAGTGGCCAGCGTTGATTTGCCAGAGTCAAAACCTAATGCTTCCCCTTTTTTCTTTCTCCAGCCTAAATATTGCTTTGCAGAGTTTCAAGTTTCTTAATTCTCTGTTTTTATGGCTTTGTTTCAAATTAACTTTTCCCAGAACTGGTTCTACAAAGCCCTCTCAGCCACCCTCATGCCAAGTGGAAGGGTAGGAGAGGAAGAAGGCTGAGGTTGATTAATGGAGAAGCTACATCCGAATATGTGTAAAAGTATGAATGTAGCATGGTCAACCTGGACACTCATTGTTGGGAGGGGGGAGGGGAAGTGGGAGGTGGTACCAAGCACTGTCTGAATGTATGCCAATTTCAATATGATCCACATAAAAATAAAAAAAATAAAGAAAATCTACCTCTGCTTTATATCTTTAAGAAAATACCACCTTTATATAGATATATTTTATGTAAAACCAGGTTAAAGTAACCTTCCTCACCTCCAGCTCGAAAATCATCTGCCCTCTTTTATAAATTCTGAAATAAAACCCTAACTTCTCTGAGTGTATTTAAATACACTCCTGTCAAACTAATAAGTCTTTTTTTTCTGGTTCTACATGTACATTGTTCTTTAATTATAGTGATTTTCATTATTAGTGACTAACACAGATCTTTATGGTCATGCTATTATTCCATCTCCACCCTTCTACATTTTTCACTTAACCAAAAACAACTTTTCTTTTTTCTCTAGAAAAATGGATCTAGAACAGTGTAGCCAATCTTCTTGCAGGCTAACTCCTCTACTGCATATTTTCTGGCTATATTAAATTTAGAAAAAAATTGTTTCATAAGACTGTAATTAGTTTAAACTTGGTTTGCAGGTTACTTCTGATATGTATGTTTATACAATAGCATACGTTTTATTGATGAAAGAGCACATGTCTTTTTGGACCAATAACTTAATATGAATAAAAAGCCAGTATTCTTTTCCCCTGGCTTCAGATATCATGTACTGTATTCTACGGATACTCTCTAAATTGTATTAGTCCTTTCAATGGCTTACTAGTAGCAGAAACTCAAAATTTATTTTTTAATAAATGGGAAAGTGAAGTAAATAAGCCCTTGGGAGTCAAAAGTATTAACACCATAAGGGATTTCCCCTTGGAGCCACATAAGAAGAACCTACAGTTCAGAGTTGAAAGTCTAATAGCATGAGTAATGAAGCAAGTGTGATCTGTCTTAAATGTATTTACACACTTATGAAATGTAAGCTTGGATCATGTAGAGTCCATAAATTAAATAGCAAAGGAGGATTCCAAGATGAAATCACTATATTACATAGGAAAGCTTAATTTATCAACTTCAAAATTCCCAAATACTGTCTTTTTATTTTTCAGAATCCAGTTGCTTGTTTTGGTGTTTGGCCCAATGAAAGATATCTCAGGAGATCACATTTTACAAGTGAATGCAAATATACGAAGCAACTTGATGGTCTGGAGTTTATACTTAAACAAGTTGTATTATCCTGGTTTAATTATGTTACTCATAATGTAGACAAGTTATATATTTTTTTAAAAAATTCTAGTCTCAGAAGCATAGAAACTAGAACGGTGGAGTCACATGAATCTATAGAATCAGCCCTGTTAATTCCATACAGATGTCTCAGTGCATTCCTGTAAATTTTCAGACTGAAAAGGAAATGTTAGTTACACCCTTCCCTTTTACAGCCCAGGGAAAAATGTTTCACATATTGTACATATGTTTAACTAACAGGGGAAAAAAAGACAGAAATTAAGTAATGATCACTTGGGGCTTATACTCTTAATATAAAAGAACAAGTGTATTTAAAGCTCAGCACACAATTCTTTTACAGATACTAATTCCTACATTTCGAAATATAAAAACATAATTTGTATTTTTAAATAGTGATTTGGGGAAAGGATGTATTGCAGAAAATTTATGTTCATTCCTAACATGCCAAGGAATACAGTCGTCATGTGGTTATGTTTACAGTAACCACAGGAGGACAGATATGATTGTTCATTATAGATATTGACAAGGGCAAAGACATCACGCACAGTGTCTAGTATTGTATTAACTGCATTGCTTGGATTTTTGGCTGGTGTCTCTGAATTCTCCAAACCAACATGTTTCAAATGGCTTATTAGCTACTAGACCCATTTGCAGATGGACCAGTGGACCCAATTGCACTTAGCCAGGACTTGAAGAAATCTTAAGTATCACCCAGGAGAGGCAGACCCATAGCTGCTGGTCATTTCTTTTTAATAACCTTCTTTCCACTGAGTCTGAATTTGACTCTCAAACCTTTCTCAACAGGTAACCATTATCACTTAAACAGAAATGGCAAATGACAAGGGAATGTTTATCTTCCTTAATTTAGTCTAGCTCTCTAATTTTCTGATGTGTAGACTGAGGCTTAGAAAAGTCAAGAAACTGTTCATAAAACTTTATCCTGAAAAATGTCAGAAATAGAACCAGAGTCTCTGAATCTAGCCCTGATTATTACTTACATGCCAATAGTGCTCTAGTGAGTAGAATAATGGGATTTGCCCAATAAGAATTTATTAATCAACTAATATCTAAAGGCTACCAAAACCTGGCATTTCCTGCAGTACCAAAAAAACCCACCATAAATGTAGAACCATGAATAGAATCATGAAATTAGACCTTGCTATCAGAAGCTAGAATAGTTTTCAAGAAGTATAGTACTTACAAGGGCAGATGGCTCTGAGTCATGCTTAAAACATTTGAGGGAAGTGTAGGTGCAAATCTTGGAAGAGGAGAAATGAAGGGAGTTTTCAGGGGCTGGTTTCCAGACTCCCAAAGTCCTATGTTTGTCCCGTGGAGCTGGGAGAGATTCGTTTCCCTCGTCTAGTTTGTTTGAGTTTGTCAACAGGAGGCAGAGATCTGTTGTGCACATATGTTTAGACTGGAGAGGCCCTGTCAGCAAGCCTTGTAACAAGGTTCTGGAAACACAGTTTCAGAAGTTGAAATCACTTAGAGAAGTTTAGTTCAGGAATGGCATGTGCCTAAGCATCGTAGGTAAAGCCCAGACTAAGGTGACCAGCCCAAAGGACTCTCAGTTATTCATAGCTGCCTGGCTGACTCAGGGAGGCCAGCGGCCCTAGGTGTGTGATTCAGCATCCTACACCTGGCTCTCTCGCAGAGTGAGATATTGGAGAAGAGTTGGAATTTGAGGCAACCAAATGCTCAGCTAGAAGAACCAATATGTGCGGACAGATGCATGATACAACTGTAGCTCACTCTGGATTGATTTGAGGGAGAAATTATTGTTTCTCCTTCAAGTAATGACCAGATTTTGCTGAGCCTTCTAGGTGAGCTTTGGGCTATCCCATTGGAGCCGGCAGGTAGAGGACACTCTGAGAAAAGGGATGTAGGGAAGGAATGGGAGAGGTGGGGGATGCACAGATGTGAAAAGGGCCTTGGGCAGTAGAAAAAGTTTAGAAAAAGGACTATTAATCAAGATGTGGGCAACATATAAGAAAATCATACCAAATAGTGTAGAATCCCTGCATTAGTAAGAGAGAAGGCATCGCTGGGTCTGAATGGAAGGTCTAGTTCTCAAAATTGGGAGCTATAAAGATTGTGATAAAAGGTCGGCCTTTTAAAAGGGTGAAATCTTTAAATGTGGGATGTGGGGTAAAGACAATATGGATAACACTGCAGGGCAGGGCTGGGGGAATTAGATCCCTTCCCTGCTCTCACCTCCTGCTGGAACTTGCTCTTCACCATGCGGCAAACACAGCCCAAGAAGGGAGTCAGTACCAGTCAACCTAAGTCACAGGCAGGGCGGAGAAGGGAGCAGGTATATAGGACCTAAAGTGAAATGGAAGACAGTCTGCTCTGATCGTGGTAGATGTTTAGAAAGCTTTGCTCTACCATGTGGGATGTCAACCACTGCTCCATTCAATCCCCAAGAAAATGTCAGTGAAAACCAACTGATCAGTGTTTAGCTTTATTTTATGATCCTAAGTTTAAGGCAGGTGCCACATGAGGTTTAATTAACAAAACTCAGTTGAATTTGGTTACTACTATTTGAGAGACATTTAGATAACTGTTTTTTTTAAGAAATAAGAAAGGACTCTTTCCAATTAATTTATTCATAAAGAAACCCAATGTATTAAAAATCTTAAAGCTGGGTGTGGTGGCATATGCTTATATTCCCAGAATTTGGGAGGCTGAGACAGGAAGATCACAGTTTGCAGGCATCCTTAGCTACTTAGTGAGTTTCTTTGCAACTCAGTGAGCCCCTGTTTAAAGTAAAGAATAAAAAATAGGGCTGGGGGTGTAGCTCAGAGGTAGAATTACCCTGGGTTCGGGTTCTATCCTCAGTACTGCAAAAAAAAAAAAAAAAAGAAAAGAAAAAAAAAAGAAAAATATTTCTAGAACTCTCTTCCTATTGCAGGTACAATTAAGACTAAATTGGGGCTTACGGCTGTCAGGGCTGTTGAGTTTATGACTAGCGTGCTCTAGAGCTAGAACCCAACATGTATAGGTAGTTGTTGGGCAGACTAGCTACTCAATGATAAACTTAATCAAACAAATATAAGAATGAATATGTATTGAATGGTTCTTGACTCAAGTCAGTGCCTGCTTCTTAGGAGACAGCCATAGAGTGGCACACCACCGTCTGGAAGCAGAGGCCCTTCTTCCTTTCACTGTCCCCTTGGGTCTCCTGTTCCACCTCACAGTGCTTAGTTCCCATGACTACAGCCAGAAGCAGGCGGGAGAGGGCTGCACTTCTAGACCTAGAGGTCCAAGGAAATGTGCCTCACTATTAGAAGGCTACCTGTTTCCTCCTTCCCAAACCTATGAAGAACTCAAGCACCTCCATTTATTCTCTTGAAAATTCTTGTCTGTTTGAAGTAAGGAGACCTTTAGTGGTTCATCAGGATGGACAGCAAAAGAGAAGGCTCCGGGGAGATGTAGTGACAAGTTGCCTTTTTTTTTTTTTTTTTGGTACTGGGGGTGGAACCCAGAGGCTTTCTACCTCCGGGCTATACTCCCAGACCTATTTTCTATTTTATTTGGAAACAGGGTCTCACTAAGTTGCTGAGAGCCTCACTAAGTAGCTGAGGCTGGCTTCAAACCTGTGCGATCTTCCTGTGTCAGCCTCCCAAGCGCAGGGATTACCACCACGCCCGGCAATAAGTTGCCTTTTTAATGACTTTTAATGATGTCTTAATAGTCAGTGCTTGTCTGTTAAACATTGTTGAGACTTTGAACATAATTTGGCAACAGTTTTTCTACAATTTCTGTTATTTCCACCATTGCTTTTTTATGATAAATACAGATGTCTCTATACTTTTGCCAATTTATTTGATAGTGTGCTTAAAACTGAACTAAACTCATAAGAATCCACTCTCTTATTATCTTTGTGTCAAATGCTTTATGGAGCAATACATCAACCTAGGCAGACATGTTATACAATATATAAACATCCTTTCTCATCTCCCCATGAACCATACAGATCCCATGCATCTTTGCCCAAGAACTAATTTTTCAAATGCTTAAAGTGCAGTTTTCCTGCCACTGACCCTTTTTTTTTTTTCCTTTAGTACTGGGGATTGAACTCAGGGGCATTCTATATTTAAGCTACACCCCAGCCGTATTTTTTTATTCGTTATTTTGAAACAGGGTCTTATTAGGTTGTTAAGCTCCTCACTAAGTAGCTGAGGCTGGCCACAAACCTGTGATCCTCCTGTCTCAGCCTCCCAAGTACTGGGATTACAAACATGCCCCACCACGCCCAGCTTGCGACTGACTTTCCAACTCACGTTACTAATTGTATTTTTGTGAGCCTATTCATCTCTTAAACTTCTCCTTATTAACTGTTAGTGTTTAATATGCTTATCTCCAGAAGCATGCTATTCTTTCATGTACAATGTTATAACTTATTTTCCAAAAATTTTAAATATATTGTAAATGTTAGAGCAAATGCTAAGTCAAAGGTTTTTTTGGCATATTTTTTTATTTTTATTAACTGTCCCCTTTATATTAGCCTCCTGTTATATACCTGCTTGGAGACAACTATAGGGGCTCTTATCCCTTAAAATTATTCCATATTTTTTATTTTCAACAAATTTTCCTACCTGCCCAGCCTCAGAAAGCAACAAGCTCACCAGGTCCTCCTGACTGACAGACTCCAAGCCTTATGATTCTCCATCATTTGTACAACTCCATTTGGCCCACAGAAAATATAAAAGTTGTCCTCCTGATCTGAATAAATTACAAGTGAATGTGCTTCTATGTAGCTAACTTGGCTTTTTTTTTTTTTTTTTTTTTTTTGTACTGGGGATGGAATCCAGGGGCATCCTACCTCTGAGCATCCCCAGCCCTTCTTTGTATTCTTTATTTTGAAACAGTATGTCACTGAGTTGCAAATGGCCTCAATATGTAGCTGAGGCTGTCTGGGAACCATGATCTTCCTGTCTCAGCATCCCAAATCCTGGGACTACAAGCGTGCACCACTACACCTGGCTTCTAACTTGGCTTTTAAAAGTCCATAGAAAACAGGACATTTCAACTGTGACCAATGTAAATCTTGGAAGCTATCACTCCCATTCTTATAAGAATAAAAATACTCAATAAACTAAAACCTAGGGTTTCCTTAGACTCATCAAAGAATCGAGGTCCCAGGAAAAACTGTCACTGTGAAATCTAGAGAGACAAAGTAAATACAGAAAAATAACAGTCAAGATCAATTTACTTGGAGCAGAACCCAATGTAGCTATTAACTGATAGGAACATAAAAATAGTAACTTGATGAATTAACAGAGGCCAAGTGTGAATTAGATTGAGAGCAATAAACCTATGGGGATCTGGTCTTATGGGGTCTCAGTCCTTTGGTGGCTCTTACCTCTAGTAACTGTACTGGATTCCCATGGTTAAGATTTAAGAAAAATCTTTTATGTCGCAGGCAGCAAAAAAATAACTATTCTGAAATATTCAATTTTGTGTTAGGCAAAGACCTACTGTTCAAGGAAATAGATTGACCTAGAGCCTTATCTGACCTGGGAAAGGAACATACATGTTACTGCCTTGGGAGAATCTCTGTTCACATGTGTAAGCGTTTTTCTTGTTGAAGTGTTTTTCTTGGTGTGAGCATTTTACTTTGTGCAAGTGTTTCTCTGGAGTATCTGTACCAACTTCATATTGTCACTGGCACTAAATGAGTGGCTTAGGCTCCTGCTTTTCTCCTTGTACAGAGAGCTTATAAGTCACTAATATTATGCAAAATATCAAGTGATCATCTGTGTTTGCTGAGGAACTGAAGCCTAGGCCTTCTGTGCCTTCAGTTCCACTTACTATATCAGGTTTTGCTTTGTTTTATTTTGGTTCTATTATGGTATTTTAAAAAATGGCTAGCTTTAGTGTGTGTGTGTGTGTGTGTGTGTGTGTGTGTGTGTGTGCATGTGTGTGTTACTGGGGATTTAACCCAGAGGTATTCTACCTCTGAAGTATACCTCTACCCAATTTCATTTTTTATTTTGAAACAAGGTATTGCTAAGTTTCTGAGGCTGGCCTTAAACTTGTGATTCACCTGCTCCAGACTCTCAAGTACTGACATTTTAATTTTATATTTACTCTTAATTGTTACATATTTGAATAGAGAACATTTGCAAAACATGGCCATCAACAGCCCTGAACTTTGATTCTGTTCATCTTCTTCCTTTGACCACCAAACTCTTTCCCCTTGTCCTATCTACCCAGAATACCTCTCTCTCTCTCTTTCTCTCTCTCTCTCTCTCTCCCTCCCTCCCTCCCTCCCTCCCTCCCTCCCTCCCTCTCTCTCTCTCTCTCTCTCTCTCTCTCTCTCTCTCTCTCTCTCTCTCTCTTTTTCTTTTGGTGGTACTTGGGTTCCTATGAAGCCCTTCTACCTCCATGCTACACTCCCAAACCTATTTTATATTATTTTTATTTGGAAACAGGGTCTCTTAAGCCAGCGAGGCTGGCTTCAAACCTGCGCCATCCTCCTGTTTCCGCCTCCCAAGCTTGGGGATTACAATCGTGCGCCACCACACTGGCCTTTATTGTTTGTCTTTTCTAATGAGCAAGACACTGTGCTTTAGATAGAGGGTGTATAAAAATAAGACAGAATTTCTCTCTCTGAGGAACTTTAAAGGAAATTAGCCACATAAACACCTAATTGTAATGGAATGTGGTAAGTCCTGACATAAAATACAATCATATGCTACAAGAATATTCATGACAAAGTATTTATTTTTGCTTTAGGTGGGGCATAGGAAGAGAGACATGTGCTGGGAAATTGAAAAACCAGTGGAATTTTTTAAAATTTTAAGAAGGGGAAAGTAGTCAATGAAGGGGGAGGGACATAAACACTTCCTGGAAGGGTTAAAAGTTCACAGCAGATTAAGAATTACCAAGTAGAGCAGTTTGGAAGTAATACAGTGGATAAAATAAGTTGGGAAAAGAAAAGGCAGCATATAAATCTTAAAAGGCAAGTTGGCTAAACTTTGGAAGTGATTGCTGGGGTAGTAATAGGAAAAATGGGGTATAGCTCACTACCACCACCCCAGTTGTTTTAACTGGTCTTGTATGTCGTTCAACCATACATATATCACTTTCTCCCTTAAATATTTTTTTCTGTAATAGCATTAGAAAACTCATATTACTTTTTAGACAATGACTGTTTTTTCTAGTAAATAACTTTTTTGTCTTAAAATACATTAAATTAACATACTATACAAAGTTATGTTTTAAGATTATAGTTTCCAGCAAAAAGCACACTAATAAATTTATCTTGTGTAATAGTTTCTAGGCAAATGATATTACATGGAACAAATCTGCAATGCATGCTCTATGTGGCTGGACCCAAATGTTTTGCTTTGGTTACAGATGGCAAAGCAAGAGGGATAAGGGGCATCCTCTTCTGCTGCTTTTAATTCTCATACAAGAATATGTTTCACATTTTGAAACATATTCTTCTGCTCAACTCTCCTTTATCTCAAAGCCTTCTATATCAAGTAGTTATTTTAGGGTTAAAGTCTCAAGGGGAAGAGAATTGCTAAGCACATGTGCTTCTAATATTGAATGTCTGTTCAGTATTCCAAAAACTAACTTTTTATCACCTTCCAAAGAGTGATTCTTCACCCTTCTCTAGCCATCATCTATCAGTATTTTTCTTTTTTGAGAAATATAATAAAACTATATTACATTGTCTTCTATGTGTAAACTGTATCTATTCACTTTCAAACTGATTATTTTTATAAATATGTTTTACTACTCAGTCGATATATGTGTCAGAACACTATTGCATGTCTTAGACTAGTTTGAACTTCTCACCTAGAAACAAGGTAAAAGGATTACAGAGGGAACAGATGCTTTTGGATTTTACGTAAGGTCTCATTTGTAAACATGCCATTAATGTCTTAAAAATTAAATTAATGCTTATTGTTCTATGATTCCAAGAAAATAATTTAATTTTAAGCAGAAACAGATATAACTGCCCCTCAGTATCTATGAAGGAGCAGTTTCAGGACCCCCTGCAGATACCAACTATGCCCAAGTTTCTGATATAAAACACTGTGTAATATTTGCTTATTATTCTCATAAAGTCTGTCATATCCTTTAAACATCTCTAGATTACTTAAAATGCTTAATACAATGTAAAAGCTATGCAAATTGTTATACTGTATTGTTTGGTGTATAACAAGAAAAATGTTTAGACATGTTTACTACAAACACAATGCTTCCAAATATTTTTATCTATTGTTGAGTCCATGGATGTACAATCAGCAGGTAGAGAGAGAGAGAGAGAGAGAGAGAGAGAGAGAGAGAGAGAGAGAGTCAACTGTATTTTATTGGGAAAAAATGTTGTATTGGCTATTTTATAAAAGGGCTTGACAAACAATCAGCCTTTAAGCAAAAGAGTAAGGGCAACTGGTAATCTCAGTAACCAGAGATATAGGACCATTTTTAAAATTTGTTTGCCATTTGTGTCTGCCTTATTCTTACCCATCTCTGCATCAGATTCAAATTCTAAGTGCTATCTATTAGGCATTATCTGATTTGTTACTGTACTTCAGTGACTTCATTGAATGGGAAACAGTTTTTCAAAAAGAAAGTAGTGTTTTTATTAGCCATAAAAATAAAGAGGGTACTTTATACAGATTCTAAAAATAGCCGACCTGTATATACACACATATACACAAATACACAGGCATTTTCCATTTTTCTCCATATATAACATATAAAAATACTTTAGTCAACATACTGAATCTATCACAAATAAAAAATTACCTGAGCACTGTAAAGACTACTAATTTGATGGCAATTTTGTGCACCCATCTTTATGTCTGGAATCTCCAGATGATATATTACCTTTGTTTCTGCAGCTGGTCATAAAGCTTTAGCAGATATTTTTCTTTCCTTTACAATTCCTTATATGTGTTTCTGTTGTTGCTATTGTTGTTTTTCTAAACATCTCTTAACAAGGGTGAACATTTATAAGGGACATAAATATTACTAGCCTTGATCCATTCTCAGACGTCCATTTGGGCAAACTATTAGCCAGTGCCTTTGCAGCACTAAAGAAACTCTTCTCAGGTTATTTTTCTTAAAAACAAAACAAAACAAAACAAAAACCTAGCAGATAAAGAGAAATGCAACTTGAAAATCTCCCCACTAGAAGAACTCTCTTTCTCTACTATTTTTCAGGTTTATACCTGAGCGGAACTACAATTCAATGGCAGTCTATACTGGTTACTGGAGAAAATAATCTGAAAACCAAGCAAGTTTGTCATTTCAACCATGTAGTCAAAAGAAATTATCACTGTAGTTATTGATATGAGTTTAAAAAGTATCACTTTTAAGTGTTAGAAACAGCACAAATCACTCAATTTCTTGCATGTGGCCGACTGCTTTCTATTCATCATTATTCTTACTACAATTGCCTCTGGGCTGTATCTTCCAGCTTACTCTGTAGTTAAATGTGATCATATGGCTGTCTTCTAACAAATGGAATAAAAGTAGAAGTGATGGCTGCCCGTTTCAGGCTAAGGCACTTTGGAGTATTTGTGCTTCCTTGGCAATCTCTTTTCCTGTTACTATGTGGATGTAGAGAGTGAGAATGCTGTAGGAAATGTCAGCGACTTAAGAAGGAAAGTTTATGAATGTCTGAACCACTGTGTGCATGAATACCATTGTCTCAGTAATTATTCTCACTGCTGTAATCCAAAGCAATGAAATACACAATTTAGAGGAAGAAATATTTATTTTTTTCTCACAGTTTTGAAGGTTTGGAGGTTCATTCCATACCAGGCCAGGTCTGTGGGGCTCAAGGCAAGGCAGCATGGACACGGAAAGGGAAAGATTGGGTTGTGATCTTACATCATGGAGGTCAGAAGCTGACAAAGAGCAGGGAAAAGGATAGAGAGTATATAATCCCCCAGGCCACACCCTCAGGGAAACCTCCTTAGTAACCAAACCCTGATCCAGTATTGCTACCTTGTTTCTGTGAGGGTTAGGGGAACATTCCAAATCCAATACATTATAGCTATGATCCAGGAACAACCATACTGAACTGTCACAAGAGCAAGAAATCTACTTGTATTTGATCAAATGACCGAAACTTGGGAATATATGTATTGTGCAATTAGTATTAGGCTTTGGATTGAAGAACACTCAGATCTTGCTTTTGGACTATAATTGCTTTTACACCCTGGGTTAGTGAGCCTGCCAGTGGCCAAAAATGTCCATTTGAGAATACAGTGGGAATCTGTAAAGATGACAATTGGATGGACTTGTTGTTCCTCAATTTTGCCACATGATCTAATATGCCTCACTCTATCACTATAGTGATTGTGTGTGTTGCTGGATCAAGGTTAGCTAGAACCTAACTAATTACCTAAAATGCTTAACCTAACTAATTACCTAATAGGTTTTGGTAATTGTTTTCTTTTCCTTGTTTTTCACAGTCTGAAGTGCTTTATGCTTCTTTTGGAAAAACTAATTGGAAGGAATAGAAAACCCACATACAGAATTATAGTGTCTCCTTTCTCAAGATATATGATTTTGTCTTCATTCAAGGATTTGGATGCATGGAGAATTGGCTCAGAGGCCATGATGTCATAGCATAGATGTTTCAAGTTAAGTGTTCAGATTATTATTGGCTATACAAGTCAAATAAATGCCCATTACCCATGTCTTAGTCAACATTCTCATTGCTGTAAACCCAAACAGCTGACCACACAACTTAGAGGAAGGTACACCTATTTGTTCACAGTTTTTTTTTTTTTTTTTTTTGAAATTTCAGGATTCAATCCATGTGAGGCTGGGGTCTGGGAACTCAGGGCATGGTGTTGGGAAGAAGAGTGAGGAAGAGCAAGGGCTCTACTTTCACATCACAGAGGTAGGACGCAAGAGAGCACAGGAAAGCAAGGGGATTCAAAGACAAAAAGCACAGTCCCTCAGGCCACACCCCAGGAACCCTCCTTCTCCAGACACTCCCTACCTGCCTAAGTCACCATCCAGTAAATCCATTAAAATGAGTTTATCCACTGATCATATTACAACCCTCATGACTTCATTATATTAGCACTGAACAGTAATACATGAACTCTTCAGGAGACATTCTATGTATAACCTTAACAATCTATGTATAACCTTAACAATCTATGTATGATATTTTTCTAGATCCATAATAAGCAATTTGAGCTAGAGTACGTGTCTGACATTCTTGGATCTTGAACGACCATGTTGTCTCTATTATTGATTATGAATATCATAGATGTTAGTCTGATAGTAAACATAGATACATTTAGTGTCTGGTATCCATTTTGATTTATTTATGTCTTTATTCTACTCATCATTAATTATTTTGAATTGATTCCCTGATAATAAAGATGGATATTATGCCGGGCATGGTGGCGCACGCTTGTAATCCTTGTGCTTGGGAGGCGGAGACAGGAGGATTGCGGTGGTTCGGAGCTAGCCTCGCTGGTTTGGAGCTAGCCTCGCTGGTTTAAGAGACCCTGTTTCCAAATAAAAAGTATAAAATAGGTCTGGGAGTGTAGCCCGGAAGTAGAAGGGCTTCCAGGAACCCCAATACCAAAAAAAAAAAAAAAAGGATATTATACCTTTTTGCCATCTGAACTTGGCTAGTCCAGAGTTCCTTTCATATTTACTAATATCAGGAAGCCCAATTAGGAAGATTATGGTTATCTGTCCAACTCAGAGGAGATATATGTGTATAGAGAGAAATAGTTACATCTACATCTCTATCCTAATTTTTGAAATTTGAGAAATTTATATCTACTATAATAATCTAAAATTTATTAAATAATTTAAACCAAATGATTCAATCAAATGCTACTAAAGAAATCTTCCTATAAATTAGGCATCCAGAAAAAAATGTAAGATTAAGCGTCATTGGTAAGCTCCTGGTGCTTGTATTGCTTACACAGATTTTTGCATCTTTTAAAGTTAAAACAACTAGAATCTCATATTTTCCTAAATCTTTAAGCAAATTCTAATATTAAAAGAAGCTGTGAACCATGCTGCCACATACTTCCATGAACATATATATCCTAGTTTGAGATGCACAGAGAAAAATTTTAGACACAACTGGAAGTTCAATAAAAATTTGAGGTCATTTCTAGGGTCTCCTTTTTAGTAGCAGTTGTAGTATTTTTTGTAGTTCAGTAAGAACACTGTCATATAGGGAAAGTTGAAGGGTGGGGGAACAATGATGAATTTGAGGAGAGTGGCAAATGATTGCAACAGTGGCTCTGAGGAATTGGAAGTACACTGGCTGAGTAAAATGACTACAAATTTGTAATGACCATCCTGTCCCACACAACCTAGAAATAATGAACTTGGCTAGAACTGAAGCTATTTTCCAGGTTTTAAGATGCATATGCAGTGGTAGAGTGTGAATAAGCATTATTTTTAATTAAGCAATCACAGAAAATGATGAGGTGGATGCAGGAGATGTCAGAGAAGGTGCAGCAGTTGTAGTACTGAAAGTAAGAAAGTGAGAGGTCTTACACAGGTCTCAGAGTGAATAGCATACATTGATACGGTGCAAAATTATAGATCCCATGTGATTTTTTTTCTAGTGTAATGGAAGAGTGTAAGAAATACTATAATTTCATCAGATAGTCACATGAAAAGGTGAAAAGATTTATTTTCCTGGTATTGGAATATTTTTTATTATTTAAAATACCATTTTTTTTCAATGTTGCAAAACAAACCTTATGAAAACTTGGCACCTTATCTTTGGCAGGATAACCTTTCACTCTGGGTTGGAATTGGAAGCGATAATACAATACTACTTCACTTCAAGATAAACAACCTGTACTACTACAAGATTAACAACTCTTATTCCTTAGTTGAGACAATACCTGAAATAGAGAATTGACTCAGCTGTATTATTTTTTTCCAGTCTGAATGATTGTCATTGTCTTTTTCTATTTAAAAAAAATGTTCATCCAGTGTGATGAACAAGGCAATCATCTTTGAGTAGTCCTTTTTCACTTAGCTCCAGGCAGCGAGATTTTTATAAAAACCCCAGCACTCATCACTGTGTCCCCTAAGAATGATCAACCTAAAAGGCGTAATATGAAACTTCTGTGTGAACTGTTAACTTCCCCCAGATGGGGCAAACCACAGTGTCTCTTAATGTGCTAATGGTATCAGAACGCATAAACATCACTTGCAACTGCACTCTTACATTCAATACCAATCTGGTATTATAATAACGGAATTATAATGTAGGACACAAGGGAAATCACAGTACATCCTCACATCCTGCTTACAACTGCTTTATGATTTCATAAAGGCTTTTTTTTCAACCAACCCCCCTTCCCAGATTTGAATAATAAGATCATAACCAAGAGATAAGACCAAAATTAGAACCTAGGGCTCCACAATATTAATAACTAATGGATTTCCCATTTACCATTAAACACTTTAGCCATTGCTCATTGGCACATAGGGAATATTACTTTCCTTCTAGTTCCAAATTAAGTATAAATAATAAAAATAATTTAGGAAATTTATTTTTAGGATCTGCTCTTAACTCATATAATACTCATGAGAGATTTGCAACTACTGAACTTTGAAAGACAAATGAAGCATGTAAAATCTTTCTTTCTTTCTTTCTTTCTTTCTTTCTTTCTTTCTTTCTTTCTTTCTTTCTTCCTTTCTTTCTTTTTTTGGTGTTGGGGATTGAACCCAGGGGTATTCTACCTCGGAGCTACACCCCAAGCCCTTTTCACTTTATTTTTTGTTTCTAAACAGGATCTCACTAGGTTGCTTAGAGTCTCATTACTTGTTGAGACTGTCCTCAAACCTGTGATCCTCCTGTCTTAGCCTTTCCCAGACTAGTATTATAAGCATGGGCCTTCGTTAAGATGAAAAGTTCTAACTACAAGATTAGACAATAAAAAAGACCTTCACATCCTTTGGGAAGATCTCCTAAAGTGGTATGGTGAGGTTGTATGGTGGATCCATTTTAAGGATCTTCTGTACTAATCTCTATAGTTGCTATATTAATTTGCAATTCCACCATCAGTGTATAAGAGTTCCTTTTTTCTACATACTTGCCAGCATTTGTTGTTGGTAATCTTGATTATTGCTATTCTCACTGGGGTTAGATGGAATCTTTGTGTTGTTTTGATTTGCATTTCCCTGATTGCTAATGATGTTGAGTGCTTTTTCATATATTTGTTGGTCATTTGTATTTCTTCTTTTGAGAAGTGTCTATTCAGATACATTGCTCAGTTTTATTGGTATTTTAATGTTGAGTTTTTAAATTCTTTATATATTCTAGATATTAATCCTTCATCAGAGGTGTAGCTGGTGAAGATTTTCTTCCAATCTGTAGGCTTCCTCTTTAGGTGCTTAATAATTTTGTGGCACAGAAGCTTTTTAATCTGATGCAGCTTCATTTTCTAATTTTTTGTTTTTATTTCTCCAAGTTTGAGGTCATACTGAGGAGGTTTCTGCTGGTGCCTATGCATTGGAGAGTTGGTCTTATGCCTGTTTCTATTATTTGCAAAGTCACTGTTCTAATTTCTAGATCTTTTTCATCTTGATTCTATTCTTGTACAGGGTGAGAGGTTAGGGTTTAGTTCTATACACAAATTTCCATGTTTGTGGAAGCTCAATTCATGATAACCAAACTATGGACCCAGCCTAGATGAATGGATTATGAAATTATGGTGTATACACAAAATGGAGTTCTATTTAGCCTTAAAATAAAACACAGTCATTTCATTTGCAGGAAAATGAATGGAACTCAAGAATATTATACTTTGTGCGATTAACCAGTCACACAAAGTGAAGGGCCATATGTTTTCACTCAAATGTGGAAGCTGGAGAGAATCTAGGAAACTAAGAAGTCCTGAGATAAATGAGAGGAGACAGTAGTGAGATAAGGGAGAAGCATGGGGAGAGGGCAGTGGGGAGGTGGAGAAGAGAAAGGGGCGATCTGATGACGAAAACTATTCAAATTATCCATTGCTCATACTTGACATTACTTGTATCCATCTAAAGACTATCTGAGGGGTAGGGTCAGGGAGTAGAGTGGGAATTGGAGGAAAACACAATGAATGCTGTGTGCACATATGTATTTGTCCCTCTGAACCTAACTATGATAAATAATTACTATAAACTAATAAAAAGAGAAAAAAGTCTCTGCTTCAAAACCTACTTCATTTCCTTCCCTACATTTGTGTATGTTACTTTTCTAAAGGCTTTATAGGAATTTCTATCACTTGCAATCTCTTCTTTTTAGTTATATAAATCTATTTTTCTTCAATCAACATGTTTTTTTCTTGACTAAGAAAAGAAAATAAAGAACCAGCTTTATGTTAAAAAAGCTTTTTCTTTAAGATCTGGAATAAGACAAAGATGCCCAGTGTTACCACTTTTTATTAACATAGTTCTGGCAATTCTAGGCAAGACCAAACTGGCAAAAGAAAGAAAGTTCAGGTTGGAAAAGAAGTCAAATTGTCACTGTTTGTAATGACATGATCACATATATAGAACCCCCCCCACCCTAAACTCTGTCAAAAACAAATAGAACTAATAAATGTATTCAGTAAGGTTTCAGGATACTAAACACACAAAAATCAGTAGTAGTGTTGCAATGTGCTAATATCAATTTATATGAAATAGAAATCAAAAAAGAGAATTCATTTTCTATGCTACAAAAATTTCAAACACCCAGGAATAAATTTAACTAGAGAAGTGAAAGATCTCTATGCTGAAAACTATAAGTATTACTGTAAGAAATTGAAGAAGATATAGCAAAGTGGAAAGACATCCTGTGTTTATAGACTGGGAAAATAAATATTGGTCATATATCCATACTAACTAAAGTGGCTTACAGATTCAATGAAATCCCTACCAAAATACCAATCATATTTTTCACAGAACTAATGATAAATTCTAAAATGTATATGAACACAAAACACCCCAAAGAGTTAAAGTAATTTTAAAGAAAAATAATAAAACAAGAAGCATTATACTATCTGACTTTAAAATACACTACAAACCTTTGATAATTTTAATAATACAAAAAGCAAGCCGGGTGTGGTGTCAGACCCCTATAACCCCAGTACTTGGGAGACTGAGACAGGAGAATTACGGAATTGAGTCCTGCTCAGCAACAGAGCAATGGTCCTCCAGCAATTGAGTGAGACCCGTTTTAAAATAAAATAGGGCTGGAGCAGGAGTTGTGGTAGATGCTTGTAATCCCTGTACATGGGAGGCTGAGACAGGAGGATCACAGGTTTGTGGTCAGCCTCAGCAACTTGTGAGGCCCTTAGCAGCTTAATGAAACCCTGTTTCAAAATAAAGAATAAAAAATCAGGTTTGGGGGTGTAGCTTGAAGGTAGAATGCTCCTGAGTTCCATCCCTAGTACTGAAAAAAAAATTTAAATAGGGCTGGAGGTGTAGCTTGTAAGTAGAATGTCTTGGGTTCAACCTCCAGGAAAAATAAAATAAAATAAAATAAAAGGCATTGGCATAAAACCAAGCAGAACAGAATAGAAAGCCTAGAAGTTAACCTATGCATCTCTAGCCAACTGATATTCAACAGAGGTGTTAAGATAGTTTATTTATGCTTGTGATTAAATTTTATTTCAAAAAGAATTTATGTGCTTTTTATAGTAATCAAGATTAGCTAATATCTCAACAGTCTGAGGTAAACATTATTTTACTAGAAAAAACTTATCAAAAATATGGTAGTACATTGAAATGTCAGTTATTGCTTTGATGTTTGTTGCACAAAAATTGTCTATTTATTCTAAATAGAATGAATATTATGATTTTTCCCTAGAGATCCTTTCTATATACATATGTTAGTTGATAATTCTGTTGCTAGCTTTATAAAATAAAAATAAACAATGTAGCTATAAAACTTAGTTCATGATTTGTTCTGTATACAATTTATTCACCTTAAGAAAATTCTATAACCTTTTTATATAATTGTGTCAAAAATAATAGTTTTATGATTTAAAATATAAGTAGGAAAACAGACATATCTGCCATACCAATAACTGTTTGTAATTTTTATAAAGAAATATTATTAATTTATAAAAGAGTTCCAAGAGACTGAATAAAATTCCCAGTAATGATTCTATCTGAAATGTATGAGATTTGAAGCACAGTTATAAAAAGGCTAAGAAAAATGATTCATTCTTTCTTTTTTTTTGACAGAGGATCTCACTATATTGCCCAGGTTGGTCTCAAACTCCTGGATTAAAGAAATTATTCCAACTCTAGATTATACCTTGGAGAAAGTACAGTCTTTTCAGTAAATGGCTCTGGGAAAATTGGATTTCCACATGCAAAAGAGCCAAAGAGTGAAGCTAGAACCATATTTCTCATTAGTCACAAAATTCAATACAAAGTAAATTAAAGATTTACATGTAAGAACTGAAACTAGGATATTACTGAAATAAAACTTAGAGGAAAAACCTCAGGATATTCAGAGAAGGCCCCAAGACATAGGAAACAAAAGCAAAAATAGACAAATTGGATAACATCAAAATAAAAATCTGTGCAGCAAAGGAAACAATCATCAGCGTGCAGAGGTTACCTACAGATTAAGACTCGTATGACAAGGAATTGATATCTAGAATATAGAAGTATCTAAAAAATTCAACAAGAAAAGCAACAACCCAATTAAAATGGGTTATAGATCAAATAGACATCTCTTGAGACATAAAACTGGCATATGAAAAAATTCTCAATATCACTAATCATCAAGGAATTGCAAATGATAACCACCACACAATATCACCTCACCCCAGTACACTTTATATAGAGAGATCTTAGATACTCTATTACTCTACTGGGTTTTCTCCATCATCATCTAAAGTGCCTCTTGTATCCCAACTACTCCCTAGGTCTGCATGTAAGACAAAACATATGACCCTTTACTTTCTGTGACCGGCTAATCTCACTTAGCATAATGTTCTCTAGGTCCATCCATTTTCCTACAAATGACATGATTTTGTTCTTTATAGCTAAGTAGAATTCCACTGTGTGTATATCCCATATTTTTTAAGTCATTCTTCTGTTGAGGAACACCTGGTTTGGTTCCATAATTTGGCTATTGTGAACTGTGCTGCTATAAATACAGATATGTATGTATTACTATAATATTCTGATTTCAGTCTCTTTGGAAAGATACCTAGGAATGGTAAAGCTGGATCACACCATCAGAGCTGGATCTATTCCCAGTTTTTTTTTTTAAAGGCTATTATTAAAAAAGACTAAAGACACAAGTGTTGGTAAAGATGTGGAGAAATGAGAATCTTTATAAACTGTTGGGGTGAATGTGAATTAGTACAACCCTATGGGCAAACTGTGGAAGTTCCTTGGAAAATTAAAAATGGAATCAGTATATGATCCTGTAATCCCACTACTGGGTACATATCTAAAGGAAAGTCAGTGTGTCAAAGAGGTATCTACACTTTTATTTTCATTACAGTATTATTAATAGCCAAGAAATGGAAATAACCTAAGTATCCACTAAACTGATGAATGCATAAAGACAAAATGCTAAATCCAGGCATCGGGGTACATGCCTGTAATTCCAGTATTTGGGAAGATGAGATAGGAGGATTGCAGGTTCAAGACCAGCGTCAGCAACTTAGTGAACTCTCAGTACACTGGTGAGACCCTCTTAGAGAACAAAACAAAACAAAACAAAACAACAACAACAAAAAAAAGTGAGTGTAACTTAAAGATAGAAACCCCCTGGGTTTAATCGCCAGTACCATAAAAACAAAACAAAACAACAACAACAAAAAAACCTGCCACATGAGCAGTGGTATACTATTAAGCCATAAAAAGAATGAAGTTTTGTCATTTGCAGCAACAAGAATAAACTGGAAATCATTATGTTCAGAAAAATAAACCAGGCACAAAAAGACAAATGCTGCATGATCTTACTCATTTGCTGAATCTAAAGAAGCTGATCTCCGAAGCTGAGAGTGGGGTGCTGGTTAGCATGGCATCAGGCATGAGGCTCTGAAACAGACCTGAAGAGCATCTTACTGTCAATTAACTTTTAATAGAAATGCATACAAGAGCCAGGAATGGTGGGTGGGACCTATAGTCCGAGAACCTGTGAGGATTGCAGGTTTGACACCAGCCTCGGCAACTTAGTGAGACCTTGTTTCACAATTAAAAAAAAAAAATAGGGCTGAAGGTGTATGTATCTTAGAAGTAGAACACCCCTGGGATCAATCTCCAGTAACATACACACACACACACACACACACACACACACACACACACGCACACGCACACGCACACATTCAAGCCCGGCGTGGTGGCGCACGCTTGTAATCTCTGTGCTTGGGAGGCGGAGACAGGAGGATCATGCAGGTTTGAAGCCAGCCTCGCTGGCTTAAGAGACCCTGTTTCCAAATAAAAATCTGGGAGTGTAGCCCGGAGGTAGAAGGGTTTCCAGGAACCCCAGTACCACCAAAAAAAAAAAAAAAGAAGGAAGACATTTAACATTTAAATCAGTCTCCTCCCTTCCCCCATCAAAGCCTCAGGCACAAGACAACATGATAAGTCTGAGGAAGACAAGTGCCACTGGAGGGCAAGAGATGCTGGGACGCCTCTGTTGGTGGCAGGAGATGATTAAACTCTGCGTGGACCTGCAGGTGTCCTAAGGTGTTCAGGCTTCTTCCTAAGGCAGTAGCTACCTAATGAGTGTGTGTGTGTGTGTTACTGGGGGTTGAAGCCAGGAGCATCGTACCTCTGAGTTATACCCCAGCCCTACTTTATTTCTTATTTTGAAACAGGGTCTCGCTAAGTTGTTGAGGCGACTGCAAACCTACAATCCTTCTGTCTCATCCTCCCAAGTGCTGGGATTACAGGTGTGTGCCCCCATGCCTAGCCCCCATTGAATGAATTTAAGCACAAAAGTGGTTTGTTGTAGAAAAATCATTTTGGTGCACTGTGCACAATCTGTTGGGGACAGAAAAAGAGGAGGTCAAACTTCAGGAGGGTTTGAGAGGACCACTGCTGCAATCCCTATGTGGTATGGCAGGTGTCTGCACAAAGGAATGGAGGAGTGGTCAGCTTTGAGAGGACTGACAAGGAAGGCAAAGGTAGGAGTTCAGGTGGCTTTGTATATCTCACTTAGGAGAACTAGCTGATTCTGCCACCTCTTATTGGCAGGGCAGTATGGAGGAGGTCAAGGCTCAGGAGAGATGTCTGAGTCAGAGATTACTCTAGGCCTCATGCTGCCTGCCTTGCTTTATTTAGCAAAGCAGCTTCACATAAACTCAGTTGACTCTGGATCGGATGGTATTGCTGGCCAGGAATAAAGCTTTATTTCCGGTGCTAGATTTAGATTAACAGGGGGGACTTGAGTTATTGGCCTCTGTGGAAGCCACTGACTCTAGAGGAGAAATTCTCTCTTCAGTGATGCTGGGCTCTAGTCCATTTGGAACAACAACACAAAAGTTGGAAAAGGAAAAGACAAAGTCTTCATTTGGCTATTGTAAAAGGAAAAGGGATATTTTTAAATTGACTAAATAAAGAGGAGATTATATGGTCTATAGCAAAACTCCCTTTTACATGTAGTTATTGAATACAAAGGAAAATATATTTAGGTAGAAAGTTTGTACAGTTCTTAAATTTGAACCTTAACTCACAAAAATGCACTCTGAAGATTTGTTAAATTTGTTACACTTAATATTATCATGTTAAATGTCTCAATTCTTTTTTCTAAAAAATTTTTGTTTTTTTGTTATTTTTGTTACTGTTTTTGTTTCTTTGTTTGTTTTGGTACTAGGAATTCAAGCTAGGGACATTCTATCTTTGATCTATACTCCCAATCAGAATTTATTTTTTGCCAGGCATGGTGGTGCACACTTGTAATGCCAGTATTTGAGAGGCTGACACAGGAGGATCGTGGTTTGCGGACAGCCTCAGCTACTTAGTGAGCCTTTTGCAACTCAGTGAGCCCTGTTTCAAAATAAAGAATAAAAAAATAGAGCTGGGGGTATAGCTTGGAGGTAGAATGCCCCTGAGTTCCATCCCCAATAACCACACACACACACACACACACACACACACACACACACACACACACAAGAATTTATTATTTGGAATCAAAGTTTTGCTTAGTTGCTGGGCATCTTAAATTCCTGAGGCTGGTCTTGAACCTGCAATCCTCCTGTCCAGTTTCCCAAGTGCTGGAATTATAGATATGCATGTGCCAAATATTCAGTTTCCTAACTAAATAAGGAGGAAAAACACTAGAATCTTTAGTCTGTTTCTGCAAGTAGCCATGAGTCTGTGGCTGGTATTTATGACTTTCTTCCTCTACCAGGCATTTGTTTGCTTTACCCTCTGCTAACACCTCAGCTGGCTGGGATTCTTTGCCCAGTGGGGCCACTCTAAACTTGATTGCTGAGGGATCTAAGAATTTGGTGGTTCTGCCTAAATAGATTGCCAGAGTCTCTGAGTAAGTCTCAGCAGTGGACATGGAAACATGAGAAGGCATTCTAGTTTTCTACTCCCTGCCCCCATCATATGAGTTTTCCTTGAGAAAGAGAATCAATCAGACCAGAAGGAAAAAAAAAAAACACTCTTTTTTTCTCCTTTGTTTTCATAATGGGCTAAAGAGTATGAAGTAGCCCAGTTGAGGATGTAGCTCCATTAAGTCTGAATATATTCCTCTTTTTCTATAATTGTCCCACCAGCAGAGCCCAAAGATAATGGGGTGGATGAAAAACACCATCTATAATTAGGTAAATATCACCATTTTCCTAGCCTTCGTTCCTTAGTTTTGGGGAAAACAGAATTATTTACTACTTACTAGTTCAGAACAGTTACTGCATTGCAGAACTCTACCTTTATTTTTCAAGATATTTATTCCTCATGATGATCAATCTATTTTCACTACCTTCTGTCTGTAAAACCAGTTCACTTTGATGATGGGAATATCATAATCTCTGCTGCCCATTTCTAGTGTAAAGTAAAGGCCTTGGTTAGGACCCATGGTGTGGGGGATCCCGTGGCTTGGCTTACTACTTTGGGGTAGAAAAAAAATGTCGATCAGACCTCATCCTGTGGATAATACTAATGTCTCACATCTTCAGAAATTAGTGTCAGCTTTTGAGCAATGTTCTATATGTCTCTAAATATTCGAATTTTTTATTTTCCTATAAGATAGTTGGTAACTGTAAAAAGTAACACAGTAGGTCATGGAACCAGAATTCAAGTTTCAGAATAGAAGTGCTTATGCCTATGTACTGCATCTCTGCTCTATATTCATCAATCATGATTATATTGCCCCTGATGTCATTAAGCTCTTCTTTATTAAGAGGCTCTTGGATATTGCAGAGTAACCTTGTTCTAGAAATTGGGTGAGAGGTCAAGAACTTAATCTCAGTCTGGCATGGTAGCCCATGACTATAATCCCAGCACTTGAAAGGCTGAGATATGAAGATTACAGGTTTGAGGCCAACTTCAAATTTTTAAAAAAGTGTGTGTTGATGGAAAGGAAGCAAAGGGTATAGCTCAAAGGTAAATGCCCTTGGATTCAATTCCTTGAACCAAAATAATAATGGCAATAATAATAATAATAGTAATAATAATGATAATAATTTATAATTTGGTGGTATTCTTTACCAGGTTTTTTAAATTCAACTATATAAAGTAAAGCTTTAGCTAGGTCTTCTATTTCAATCTCAATCTCATAGGTCTCCATAGTTGATGAACCATTTTTAAAAAGTATCTAGGTTGAAACACTAATTATAATGATAATTGTGCTTCCCTTCCCTTTGTGGATTAAATGCCACATCATGGAGATTTTACTGAAATTAGGGCGGCCAATGTATTGAGGGCTCCTCATTCTATGAGCATCCCCAAGAAAATTATCATTAAGACACTTCCCTCTGATGCCCGTGGCATTCTCTCTGCTGTCTGCATACCACTGCCTTGGTGAAAGAAATGAATTCCTGGTCCAGCCAGGGAATGCAGGGAGCAGGTTAGACAGGGTTAGACAGTTGGCACATGGTAAATCCATTGTGGTCTTCCTCTTCGCTGAAGTCTTTGCAGTTCTTCCTTTTCAACACACCTAGGAATGTCTGGCATCTCAATAGAGGGGGTGTGGAAAAATAAATCCTCACTATACCTACAGTTGTGTTTGATAAGAAAAATAAATTATACTATTTTTTTTATCAAAGTAAACACATGTATATACCTTTAGAAGCCACCTAAGACAAGGTTTCTGACAAGTACCATTCCCAAGAATACACCCCTACTCTCAATTTCTTTTCACAGAAACAATGATTTTCAATTCTTATCTCTTTCTTATGCTATATTTCTAAATAAATCCCTTTTTCTACTTTCTTGATTTGACAGTTTTGAATATTATCTATTAATTTCTCACTATGGAAGACAATTATTGTACAACTCACCACCAGTGACCATAATTTCTATCTCTCATCACTTTCAAGATATGTATAGAATAACTTTGGTTAAATCAACATTCCTCTGAGTACATTTATATTGTCAACAGCTGAATTTGTATAATAGTGATAGTTTACTTCTTATAAAACGTTATGTTTTTGTTGGAATTGATAATGAATTCTTTTTACATGTTTGCTTATTTTGCATATACTTATTATTAATAATTGCCAAATTCTTCTATTGATATAAGCAACTCCTTACAATAAAGTCATAACTCAAACACAACAGAAAATCCAGTCTCTTTTTCCCCCCCGAACAACATCCCTTTGTGAGCTTTCAGCTTTCCTGCAACATTTACTCTCTATAACTACGACACAGCTAGCCTCCTAAGCTTCTTGTCACATTAAACCTGGGAATTTTCCTTCCCTTGCTCCTATATTGAATCTCACTACGATGCCATATCCCACTATTTTGATTTTACACTTTTGCTTTTGTGCAGCACATCCTACTAAGTAATACTTGTAGGTGATTACTTATAGGCAAATTCACTCTCATATTATTGTTAGAGTTTGGATCTTGAGTGTTTCCCATATGTATTAAAAGCTTGGTGCCCCAAGGTGGTGTGCTATTGGGAGTTTGAGGAGACTTTAAAAGCTAGAACCTGCTGGGAGGTTTTCTGGTCATTGGCAGCATAGTCTTGAAGGGGATTATGGGGCCCTGGGGGCCCTGCTAACTCCTTTTTGCTTCCTAGACATGATATGAGAAATTTTGCTAGACTATATGCTCCTGCCATGATGTACTATCTCATGACTGGCTCAAAAGAATGGAGCTATTTGATCATGGCTGAAATCTCCCAACAATGTGCCAAAACCTTTTATCTTTGTAAGTTGATTGTCTCTGGCATTTCATTATGGTAATGGAAAGTTGACTAACAATTTTATTCTAGCTTCTAGTCTGAAGTCATTATATTCCTTCATCTTTTTGTATCTGAATTTTTGAAATCCATAGGGTTTTTTGTGTGACTGCATAGTGTTCTGGAATTTGTTATTGAAAATTTAAGCACGCAGAAAAATTTATATAATTTTATAATAAACACCCACATTGCTTTCCTGTGGAGTCTACCTTAATGTTTTACTACACTTTTACTATCACATATCTGTTTACCTAGCCATTCTTCTTTCCACCCATCAAGCCACTTTGATTTTTTTGTGAGTCACAAAGTAAGCTGCAGAAAATAGAAATTCTCTCTCTAGATATTTCAGCATGCATATAACCAAAAGTTCAATATTTGTCTACGGTTTTTGTTTTGTGGTAAAAATTTCATTTGATGAAATGTGCAAATCTTAAGTCTACCATTGAATTTTGTTCCATTAAATACCTATTAAAACATAGGATCTCAGTCAGGCATGGCAACTCAGGCTTGTCATTTTGTACTTGGAAGGCTGAGAAAGAATTATGGTTCATGATAGTCTCAGCTACTTTAGGCCCTTTGCAACATAGTGAGACATTGTTTCAAAATCAAGAATAAAAAAATAAGGCTGGGGGTGTAGCTTAAACAAATAAACAAACAAGTATACCAAAAGATATCAATGTCATAATAGATAGTTTTATCATATCTTCCACACATGCCCATTCCTAACTCCTGGAGACAATAATTGTTTTGATTTTTCCTCATCACATATTTATTTTAGTGCTCTAGAACTTTGTGTGAGTGAAATAATATAGCTTTTAACTCTTTGAGACTGGATTTTTTCAATCTGCATTCTTTTTTGAGATTCATTAATGATATATTTTTCTTTTTTCTTTTTTTCCCTTCTTCTTCTTCTTCTTCTTCTTCTTCTTCTTCTTCTTCTTCTTCTTCTTCTTCTTCTTCTTCTTCTTCTTCTCCTCCTGCTCCTTCTCCTTCTTCTTATTCTTTTTTTTGGTGGTACTGGGGTTCCTGGAAACCCTTCTGCCTCAAGGCTACACTCCCAGACCTACTTTATACTTTTTTATTTGGAAACAGGGTCTCTTAAGCCAGTGGGGCTGGTTGGCTTCGAACCTGCATTATCCTTCTGTCTCTGCCTCCCAAATGCGGGGATTGCAAGTGTGTGCCACCATTAAAAAAATCACTGAACAATTGTCTTAGTCTATTTCCTCTGAAGGTAGACAGGAAGATAGAATTAGATTTGAAGAGGTGTTATTAAGATGAATATCCATGAATGAATAGGGATGGGGGTCAGGTTAGGTAGAGACTGCAGACTGTCACCTGTGAAGGAGACAGGGAGGAAAGAAAATTGGGTAAGAAGAACCTAGGACTCTCAGCAGGCTATGAGGAGAACTAAAGCCAGTGTGGCCTGTTAAAATAGTCCCCAGGTCTCCATGACTACATGGCCATGTTCAGCCATTCATGAAGAAGAGCCATAAGAAGAATAAAGATGGATCCAGAGAGCAGCAGCTAAGGCTGTCAATTCTCCCCAGCAGAAGGCTCATGGTGTCTATTTATGAATATAGGAGTATTCAATTCTACGTACATAATACAATTTATCCTTTTATTTGCCTCATAATAGAAACCTAGCTGGCCGTGGTGGGGCACGCTTGTAATCCTCGTGCTTGGGAGGTGGAGACAGGAGGATTGTGCAGGTTCGAAGCCAGCCTTGCTGGCTTATGAGACCCTGTTTCCAAATAAAAAATATAAAAAAAATAGGTCTGGGAGTGTAGCCTGGAGGTAGAAGAGTTTCCAGGAACCCCAGTACCACCAAAAAAGACAAAAGATTCTAATATACATAATTTTGTATGCAAAAGTAAGTTTTTTATTTCTGTGCTATAAATATCACAGGATGAAATTTCTGATTATGGCTTTAGATATACATTTGTTATTGTAAGGAATTTCAAGATTTTTTCCCAAAGTGATTGTATGATTTTTTCACTCCAACTACCAATGTATGAAAATTCCAATTGCCTCAGATATTGATCAACATTTTTTTTAACTTTAGCCATTCTAGAGGATGTATAGTTGCATTTTATTGTTGTTTTAATTTGCATCTTCCAGTTGTCTAATGAATACTTTTTCCATGTGCTTTTTGGTTATTCATATGTTTTCTTGTCAGAAGACCAATCATTCTTTTTTCTACTAAGTAGAACTTCCCATGTGCCACAGAATTTCAACACACAAATCCCCTTAATTCCTTTTCAAACTCTGCATCACAAAAACTAAGTGTGGATAAAAATGTTTTGGTGCATTAAATTCAAATAATAATGATGTGAGCTCTAAATCTTTCTGTAAAAATGATGCAACCGTCATTTAGCTGGCTAAATTAAATGAAACTAAAGATAACTTTTTTTGTTGAAAAATGTGTCAATCACATACGAGTTTCAGTTCCCATCTCATTAGTGTAGCATGCATGAATTAGATGGTTGCCATTCCAAGGATACTGATTATCCGGGCATTGTCAAAGCCTTCCTTAAGTGTTTTTTCCACAGAGTTCTGAGTGAGAATCCAGCCCCAGGCACAAGATAGAGATACTTTCTTTTTCTGCTTTTTGCAAAAGAAACTATATGAACTTTTCTTTTGAGAATAAAATATGACCCATCATTTCCTTTTATTTTAATATTTGCAGTGGCAACATGAGACAAAGGCATGTGTTTTAAGCCATAGAGATCTAATTTTAAATTCTGACCCTAGTTTACTACTTCATGACCCTGTGGAAATTATTTAACTTTATGAGACTTTCTTTCTTTCTTTCTTTCTTTCTTTCTTTCTTTCTTTCTTTCTTTCTTTCTTTCTTTCGTGGATCTGGGGATAGAATGCAGGGGCATTTGACCTCCGAGGTACACCCCCGCCCTACTTTTTATTATTTATTTTGAAACAGGGTCTCACTAAGTTAGGAAGGGCCTAAATAGCTGAAGCTGTCTGCGAACCACAATCCTCCTGTCTCAGCCTTCTGAATGCTGGGATTACAAGCATGTGCTACCATGCCTGGCTACTTTTTTAAGCTTACTTCCTTTCTTTCTTTCTTTCTTTCTTTCTTTCTTTCTTTCTTTCTTTCTTTCTTTCTTTCTTTCTGCGGGTCTTGGGATGGAACCCAGGGGCATTCGAACTCTGAGCTACACCCCCTGCCCTGCTTTTTTTAAATTTTGAAATAGGGTCTCACTAAGTTGCAAAGGGCCTCACTAAGTAGCTGAAGCTGTTCAGGAACCGTGATCCTCTGGTCTGGGATTACAATGCGTGCAGCACCATGCCAGGCTTTTAAGGTATCTAATGCTATGAAACAAACCATCCTAAAACTTAATGGCTTGGACTATAACGGTGTCTTACTTCTCAAAATTCAGAATGACTAGGATATTCTGTTTTTTATAAGGTCAGCTCAGGCACTGGGAAGGTCAGAGGTCCAAAATGGTCTCATTCCCCAGACTGGCAACTGATAATGGCACTGACAGGGAGTTTACCTGGAGTTGTTGACCAGTAGTCTCGATTCCCTTTCACACCTTCACATCAGCCTCCCTACATGGCTTCTTGGGCATCCCCAGGAATGGATTCTCATAGAGAACATTCTGAAAGTGCAAATCCTAAAGGCTAGCCCTGCTTACTTCATGGATGCTTGTATCTCATTGGAAAGGCTACTCACAGTCATCATCTTCAGAGTCACACAGAAGAATGTATGCTAGCCAAGCATGGTGGCACACACCTGTGATCCCAGTACTTGGTAATCCTGTAATCCAAGACTGAGACAGGAGAATCACAGGTTCAAGACCAACCTCAACAATTTAGTGAGAGTCTCAGTAACCTAGCAATATCTTTTTCAAGACAAAAACTAATACGGGCTGGGAGTATAGTTTGATGGTAGCATGACCCTGGGTTCAATCCCTAGTAACTAACACACACACACACACACACACACACACACACACACACACACCATTTAGGAATACTAGGAGGTGTGCTTCATTGAAAGGTCCCTGAACTCTATCAAAATTTTTCTTAAATATTCTTTATCTCATCTTTGCTTAAGTAGTTATTTCTTTCTCTCTGGGTCACCCTTGCACAATTACTTATGCAATGCTAGGTTCATAGTTTTCTAAAAGTCTCTTTTCTTATTTCTTAGTCATCAAAGTATTAAATAAAGGTTAAAAATGAGAGAATTTAAATATGTTTCAAACAAATACTAATTTAAAAGCAAGAAAAATTATGTAAAAATAAGATAAAGAGGAGGTCTTATATTTTCCCCTTTTTACTTATATTAACATTTTAAATTATCTCAAGATATAAGTCAACATTTTGTTTTTTTCAGTATTTTCATTGTTGTACATCAAAAACATTTAAGATGCTTGGATGGTATTATTTTTTTGGTGGTAGTAATGCTCCTCTCATTATTTGATTTCTCCTACATTTAAAATTGTAGGGTTATAATTGTGCTGCTATAACAACATATTATTGATTAAGTGACTTATAAACAACAGGTTACTTGTCACGGTTGGCATCTGGATGGCTGAGGCAGGGTGCCGGCAAGTTCCTGTTTTAGTGAGAGCTCTAGTCCAGGCTCAGTTAACTTATCATTCTTTCCTCGTGGAAGAATCAAAACTAGAGATCTGTCTGGGATGTCTCCTCTTTATAAAGGCATTGATCTCATTAATAACACCTCTACCCTTACCACCTCCCAAGGCCCCACCACCTAAAACCATCACACTGGAGGTTAGGATTTTACCATATACATTTTTGAAGAAATAAAATATTTAGTCCAAGCCGGGCGTGGTGGCACACATTTGTAATCCCTGCGCTTGGGAGGCGGAGACAGGAGGATCTCACAGGTTCAAAGCCAGCCATGCTGGCTTAAGAGACCCTGTTTCCAAATAAAAAAGTATAAAATAGGTCTGGGAGTGTAGCCCAGATGTAGAAGGGTTTCCAGGAACCCCAACCCCAGTACCACTATACACACACACACACACACACACACACACACACACACACACACATATATATATATTCCATAACTAAATAAACCTTTTACACTAATATAAAACCCATGCATTTACACTAAGAAAAATGTGAAGATTTTAGGAGTGGTAAAAATCATTGTTTAAGCACATTCTCTTTTGGTAACTGATGGATGTAGTAGATACTAACACATTTGCTTTATCAATTGGGTGAGAAGGAGTCATATTTAGATATGCAGCAATGCAGCACACATAACTTAAGTGTAACTTATTGTATAGTCCTGTGACTCACCCTCAAAAGAAAATTAATTCAAACATGAATCACTAGTCTTTAACAAACTAAAATATTTAATATTGAAGTTAAATTAAAAATGAGTTAAAATTAAAAAAAAGGCAATTGGTTACTGTAACTAGCCCAACTAAATGTCAAGGGTATAATTAAAACATGTAAAAGTTCTAATTAGTGCCTCACTGCTAAGCTATGTATGGAAGCCAGATGATTCAACACTTTTCTTAGGAATGACATATAATTCTTAAGAAATTTGCTTTTCTATTATTTTAGGAAAACCATTAGAATTGAAAAATTCTAGAACTTACTATTATGCTTTTACTCTCCAACTTCTGGAAAAACTCTTTGTGCCCACAAAATATATTAGAAATATCCTAACTTCTGGGTGGTCTGTTTTCTTTCTTTATAAAAATACACACACATACATGGATACTCCAAACTGTCTAAATTTCAGCATCAGTAGAGATAAATGACCTTGGGAAACTTGTTATAAAACCACAATTGTGCAGGAGTTGAATAGCTGCAAGAAAAATTTTAATCTCACTGGTCAAATTGTGGCTTGTCATTGATATCATTGGAAGTGATATAAAGGGTACTAGGCCCACCACAATGCGATTTCCATTGTTTCTGAATTCCACTAATTTTTTAAATTCTAAAATAAAGCAAAAAGAACTGGAAACACTTTCTTCTAAAACAATGATTGAGGTGAGACAGGACAAGCTGCAGTGGCTTTGACTGTATTTGAATGGAGACCTGATAGAAGTGACTTTTGGTTCACCTCTTCTTGGTGAGTGGGTGGTCATTTCCTCCTCCTTTTTTTCCTCCCAGGAACCAAACACATTTTTTAGTTTCTTTTTTCTAAAGACTTTATAAAAAGTTAAAATTAAGCCTGGTTCATGCAGTCACCATTCATTGAAATCAAATACCATATACACTACAGGGACATACTTGGCTGATTCCAAACTGCAAAAATTTTCTTGGTATTTGTAAATGAGAGAATAAAATTTGGTAATGCATTTAAAAAAACACACAAAGCAAACAAATAAATGTTCAACTTCAAGAATTTCATGAATCTATATTTATTGTAAAAAGCTTAAAAATATGGATAGAAAAAGGAACTTAAAATCTTGAGAATTCCTGATACATATGATTACTATTTGGGGGTACATTTGTGGGGACAATTTTTATGTAAATATATATGGGATAGAATAATTTACTGAACTACTCATTAGCCTTTTGTTCTCTGGCTGAAGGTAATTTTCCCTTCAACATTCCAACGTAGTGGTCAAGTACTTTTTTCTTTACTGAAGGAAATTAATAATGACTTTGGTGTGGCAGAGCCAGAAGAAATGTTGCCAAAGATTTGAAAATTCCCACTGAGAGTTTTTGTTAAAAGTAGTCTCATGGAAAAATACAATCTGACTGTTTAAGGAGAGAAAGACTTCTAGGAATTGGGTGAAGCTGGGGAGAAGGAAGGTTCTGAGGGCTTCCCCCAGGACTTCAAATGGAGGAGGTATCTGAGAGCTTATGTACTCTGCTGATTTCTGGGACCCCAGAGTCTGTCAAGGTTTCTGAACTTCTGGAGTGATGATGCTCTGGGGCTAAGTACCAATCATTTTGATGCTCCATCCTGGTAACTAAGCCCTTTTCTCAAGGTTGACAATAAAACAACAGAGCCCTGACCTTCAGGGACCATGAAGGATTGATGATAAAGACATCACCATGATCAGTGTGGAGATTAGAGATCAAAGGGACTTACAGAACGAGGGGACCCTTCCTAAATTGCATGAATTCCATATGTATATATTTATTCAAAAAGAGTCCCAATGAATATCCCCCAAACTAATCACATGTATCTAGAACTCACAGGCAGATGTGGTGGTGCATGTCTGTAATCCTAGTACTTGGGAAGCTTTAGACAGGAGAATTGCAGGTTCAAGACCAGACTCAGCAACTTAGTAAGACACTCAGCAACCTAGTGAGACTCTGTTTCAAAAGAAAAAATAAAAACAGCACTGGAAATGATTCTGGGTTCAATTTCCAGTCCCATAAAACAAAAACAAAAACAACAACAACAACAACAAAAATCTCATAAAATTCTAAATTCTTTTTTAATCCATAGCTTTCAAGTTTCTTATGATGTAAATAGGTTTATGATTTTTTTTTAGGTTGATAGTATATTTGTTTATTCTGTCAGTTTTATAAACAAATTCCTGAATATTGTTTCTCACTTAAGAGTGCCAAGAAAATTTTGCAGAAACCAATCAAATTTGTGTCCTCGTAGCAAATGTGTTCATGTCGTATACAGGTTTGTGATTTTAGTGAGCAGTGATTGTGTGCACCAGGCTTTGTGTTCTGGCCTATGTAGTGCCTCTGGGATTCTCACCTCAGCCTATAGAAGAAGAGGGACCTACAAACTTCATTCAAATAAAAATTTCCCTGCCTTCAAGTGGGCAGGCCTTTGAAGAAAATGCTATGTTGTAGAGACACATACGAATGTGGTATTTTAGAGTAAAATTCAGAGCCACCGCACATTGGCACTCATCTAGGGATGTAAACAGATTGCTTTACAACCTGTATAAATGCAAATATTTGATTTGGTGCCACAGTCATGATTGAGACAGAATTTCCTTTCATGTGTAGATTCAGGGAGCAATTTGAGTTTATGAAAGAAAAGAAAGAAGAAAGAAAGAAAGAAAGAAAGAAAGAAAGAAAGAAAGAAAGAAAGAAGAAAGAAAGAAAGGAAGGAAGATAGTATTCCTTCCAGAATCCTAGCACCGTGGTTCCGACAGTGAACTAAATTACTACAGAGGTTCAAGTCATGTTTTTGCCAATTCGTATCTATACTACCTTTAGCAAGTGGCTTAGCCCTTCTGTTACTCAGTAGTTTTATCTCTAAGATAAGAGCAGCAACAACACTCTTGCTGTTGAGCTTTTGCCAGGAAACATGGATTAGATCAGCTTGTTCAGTGGCCAGCACTGTACTTTTCCTATGTACGAGTTTACGGGTTAAGGAATTCTTTATTTCTAGTCAGTCAAGGGTTTTGTTTTTGAATAGGGGTTATATTATATTGAATGCTATGTCTCTTTTTCCTTGGATAGTCATATAATTTTTCTACCTTAATCTGTTGTAGTGGTGAAGAATAATAATAAATTTTATAATACTAAGACAGGTTTGCATTACAGTAATGAGCCTTACTTGGTCACACATATCACACAATGTAACTCCCTGGATTAAATTTGCTAATATTTAACAGGACTTTTATGTCCATATTGCTTATTATGTTTGGTCTCTTTCTATTTTTTATTTTTGTATTGTCCTCAGGTTTGGTATATGAAATTATATGTTTCTCATGCTGTATTTTTTTTTGGGGGGGGGGCCTTTCCTACATCTTAATTCTCTGAAGCAGTAAGTATAAAAGAATGATTATCTTTTTTCCTGAATATAAATTAGAATGTGACTGTCTATATGATCCCAGTAAGGGTTCCTTTTTGAAAGATGCTAACCTCTAAGTCTATTTACTTAATATTTAAAGGTCAATTCAAGTAATGCAAACTTTTGTGCTAGTTTTCACATGTGTAATTAAAAAAATTATTTTATTCAAGTTTTAAAATTTATTAGCTTAAAGTGATTCATGGCCTGCTCTTGTAGTTTATTTTTATCTCCTTTCTCTAAATTTGTCCTTCCCTCTGCATTGTTTTAGAGATAACTATTTCACCTGATTAATCAAACCTGTCAGAGGTTTACCTATTATATGAATTATTACCAATGAACTGCTCTTAGATTTGTTATCGTTTCTTTTTTTTTAACTTAAAAACATACTTTAGAATTTTCTTTTTCTATTTTTTCCCTTTTTGTATTGGTACACAAACCCGGGGGCATCAAGCTATACCCCTAAGCCATTTTTATTTTATTTTTTATTTTGAAATAGGGTCTGGCTAAGTTGCTGAGTCCGGCTTGAGCCCCTAGTCCTCCTATCTTAGTCTCCCAAGTACTAGGATTACAGGTATGCACCTCTGCACCCAGTGAGAATGTCCTTTAAATAAGGATCTTTAGGTGATAAACTGCCTCAGAGTTGATTTGTCTGAAAATATCTTCAGTTCACTTTCACTCCTAAAAGATAATTGGCTGGTTTTATGATTCTAGTTTGGCACTTATTTTTATTGCTTTCTATCAGTTATTAGTATAAATTTGTTCACTTGGAAATAGTTTGGATTTTTTTTCAAGTCTGGCAATTCTTAAAAATCTTATTTTGTCTATAGTGTTTGAAGTTGCATTATGATAAGTTTACTTATGAATTTCTTTTAATTGGTCCTACTTGACATTTGTTAGATATTTTGAAGTAGAATTTTTTATCGATTTTAAGATATTGTCAAGGGGAAATCAGAGTGGAATGTGTAGGCAACACACCAAGGGCTGTATACATGTATGTTTGTATCACTTTGAACCTCTCTATCATGTATAGTTATAATGCTCTAATAAAAGTATAAAAATATTATTAGTTGTTATCTTCAAAGAATTATCTCTGTCTTGTTCTCTTTTCCATGAGATACTATGTCTCAATATTGTTAGATTTACACTCTTCTTTGTGTGTCTTATATTTTTTTTGCCTTTTTCTGATAAGCAATCTGAAAACTCAGATCCATTTTTCAATAAACTCACCATCTTTTCGGGGAGGTCCAGACTGCTATTAATACCATACATTTATAATTTCGATCAGAAAATCATCTCTTTTCTTAGACTCCCTCTTTTGATTGGACCTTGAAAATTGTCTCTGAATTTACTGCTATTTTACATAGTGCAATACAAAAGAAGTGGATTTAGGATTGGTTAAAAAGTGGTGTTCAGATAAAGCATAAATTATGAAGACAGTACCATGGGTACTATATTGACAAGTATTAAGGGTAGGCTTGGGCTGATGGCGAGTGCTAACTCAGAGGCCACTGGGATGTGTTAGAAAAAGGTTGCACAGCCAAAGTTTGGGGAATGAGGCTGGAACAACGATAACTCACAATAGGGAGATCAGCAAGGTTTCTCAGGACAGGCAGATGTGCAGGCATTTGTAGCACAAAGTATGCACTGAGGATCACACAACTTCAGATGCTGGCGTGTGTTCCTGAAGTTCACTTTGGAGCTGCTGGAAGCCCAGGTGCACCCGTCTACAAATGGAGCCATTTGTAGTTCGCTAATTTGTCTATGTGCTAGAGATGCCTTCATCTTGGCCAGGTGCACCTCCTCATTCTCAGTGTTCTGCAACATGACCACAGGATACATTTTAGTACAGAACACTCAGGCCAGGAACACAGGCCACATTTATCAATTTATCCCATCCCTAGCTGGCCAAATATGATCTCGAGACATTTTTGAACTCAGTGCTGTGGCAGGAGAACAAAGATCAATTACTCAGACCTCTTTGGCTACAGGATCCATATATAAATAAATGAAGGTTTGGAAACACAGGCCGAATAGAAACAGAGTTGATGAGGAATTATGGATAGCAAGCTGGATCTCTAAGGGAACAGATGTCACACTCAAATTGGAACAATCTTAGAAAAATTTATAAAAAGAACTAATTACAAAGGTGTGTGTGGGTGGTGATACGGGAGGAATAGTGCAGAAACCTGAAGTTAGCAAAAGCAAGCTTTCAGTAACCCTGAGGCTAAAGGGACAATAGAAAAAAGACATTGCAGATCCCAGAAGGAAAGAATGTCTCAGAAAGTAACCACCTGGAGTGGAAAGGGGACCTTCACTGAAGCAACACAGGATGCCCAAGCCTGCTCAATGCCCACCCACTCTATGGCCAAACTCATAGGAAGTCAGAGGTATGGGAGCTCATTGATGTGATGGACAAATCAGTAAAAAGAGTAGAGAGTGTGTTTACAGGGAGGGTTAAGTGAAGGGTTTCTGGCATATGGGAAGAAATGACATGCAACTCAAGGTTAGTTATCAACTAATACCTAATCTGTAATTTTTAAGTCAACTGGAATTTCTAATACTTCACACATGTAATCATCAGTAAGAATTCTACACCTTTATTTTAACAAGACTTTATTCAGTGTGCCAATCACATTCATTTTCTCTGCATGCTGTAGTGTAGTCTTTCTAATCTCTCCTACTTTTTTCTTTTTAACTGATATTTTGATTACAGGTCTTCCAAGCTTTCCCAAAATGTTCTAGTTTTCCAGGATCTCTGCCACTGCTCTATTTATTCTTCCTCAAAAATTTTGGATAAAATCCATGTGGACAGAGTATTTATTGGCATTGAGATATACTGGCTCATTTATCATTGTCTTACTGATGGTGGACTCAGTGCAGTGGAGTAGGTTGTCAGTTCAGAATAATGTTTTCTAGAGCTTTATTTCATTTTTCAGGAATCATGCAAATAAGGGCTGTCTGGTGACTTTTGTTGATATATATATGTATGTATGTATATATATAGTACATTTACATGTGTGAATGGATAATATATGGCTTTGATATTTTTTGGAAAATTAATTTGAAAATGGAATTATCAAAACTTAAAACATTTCAATATTTAGCTGTGTTGGGTTTCTGATGAAAAATGATAAACAGAATGGCAACAATATGATGCTGTTTTTTGGAAAGGATCAGATAAAAAAGAGGCATGGGAGTTATTGCTTTTGTCACTTACAATGATCTGGTTGATGTGGTATGTGTTTAAGATATGCTATTTATTTATTTATTTATTGTACTGAAATGGAACCCAGGGGCATTCTACCTCCTAGCTACATCCTCAGCCCTATTTTTTATTCTTTATTTTGGAACAGGGTCTCACTGAGTTGCGAAGAAGCTCACTAAGTAACTGAGGCTGTCTGCAAACCGTGATCCTCCTGTCTCAGCCTCCCAAATGCTGGGATTACAAGCGTGCGCCACCATGCCTGGCTTAAGACGTGCTATTAAATGAGTCATATGCACATTATAAGCCAGACAAGCTGTAGTCAAGCAACATATTTTAAATTTCCAGAAAAATGTGGTTTGATAGTATTTTATGGTGTTTATAACCAAAGTACAGTAAACATTTCAAATAGGAGTTTCTACCAATGGAACTCAAAAGCTCGGTGTTTAAGAAAAATATTTAAACCATACTGCTTCTCTGATTAAAACTTTGGGTACTTGTAATACTTAGCAAAATCTAGCAGCCTCATCGTGTGCCCACAAGGCCTGGATGACCTGACCTTTTCTACCTCTCTAGCTTCAGCTCTCATCTCCTTCCCTTGCACCACCATTGTCTGGATCATGCTCATTATGTTTATTCCTGAAAAGCTCCTGTCCTTTTAGGTTTCAGATTACATGTTTTTTCTTAAGAGTGGTCCACCACCTGCCCTTCTACCTCAGTAGGGTTCCTTGACATTATCTTTAAAGCATCCTTCAACTTTCCTTCGGATTCCATACTGTACTTTGTAACTATACATTTGTTTTTGTGATTGTATTTTCTAATGCCTAACCTGCCTGTCAGACTGTATATCTTATGAGGTCTTTTCTTTCAGTAGGGTATCTGTAGTTATGGGTCACGAAGTCACCAAGAGAGTGATGATCTGAATGTTTGTGGCCCCTCTCACTCACTCCGCCAGGTTCATAGGTTGAAACCCAGCCCTCAAGGTGAGGCTATTTGGAGGATGAGACTTCAGAAGTTGATTAGGTCATGAAGGCAGAGACCCCATGAATGAAGTTAGTGTACTGACAAAAGAGGCCCCAAGAGCTGCGTTTCCCTCTGCCCGTCAAGGAAACACTGAGAAGATGCCATTTGTGACTTAGGAAGCAGGTCCTTACCAGTCACAAAATCTGCAGGTGTCCTAATCTTAGACCTCTAGCCTCTGAAACTGTGAGAAATAAAATTCTCTTGTTTATGGGCCATCCAGATTATGGTATTTTGTTATGGCAATCTGAATAAACAAAGGCAAGGAGATATTTGATAACATGTACCAAATGTATGAATAACTAAAGCACAGTTTCCATCCTCCAGGTGTTTAATATTTGAGGTGGCAATGCACAGAGATACCATCACTGCACTGTGGAGGCACTAAGAGAGAGGTACACAGAAGCACTCACAAAGCAAGCCAGGAGGACCCTGCAAGCTGGTTCAAGCCACTGGTCCCTTTGAGAAAAGGATTACATCTTCCTTTTAAGTGACTACAGTATTGAGCACATGTGAATTCAACTTATAACAATAGACTAAAGGATCCAGAATAAATCTCAGCAATTAGACACTGAGAGTTGAGGCCTATGTTCTGATGCCGGTTAGCCATATGACCAAAGACAAGTCAACTGCTCTCTGAGACATAGATTAAAGAAGAAGGATTGGATTAAGTTATGTCTTCATGCCATTATCAGCATCACACATACGTGAAGATTAGAAGACGGTCCATGAAGATGGAGGGACATGCAAGAAAAAGGAAACTTTTTGAAGTATTGCTGGAAACCTTTCTGACCTCACATTAGAGTTTATATTCTATCCTCATTTCTTGATGCATTTGTGTTTCTTTTCATAGCATGTGTGTGTTGGAGGTGAAGAGGAAGGCTCTATTTAAGGTTAAATTACTCACATTATCCCCTGTTTACTGGGGGCCTAAAGGCTTGCTGCTCATGTTAATTAGAACAACATTTCTGCAAGCTATGATTCAATCCATTGCTGTGTAAACTTGTAAAGGATATTTGATATACATAAGCCCAGATGGAATAAATATGCTTAGTGAATAATTATACAAGACAGAAAATTCTGAAAAGCATTCTGTATTAATAGTCTGTGAAGACTTAATAAAGAAGTGAGTTGATGTCTATATTCCATGCATACATTTCATTCCAGGGAAGAGTTTCCATAATGAAGTCCTCCATAATGAAAAATATCCTATTAAGTGCAGGCCATTAATATACATTGATAAACTCACACTGAATTGAGAAAAATTATTATATTGAAACCAGTAAGACACTTTATACCATCACAATTATAGTTATGGTGAAGGTTAAAGTAGAAATATTCTCTTATGTTTTCCCATCAGGAAACTTTATTTGATGCAGACCAAAATGAGATTATATCTCAGCCAAATTTTTTGCAGTACTGGGGCAATTTATTACCTGTGAATAAAGAAATATGTGTTGTCCCTTCCATATTCAAAACACATTTTCTTTTGAAACTAGTCTCACACCAAGGATTTCTAATGATTTTCCTACGGAGCTAAGTTTTTATTTATGTCAAAGCTTGCTTAGAAGATAAAATTTTACCTATAAATAAGCCTTGGATTATTAAATAATTACTCAAATTATATCCATTAACTACTGACACTATGAATCACTAAAGGTGAGAAATTATAATAGAAAAATAGATTGAGGTTTTGGGCCATTAACTGTATAGTCAAGGTTTCACTTAGCCATGAGACAAATAGAATCTCAAAGACCTAGTTCCCACACCTATAAACTTAGAGTTGTTCCTCTCATAACACAGAACCTCAGCTCCCTTCCCTCTAAAATCACATCTCTAGGTGTTTTTAGGGGTCTCCAATGTTTCCAACATGGAAACATAGGCAATTTTCTAACCATCTTATTGACTTGTCACCTTAGGATGAACTTTACAGAAAATTCCAGAACTAGATCCTGGTATGTCTCATAGTTTTGTATATGAAAAAGAATGTTTCAGTTTAGTGGATTATAAGGAAAGACTTGGTAGTCAAAGACTGTGAAATAGGAGGATGAAGAGAAAGGCAGACAACAGAAGATGTGAACTACCCCACAAACTCATAGAGAATAAAAGCTCTCCACTTGGGTGTAATTTCTGTGAAAACAGGGATTTGTGTTTGTTTGGTTTACTACTCTACCTCCATGTGAGAAGAATGCTTGGCACATGGTAGGCCCTCAATAAATATTTATTGAACAAACAAATAATAATGTTTAGTTTGGTTGAAGTGAAACAAAGTTCTGAGCATACAACCCTGACCAAGCCTGTGGGTCATCCCAATTTGTGGTTGAAGTTAAAAGAGACTGGCAAAGATGTACTTTATTCAGTGTATTTGGCTAGAGGAAACTCTCGACCCTCAGAAATCTATCCTCCACTTGTTTAGACACAGGAGAGTTGTACTACCCTTTGCTTATGGATCATCATGTTAACATTTCTAATTAGTTCCCAGAATTCCCCAAAGAACTCCCAGATTAAAAATAATAGGTTTCTTTAGGGGAATTCCTGAAAGTGCAAGGGGTATCATTTGTTGATGATAGCTATTGATGCTATGGCTTTTGAGGTGAGTACAGAATTAATCTTAGTGGTTTTATTTTATTTGTAACAATCAGCATGAACTCTGAAAACATAGAAGATAAGTTCCGAATTCTAACTTTTTAGAATAAATGCTGTGCTCTCTCTGAAAGGAGAAGCTTGTTTGAGTGGATGAACCTGAGTGGATATGTAGAAAAGTAAAATTGTATGCATTATGTAGCTCAGTGTCATGTAATTTAAATTGTTTTGGGAAAAGTATTGGCATTTAAAATTTTTAATCTGTCAAAGAAGTCCGCTCTAAATATAATGGAAATACATTTTAGAAAAATAACCACAGGGCTGGGCGTGGTGGCGCACGCTTGTAATCCCCGCGCTTGGGAGGCGGAGACAGGAGGATTGCGCAGGTTCGAAGCCAGCCGCGCTGGCATAAGAGACCCTGTTTCAAAAATATAAAATAGGTCTGGGAGTGTATCCCGGAGGTAGAAGGGCTTCCAGGAACCCCAGTACCACCAAAAAAAAAGAAAAAGAAAAAAGAAAAAAAAAGAAAAAGAACCACAGGGCCTCTGAGGCCAGGATAAGAGCCTGCCAAGGGGTTAGGCCTGTGCTGGGGCCAGTGAAGCCGGCATCGGAGCGTGCCATGAGGCAAGGCCGCTACTGGGGCCTCCGAGGCTGGGATCGGAGCCTGCCGAGGGGTTAGGCCGATGCCGGGGCCAGCGGCCAGCATCGAACCCTGCCGTGAGGCAAGGCCGGTGCTGGGGCCTCCGAGGCCGGGATTGGAGCCTGCCGAGGGGTTAGGCCGGTGCCAGGGCCAATGGCCGGCATTGGACCCTGCTGTGAGGCAAGACCAGTGCTGGGGCCTTCAAGGCCGGGATTGGAGCCTGCCGAGGGGTTAGGCTGGTGCCAGGGCCAGTGTGGCCGGGATTGTAGCTCACCGTGAGGCAAGGCCGGTGCTGGGGCCTCCGAGGCCAGGATAAGAGCCTGCCGAGGGGTTAGGCTGGTGCCGGGGCCAATGGTCGGCATTGGAGCCTGCTGTGAGGCGAGGCTGCTACTGGGGTCGCCGAGGCTGGGATCGGAGCCTGCCAAGGGGTTAGGCCGATGCTGGGGCCAGTGGCCAGCATCGGATCCTGCCGTGAGGCAAGGCTGGTAGTGGGGCCTCTGAGGCTGGGATAAGAGCCTGCCAATGGGGTTAGGCCGGTGCTGGGGCCAATGGCCGGCATTGGAGCCTGCCGTGAGGCAAGGCTGGTTCTGGGGCCTCCAAGGCTGGGATCGGAGCCTGCCAAGGGGTTAGGCTGGTTATGGGACCAGCAGCTGGCATCGGAGCCTTCAATGAGGCAAGGCTGCTACTGAGGCCTCTGAGGCCGGATCGGAGCCTGCCGAGGGGTTAGACCGGGGCTGGGGCCAGCGAGGCTGTCATTGGAGCCTGTCGTGTGTGAGGCAAGGCCAGTGCTGGGGCCTCTGAGGCCGGGATAAGAGCCTGCCGATGGGGTTAGGTCGGTGCCGGGGCCAATGGCTGGCATTGGAGCCTGCTGTGAGGCAAGGCTGGTGCTGGGGCCTCCGAGGCCGGGATTGGAGCCTGCCGAGGGGTTAGGCTGGTTCCAGGACCGGCAGCTGGCATCGGAGCCTTCCATGAGGCAAGGCCGCTACTGAGGCCTCCAAGGCTGGTTTGGAGCCTGCTGAGGGGTTAGACCGGGGCTGGGGCCAGTGAGGCCGTCACCAGAGCCTGCCGTGAGGCAAGGCCGGTGCTGGGGCCTCCAAGGCCAGGATCGGAACATGCCAAGGGGTTAGGCCAGTGCCAAGGCCAGTAAGGCCAGGATTGGAGCTCACCGTGAGGCAAGGCTGGTGCTGGGGCCTCCGAGGCTGGGATAGGAGCCTGCCGAGGGGTTAGACCGGTGCCAGGGACAGCAAGGCCAGGATCGGAGCCTGCCATGAGGCTAGGCCGGTGCTGGGGCCTCCGAGGGCGGGATCAGAGCCTGCCGAGGGGTTAAGCCGGTGCCAGGGCCAATGGCTGGCATCGGAGCCTGCCTTGAGGCAAGGCCGCTACTGGGGCCTCTGAGGCCGGGATCGGAGCCAGCTGAGGGGTTAGGCTGTTGTCGGGGCCAGCGAGACCAGAATCAGGGCCTCCCATGAGGCAAGGCTACTGCTTGAGCCAGCGAGGTCTGGATCAGTCCACCGGGTAGCCAGGCCACTATTGGGGCCATCAAGAGTGGGATCGGCACTTGCAACACGGCATACACAGAGAAATATCGCAGAAAATAAAAATCAGATGCTTCCCCTAATCAGGAGGAAAGGGGCAACAGGAAGAGGTCGAGCTATAGAAAGGGCCCTATAGTGAAGCAACTAAGGTGCCCAATCAGAGGGTATGGAATAAGGGAGGATGGAGCCTCTTTAAAACGCAGGAGGTACATAAACAAATGTATCAAAGTTAATCACCAAACAAGCATGGGATCAAGGGAGGGGAGGGAATGGGATGGAGGCTGGATGAGGGCTAATTGGATGTTGTGTGCTTGTATATCCTCTCAAGTCTTGTACTCCAATGTGATATATGATTACAATGCACCAATTAAAAAATATATATATATAATAAAATAAATAGCAAATAAATAAATAAAAATAAAAAATAGGGAAAAAAGGAAAAATAACCACAGTAATATCAAATTGCCACAGAAGTTTTCTAATCATCCCTCTCAATCACTGTACTTAATTAATCAGTGAATGATCCGTGGCTGGCACAGGTCTGAGGACAGACTGAGGATGACATTGTCTTTTAGAGAAGGTCATCCTATGGGCTACTGAAACTCTAAAGTGAGGGAGCACACTCACGGTTTTCTAGGCATCTGCCATCATCACAGCGGTCTCACACCTAAAGGGAGATAAGATGAAGTGAAAATGTAGTTTGGATCAAGGGAAGTACACTTTATGCTTTATTGATGTTTGTGAAAAGACAGTTGTATCCCACTGAGAGTCCTTTGAAGTTGACCTTGAGCTCTCAATAAATATAAAGTGAAAAAAATGTGCTTTTGAAATAGAAAAAGAGTAAGAAAAGTTATAAAGACAAAATATAAGGGTGGTTTAAAAGAATTATTTTTATATTTTTGAGCCTGGTGGGGTGGCAGGTGCTTGTAATCCCAGTACTTGGGAGGCTGAGACAGGGGAATCACAGTTCAAAGCCAGAACAATGTAACTTGATGAGACCCTGTTTCCAAAAAAAGAGTTGGGATGTATCTCAGTAGTAGATCACACCCCTGCGTAAAATCCCCAATACAAAAACAAAAACAAAAACCATAACAAAAACCAAACAACAACAACAACAAAAATTATTTGTGTTGGTAATGAATGGAAATATTGACTACGTCCTGGCAGGCAAAGGCGCTCCTGCCTTTGCCACAAGATTCCGTTCCCTATAAAATACAACATTGCTGGTACTATCTTTGCCAAGAGCTGTTGCTGATGCAATTACATTGGCTAATTGGTCTCCAAAGTGAGACTTTCCTAGATTATTCAAGTGTGTGTCCACTGTAAGAATATGAGCTCTTTAAAACAGACCTCTGTCTTAGGCTGTGAATGAGGAGGAGGGCTAAAGCGAGATTCTGAGCGTGAGAATTCATTGCACCACTGCTGGCTTTGATGAAGGAAAGTCACCAAATAAGGAATAAGAACAGCTTCTAGAAATGGAGAACCATCCCTGGGGAACTCAGAAAGGAGACAGGACCTCTGTTTCACCATTGCATGGAACTGAATTCTGCCAACAACTGGATTGCACCTGAAAGTGGATTTCTCCCAAAGCCTCCAGACAAGAGCCAGGCCAGGAGAGTCTTTCATTTTTATCCTTTGAAACCTGGAGCACAGGATTTCTGGCTTATAGAACTGTGAAATAATTAATAGGTGTTGTTCTGATCTGGCAAACTTGTGGTAATTTGTTAAGCATCGATAGAATATAATACAGGTGCATTCTGTGGATGGCTTTAAATACCAGATGGAGATGTGCATATGTTAATTGTTAACATTGTTAATTGTTAGCAGTTAGGAAAAGTGTCTTCCTAGACCAACAATTTTAGGTACAACTCTGGTCAAGAGATGAATTAATACAACTAACCATCTGAGTTTCTTCCCCAACTCTCTTGCTTTGTAGGAACAATTGGGTAAAAAGAGTAGCCCAAAGAAGAGAAGAAAATCTCTTTACCTCTCTCCTAAACTAATTCTGTGGGATATTATTTTTTTTTCTCCGTGAGATCTGTTTGAAGTTTAAGCCTGAGCCTCGCATTCCCCTTGTCTAAAAGCAATAAAAGAACATAAAACAAATCAGGGCCTGAGGTCACTGCATGATTCTTTTTTTTTTCAGGTTTTAGAGAATACTATCCTCTTCTCCCAGAAAAATGTAAATCTAGTGTTTCAAGCATGATTTTGGAAGGAGAATTAGGAGTTCCAGGTGTATGTTCCTCTCTTTCCTTTGCTCAAATATGGGAAAAATCCTTTTGTCCGTTTTCTGGTAGTATAATTTAGAGAGGCTGGAGCTTCAAAATAAGTAGGGAGCCAGGTGTGGTGGTACATGTCTGTAATCTCAGTACTTGAGAGTCCGAGACAGGAAGATCGAAGGTTTGAGGCCATTCTCAGCAACATAGCAAGATCAAGTTATAAAAACAATTAAGTATATAAAAAGGGCTGGGACATAGCTCAGAGATAGAATGCCCCTGGGCTCAATCCCTAGTACCAAAGAAAGAAAGAAAGGAAGAAAGAAAGAAAGAAAGAAAGAAAGAAAGAAAGAAAGAAAGAAAGGAAGGAAGAAAGAAAGAAAGAAACTAGAGAAAAACTGACACAAAGAGTATATAAGAAATAAACATAGTTTATTATGTGAAGTACACAAAAGGACCCTTATATTTTGAAACCCTTCTGAAGACTAGTGCAGGCACACACAGATCTCAGGGGACCTCATCACATCCTGGGCCAGCTCTCTGTAGTTACCACTACCAATGCTTGCACATGGACATGGTCTTGTAAACTTTTTAGTGCATTTGTTGTCTTGTAAACATATTAATCTTAATGAATACACCTTCATTGCATTCTGATCATAAAAGCAGTGTTCACTTAATGGGTAGCACTTCAAAATATATTTAATAATAAGGAAGAAAGTTAAAATTCTCTGATCTCACCTTCTATTTTATGCACAGACATATTTTTAGAAACATAGCATAATGATGTTTGGTAATCAGCTCCTCCCCTGGGATCTCAATTCTTCAATCCCAAGGTGAAGAGCCCAGAATTGCTTTGTCCTTCTCATAACTTCTCTTAACACAGAGGTGTGGCTTTATCTGCTTGAGGCAGAGAGCACAAGCACATTTAATGTGGCCAGCATAAAGTTTAAGATAGTTGAAGTTAGTTCTGGATGTGGTGGCACATGCCTATAATTCCAGTACTTGGGAGGCTGAAACAAGAGGATTGTAGGTTCAAGGGCAGCCTAAGCAATTTAGTGAGGGCCTCTACAACCAGTAAAGCCCTATTTCATAATTAAAAATATAATTGGGCTAGGAGTATAGCTCAGTGGTAGAACACCAGAACACCTCTGGGTTCAATCCCAGTAAATACACACACACTCACACACACACACACACATGCACACACACATTCGCTCACATACACACACAGTTGAGGTTAAATACAAAAGATGGGAGCATGTGTTGCCAGATTCACACATATTTTACATGCTCAACTCCTGTGGGCATTTGTGATTGTGATCATTATATAAAGGAGATACTGGTAGTCTAAAGAATCTTATAACATGGATTACATAACTATCTAATAGGAGATTATTCTTTTCATACAAACTCATTATCCAAGTATACATTAGAAAGGAAATAAAAACAATGGCCCACTATAGAAGGAGAAGGCTATAGATCTAGTACAGATAAGGTTCTTATTTGAAGGCTATGGAATGATCCGCTTATCCCTGTGCCTTAAGAATTCTCTATTGGTTGCCAAAAGAAAAATCATAGCTTTCCATGTGTCATAGGTCCTGTTGAAACACAGAGTCTGTGGAGGGAGTAAGGTATCAGGGCCCTGGTGTGCACGAAGGTATTACTGAAGGCTCATGGACTACACCAACACATACCATCTAGGGTAATGAGGATACTGAAGGAGATGGAGTCCAGGAAGAAAGAGTGAGGAGAAGGAAAGGTCCAAATTGCAGTGCACCACCAAGGACAGCCTCCGAGGCAGCCTCACGGTGAGGAAGGTAAAGGGGGGAAATTAGTAAAAGCAAAGTGATCAAGACTGTTCAACATAAGTCTCGCCTACTGCCCCGTTTTACTTGCGTGCAGTTCTGCTTCCCAGGCTCTTCAGTTTGTTCCTTAAACACTGTGGTTAAATAAATCATCATTCTACCAGGAATGAAAGTTGTTCCAAGAAAAAACAACTATTGGACACCCCCCACTCAGTCCTCCAACTTTGCCATGTGCCAGGGTGTTCATGGCCTCTGTGTGGATGGATCCATGGATGAGGAGGTCCATACGTGGATGATGGATCCAGGAAGCACTGCTGACTGGAGTGTGACTCTTAATTGAGGCCCAGAAAGCACCACTTTCCTTCTTATCAGGAGATCCATCAAAGAGGAAAGATATGCAGATGATATTTCTTCTAAAGGGTCCACAGACAAGTATTTTCTAAAGAGAATCTGTTAAAGCTATGTGACATATAATGTCTTAATTACAAATATTAACCAAAAAATACTAGAAATACACAACTGAGATATTTTCTGTCATAGTTTAAAGTTTTCTGGATTATAGTTTAAGAACATTATGTTCCCTTGGGACAGCTAAAGAATTTTTGGGTTAAACATCTTAAAATAATTATTTTGAATATTTCTTCTAAATTGGATTTGGATATTTAAAGTTATAAATTAAGAAGAATGTTTTATGTAATTCTAGCTTGGTTTTCCTTGAAATAAATCTCCATGACACATATCATCCAGATTTTTAATTATTGTTTTACTATTTTCATATCACATTTGGTTTTCATGCAGCATTCTAGAGTCTAAAATGAACACAGATTGTTTCTGTAATTTGTAACTATTTTTGTGTAATTAAAACCTTTGTCAATAGTTTTAAAAAACCAATCACCCAACCATATTTCATCAGCTGAAAATCAATAATGACAGTACATTTTGCTTTCAAAACCATCTTTATTGAGAGCTTATTTCTCTTAAAAAAACAATAACTTGCCAGGTGTGGTGGGACACCCTTGTAATCCCAGAATGTAGGAGGCTGATACAGTAGGATCAGGATTCACGGCCAGCCTCAGCTATTTAGTGAGACCCTTTGCAACTCAGCAAGACCCTGTTTCAAAATAAAGAATAAAAATTAGGTCTGGGGGTATAGCTCAGAGGTAGAAAGCTCCTGTGTTCCATCCCCAGTACTGCAAACAAACAAACAACAAAAAATAAACCATATTTTCTGAGCATGTCTCTTCATTGCCATAGAATTAATATTACATTTTAGAATTACATGGGTAGTACTATTGAGGGAAATTTATAGTGCACATTAGGGCAAGGTAGCTTGTTCACCAATAGTAATAATTCAGAATGTATTATAGCTTATTACAGGAAAAATTCATCTTAGTTCTTGAGTCTTTCTTTTGATTGTTGTTGTTTTTGGTACTAGAGAGTGAACTTGGGTAATTCTACCCAAGTTATATCCCCAGAGCTTTAAAAATATTTTTATTTTGAAATACAGTCTCTCTAAGTTGCTGAGGCTGGCTTCAAACTTGTGATCCTCCTGTCTCAGCCTCTCAAGTATTGGGATTATGAGCATGCACCACCATGCCCAGTTAGTTCTTGATTTATGTTAGGGAGGGGATTAATAATTCAGAAGGGATAACATCTTCCTTTTCACTCTTTTTATTTTTTATTTTTATTTTTTGCAGGTCTGGGGATGGAACCCAGGGGCATCCAACCTCTGAGCTACACTCCCTGCCCTATTTTTTATTCTTTATTTTGAAACTGGGTCTCACTGAGTTGCAGAGGGCCTCACTTAGTAGCTGAGGCTGTCTGTGAACCTCGATCCTCCGGTCTTAGCCTCCCGAATGCTGGGATTACAAGTGTGTGCCACCACACCTAGCTTAACTCTTTTCAAAAAAGAGTTTTGTTAGCCGGGCATGGTGGTGCACGCTTGTAATCCCCATGCTTGGGAGGCTGAGACAGGATGATTGCGCAGGTTCGAAGCCAGTCTCAGCTACTTAGTGAGGCTCTCAGCAACTTAGTGAGACCCTGTTTCCAAATAAAATATAAAATGGGTCTGGGAGTATAGCCTGGAAGTAGAAAGCCTCTGGGTTCCACCCCCAGTACCGCCAATGAATGAATGAATGAATGAATGAATGAATGAATAAATAAGAGTTTTGCAAATCTTTTATTCTTGTAAAAGAGAAAAAGAGTTATAGTATACTATGGCAGGTACCAACTCCCTGATGGGCAGGAAGAAGCTAATCCAGCTTTAAAAAACCCAGGGTAGGCATGGGTCTCCCCTGGGCATTAGTGGGGTCACTGACTTCTCCCACCAGTGAAATTAGAGCAAAGAACTCTAGCACACCAGGATAAATGCTGTATCAGGATGTGGCTCTTGTCTCAACCCTCTTAACTCTTGTTATGCCTTTGCATATCATGTTAGGACTTAGGATAAATTTATCAGCATGTATTTTCTATGGTTAGGATTTAGAATGTACCCCAGACCTCACATCATAGACAAGGCAGCCATATTGGAGGCAGGACTTGGTTGCTGGGGAGGATTCCCCTTGGATGTAGCCTTAAGAAATTATATATATATATGATTTGTCTTCTCTCTCTCTCTCTCTCTCTCTCTCTCTCTCTCTCTCTCTCTCTTTCTCTCTCTCTTTCTCTTTCCTTCCTACCTCTGTGGTATGGGAGCTGAGTCCCTTGGCTAGTACTTTCTGTTTCCTTGGCCTCATGGTCTTGAGCTCCACAGACTTCACTTGGACTGAGACCTCTGAAATCTCCAGAACTGTGAGCAAATAAATCTTTTTTCTATGTTGTGGTCTTCGGGTATTTTGGGTCACAGCAGTGAGAATGCTGACTGAAACAGTGTTAGAAAAACTATAAGCAGTTGAGGCCTTAGGTTGAAGAGACTACTGTGTGCAATATAACTTTTTTCCTCCAGGACACAGTTAGACTACATATCCTAGTGTTCTTTGCAGTTTGGTGTTGCTGAGAAATTGATACTGTTTGATGCAGTATGAACAAAATTGTTGTAGGCCTCTGTCAAGCCTCATTCACTAGAAGTTTTGTACCATTTCCCATGCTTGTTTTCTCTATCACTTTGCTGCCTTTTGTAAAAAAAAAAAATCCAATAGGGGATGGCCATAAGGAATAATTGAACCACATGATGGGAAGTGTCTTGGTTCCTGAATGGTCTTTATCAAGAACTCAAAATTAGTCACTGTATGAGTGAGAAGTGGACCTACTGTGTTTACCATTGAGATTTAAGGGTTTATTTGTATGGAGGCTAGTTTACTTATCAAAACTTATACAACTAAGAACCAAAGGTTAGAATGTATCCTAGGCAATTTTGGAATTCTGACTTGTATTTTCTCAGTTATGTTACCTTAAAGTTAAAAAAAAAAAAAAAACTAGATTTCTACACCAGTATGGGCAATCTCATTGTGGATGAAATTTTAAAAGTTAGTGAATTTAGGCAGGTGCAAAATACCCTAATCTAACAGCAAATAAAAACTTAAAAATATATCAGATCTAAATTAATGTCAAGAGTCATTACAGAAGAGAAAAAAACTCATGAAAATAAATTAATGATCAAAACCAAATAATCTTACTTTATAGTAAGTTGTGTGCAAAGAAATACTAGCCTAAAAACACTGTCCATCTACCTGTAGATGAAACAGCACTTTATAAAATGCCATTTGATTCTCAAAAGCAGCCAGAGCAAAGAAAGAGAGGTGAAACTTGTCTTGGATATCCCCTGAGGGTATTAGGACATCCCCCTTGAATGTAGGTTCCAGGTTTGGTTTCTTTAAAAAGTGACAAGAACTTGGAATTATGAAGGAATCTCAGTGCAGAATCTTTCTTCATTTTTGTTTCAATCTTTTACAATTTTTAATCATATATGCTTAAATTAATGTCTTTTATAGTGACTTGTTTTAATTAAAATTATTTAACTATTTTTCATGGAAATAATGGTTTTGCACGCATTTTTACTGGTTTACATAAAAGTTAATAGAAATTTTATTTTTAGTGATAGATTTATTCTCATAGGTTTTGTAACAGAGTGATTGATTCTTGATAACCACTTTTGTGGTCATGGCCAAATTGTGTGGCAAAAATCAGACTTGCTTCCTAGCAGTGACTGTTTAGCAGGCCACATGTATATTTTAGACTGCTTTAAGAGGGATTATTGAAGCCAAGAGGAGCTGCGTTAAGAGAGCACAGCCTCATGTTTCAGTGGACCTCACTCAACTAGCAGTGTCTTGCTTTCTGAAACTCTTTCCTAGTGTGCTTGGGAGGTTACAACCTGCTCACCTGTGATGACCACATGGATCTCCTCTTTGATTCCTCTTTTCCTGACTCTTTCTACCAGATCTTACCAAACCAGTCACAGTTGAGTCAGTGGGTGTTTATCTGGCATCTGTTAAGTTCTGCCACTCCTGACACATATAACTGCTCCTTCTCTGAATACTACCCTTACCTGTTGGACGCTATTCCTCTAATGTGCTAAGGTTTGAGGAATGCCAAAGCTATACCCTGTAGCAAAGGGTACCTGTAAGATGTTTGAATTCAATATTTTATGAAAAAATAGCTAAAATAACTTCTTTTTAATTTGATTATAGTACTCTTTCTTCCCACAACTCACCCCCAGCCTAAGGCAAACTCATCTCTATATAAATAAACATTCGTCTGAATAGAAAGGTAGATAGCAAGCATTATACACAAATCTATGCTTCCTCATCACTAAAGTGGGTCAGCATTGTTTGAAAGGTTATGGTTTCTCCTGGGGATTATTTATTTTCCAAGAATTTCCTCAGTTTACAATGCAAACTTAGATTCAGACATGCCCACTTTCAGAAAAGAACATACATTATGCTCAGGATGAGGCTTGGAACCCAAAATTTACATAAGCTTAGTTAGAGCATAACTTGTCTCCAAATAAATCCCAGTATAAATAAAGATAGTATTTAATTATCGCTTCTTGCTTAAAGAATTAGCCCAAAATGTAGTGGCTTACAACATTAACACTTTTACTATGTCACCTCAATCTTGTGACCATGAGAGAAGCCAGCTGGGCTGAATCTACCCATAGCCAACAATTAAGCCTAGGGATTCCCAGAGAGGATTGCAGTCAACTTGGGGTACTGTGTATTAAACCTGCTCCAGGAGGTTTAGTACTTGGGAGCTCATGTATCTCATGATGGTTTAAGACAGCTGATAGAGGGTTTTCTGGTCATTGTCTCCCCAAAGCATACAACTACCAATCTCTTAATTTTAAAATGAATGTCCACTGATATTAAATCTTTTTTATTGTTGTGTTTATCTGATAACAATAACAAAGTTAGGACTAGGACCTCAGTTCTCTGATTGTGGACCTCAAAGTTTCACAAATAAAAGAACCTCCTTTCCCATTTCTCTTCCTCTTACAAATGTGAAGAAGGCATTTCTGTAAGGTGGAGACTTACTTAAAAGGTCTTGGCAAAGATTTGCTCCTGGACCTAACACATAAACGTATCCATTTCTGCTACATAATAAAGTGAGTACTTAATATCAGATTTCAATATATATAAAATAATATTTCATAAAAGTTGGATGGAATTATGAGCTAAATATTTTCACCATTACATGCATTTTGGCCTTATCCTATTAATTGCAGCAGGACATTTCAAAGCATGTGGTAAAGAAAATTAAATACTTGTCAGTGTATGAGATTTATAACCATATGTATATGTTATATTATATACATAGATGATATATATTTCTTAGGTGTGACATATTTGTTAGGTTTGCAAGAAATTTTTGCATGGTCCCTCCAATTAGTAAAATCTCTGATACCCACTGAACACATTAATTGCTGACATAAAGTTACTACACAAATATGCAAATTAAATTCTTTCAAGAGCCTTCCTTAGCTAAGCATTATTGTTTTTCTAATTTGAGAGATGGTGAGACTAAAGCCTAGAGGGCTAAGGTGACCTGCTGAAAGCCACACAGACATTGTGGGAGAGAGTAAGTATTGCTCATGGCCAGTCCTGCACCCAATTTCAGGAATATTTTTCTTGGGAAGGGCCTGGAGTAATGGTGGGGATGGAGTGGTGGGTAATGGAACTTCCATTCCATGGGATTGAAACTGACCTTTTAAAGGGCCTAGTGGCCATACTGGAAGGCAGCAGTGACATAAATAATGACAAGAGCCCATGAAAGACCCACTTCACCAACTTTATGCATTCCCAGAGAGAACACTTTCATCTTTCAGATCTGTTATGATGTGTTTAAAATATTTGGCCAACACCCAAATCAGTTCATCATTGCTCACTTTGTCCTAACTAGGCAGATTATCCACTAGACCAGACCCACAAACCAACACAGATGCAGTAATGGCTTGACCACTAGTGAGCCGGAAATGCTGACAACTCCGACTGATGGTTTTTCTCATTTATACTGTAATCCTAGATTACCACAGACAGACTGATCAACTCTCATTCTACTGACATTATCCTGACCACATGCAAAGGGCAATGGGGCTTAGATGGAAACTGTTCATGGGCCATCTTCTACTAGCAAATATTTTTTAAAGATTTGGGATTTAGTTTCCCAAAGTTCTGCTGGATTTAGTTTTGACATCAGATTGGGTATGTAATCATCCAGTGATTTAGGTGTCAGTCAATTTTAAAGAATTACACATACATTTTTAACAATTTATACCATCAATACTTTTTTTTTTACTATTTAATTTTTGGTAACTGCAGTGATAGTTTAATTTTTTTTTTTTGCCAAAAATGAGTTGGTAAGTTTCAATGATGGTACAAAGAACTTATATATCATTCCAAAATGAAGTACCAGTATGAATGTAAATAATTCAGGGGAAGAACAGATATTAGATATAGTACTATCCAATGCTATATATATATATATATGCAGATGCCATATATCTAAGATATATGTATCCAGGATATATATCCAGGATCCAGTATATATAGGGTTTGAAGAGGATTTGGAGATATTTCTTTGGAGGGATCTATTTGGAGAGAAGGTGCTACCTCTTAACACTAAGTTTAGGTAAAGGTCCTTTAGGGAGGACACAAGAAGGATTTAAGAGAGAACACTGGGTGCCGTGTGGGGCTATATCACTCCTCAGAAGTGTGGGGGATGGGGTTGCACTACTTCTCAGACTCACATGTGGAAAGGAAGTTTTAATGAGATCACTTCAAGCCTGGTGTTTTACTCCCACATGTAAAATTTTTAGGATAAGCTGTGGAAAGTTACACCCTGGCAATTGGAAAGAAGCAAATGGCTTCACTGGATGATCTGTACTTTCAGATTTCACTGGAGTCAGGGAGCATGTACACGCTTTACTCGTGAATCAGATGCAGAGATGAAATCAACATGGGGAAAGTCCAAAGAGGGCAGCCTCGAATGGGGGATGAGGGGCTTAGAAAGGAAAGATGATATTGGCATGTTCCTATGAGCTGAAGAAAGAGTATGTTTATTATACTCTGGCGATGAAGGTACCTCAATTTTTAAACAAATTCAGAGCCTTGGTTATGTGGTTCTAGACATTTTACTATCTGAATTGAGATTATTTAAAACATAGGGCAAATCCAGCTCCACCAAATAAAATTAATGCACAATGGGGGACAAAAAGATTACATACCACCAATGAGTGATGTTTGTATAATACTACTTTACACAATAAAGCATTAAACACCAACCTTGGATAATCAAGTGCAACTTTTTAGAAGAATGATATATATGTTTTGAAGTCCATCATAGGGAAAGACCTATAATATTAATTATAGTTTCAAAAATTTCTCAAAAGTTTAACAAGTGTATTCATTAAATAATGGTCTAAGTGACTAGTCTAAATAAGATATGATAAAATTGAATTAAGTATGTCATCTACTAATGTTTAAGATAACTAGTTTATTTTCTTTATCTTTTTGTTTTCTGGCAGTGCTAGGAATTGAACCCAGGGTCTCTCACAGGCTAGGCAAGTATTTTTACCACAAAGCCACATCCCCAGCTCCCTATTTCCCTTTCTTTCTTTCTTTCTTTCTTTCTTTCTTTCTTTCTTTCTTTCTTTCTTTCTTTCTTTCTTTCTTCCTCTTTCTTTCTTTCTTTCTTTCTTTCTTTCTTTCTTTCTTTCTTTCCTTCTTTCTTCTTTTGCACTGGGAATTGAATCAAGAGGCATTTTACCTCTGAGTTAAACCCCAGTCCAATTTTATTTCTTATTTGGAAACAGGGTTTCAGTAACTTGTGAAGGGCCTTGCTAAGTAGCTGAGGCTGGCCTTGAACCTATTATCTTCCTTTCTCAGTCTCCCAAGTACTGGGATTACAAGCATGTGTCACCATGCCTGGCCCCAATTTCCATTTCGAATCCAGTTTTCTTCCATATCTTCATACAATCCACCCTTTTCACCTGTGGTAGCATCAAACTTATGTTTGGCTCTCATTTTAGTACAATTATATCTGCTGAGCATATATTATGTCTAATATTTCAATTCGACAATAAAATCTACCTAGAAGTAAAATTTAGCTATCATAAATATCTCATAATGATAACATCTTTCCATTAGTTTCTTGGGATCATCTGTCATTGTGTAAACTTATTATATTTAAATATAGACAGGGTAACATTAAGGCAATGTTTTATTTCTATGAAACATCTGCATCTTCTCATTCACAGTTTCTTGCTGGCTCCTTATTTATTTATCATTTTAAAATTTCCCAGAGGATATCCATGTCAGTTCCTCTATATTTTTCTAGTGATAAACGCTAATGCTTCAGCAACCTTTAATTTGAGCACACCAGTTACATCTTTGATTAAAATAATTCTTATCATATTGTATTTCTGATGTTTGTTCAGATGATTTTTTCCTTAATTTAGAAAACCAGGAGACAAATTGCTATTGCCCTTCTTGCTGATATCATTTTCTTTTATTTTATAACTGACTTGGAAGAACATTTTCTGTGCACTATTATCCCTAAATAGATTAGTATTTCAGGATCTCAGGATTTTCAGAGGAAAGGAAGTTGACAAGTTTTTAAAAGAAAAGTAACATAAAGAATAGATGCCGAGAGATCATTAGAGCATGAAATTTCAGAAACTTAAAATAATTCTCTGGGGAATTAAAGGACCTCAAAGTGCAAGGAAACCATACAAAGAAAATAAGGGCTAAGTATAGAGCAGGAAAGGTTTATAACTCTTAAGAAAAGAGGATTACAGAAAAGAAAGAATGGCACATCTTTTAATGATGTATCTATATAGATTACAGGTTTTCAATCCTCAGCACCAAAAAAAATAGAAAAAAAGTTAAGGAAAAAATAAACTTGTGAAAATGTTATATGAGCAGTCATGATTTTAGAATTACCATCAATTCCAATGTTATAAGTAGATTATTTGTCATCTCAAAAAGAGAGCATATAGAACAGAATTGGGAGTCAAGTGTGGTGGCACATGCCTGTAATCCCAGTAATTGAGAAGCTAAGACAGGAGGAACACAGGTTGAAGGCCAACCTCAGCAACGTAGTGAGATCCTAAATAACTTAGCAAGACCCCTGTTTCAAAGTAAAAGATATAATGGACTTGGTGTGTAGCTCAGAGGTAGAGGTCCCTGGGTTTAATTGCCAATACTATGTGTGCATGCGCACACACACACACACACACCAGAATAGGAGATTGTGGTGAGTTGGAATTGCTCAAGCAAGATAGGTACACAGACACAGCTAGAAGGACATTCTTTGTAGCCCACTTCAAAGGGGCATTATGGGATATGCAAAAGGTGAGGAGTAGAGTTCTTATGTCTCCTTCACCACAAAGTATCCAAACATGAGCTGTGTCAATTACTTAACCTTTCTTAGCCTCGGCTACCTCAGGTAGAACATGAGACATTTCTTTAAGTTTTTTTTTATATTTTAAATTTAAAAAAATTTATGATTAGTGGAACATGCCTATAACCCCATCTAGTCAGGAGGTTAACAAATATCACAAGCTCAAGTCTAGCCTGAGTAACTTAGTGAGACCCATCTGAAAATAAAAAAATAAAAAGGACTGAAGATGTAGCTCAGTGATAGAGTGCCCCTGGGTTCAATCCCCAGTATAGAATCCCTAAAATTAAAGAGAAATAATTATTGAACACTTATATGACTGCAGATTGTTATTAAAGACAATGACATTCACGTGCAAGTTGTTTTTTAGAACCCTAAAAACATAAAGAGCCCAAGTAAAGAATGTTTGCACAATGGTACTTTATTCAGACCAAATAAATCAGTTGTGTCTTAACTGCTCATAAAAATATGAATGTTGGTCAACCTAGCAACCCCAGAATATTGATCACTCATAGTTATCAAGTTAGAACATTCTACGGTGTTTTATTCTTCCACATGTGGTGAGATTCAAGCTTAGCCCAAATCTCATAGAAAAAACTCATGTTGAGTCCAAAAAGTGATGTCTTGATATTTAATCTTTGGCATCAAGTGTGTGTGTGTGTGTGTGTGTGTGTATTTACAGAAAATTAAACTGTAGTTTATTACACACCTATTAGTATCATTACGTACCTCAAAGTAAAAACACTAAAAATACCAAGTGCTGGTAAGACCATGCACATTAGGAGCTCTCATTAATTGCTGATAGGAATGTAAAATGGTACAGCCACTTTGAAATTCATCCTGGCAGTTTCTTACAAAATTTAATATATTCTTATATGGTCCCGCAATTATGCTATTTGGTATTTACCCAAGTAAACTAAAAAATATATCTACACCAAAAACCTGCACATGGATATTATAGAAGCTTTATTAATAATTGTCAAAATGTGGAAGTAACCAAGATATCCTCCCGTAGGTCAATGGATAAATAGTGATACATCTGCACAATGAAACATTGCACACTACTAAAAAATGAGTTTGCAGGATGTGAGATAAAGGTACAAGAATTAGATGTATTTTTATGTCCTAAAACCAAATAATCCTAAAATAAAATTGAGCAAAACTTCCAGTTATAGTAGGTTTTCCATAGATTTCATTTCCAAACCCTTCAATGATTTTCCCTCTCAGAATAACATTCCAAAGAGCTCATTATGTCTAGTGAGGCTCAAAGATTTTACTATAAACTACTTATCTAACCGAGTCTCCTTCCTATCCCTCTTATTTACTTTGCTTCAATCCTATTGGCAACTTTTCTTCTCCTCAAATATGGAAGATCTGCTGCTTAAAACCCCTATCTTCCAAATAGATACATGGCCTGCTCCCATATGGGTCTGTCCACTACCCAGTATTGTGTGAGGAGTCCCAGATTCCTCACTAGGTTTTGGATACGCACATTTTGCCTTGTCCTTATAAATCCCAGCAGGATCTTTGGAGGCCTTCCTAACAGGGCCCCAAAAGTTCCTGAGTTGATAGTATTTAAGATAAAGATGCTCCAGACCTCAGTTTTTTACTTCTACATGTTCTGCCAGGAAATTTCTTTAGTTCTTGGAAATGGTGAATTCTCAGAGGATAGCCTTCTGAGATCAAGCTTTAATGATGCAGTTCAGAATGCTGCTAGGAATCTGAATTATCTAGCACGCCTTTGAAAATCAGTCCCATAATTATCTGAAGGGCTCCTTTAATTAAATCCATGTTTCCAGGATGCATAATCCAAACGGAAACATTCCAGAAGTGTACTTACTGAAAATAATATATTGTGACCACTGTTTAAACTCCTGGTGCATTAAATCAGCTACACTGCAGTGGGTCCTCTGAGATCAAGGTCTTTGTTCCCAATTTCAAGTCTCATTTAAGAGTATTGCTTCCCAAAAAGTACAATCAAGTCACATCATTTAAAAAAAAATTTGTTTATAGGATGTCCATATAAATCTTCTCTTTCTTATGAAAGTAAGACATGTATTAGTCTTAATTTATATTTTCCAAATTTTAGAAATATTGAGTAGAATTTTTGCTTCATCTCCTCAATTATGTATCCTCAGTATTCCCAGTGGTAATTATAGTGGTAGATGTTTGGTGAATGTATCATGCAATTTGTTTCAATTAAGGATATAGGTTCTTAATATTTTTCTATATGTTTAGAAAAGGTAACAACATTTTTAGATTTCAAATGGCATCAGTGAAACACTACTTTGAATGTGTGTAGAATTCACCAGATGAAGGAAGGTTCAGTCAGTATGGAAGATTATGCTTGGCAAATGTTATTGGAGAACATTTAATGTATTTTAGAAATAATTCCCTCTAAGTCTTTTATTCGGGACACATCATTTTCCTTGGGTCTGTGAATGATTAAAGGTCTTTTTGGTCCACCTCACTAGACAGAATTGTTAACCCTATAAATAAGACATGTCAAAATAATGATGTTAAAAGACAGACATCTGTAAGCAAACAAAACAAAATAAAAAAACAACAAAGCAATGAATCAGAATCATGTGTCCACACAGACACACACACAGAATGTTCATGAAGAGCCCCAGCTGCAGTTAGTGACTTCCGCTCTGGGTGGGTAACATTGAACTTTACAGTTTACTCAGCAACTTGGGTACCATTTTGGACTTTCAGTTGTATCCAGCTTTCCATTATTGTTGGCAGGACACTCCTTGGAATGTCTGTGCTACACGGGAGGTGAGCTGGTGCCAGCTGTTCACAGAGAAAGACAAAATTAATCTGTAAGTTAAATTAAAAACTAGTGATACAATATAATTGGTGAAGATGCAAAATGCTCTTAAAATCTCAACAGCCTGGAGGAAATTCAACTTGAGAATGTCACAACTTTCCTGAAACACTTTCAAAACTCTTATTCTATATGACCAGAGTCCTGAAAGAAAGAGTCCTTCTGTAGCCTCAGTCAGCAGTTACTTGAATTATGTCAGTAAAACATCTTAGAGGCATCTAAGCATGTACTTTTTAAATTAAAAACTGGCTTTGCTCAAAGTAAAATTAGACAGAAATTGTCTTGGATATATTTTCCATAGAAGCACCTGCTTTGGGTGCAACCAGGCATACAAAGATTTTGGCACAATAAACTGTCTAATCCATTCAAGGGATGATATTTTGGATACTGTTCATGGCACCTTTCAAAGGCAATTTTTAGTGTTCTGTCTAGACTTAAGTTCTGAGGTCAGCACACAGCCTAAGGATACTGCTTGCTGGTTGTAATAAGAGAAGAGACAAGGAAATTCAAATGAAAACCTCACCCTCTGTAGTGGGGCTATGCCTGAGAATATAGGACATTTGGGAAGGCAGCATTTTAAGAGACCAAATGTGTCAAGATCAGACAAATGAATAGCCTTCAAGACCAGTGTTAAACTTGTAGCTTTACAATAAGTTTTACGATCAAGAATTATTATACATATTGGTACATACCAAGAACATTATTTTTGATGATGGAAATGTCGGAATGCAACTTGGATTATTTTATAAAATTATCACAATCATTTTTGTCTGTGTATCATATGCATTTTTTTTCTGGCAATGTTAAACATCTCTTCAGTCTAGCTATCTTTAATTTACTAATAATGGAAACAACCTTGTAACTTGTGTTCTACTCCATGGGATAGTTCAAATACTAAAGAAAATTGTACCCAGTTGCACATGGTTTCCTGACACTTGATGACTTATGGGCTTGCCTGAACAGTGTGTGTTTAACATAGTAATATTCCTTCTATCAAACTCAAAAATTAGAAGTTGAATCTTGGGGTTAATTTTCTGTGAGATTCTTAATACAAGCTTCCAGATTTGGACATACAAAACAAACTATAGATGAAGCATTTTTATGTCTTTGAAATCCACTCAACTGAAATTGTTTCCATAATATTTAAAACAAACACTGATTATCCATTTGATATGCATTGGTCATATACTTTGTATCTAATTTAATCTTTACTTCAATCTCATTGTATGTATGAGTATTCTTAGGCCAAGAGTTTTTAGGTAACATATGCAACATCTAACTACTAGGTGTTGGGTCAAGACTTGAACTCAAATCTGACTCAAAAACTTGTGCTTTTAAACCATGATGTGATGATGCTTATGTTACATGTTTTGTTTGTCTTTTAACATCATCCTCAACTTTCAAAAAGCTCATTTTCCTTTAACTTGGATGATTTTTGTATCTTAGAAGGCATGCAAAATTACATGTCCATGTAATTGGGTATTTGCATTTCTTCTAAGAACTTACAGCATAATTTCCATCAAGTTCTCAAGCTTACTTGTGACTCAAAATGTTTAAGAACTCTGAAAGTACAGTATTTTAGGAACTAGCAAAGAGTGTTTCCACTCTGGAAGGAGTCAGATACATTATTAAGGCTTTTAAAAAGAATATATAACATATGGAAAACCACACTGATATGCATATAGGAAAATACATAGTTTCTTATTTCCTTCCTTCCTTCCTTCCTTCCTTCCTTCCTTCCTTCCTTCCTTCCTTCCTTCCTTCCTTCCTTCTTTCTTTCTTTCTTCCTTTCTTTCTTTCTTTCTTTCTTTCTTTCTCTCTTTCTTTTATTTTGGTGGTACTGGGGTTCCTGGAAGCCCTTCTACCTCCGGGCTACACTCCCAGACCTATTTTATTTTTGGAAACAGGGTCTCCTAAGCCAGCGCAGCTAGCTTCCAACCTGCGCGATCCTCCTGTCTCCGCCTCCCAAGGGCAGGGATTACAAGCGTGCGCCACCACGCCTGGCTTATTATCTATATTTATACCATAACATCTTTTGTGGCACTGGGGATTGAACCAGAGGCATTCTACCTCTGAGCTAAACCCCCAGCCTGGTTTTATTTCTTATTTGGAAGCGTTCTAAGTTGCAGAGAGCCTTACTAAGTTGTCGAGGCTATCATCGAACCTGCTATCCTCCTATCTCAGACTCCCAAGTACTGGGATTACAAGCATACACCAAAACACCAAAATGCCTGGCTCTATACTATAACAGTTTTTTTGTGGTACTGGGGAATCGAACCTAGGGGCATTCTACCTCTGAGGTATACCCCTAGCCCTTTCTATTTTTTATTTAAAACATGGTCTCACTAGGTTACTGAGAGTCTTGTGAAATTTCAGAGGCTGATCTTGAAACTGCCTTCCTCCTGTATTAGTCTCCCTGAATAGTGGGATTATGAGAGTGTGTCACCATGCCTGGCTTATACCAATAAATTTTACAAATTGTTGCAATTATAGAGTCCTTCACATTTTGGACTTAAGTTATGTCATGTTAGAAGCAAGAAAGAAATGGTTGTGTTCCAAATTATAAATGATGGAAAGTCGTCAGACATTATGCTCACAGTGTTGTTTGGAAACATATTTTCCTCATCTTGTGTACACGAAAATAATGAGAAAACATGACATTCTTGCATGGTGAGGTGTAATTCTGCACGGACAGGGAACAGATGAAACCAAAGGAAAGTAATTGGTAAATCATGAGTGCTTCTGTGATAAGCCAAACGTGTCAAAAGTAGTTAGTATTTCTTCTACAAAGACAATTGGGGAGGAAATAAAGCTAAATAGTGCCTTAAGACATGTAGAAATGACCCTACTTAAAGTTTATTACGAGTAATAAAATGCTATTTTGTAAATCACATCAATTAACACCTGGCATTATGCTATATTTTTTGTTCCAATTGACTTACAAGACTCTCTTCTTGCTGAGGTCTGGATCCCTTCTTTCTTTCGTACTTAAAAATTCACTTTTCATCTCCATACATATATGTATGGAATATAAAAAATGGAATATATATATATGGAACTCAAACCTAGATGACATAAAAAGTCTTTAAAACACAATTAACCCAAACTACTGAATATATATATATATATAATATATATAATATATATTATATATATAATATATATCACCAAATCTCTCCCTTCAACAAATCTTCAAAATATTGACCTCTCTTTCTCTTCCTTCTTATCCATCATTAGCCTAACTCATTATTGCGACACTCCTGTTAGCATAATCAATAAACTCAATGCTGCCTTTTATTATCAGTTTTCATACCTCATCTTCTATTTGGCACTTTGAGACATACTCTCTTTAAACTTCTCTTTTTGTTTTGTTCCTGCTGCGCGATTCTTCCTCAGGTCTTCTTCAGGTTTGCTCTTGGTTCCATTTCTGTCTGTCACAGGCAAGCTTTCTTTTGCCAACTCCTTAAACACTGGTGTTCTACAGGGTTCTGTGGCTGGCCTTTGTCTTTTCACATTCTGTACCCATCTTTCCTGCCCTCATTTATTCTAATCCTTGACTCCAACTATTATTTTAATCATAGAGGATCATTTCATAATAATGAAGGGGTAAATTAACCAAGAGGATGTGAAAAGCTCAAATATTTACAAAGTACCGAATAACACAGCTTTAATATGCATAAGGCAAAACTTGAAAAGACAGCAAGAAGTGGACAAATGCACAATTTTAGTTACCAGTTCCAGCTTATGTTTTTTCAGGGTTTTTTTTTTTTTTTTTTGTCTTTTTGGAACCATAAATCAAACCCAGAGTGCCACACCTGCAAAGCAGGCACTTTGCCACTGAGCTACATCCTGGACCCTACCTATAAATTTCAGTACTCCTTTCTCAGTTAAAGAAGTAGATACAGAATTACTATGTAGAAGAGTAGACTTTGACATTGATATTTAAAAAGTACTTTGCCTAACTGTAGTAGAGTACAAAAACATTTAGCAGTATACCTCAAATACTTACCAAAATTGCCAATATGCTGCATTATAAAACAAACATTAATAAATTTGGAAGTATTTGAATCATATGGAGAATAGTCTCTAAAATTGAGTGATGTTAAAAACTGATAACAAAAAAAAATTTAAAAATCATCCAGTACTTGGAAAATAGACAATGTCCCTCCACTAGCCTACTGAGCAAAGAAGAAATCATCAGGGAAATTAAAAAAATATTTTGAACTGAATGAAAATAAAAATACAACACAGCAAAATTTACTAAAGTAGTAGTCAGAAGAAAATAGTTCTGAATGCTTGTCTTAGTACAGAAAAAAGACTTAAAAGTAACGATCTAAACTTCTACCTTATAATGCACAAGCACAAGAAGAATTAGGCACAGTGGCACTTGTCTGTAATCCCAGCAACTCGAGGTAGGAAGATTGTTAAATGTGAGGTCAGCCTGCACAACTCAGTGAGACCCTTTCTCAAAATAAAAAATAAAAAGGGTTGGGCTTAGTGACAGAATGCTTCTGGATTGAATCCTTAGCATTTCAAAAAATTAAGAGAAAAATTACTTATCTCTTTAACTGGCAACATAAGGAATATATGAGATAATATGTGTGTATGTGCTCTGTGCACTATAAAAAGTTAATCAAATGTAAAATGTTATGTTTAATCCAGGAATTGAAACAAGAATTTATTTTTAATGCTGTGTCAAGTTTTCATTCTGGCTCTAGAAAAATAAAAAATAATATTATATCATGATTTATTAAACTGTAGCATATATAAGAAAAGGTAACAAAAAGAAGAGAAAATTATACCTAAAAAAGTAAAAGGAGCAAAAAAAGCAGAAAGTCAATGAAGTAGAAACAAAGAAACAATAGAGGAATAAATTGAACTCAAAGCTAGTTTTTTGATAAAATCAAGAAGGTTGGTTGTTAGACCAAACAATAAAAAAGACAAAAATTACAAATATCAAAAATAGAAAGGATATATTAGCATGTATCTTACATTAACAAAAATGTAGTAAAATAAATTTTATAAAATAGGTTTGGTAATTTAGATGACATAAATAGTCTTTAAAACACAATTAACTAAAACTACTGTAAGAAAAAAAGGAAAATGTGAATACCTCAATATCTCTCTAAAATTTGAATTAATAATTCAAAAGTTTCCAATGAATACACATGCACACATACAATAGCCAGTTTTACCACATATATAAGAAGAAGTTGTACCAACTCTACATACAGAATTTTAGAAAATAGAGAAATCAAGGACACTTCTCATTTTAAGAATTCAGGATTATTCTGTCCAGAACCAAATATTAACAGAACGCTTGAGACAAATGACCCATTTTGAATTTAGATGCAAATCACTTCTAAATTTAATAAAAGCAAATTATATATTGTAACATAAAAAGAGAATAATATATAGTAATCATGTAGAACTTATTTCAGAAATTAATTTAGCTTCTAAAAAGCTGTCAGAGCTGGAAGTGGTGGCTTACACCTGTAATCCCAGTATTTGGGAGGCTAAAACAGGAAGATAGCAGGTTTGAAGCCATCCTCAGCAACCTAGTGAAACCCTATTTCAAAATAAAATATAGAAAGGGCTGGAAGTATAGCTTGGAGGCCCCTGGGTTCAATCCTCAGTGCCTTCTCCCCACACTATTAGTATTATTCACAGTATTAAGAGCACTAAAGAGAGATTGCAATGACCACGTAAACATATTTGGAAACATATTTGACAAAATTCAACACTCATTCATAATAAATTTTTTCAGCACACTAATGATAGAAATTTTCTCAGGCTATAAAAAAGACATCTATGAAAACCTAAAAGGTAGTATCATACTTAATGGTGAAGGAATGAATGCTTTCTCCTAAGACCAGAAAATGGCAAGTAGGTTTGCTCTCAAGACTTCTCTGTTCTAGAGATCTAGCTGATGTAATATAGCAGGCCAAAGGAATAAAAAGACATATAGACTGGAAAGGGATATTACATAGATAACTCAAAGGAATCCTCATAAAAGTTAAAATGAACTATAAGCATATTCAGCAAAGTTGCAAATTACAAGGTCAAAGTGGTCAAAGATAAACAAAACAAAAATTTGTGTAGAAAATGGAACTTGAAAACTATTTTTAAATGAGACAAGTTCTTGTTATATTGCCCAGGTAAATCTCAAAATCTTAGGTTTAAGTAATCCTCCTGCTTTAGCTCCTTGAAGAGCTAGGACAACATTAACAAAAATGTAGTAAAATAAATTTTATAAAATAGGTTTGGTAATTTAGATGACATAAATAATCTTTAAAACACAATTAACTAAAACTACTATAAGAAAGAAAGGAAAATCTGAATACTTCAATATCTCTCTAAAACTTGAATTAATAATTCAAAAGTTTCCAATGAATACACATGCACACATACACTAGCCGGTTTTACCACATATATAACTACAACTGTGCTACTACACTTGACTGAAAAGAAAATTATTGTACACTGTTAATGGAAATGTAGATTGACAAAGCCTTTATGAATAATAGTGTGGAGGTCTCTAAAGAAAGTTAAAAATAGAACTACCATATGTGTTATGGGCAGAGGTAGGTATCCTCTGAAGATCTCAGGGTTGATGTAGTTAAGTCATGATGGTTGTAATCTCATCAGTAGATGAATTCATTAGGCCAGGGTGAGAAGGTGTGCTCCTGGGGGTGTGGCTAGTATGGAGTCTTTGAGCTCCCCTTCTGTAAGCTTCCTCTTTAGGTTCTTGGTGGTTTCCTTTGAAGAGAATAAACTTTTTAGTTTGATGCCATCCCACTTGTTAATTTTTGCTTTAATTTCCTGAGCTTTGGAGGTCTTGTTGAGAAAATTACTGCCTTTGCCTGTATGTTGGAGTGTTGAGCCTATGCCCTCCTCTAATAATTTCACAGTCCCTGGTCTAATTTCTAAGTCTTTGATCCATCTCGAGTTGATTCTGTGTATGGTGAGAGGTAAGGATTTAGATCCATCTTTCTTTAGATAGCCAGTTCTCCCAGCACCATTTGTTGAAAAGGCGTCTTTTCTCCAGAGTATGAGTTTGGCCCCTTTGTCAAAGCTTAATTGAGTATAGGTGTAAGGATTTGTTTCTGTATCTTCTATTCTGTTCTACTGGTCAGTATGCCTGTTGTGCCAATACCATGCTGTTTTTACTACTATTGCTCTATAGTATAATTTGAAGTCCGGGATTGTGATGCCTTCTGCATGGTTCTTATTGCTGAGGATTGCTTCGGTTATTCTAGGTCTTTTCTTTCTCCATATGAAATTCATGATTGATTTTTCTAGGTCTATGAAGAATGTTGTTGGTATTTTAATGGGAATTGGATTGAATCTACAGATCATTTTAGGCAGAATGGCCATTTTGATGATATTTATTCTGTCTATCCATGAGCACGAGAGATCTTTCCATCTTCCAAGGTCTCCTTTAATTTCTTTCTTTAATGGTTTGTAGTTTTCTTTGTAGAGGTATTTTACATCTTTGTTTAGGTTTATTCCCAAGTATTTTATTGGTTTTGAGGTTAAAGTGAATGGAATTGCTTTCTTTATTTCTTTCATTGTGGATTCATTGTTGGCATAAAGAAAAGCAACTGATTTTTTTAGGTTGATTTTGTATCTTGCAACTTTGCTGAACTGGTTAATCAGGTCCAGAAGTCTTTTGGTTGAATTCTTTGGGTATTCTAAATAATGACCCTTATTTGTAATCTGCAAATAAGGATAGTTTTAATTCCTCTCTTTCTATTTGAATTCCTTTGATTTCCTTCTCTTGTCTTAATGCTGTGGCAAAAGTCTCAAGGATTATATTGAAAAGGAGTGTAAATAGTGTGCATTCTGGTCTTGTTCCTTATTTTAGAGGGAATTCTTACAGTGTTTTTCCCATTCAATATGATGTTGGCTTTGGATTTATTGTATATTGCCTTAATGATGTTGAAATACGTTCCTTCTATTCCAATTTTCTGCAGTGTTTTTTTTTTTTTAACATAAATGGGTGTTGAATTTTGTCAAATTTTTTCTTAGCATCTATTGATATGATCATGTGGTCTTTGTTCTTAGTTCTATTTATGTGGTGAATAACATGTATTGATTTGCATATGGTGAACCAACCTTACTTTTTGGGATGAAACCAACTTGGTCATGGTGTACAATTCTCTTGATAAGCTAGTATTTTTTTTTTTTTTTAGAATTTTTGCATCTATGTTCATTAAGGATATTGGTCTATAATTTTCCTTTCTTGAGGGATCTATATTTGGTTTGGGGATGAATGTGATACTGGCCTCATAGAAGGAATTTGGGAGAATTCCATCTTTTTCAATTTCCTGGAACAAGTTGTAAAGTATTGGTATTAGTTCTTCACTGAAGGCTTTGTATAATTCAGCTGGCAACTCTTCAAGGCCTGGGCTATTCGTTGTTGGCAGAATTTTTATTGCTATTTCTATTTCTTTGCTTGCTATTGGTGGGTTTAAGCTTGCTATGTCCTCTTGGTTCAGTTTAGGTAGGTTATATATGCTTAGAAGTCTATCAATTTCTTCCATGTTTTCCCGTCTATTGGATTATTAATTTTCAAAATAGTTTCTGATAATACTTTGAATTTCCCCACTGTCTGTGGTTATGTCTTCTTTTTAATTTCTTATTTTAATAATTTGAGTTCATTCTCTTTCTTTTGGTTAGGTTGGCCAGAGTTTGGTCAATTCTATTAATCTTTTCAAAGAACCTGCTTTTTATTTTGTTGATTCTTTGAATTTTTTTTGTTTCATTTATTTCTGCTCTAATTTTAATAATTCCTTTCCTTCTGCTGGCTTCGGGGTTATAGTGTTGCAGTCTTTCTAGGTACTTGAGTTGTGTCATTCTCTCTGTTTTTCTTATGTGGGCACTCAATGCTATAAACTTTCCTCTTAACACTCCCTTCAAAGTGTCCCATAGATTTTGGTAATTTGTTTGACTATTTTCATTTATTTCTCCCCTAATTTCTGATCTTACCCACTCATCATTTAATAGTGTATCATTCAATCTCCATGTATTTAAATAGTTTCTTTTGGATTTCCTGTTGTTGATTTCTACTTTCATTCCATTATGGTCTGAAAAGATGCAGGTAATTATATTACATCTTCTGAATTTGCTGGTGCTTGATTTGTGGCCCTGGATATGATAAATATTTTTGAGAAGGTTCCATGGGCTGCTGAGAAGAATGTATATTCTGTTGTTCCTGGTTGAAATATTCTGTATATGTCTATTAGGTCCATTTGGTTTATAGTTTTCTTTAGTTCTGAAGAGTCTTATCTTTTCTGTTGAAGATCAATCCAGTGGTGTGAGAGGTGTGTTGAAGTCTACCAATATTATTGTATTTGGGTCTATTTGAGATCTGATGTCCAGGAGGGTTTTACAAATGTGGCTACACCCACATTTGGGGCAAAAACATTCACTATCATTATATCTTCTTGGTGAATTGTTCCTTTTAATAAAAGGAAGTGCCCTGTTTTGTCACTTCTGATGTGTTTTAGCTTAAATTCTGTTTTGTTAAGATATCGGTGTTGCTACCCCTGCCTATTTTTGGTCTCCATTGGCATGCGATATCTTTTTCCATCCTTTCACGTTCAATCTGTGAATGTTTTTGGCTGTAAGGTGAGTTTCTTGCTAACAGCATATATTTGGATTATGTTTTTTAGTCCACATTGCCAGTCTATGTCTTTTTATTGGTAAGTTAAGCCCTTTGACATTGAGTTATTATTGAAATATGATTTTTGTTTCCTATTATTTTGTATCTTAACTTAGATGCCCTGCTGATCAACTTCAACTCTTCTCTGGTTCTATAACTTGCTTCTTTTTTCTTCTTTATGGGTTATTTCTTTAAGTATTTGCTCTAGTGTTGGCTTTAAATTCGTGAATTTTTTGAGACTGTGCTCATCTTAAAACACTTTTGTTTCTATATCAATTTTGAATAATAATTTTGCTGGATATAGCAGCTTTGGTTGGAAGCTGTTTTCTTCTAGGTCTTGGATGACATCATACCAGTCTCTCCTGGCATTCATGACTTGGGTTGTATAGTCTGGGGTAATTTTTATTGTTTTGCCCCTAAATATCACCCATTTTTTTTTGTTCTCACTGTTTTTAAGATTCTTTCCTTGGCCTCTATGTTGGTCATTTTGATTATTACATGGCATGGGGAGGTCCTTCTTTGATCTTGTCTTAATGGTGTTCTGTATGTCTCCTGAACATATAAGTCCAAGTCTATTTCCATGTTCAAAAAATTCTCTGAAATTATTTCTCTGAAGTGATTACGAATGCCCTTGGTTTGTCCCTCTATCCCTTCTTCAATTCCTTTTATTCATAAATTAGGACATTTCATATTATCTCATAGTTGTTGGATGTTTAGGTTTTGTTGCTGTAATGACTTCTGTATGCTCTTGACTATGCTGTCAGTTTTGAATACGCTGTCTTCTAACAGTGATATTCTATTTTCCATTTCATCTAATCTTCCAGAATTTCTTTCTGTTATTCTCTTCATTTCATTTATTGACTTTTTCATTTCGTTCCAGAACTCTTTCTTATTTTTTCCTGGTGTTTCTATTTCCTCTTTCATTTCCTGTAGACTTGTTTTATAGCCTTTTATCATATTGTAGATCAGGATTCAGAATTCTCCTTCTTGCATTTCTTGTAGGTCAGTATTCATGATTTTCATTGTTTCTTCACTACTCCTAATTCTCGTATCTTCAAGGTTCTAATGCTTGTTTTTCTGATATTTTGGCATCTTTAATGGTTATTATATCTAATCCAGTTTTAATAGTAGGAATTTAGAAGTGTCTGCAGGTAAGCATTACTTTTTCCAATGGTGAGGGTTGGGTGATGGTGGAGGAGCTGGGGTGATTGGTGCAGGGGTCGGGTAAGGTAGAGGATTTGATTAGGTTGGGGAAGAATTTAAGTATAATAAGATAGTATCTGGTTGAGAATGGGAGAAGGTTAGATAGTAGGACTCTTGTAGCTAATAGAATATTTAACTATGGAGATATGAAATATCTTGAGTATTAAACAAGGAGATACAGTAAAGGGAAAAAAGTTTTGAGAGAAGAGAGCAGATAAGCTAGAGTGAAGAAGTTTGTAAAAGGAGTGGCGGGGAAGGAGCAAAGAAACACAAATAAAGTAACAAAATAAGACACAAAAGCTAATTATTACACATCAAAGACAAACAAATAAAAAACAACTAAAAGACAAAAAAGAGTAAGAAAGAGAAAAAAAGGACAAAAATAAAATAAAATAAAAAGAACTATTGACTGAGACAACAAAGTAAAACAAACAACCAAACAAAAACCCCAAATAAATGGGAAAACAAACAAATAAAAAAAAACCAGGAAAACAAAACAAAAAAAATAGTCCTACTAATTTACGAATATGGGGCAAGCCCATATAATATCTGCATGTCTGATTGCTGTGGCAGCTTCTAGAGTATTTTCCAATGACTCTTATTTGCTCTGTATCCTATTGTCAGCTTCTGAACCTATTCAGTCAGCTTTGAGTTTAGGTGTCGGGGCATCGGGAGTCACTGTTAATGAGTTTTGTGTAAGTCCCGGGTTCTGTGTATTTCTAGCCTGTAGTCCATACCTCTGAACTCTCCTCCTAGAGCTCAGGCCTGAGCTTCCCTACCTGCAGGGAGGAGGGTATCCAATGTAGTCTTGGAGTGCCCCCCTGTGACCCTGTGCAGGTATTGCACCTTGAGCACCTTTCCTGTGTCTCTGGAGGTTCTAACTGAACTAGCCCACCGGTTCCCATGGCACAACTGGGCACATACAGTTACCACCATGTTCCATGGCACACACTGCCTACACGCTGGGTCCCGTGGCTCATCTAGATGCACACTGTTACCTGGCTACCCTGGTCTGGGGCTCTGGAGGGCTCGCTGTGCTGCTGGATCCTGCAGCTTTTCTGGGCACACATGGTTACCAGGTCCTCTTCCAGGCCTCTGGTGATCTCTCTGTGCCACTGCAGGTGCCACCTCTGGTGAGCAAATGGTGCTGTTCAGGTGCTTGGGTGCTGCTTGCCACTTAAGATGTTGGAGCTCTGTGGCTGCTTTCAAACTCTTGGGTTTTTTTCTGAATTTCTTGGGGCTGCCGCATTGGGACTTGCGTTTTGGGCCCATGGTCCGTGATAGCACTGGCGGCTGGCTGCATCTGCAGCATGTCTGTCATGCGCTTGGACTTTTTTTTGCAGTGGATCTCGCAGTTTAGAGTTATAGGATTCCTTCTGCCGTGATTCCTGGATCTGTTTTGGGTCATGAGTTATATTTATTTTGTTTATTAAGATGCTGCTTTCTCATTAGTTGAACTTTATATGTTTCAGCTACTGTGATGTGCTGTATCCTGCAGTCATCATTTTGAATTTCCTTGGAAGTATGGTCATTTTTGTGATATTTATTCTGCCTATCCATGAACATGAAAGACCTTTCCATCTTCTAAGATCTTCTTTGATTCCTTTCTTAATGTTTTATAATTTTCTTTGTAGTGGTCTTTTACCTTCTTGGTTAGGTTTATTCCTAAGTATTTTATTTTGGTGAGGAATCCTAAATGGAAGTGTTTTCTGGATTTCTATTTTTTTTTTTTTTTGGACTGGGGTTTCTGGAAACCCTTCTACCTCTGGGCTACACTACCAGACCTATTTTTATACTTTTTAAATTTGGAAACAGGGTCTCTTAAGCCAGCATGGCTGGCTTTGAACCTGCACGGTTGATCCTCCTGTCTCTGCTCCCAAGTGTGGGGATTACAAGTGTGCACCACCACGCTGGGATGGATTTCTTTTTTAATAGATTTATGATTGGTGTACAGAAAAGCTTCTAATTTTTTAAGATTGATTTTGTATCCAGGCAGTTTCCTGAATTTCCTGATCAGTTCTATAAGCATTTTGGTTGAGTTTGTTGGGTTTTCTTAGTATCATGTCATCTGCAAATAGTAAACATTTGAGTTTTTCTTTTCCTATTTGTACTCCTTTGATTTCCTTTTCTTGCTTTATTGCTCAGGCTAGAGTCTCAAGTATTATATTGAAGAGAAGTGGTGATAATGGATATCCTTGTCTTGTTCCTGTTTTGAGGGGAAATTCTTAAGGTTTATCCCCATTTAATATGATGTTGGCTGTGGGCCTATTGTGGATTGCCTTTATGATGTTGAGGTATATTCCTTCTATTCCTATTATCATTAATGGATGTTGGATTTTATCAAATGCATTTTAGCATCTATTGAAATGATCATGTGATTTTTGTCTTTGGTTCTGTTTATATAATAAATTACATGGATTGATTTTTGTATGTTGAACCAGCCTTACATCCCTGGGATGAACTCTACCTGGTCATGATGTATGATTTTCTTGATGTGGTTTTAAATGTATGTTTCTAGTATTTTGGTTAGCAGGTCTGCATATAAGTTCATCAAAGATATAGACCTATAGAAATCGGATGCTTTCCCTAATATGCAAAAGCTAGGGGAAAATGGGTAAAAGAAGGAACTCTAGGTGAAGGAGATTCTATAGATGAGTAAATAAAGCAACCTAACTGAGGGGATGAGAGGGGAGAAGAGAAGAATTCTCTAAAGCACATGATGTAATTAAACAAACATATCAAAGTCAATCACTAAGGCAAGAATGGAAAGGAGGGGAGAGGAAATGGAACAGGAATTGGCTAAGGGCTAATTGGGTGATGTGTGCATATATGTCTCCACCATCTTTTATTCCATTAAGATATATGACTACAATGCACCAATTAAAAAATAAAAAAAAGGAAGCTGGGTGTGGTCGTACATGCTCGTAATCCCAGCATTCGGGAGACTGAGACCCAGAGGATCACAGTTCACGGACAGCCTCAGCTACTTAATGAGGCTCTGCAACTCAGTGAGACCCAATTTCAAAATAAAGAATAAAAAGAAGGCCAGGAGGTGTAGCTCGGAGGTTGAATGCCCCTGGATTCCATCCCCAGACCCGCAAAATTAAATAAATAAATAAATAAATAAATAAATAAATAAATAAATAAAATAATTAATTAATAAAAGGAAGAAAGCAATGTGGTCCAGGCAGTTCTAACCCAAGTGCAAAACCAGGGAAATATGGGCCTAGTGGTGGTGTTAAAGCTAAATTATAAAACTTACTAAAACAAAACAAAACAGGAAACAATATTCATTGTTAGGATTAGATAAAAAAATTAAGACACTAAAAACACAAACCATTAAAAATTGGTAAATTAGTCATCATCAAAGAACTTCTGCTATTCTGAAGAAACCAAGAACATGAAAAAACAAACTTTTCAATATAAATATTTTTCTAAATATTGATACACATAACATATAATTAATACTTATATGACAATAACATGAAGAAAAGCAATATATTTAAATATGGCCAAGTGATTTATAATATATATATTTTATAAAAGAAGATATATAAAAGCCCAATAAACATATAAAAAGATGCTCAGTGCCATTAATAAGTAATTAGAAAAATACATATATAAACCTTACTAAGATCCTACTAGAATGGTTGAAATTAAATTGGATGACAATACCAAAAGATGGATAAATATGAGTGCCTGGAACTTACATATTGTTAGTGAAAATGGAAATTTTTGCAACCCCTTTGGAAAATTGTTTATTTTTTATATAGTTGTACAACTTGTTTGCAAAGCAGTTTGGAAGCTTTTTACATAATATTTAAGTGAATATTTTCCAAAAGACTCAGTAATATCATTCTTATAAATTTACCTCAAGGAGCCAGGCATGGTGGCACATACTTGTAATCCTAGCATTTGGGAGGCTGAGACAGGAGGATCATTGTTCATGCCCAGCCTCAGGTACTTAGTGAGGCACTCTGTAACTTAGTGAGACCCTGTTTCAAAATAAAGAATAAAAAATATGGCAGAGGGTGTACCTTGGAGGTCATATGCCTCTGTGTTCCATCCTCAGACCTGCAATAAATAAATAAATAAATAAATAAATTTACCCCAAGTTAAGGAAATCATGTGCCCAGTACACAATTGTAGCATTTGGTTCTCAACCATATAGGAAGAAGTATTCTAAATTTTGATCTTAATACCTTTTGTCTAACAAGAATTAAAATAATATTTACTATTTCTTTCTTTTATTTTCTTGAAAGACACACCTAAGGGGTTTATGGTTATGGGCTTATTGTGTTGTACCTCCCTTACTGTACAACTAGGTAGATGGTCCAATGCCTGTATGAGCTTATATGTCTGTGGATCAGGCATCCCATAAACCATTGGAGGGAGGTAGTGATATAAGCAATGGAGAAAACAAGGATATAATAAATATTTAAGTTGTATTCAGGGATTATTATTAATAAAAGTGGGGAGCTTCCTTTTGATTATGCTTCTTTATGTGCTCAGGGTTCTTAACCTGATCAGGAAGCCAACGAGACCAGACTGCTCCTAGAGTTAGATTTTTCAAATACTTTCCATCTGGGAACTTTTAAATTATATAAAGTTATCTCTCTTCCATCTTCTTCCACTTTCCCTCCTTCAGTGGTCTGATATCAGTAGCAAGGATATCTGATAAGTTTTAGACTAAGTGTAAATGATGACAAAGTAGTAAGTGTATCATCTTTCTAGGAGTGTTTGCCTTTTAATCAACCAAGACTGCCACAACTTCTTTTTAATGTCAATGAATCAACATAATCTTAACATGTTTTCTAGATATAACAAAAGTCAATTATTTTTTTGGTGGTACTGGGGTTCCTGGAAGCTTTTCTACCTCTGGGCTACACTCCCAGACCTATTTTATACTTTTCTTTTTTTTTTTGAAACAGGGTCTCTTAAGCCAGCGCGGCTGGCTTCGAACCAGTGCTATCCTCCTGTCTCCGCCTCCCAAGCACGGGGATTACAAGCGTGCACCACCAAGCACGGCAAAAGTCAATTTTTTATGTAGAGGAACTTCCATAAACTATCAATTATTTGCATCTAATATTCAATTTTTCATGTTTACAAGTATATTCCTAGATACAGGTAAATAAAAACTTTTCCAGAATATGACACAGAAAAATGTATGAATAAGCCAGGTGTGGTCATGCACATTTGTAATCTCAGTACTTGGAAGGCTGAGACAGGAGTATCACAGTTTGTAGGCAGCCTCAGCTACTTAGTGAGGCCTCCTGCAACTTAGTGAGACCTAGTTTCAAAATAAAGAATAAAGAAAAACAGAGCTTGGGGTGTAGCTCAGAGGTAGAATGCCCCTAGGTTCCATCCTCAGTACTGAAAAAAAAAAATATATATCTATATATCTATATCTATCTATCTATCTATCTATCTATCTATCTATATCCTTGGTGTTTTAAAATGTAGAGAAAGCATTCTTTTTATTATTTATGGGGAATTGGTAAGGACGAATGAGAGAATATTTTGTTTTCTCTAGAGAACATCTACATATTAATACAAATTTTATATGCTTTTTCAATAAATGGCCTGGAATAGAGTTTCTATCCCACATGACAGCCAACTCTCTGGAGTATATCTCTCTACTGTAAACCTAACTTAAGGGGTAATTTAAATAGTTCATGGATCAGAATTTCTGCAGAGAATTGTGAGAACCCTTTATAAAGGCTGTGCAAAAAATTCAAATCAATTCCAAATGTTTTATGCTTCACTTAGTGTTTATCTTGCATTTTTATTCATTAGTGAGAAGAAATGGTTGTGCACATATAAAGAATAGTTTCTTAAGTGTCTAACTTCTAAAATATCCTGTGTGCATTGTGACTGCTGACAGGTTGGTCTAATGACATTTTGAATTATGTTTTTATTACATACTATTAGTAATGACTGCTCAAGTTTATTTTCCATTAGTATGCAGCTAGTTATTTTATGTTGTTCATTATTAATATATGTAATAATGTTTGCTTTTATAGGGACAGAGATGAATCTTTCCCATTAGGAGAAAAAGTATTAGTGACTGTTCCAATAAAGCAGAAATTAAGGTGAAGTTGCAATTTTATCTGTTTTTAGAAATTCAGAGGAAAAGAAGTAGTCACATTCAGTTAAGATTTTTTTTTATGTAGAACAGTTTGTAGGAAGAACCCTTAGAAAGTCAGTACTTTCAAAATGAGGCTCAGATTAAAAGAGTGCTCAGTGCTGTTTCTAGGTTGATGCATATGAAAATATTGCATTCAGTGTATGTGAAATGTCTTTTCTCTAAGTCAGTTCTTATTTTGGTGTTCTAGACCTACAACACACATTGAAATATGTGCCAGAAATTTAAAATTTGTACTACCTTCTCCCTTTTACCTGCCAAATTTGTTAATTTTATCTCAGAAACCAAACTCTAATTTATTCATTTCTTTCTCTTCATCAAGCTTCTCTTTTTTATTCAAAGTTACAAGAATAACTTTCCAAATAAATTCTTAGCCTAAATTTTTTTTGGATTTCTGTCTGGCATTTTACTGATCTAGAATGATCTTTCTTAAAGACAAATCTGGTATGACACATAATTTGAGCTTTCTCAAATCTTCCTATGCCATTCCCAATACTGGTACATTTCCGCCTCTGTCTAGTAACTTCCTGACACCTGTCAGGCCAAAGATAGATACAGAAAATACATTTTGACTTTTACAATTTTACAAGCATTTAACATGAGCTAATTTCCCATCAATTTTTTCTCCCATTATCGTTACATACATGTACCCATAGCAAAGGAATAAGGGTGAGGACTCGATAGAGCTTCTTCTAGCTGAACAGGGGTGATGTAAGGGGGACCTAGCTTAGAATACAGGTGTATGTAACTGGCATGGGGGAATCAGATGAGTCCATGCCATGTATCTCTATGACCATAGTCTCACAAAATTTCCTTTTTCTGTATTTACCAAAATATAAAGAAATACATCTATAGACTCTCTACATCTGTCTTTTGTTGTTACATACAAGCAAACAAAAAAAATGATACCATTTAATAATGTTGTTTAGATACCAGCAATTTAAAAACCCATTTAAAGACTTAAGTGTTACTTTAAAACTTATGAAGTTAAGAGTATTCTAAGGCATTGGATTTTGCATTTCCCCAATTTAATAATTGAATTATAAGACATTAGGTAAATATCACTAGCACCTTAAAGCCTTAATTTTGTTAGATAACCACAGAAATCTAGGACATCATATAAGCATCACAAGTGTCTTAAAACACTTCTTTTGTCAAAGCAGAAAATAACTTTATTTAATCACATCTCACAGGGGTCTAATTGGACAGCTTTTCTGAAGTTACCATTTTACTTAAGATTGGTTAAAATAAAAAAAAACTTTGAGCAGTAACTTTAGTACAGCCAGCAAAAAGAAAAAAAAGTTGGTTTCCTGAGAGGAGCTGAAATCTCTAGTTTAACTGAGAATTGGAGAATTGGAGGTCATCCTGGAAGCCACAGGCTGAGTATTGGGTAAAAAAAAAATTAGTTTGGGGGCTGGCCTGATATGCCTCTCACCCTAGCTAAGCTTTTGGACCTTGGGGTGGGAAAGGAGGGTAACGCCTTAAATCTGGCCTTGTCTGAGATCTCACTGTGATCACCTAAGGCTCTTTAGTCTTAACTCAAGTGGTGGGAGTTGGGAGGAATCATTGGGAACCTAGGTCTGGGGATCCCAGTTCCCTCTGGAACTGGGGGCGCTCAGCCATTTAATGGTCCCCCTTTGCACTATGAGCCAGGCCTTGGAGGGCCTTTTTGGCCTCCTGGTTGAGAGCATTTACTCCAGAGATGCCCTTGCTCTCCACCCCTAAAGACTTGAGCCTAGGCTTCTGTGCTTGGCCAGAGTTTTTTTCATGGCTTTTGCCCATCTGTCTTTCCCATTTCAAGTCTCTTTTAAACCAAATTGGCAGCCTGCAGTAGTAGTCTTTGTCTGAGGATGGCCTCCCCTTCTACTGGGTAAAAACTAAGAATTCTAGCACGTATGGTTTGACTTAGTGATATAGCTTTAAACTCATCCTGTAAAAACTGCTTATGAATAAATCCAACTTTAACCTCCCTTATCCCCACACTACTGTAGTCAAGGCTGCCACAGTTGTCTCAACCCTGCAATCCTTAAAGAAATCTGGGTGGTCTTGAGGTTAAAGAACAGCTACAGATAAGCTACTTCTATCAATCTTTCCTCCTTTTTACAAAATAGATCTAGTTGCCAAATTGTGTTATAATTTAAACCTCCCTGATGGGGCCACGTATCTCTGTCCCCCAGTACATAATGTGGACATACTTGGTTGCAGAAAAAATGAGAGCTTTCTTTGGCACTTTGGGATCAAACTTTTCCCAGTTTTGGAGAACACATGCGAGTGGAGAACTGGCATTCACTTTGGATTGCTGGGATCCCATCTGAGAGAGAAAGGGTGGGGTTTTAGTGGCCTGTCTGGGTAAGGTCGCCCCCCCTTCCCAGAGCTTCCCAATCTAAAACCAATTTCCCTAGCATTTAGGATATTGCTGGAATCCCATCTAAGACAGAGAGAATTCTGTGTGGCCTTTCTCTGTCTGGATGAGGTTCTCTGCACCACTAAAGCTAGTGGCCCAGCTGGGGGTGTCCAGCTGGGATGGTATGGAGCAGTGAGAGTGGCCTCATAGTCCACCAGAAGGGCAGTGCAGGTTTGAAGTTTAGCCACCTCCCTTCTGTCCTGCATCTGAGCCTTCTCCTGTCCCATCTCTCAATGAGGTTTTCTAGCTGAAAATATTGCCGTTTTCAAAAATTAATCTTAATTCTTAATTAATCTTATTCTCTAACTTTTATGGGCCTAAGAATCCTGAGCTGCCATGCAGTTGGGCATGGCTCCCTCCTGAGCTTCCCTGAGGGCTTTCTTATGCAAATGGAGCTGTAACTTCTTGCTGAATGCAGGACAATGCCTCCTGGGTATGGCCATTCACCTAGCAGGCCTGCCTGGCAGTTAGTTATTTGGTTGAAACTTTTGACTAGGTTTTTTTTTCTTGAGCTTTTGTAGAAGCTTACCCATTCAGGCCATTGCTACTGGGAGTTTGGGACTGCTGATGTCTGCGTAGTTTACAGACCCACAGGGTGCATGTGGTTGCAGTTGCTAATGGCAATGATTCCTAGACACTGCTGCTAAAAGCAAGCTAGCTTATCTCCCTAGAACCTGTTTCCAATTACAGAAAAAAAAAAACTCACTACCATTTTAGAAATGGGTGCTGGCTGGCGTCTCCTGTTTGGTGCTGGCTGGTGTCTCCTGTTTGGAGAGCTTTCTGAAGGTGGGCCATGGGCATTTCTTTTTAGATTTAACTTTGTATAGGGCTTTTAAGAGTAACCCATCTTTGATGTGGGCAGAATGGATGACCACTCATTGGGCCTATCAAGCCTATGCTATTTAAAGGGTTTACTTTCTTTTTTTTTTTTTTCTGGTGGTACTGGGGTTCCTGGAAGCCCTTCTACCAATGGGCCTCACTCCCAGACCTATTTTATACTTTTTATTTGGAAACAGGGTCTCTTAAACCAGCGAGGCTGGCTCTGAACCAGCATGATCCTCCTGTCTCCGCCTCCTAAGCACGGGGATTACAGGCGTGCGCCACCACGCCCGGCCTAAAGTGTTTACTTTCTGGAGGGGATTCCTTGGCCGGGGGTTCCCCATGAACCAGAACTGCCTCCCAGATGCCAGAAGATCAACGGTCATTCTGGGGGAACTCCCTATCGCTCCAAGAAGGTACATACCTTTTGGGGTGCAGTGGTACCAGGACCACTGGCGAGATGCCCAGGAATTAACTTTCAGAGATGCAGTGATGCAAAGGCTGCTCTATAGTTGTTTTAAAGCTCAACAGCTCTACAGCTGGAGCTAAAGCTGCTGCTGCCCACTGACCCACTAGCCAAAAAATCCCATGAAAATTACTGAGCCACGTGCCCCACGTTGCCCCCAAAACGTTGGGCACCAAATATGTTATGGATTTGAGAATATGTTACAGTTTGGGGGAAACTGTCCCAGGGATCTTTGTTAGACCCCTGGAAATAATTTCCCAATAAACCCACAAAAACCACAAAAACAGAAAAAGATTAAAAAAAGGTTCTTGTCCTGAGCTAAGGATAAATACACATTAGCCCGGACTCTTACTGAAGATTTAAAGAAGTTTCTTAAAAAGATAGAAATACAGAAGTCAGTTACAGCCTCATGTCATCATGTAACATGGGGGGGTGGTCCGAAAGATTCACACCCCCCCCCCCAGTCCTTTTAAAAAAAAATCGAAACAGGGTCTTGCTAAGATTCTGAGGATCTTGCTAAGTTGCTGAGGCTGGTCTTGAACCTTTAATCCTCCTGTCTCAGCCTCCTAAGTACTATGATTAGTGTCACTATGCTTAGCTCTTCTCAAAGTTCAAGATAGCACTCATTTATTCATCCATTCTTTCAATTAGCAGAAGCACCTGCTAGGGGTTACTTACACCAACTTTTAAAATGCTATATTTAATCCCATTTTTATAGCATATCTTCAAAGAAAGTAACATGTGGATACAGATGATTTGCCTGACACAAGCCACATTATAAATAAGATCATTATATTCAGTTAAAATTTGTTTCTGCCCGGTATGATGGTGCATGTTTATAATCCCCACTCTTGGGAGGCAGAGACAGGAGGATCACACAGGTTCAAAGCCCCTCACTGGCTTAAGAGACCCTTTTTCCAAATAAAAATATAAAAATAGGTCTGGGAGTGTAGCCTGGAGGTAGATGGGTTTCCAGAAACCCCAGTACCACCACCACCACCACCACAAAAAAACAAACAAACAAACAAACAAACATATATATATCTGGGAGTGTAGCATGGAGGTAGAAGGGTTCCATTCCCAGTACCACCAAAAATAAAAAAAAAAAACATTTGTTTCTAAGAAGCTGTAGTTGCCAATCTAGCATTGAGGTGCCCCCCTTGTAGCATTTCTTTATGGATGAAAAGGAAATAAAAGAGAAAACATGTAACAGAAAAAAACCTAATATGGACTTAAATCATAAGGAGTCAGAATCCAATTGTGTGCCAACTGGACAGGCTTCCTCCTGTCTTCACCGAGTGGTGCTCCACATGTCTTCAATTTTAAACAAAGCCACTCCCAACAGGAGCTCTACCTCAAAGAAGCCTGAGAAATGGCTGGGTGTCAGCGTCTTCAGCAGACTTAAAACACACTCACTCTGACAGGATCTTGAACACCTGCAGTTATTTCAAAGGAATTTTGATCCAACAATAATTCACATAATTTATCATCTACTGATGCCAAAAATTCTTTGAAAAATTATGCTGTAGTTAGCAAAGAAAATGAAAAAAAAATGATGGTGGGTGGCAGTATTTTCACATAGGAGGTTCTTACAGGAATCATTAAATTCTTATGAGTTTTTTCCGCTGTCCAGTCTTCCTTCCCTCATAATTGAAATATTGTTGATTCAGTTTTTAACTTATTGTATGCTTACAATTAAGACATACAAAGACAGTATGCTTTTAACATACTTTGGTTTTCAGTTTTCTTTTCATCTTAAATGAGTGTATTTGGGAATTTCACTGTAATAACTGATAATTCTGAGAAAATTCAGGATTTTGCCATTAATAGAAGTTACACTGAAATTTGAAAATATTTAATTAATAGAAGTATGTTTAATAAAAAAGAATAAGAATTTGTATTCTTTATAATCCAAGTCATAAAATAAATGTCTTGTACCTCCATTGAAGGCTCTGGGCAAGCTGGGGCAGAAAAGACAGTGTGTTGTGATTCCTTTTGTGAAAACAGTCAGAGGTGCTGGGGGTGAGGGAGCTGGGGGGCAGTCTTGTTCTCAGCATTGTGAATTATTATCTGTAACCAGGTTTGGTTGAAAGAAAATAGGGAACTACAGAATTTATTTTGCATTCAGAACAAGTAAGGAGAATTACTGCTTACACAAGCAGAATGATGTGAACTGGGGTTGAGGGGATTAAGTCTATTAAAAGGCTCTATGTCATTGCTACAGGAAAAGTTAATTAGAAAATGTGCTTTAAAAGTTCATTTCTTTTAAGCCTGGTGTGATGGTGGACACCTATAATCCCAGTACTTAGGAGGCTGAGCAGAAGAATTGCAGGTTCAAAGCCAATCTCAACAACTTAGTGAGACTTTGTTTGAAAACAAAAAATAAAATAGGCTGGGAATATAGCTCAAGAGTAGAAAGCCCAGGTTCAATCCCCAGTACCTCCTCTCTCTTTACAAGTTCATTTCTTCAAAAAGTATTTGACAAAATTTATTTATATTTATCTCTGTAGTAAGAATAAATTACCTACATCAAATAGAAAGAAGTTATTTGCTTTCATCAAAATATGCACGTGTAATTCCAGTACTCAAGAGGCTGAGACAGGAGGATCTCATGTTCAGGACCAGCCTCAGCAACTTAGGGAAACCCTGTTTCAAGTTAAAAAGTAAAATTGGGCTGGGGTGTACCTCAGAGATAAATAGTTCCTGGATCCATCCCCATTCACTATTAACAAAAGGTGAAATAAAATAAATACTTTTAAAAACAAAAAGTATTGACTCGATTAAAAGCTGATACCCACTCTGTTATAATAGTCTATTACTGAGATAAATCCAATATGGCTGCTCTGCTTATCCTCAGAGGATATTAATGAACAGAGAATTTTATCTTTCAGGGTAAAGGGTATGTCTTGTTAAAAAAGAAAAACCTCTAGATTTTCCCCTTTCTCAAGTTTTTCCTATTTAAAGCAATTCTCCATTAGAACAGAATTGCCAAAATCAGTGTCCCTTCTATGGGGTTAAATATTGGAGTACCATTTATGACTCCTTACCCCCAAAGTCAGGTCTTTAATTGATTTGTGTAAATCAACCAGGATCCAGAAGGGTGGTTAAAGGATGTAGCATATGCAAGACTAAAATACCCGTTTCCAGATTGGATCAACTTTCCATGGAAATTAATGCCAATACCATTTTCACTTAGCGCTTCCAAACCTCAAAATTTGGCTTGCCTGCTTGGAAATATAATTGCAAGAACCATGTTCCCCAGAGATTATCCTGTACCTCACAAAACCAAATTATGCCCAGAGACAGGAATGAAAGAACATGGGTGTTGTAAATGGATGTCCCATTCAAATGGGTAAAGAAATTTAGGAATTGGAACTTTGAAGCAGTATGTCTAAACGAGTATTTCCTCCTCCTCCTCCTCCTCCTCCTCCTCCTCCTCCTCCTCCTCCTCCTCCTCCTCCTCCTCCTCCTCCTCCTCCTTCTTCTTCTTCTTCTTCTTCTTCTTCTTCTTCTTCTTCTTCTTCTTTTTGTTCAGATTGACCTACCAGAAAGCGGAATTAAAGAATGTTGTGGTTTTACTTGTGAGGTGGGTTCAAAGCTTTCTTCTGCTAAATGGTATGGATTTTTAAAAAATTTTTATGATGGAAAAATAGACTTATTCTGAGTAAACTCTCTTAGCAAAAATTCAGTCCAACTTTTCAGATGGGTAATATTGAATCAAGTGCTTTAAACTGATCTTCAGTTCTTTGGCTTCGGAAAAATGTCATGTCCATTCTGAAATGGCACAAAGTTAAAACACGGCTTTCTGGGTGGTTTGATGCAGTTCTAAACTAAAGACTTGTTCACTCCCAGTGTGACCAAGATTACCTCCCCCCACCCCCTGCTGCTGTTTCTTTATGGTGGCCCTTGATTGCAAACCTGCTATTAAGCCCTCTGGGAACCTTAACCCTTTCAAAGTACTTTTTGTTGTTTCTTTCTGCATCTTTCTTAGTTTGGTTCATATTTCAGGGATGGATGTGGGTGAGCCATCTCAGAACTGGGAGGTTTTGTAGGCTGGTCACATCATCCTACTATTCATAGGTTTTTAATGGTGCAACAATGGAGTTTGTTACATTTTAATTATCCAGTTTTATTCTTAATGTTACTAGAGATTGCCTCAAATTTCTTCTGCAAAAGGACTGTTGGTTCAGATCATTGGATCTGGGGCCATGAATACTAGCTGAGTTCACAATTAAGTACCTGTTTTACCCATATGATTTTTAGAATGTTTTGTTCAGTCTGATTAGTTTTCTCATCTAACAAAACCCATTTGAAAATCAAAGCTATCTCAGAGAGTCATGAAGATTAAATGAGCCAACTTGTGTAAGGTGCCTAGAATTGTGCTTGGCAAGCATGAGCCCAGTAAATGTTAGCTCTTAGTGAGTAAAAGTAGAATGTAACTCTTAATCTCTGTAAAATTTAAATTTTTAAAATTTTAAATGACTTTTGGAATCCTTTAAGTTGTGGATATAAATTACCTGGTCACATAATAAGACTTTAATAAGTCATTAAAGACTAAGATATAGAGTATTTAAGTTTCCGTTTATGTATAGTAGGCATGGAAAATTGCTTTATATAGATTGAATAGTCAGACAAACAGTCCTATCACATAAGAGTTGGCCATATAGGAGGTTTTTCTAAATTATAAATTGGTACTGAATAAGATTGTTCAGTCCTAGGACTGGGAAACCCAATGAGCTCCTGAGATTTGCAGGGAAATAGCCTCCTACTGCCCCATAGTGGCAGTTGAGATCAGTACAGTTTCTTCCCTGCAGTTGGCCCACATGGGAATTCAGCAAGAGATTGCTAGAAAGCCAAATGTAATGTACTCCATTGGTGAAGACTAGTATAGGAATGATAGAAAAGAGGAAAAGAAACAGAATCACCCACATAAGCAAGGAAACATAGGGAGTATGTTACCTGGGGAAACACCATTAATCCAAATGGCTTGAAAACAGTGGCCCTAAATTGTTTGAGTCCACATTCATGGCTGTGCAGACTGCTCCTTAAAAAACCAGTACCTTCATTCTATCTTTCTATCATCTATCTATCTATCTATCATCTATCTATCTATCATCTATCTATCTATCTATCTATCTCTATCATCATCATCATTATCATCATCTTTCTTTTTTCTTTCTATCTTCTATCTACCTATCATCTATCCATTGTTTATTTTCATTTTTTAAAGAGTACTACTCTTTAAGTGATACTCCAATGTAGGTGCACTTGGAACGCTAGTAACTTCGTGCCTCTTCAAGCCATATGTTTGAAGAACATTTTTATGCTTTGTTTATAAGAAGGGCAGTTTATATATATCATCTGTGGTACTAAAAATCACAAGTACATTCGCCTCTTTTTGCCTGAGCAATTCAGCTCTGCCTCCAAACTTGCATTCATACTCAGCAAGGCAAAAGATTTATGGCTAAAAGACTCCTTTAGTTAGAAGTCAATTTGTGACAATCTATTGTTTTTAAGGGAATGTTACTTTTCAATCCCAGGAAGCTTTTCAAAAAATTCATTATGTGTATATATGGATATTTCTCTATTTGGAGTCTTGGAAGGTAGATCTTTCTGCATCTTGTTGTCATTTCAGTTAAGCTTTAGTAATTGCTAGCTTTTGATGTTTTAGAAATATATGCCTCTGTTTTTTCTCAGGCTTTTAGACTTGGCTTTTCAATCTCTTTTTTCTGCATCTAATGAGTTGTCATATTTAGTCCATTCTCAGTATTACACTCCCATCCTGTCTTACCATTACCCTGATGCTGCCAAAATTCAAGCCCAATTTCATTTCACCTAAATTTTCCACCTCCTTCCAACTCTCCATCAAGAAATGGCATGATAGTGTAAAGAGAGTATATTCTTTGGAGTCAGAGAAATATGTGTTTGAATTCCAATTTCAACACTAACTCTGCTGTGTGTTCTTTGGCAATTGATCCTAATATTCTTCTTCTTAAAATGGTGACATTATAATCTCTTTGAAGGATTATTTTTACCCAAGACTCTAGCATTCTCTTTGGCACAGTTGATAATTATGAAATGTCAGTTACTATTTTCTCTTCTTTGTGAAGGATTCAAGGGCAGGACAGTAGAAACCATCACCTAGGCTATGGATAATAAAGAAATACCTTCTTGATTGTAGGGAATTTAAAAATCCACAATGTCAATGATTATTATTTGCATGGTATTATATTCTGCATTTATCATCCTAAGCAATGTCAGCAATAAATATATTTTTAAATTATGTGTTATAGCTGGGCGTGGTGGCGCATGCTTGTAATCCCTGCGCTTGGGAGGCAGAGACAGGAGGATCGCGCAGGTTCAAAGCCAGCCACGTACGCTGGCCTAGGAGACCCTGTTTCCAAATAAAAATGTAAAAATAGGTCTGGTAGTGTAGCCCGGAGGTAGAAGGGCTTCCAGAAACCCCAGTACCACCAAAAAAAAAAAATAAAATAAAATAATAAATTGTTATAGCGAGGTGTGGTGGCATGCACCTATAATTCCAGCTCTTGGAAGACTGAGAAAAGAGGATCTCAGGTTGGAGACCAGTCTCAGCAATTTAGTGAGACTGAGCAATCTAGTGAGATCCTGTTTCAAAATTAAAAAATAAAAAGGGCTGGGGTTGTAGTTTGGAGATAGAATGCCCTTGGGTTCAATCCCTAGAATGACAAAAAAGTATTTGTTATGAACTTTAAAGATATTAAAAGCTTATTTTGTCTTCAGAATCTTTAATTGTGTTCAATTTTGGGGGGAAGATACTAGAGGCTGAACCTAGGGGCAATATATCTTCAAACTATACCCCCAGCCCGTTTTATTTTTTATTTTGAGACGGGATCTTGCTTAGTTGCTCAGGCTGGGTTCAAACCTGTGATCCTCCTGTCTCAGCCTCCCAAGTGCTGGGATTATGAGATGTGTGCTGCCACGCCCCATGCTGGCTTCTTGCTACCTTCTTGAAAATGTGATCTCCCTGTCTTCATTTTCTTTGCCTCCTGATGCAGCTACTTGCAGATCTTCACGTAGTCCTCTCAGGTCCTGTTTTCCCACCTGTGTTTATTGTCTCTTCCAGCTGTAATTCCTCAGCCCCTCCTCTCTCAACATGTCTAATCCCACTCTGGACCAGAGCCAACTCCATACCATCCTTTCATAAAACCTTCCTGATGATCCTAGGGAAAGAAATCATGCTTTTTCCTCTGAATTTTCATAACTCTCTCTGAGAAATAGCTATTCCGTTTTCTCTTCATCTCTCATGGTGTTTACACATGCCTAATCTATTATAATGTTTCATATATCCCTCCTCCTCCTTCTCCTCCTCCTCCCCTCCTCCTCCTCCTCCTCCTCCTCCTCCTCCTCCTCCTCCTCCTCCTCCTCCTCCTCTGCTTTTGAATTAAGAATTCCTAGATGGCAGACTTCATATCTTATTCAGCTGATTTAGAGACTCAACAAGGCTTCTTGGATAAGCATGGTACCTCTTCTTGCTTTCAGTTTTCTCTTTCTGTTTTCCTGACTTGTTTTAGTCTGGAGCTCATACTTAGCCTGGGGTTTGAGAAACCTTAAAATTGTATTTTTAATTGTGTGTTCACATGTGTAGCTGTTATAGTAAACAGCATAAATGTCACACCTTCTTTTTGAGCTTGTGTAGGGAGCTATTTTTTCTTGCCTTCAGGTAACATGTTTTTCCTCAAAAGGCAAGATTTTACTTATTTATTTGTTTTTATTGGTACATTGTAATCATACATCATAATGAAGCTCACAGTGATAGGGACATTGCATGCACATAGAACTTTTTCTCTGGATCTACCCTATTTCCCATGCTCTCCCCTTTCTTATACCCAGTATCGATATTGGCACTGATAATTTCATATATATATATATTTATATATATATATATATATATATATATATATATATATATATGAATATATACATAATGTCGATTGAAGTGTCTCCTCTATTAAGTTTCCTCCCCTTACCCATCTCATTTCCCTAGACCTCCTCTATCACTCTACTGGGGTTTCTTCTTTATCTGTAGTCCCTTTCATATCCCAGTTTTTCTCTAACTTCCACACAAGAGAAAAATACAAATGGTCGATAAACATGTGAAAACATTTGCAACATCATTAATAATCAGAAAATACAAATCAAAACTACACTGAGCTTCTACCTAATCCCAAACAGAGTGGCTATCATCAAGAATATAAATAATAATACATGCTTGTGATGATGTGGGGAAATGAGAACTCTTTTACACTGTTGGTGGGATTGCAAATTGTGCAGTTGCTATGGAGACCAGTATGGTGGTTCCTCAAAAACTGAAAATGAAACTACCATATGATCTAATGATACCACTCCTGGGTGGCTTTCCAAAAAAACTGAAATCAGAATATTATGGTGATACATGCATATCCTTGTTTAAGGCAGCACAATTAACAATAGCCAAATTTTGGAAGCAACCTATATGTCCATTAACAGATGAATGGATTATGAAATTATGGGATATACATACAGTGGGATTCTACTCAGTTATAAAAAAAAACAAAATTATGTCATTTTTAGGAAAACGGATGACTAGAAATGAAGGGTCATATGTTTTTTCCTCAGATAAAATTTTGGACACTCACATAGGTTTTCTAATTTTTCCACTCATATTGAGAGCTGTATTATGTAATATGAAGTCTTGATTATGTTGAATTTTATTTGAAGCTTGTATTACTGGAAATCAGCCATGATCAAAGTTTCTTGCATTTTTTTGTTACTGGAAACAGCTAATTGCAAATTATCACCCTTTTCCATATTATTTTTAGAAAGACTCAGGGATGTCCATTGATTACTTATGTAAGGTCAGATACAGACTTTGAAAATCCTCATTCTTAGCCTCATAAATGATTACTTGAGCTGCTAGTAAAAACAAAATGATTGATAACCAAACTTCATATCAATAATTCTTCCAGGCTCAAATTTTGACAGATCCTCAGCCCAAGCCACATAAAACTCCTCCTGAAGGCAGGCAGGCTTCAGGGTAAAACGTCGTCTGATCTCTCTGATGGTACCACCCTTCTTTCCCACTTGCCAACACTAGTTGTTTCTTTTTAGCCTTATTTCCTCCTCCTCATAGCAGAAACATTCTTTGCCTAACTCTTGAGATGCTCGTAGATGTTCTCCCTTCTGCAATAGTCCCCATCCCACACTCTAAGAATCCCTTACTTCACCTTGCAGTAAGCCTTTAAATAAAATATCTTACAAAGTTCAGATTAACTGAAAACACTGACAGTCTAGTCCAGGGTAATGAAGGACCAAAGTGACACCATGACAGGCTCCAGTTAAAGCTTTAAATAGAGTAGGCCTAAGTTTCTGTCTAAAATTAAGTTTCTGTTCCTCTGTAACCTATTGCCCCATTTCCTGCTAACTGCGCTAATCTTAACCTCCCCTAGCAAAAGCTAATCTTGTCAATATATCTAGGTTTGGAATTCAGGCATCCAGCAAGGTCACCCATCCTGAACATTCCCGAGATAAATGCTGTGGGCAGGACTAATACTTCCTTGGTGACAACCCCTTCCCAAGGCATGAAAGCTAAACCAATCAAGGGGGGGTGAAAGCAGGCTTTTGTTTTAAAATAATCAATGTGAAGATGAGTTGGGGGCCTTTCTAAAGAATAAAAGCTTTGTTCTTGGGAAACACACACTCTTCCTCTGTGACCACTGCGTTGGTGTGCGTGGGGAGCCTGAGCTCCCGCTTGAATAAAAATCCCATCTGCTTTTGCATCGGGACCTTGGCTCCTGGTGGTCTTTGGCAGATAATGGACTGGCATATCAATGAAAACCAAAGTTGCAAATTCTTGTCTAATTTAGAGCTTCCCACTGCACTTGGTGTGGTGCTGCCTTCCATTGGGAAGGCCCATTGGCATTTCAGTCCTGACTGTCAGTTTTGCACTACTTACTACTGAGGCTCTGGCCTATTCATCACTGACTAGAGGAGGAAGAGGGATTTTTGGAAGGGAGGTGGCAGATGTTGTTGATTTGATATTGGTGCCACTAGGCTTTGTCTTTTTGTACATGTTTGGAGGTTTCTAGGGAATGTTCTCCATTGGGGCCATTGGATGCATTTTCTTTTTCCAGCCTGTGACTTTAGTCCCCAGGCCATGGAAGTCTGCCTTTTGTTGAATCATTCTGTATTAAATTTCTTAAATAGTCTTAGGCGGGGATCCCTTCCCAAGGGATCTCAGGCCAGTTCACTCCTGTAGTGACCCCTTTGGCTAGAGGAAGAAGTCACCTATTGTGCATAAATTCAGCTCATTCCTAGCTCATCCCTGTCTTTATGTTCTGTGCCGCACTTAGATATTCAGTGTCTGTATATTTTTCAGGCATGAGATCGAGTTTAGTTCCCGAGTCTTTTGCATGGAGCCAGTATGGCCCTCCCACTTATCTCTATTCCTCTCTTTTCCCACATAAAATGGTTAAAAAAAAGTCTCAGTCCACCTTAATTCTCTTATTTGTGGTAACATCTTCCCCATTCCTTAAACCTTTCCTAGAACCTCATAGTAAACAAAAGACTGCAAAACCAGTTTTTGCAAATCCTGCATAAATGATATAGTACCTTAATTTAAAATATGAGGGTATTGAGAACTTACCTAGGGACTTCTGCCAAACTATGCAGAAAAAGTGCCAGTTACATATAGTTATTTTTTTTTTTCTGAAGCTCTCTGGTCAAAGTGTTCACCAAATTCTCAAATAGTCTCCAAGCCAAACGATAGTAAAATTGATAGATCATGAGAGAATGCCTACCATGTGATTTCACAGCTCTTGGGTTGTTTACTCAGTCTGGGTATCCTTATCCTTTCACAATTTACTATATTTCTATTTATCTCACAACAGTTGGTAATGATGCTGTCTCTTCTGTTAGTCAACCCTGTCACTCCTCCCTCTTGCAAAACACATCTTGCCTTCCATATGACACCAATCAACCCATATTACCCATACCTTTGTGTAACATCAACTTTTAATTAATTATTTAATTCAGCAAGTACTGAGAGTCCCAGGTGTGCCAGGATTTGTGTCCAGGAGTGAGGCAGGAAGCAAGGTTGATATAGCTGGGGGTCTTATGAGATACCATCTTTTGCTGCTACATCAGGAGCTGCTTGAATGGAAGGCTTTATGTTTAGTAATATTGTAGTATGTTTATGGGAAATGCTTTCAATGTATTTATTAATTAAATGAGTTACCGAGAAGAGACTAAAAATCTTAAATACATTGACTTTGTGACTTTTTAAAACTGATCAGGAAAAAGATTTTAATGTCTTAAAAGAAGGAGAGCAGGCTTCTGGAGACTGAGAGAAGCTTGTGAAACTAATTTCCCATGGAAGACTCAGAATCTTCTGGCCATATGGCCTCTGTGGTCTTGAGTGGCTGCTGGCCCCTGCTCTTCCGGAGATATATAGTAGGAGTAAGTCCTGCCAATAAATTTTTTTCATTTATTTATTTATTTATTTTTAACAATTTTTTATTGAACATAAATAGTATACATTTAAACTATATTTGGTGCCCTCTCTCCCCCCGCCCCCATTTTTCCTTCCCCCCTCCCACCAATGGTTGTCCAGGTTAACCATGTCATATTCATAATTTTACACATATTCAGATGTAGACCCTCATTAATCAGGATCAGCCTTCCTCCTCTCCTATCTTTCCATTCAAACTTTGCTGATATTTCCCCTCCATTATCTGGAGTTCCACTGGTATCCTCTGTGTTTCCTAGTTTGGTCATATTATTATTATTTTTTTTAACAATTTTTTTATTGAACATAAATAGTATACATTTACACTATATTTGGTGCCCTCTCCCCCCTGCCCCCATTTTCTCTTCCCCCCTCCCACCAATGGTTGTCCAGGTTAACCATGTCTTATTCATAATTTTACACATGTTCAGGTGTAGACCCTCATTAATCAAGATCGGCCTTTCTCCTCTCCTATCTTTCCATTAAAACTTATCAAGTATTTCCCCTCTAATATCTGGAGTCCCACTGGTATCCTTTGTGTTTTCTAGTTTGGGCATATTAGAGGAAACATGTGTATCTTCTCCTTCTGTGCTTGGCTGATCTCACTTAACATGATGTTCTCCAGGGCTTTCCATCTTCTTGCAAATGATATAATTTTGTTCTTCTTTATGGCTGAATAGAATTCCATTGTGTGTATTTCCCAAAGTTTTGCTATCCATTCATCTGTTGATGGTGATCTGGGTTGGTTCCATATTTTGGCTATTACAAATTGTGCTGCTATGAACATAGGTATGCATATGTTTCTGTATTTCTCTGAATTCAACCCTTTTGGAAAGATACCCAGGAGTGGTATAGCTGGATCATATGGTGGATCTATTTCCACCTTTCTTAGGAATCTCCACACAGATCTCCATAGTGGCTGAACTAGTTTGCACTCCCACCAACAGTGTAAAAGAGTTCCTCTTTCCCCACATCCTCACCAGCATTTGTTGTTGTTTGATTTCTTTATGCTTGCCACTCTGACTGGGGTTAGATGGAATCTCAGTGTAGTTTTGATTTGCATGTCCCTGATGGCCAATGATGAAGAACATCTTTTCATGTATCTATTAGCCCTTTGTATCTCTTCTTTTGTGAAGTGTCTATTTAGTTCATTTGCCGATTTCTTGATTGGGTTGTTTGTTTTGCTAGTGTAGAGTCTTTTGAGCTCTTTGTATACTCTGGATATTAGACCCCTATCAGAATGGTGGCTGGTAAAGATCCTTTCCCATTCTGTCGGCTTCCTCTTTAGGTTATTGATAGTTTCCTTTGATGAGAAGAAACTTTTTAGTTTGATGTTATCCCACTTGTTTATTCTTGCTTTAATTTCCTGAGCTTTGGAGGTTTTTTTGAGAAAGTTACTGCCTGTGCCAATATGTTGTAGTGTTGAACCTATGTTCTCCTCTACTAACTTCACAGTCTCAGGTCTAATTTCTAAGTCTTTGATGCATCTTGAGTTGATTCCTGTGTTTGGTGAGATATGGGGGTTTAGATTCATCTTTTTACAAATGGTTAGCCAGTTCTCCCAGCACCACTTGTTGAAAAGGCTGTCTTTTCTCCAGCGTATGTGTTTGGCCCCTTTGTCAAAGATTAATTGACTAAAGATGTGTGGGTTTGTTTCTGTATCTTCTATTCTAATCCATTGGTCAGTATATCTGTTTTTGTGCCAGTACCATGCTGTTTTTACTACTATTGCACTATAGTATAGTTTAAAGTCTGGGATTGTAATGCCTCCTGCGTGTTTCTTGTTATTGAGAATTGCTTTGGCTATTCTAGGTCTTTTCTTTCTCCATATGAAGTTCATGATTGATTTTTCTAGGTCTCTGAAGAATGTCACTGGTATTTTAATGGGAATTGCATTGAACCTATAGATCAGTTTTGGCAGAATGGCCATTTTGATGATATTTATTCTGCCTATCCATGAGCACGGGAGATCTTTCCATCTTCCAAGGTCTTCTTCTATTTCTTTCTTTAATGTTTTATAGTTTTTGTTGTAGAGGTCTTTTACGTCTTGGGTTAGGTTTATTCCTAGGTATTTTATTGGTTTTGAGGTTATAGTGAATGGAATTGTTGTTTTTGTTTCTTTCATTGTGGATTTGTTGTTGGCATAAAGAAAGGCCACTGATTTCTTTAGGTTGATTTTGTAACCTGCGACTTTGCTGAATTTGTCAATCAGCTCCAGAAGTCTTTTGGTTGAGTTCTTTGGGTCTTCCAAATAAAGGATCATGTCATCTGTGAATAAGGATAATTTTAATTCCTCTCTTCCTATGTGGATTCCTTTGATTTTCTTCTCTTGTCTGATTGCTGCAGCAAGAGTCTCAAGGACTATATTGAAAAGGAGTGGTGATAGTGGGCATCCTTGTCTTGTTCCTGACTGAAACGGAATTTCTTGCAGTTTTTCCCCATTCAATATAATGTTGGCTTTGGGTTTGCAGTATATTGCCTTGATGATGTTGAAGTACTTTCCTTCTATCACAATTTTTTGCAGTGTTTTTAACATAAATGGGTGTTGGATTTTGTCGAATGTTTTTTCAGCATCTATTGCTATGATGATGTGGTTTTTGTTCTTGGTTCTATTTATGTGGTGAATAACATGTATTGATTTGTGTATGTTGAACCAGCCTTGTTTTTCTGGGATGAAACCGACTTGGTCATGATGTATTATTCTCTTGATATAGTTTTGAATGCGTATAGCTAGTATTTTGTTTACAATTTTTGCATCTATGTTCATTAAGGATATTGGTCTGTAGTTTTCCTTTCTTGAGGTGTCTTTATTTGGTTTGGGGATTAATGTGATACTGGCCTCATAAATGGAATTTGGAAGAGTTCCATCTTTTTCAATTTCCCGGAACATGTTATGAAGTATTGGTATTAGTTGTTCACTGAAGGCTTGCTATGTCCTCTTGGTTGAGGGTAGGAAGGTTAACTGTGCTTAGAAATCTATCAATTTCATCCAGGTTTTCAAGTCTATTGGAGTATAAATTTTTAAAGTAGTTTCTGATAATCTTTTGAATTTCTTCACTATCTGTGGTGATATCTCCTTTTTCATTTCTAATTTTGGTAATTTGAGTTGATTCTCTTTTTATTTTGGTTAGGTTGGCCAGGGGTTTATCAATTCTATTAATCTTTTCAAAGAACTAACTTTTTGTTATTGATTCTTTGAATTGTTTTTTTGTTCCCTATTTCATTTATTTCTGCTCTAATTTTAATAATTTCTTGCCTGCTGCTGGCTTTGGGAATAGACTGTTGCAAAATTTCTAGGTCCTTGAGTTGTGTCATTAGGTTCTTTACTTGGTGGTTCTCCATCCTTTTTATGTGGGCACTCAATGCAATAAACGTTCCTCTTAATACTGCCTTCATGGTGTCCCATAGGTTTTGGTAGGTTGTGTCTCTGTTTTCATTTGTTTCCATAAATTTCTTTATTTCTTCCCTAATTTCTACTCTTACCCATTCATCATTCAATAGTGTATCATTCATTTTCCATGAATTTGAATACTTTCGAGTTTCTTGTTGTTGATTTCTACTTTTATTCTATGGTGGTCTGAAAAGATGCATGGAATTATATTACATTTTTTGAATTTGCTGGTATTTTCTTTGTGTCCCAGATTGTGATCTATTTTGGAGAAGGTTCCATGGGCTGCTGAGAAGAAAGTGTATTCTGTAGTTCCTGGTTGAAATACTCTGAAAATGTCTATTAGGTCCATTTGGTTTTTGGTTTCCTTTAGTTCTAAAGCGTCTTTACTCATCTTTTGCCTTGAAGATCGATCCAGTGGTGTGAGAGGCGTATTAAAATCTCCCAGAATTATTGTATTTGGGTCTACTTGGGATCTTATATCCAGAAGGGTTTGTTTTACAAATGTGGTTGCACCCACATTTGGGCATAAATATTTACTATCATTATATCTTCTTGGTGTATTGTTCCTTTTAATAAAAGGAAGTGCCCTGATTTGTCTCTTTTGATGTGTTTTAGTTTAAAGTCTGTTTTGTTGGATATCAGGGTTGCTACCCCTGCTCTTTTTTGGTCCCCGTTGGCATGGTATATCTTTTTCCATCCTTTCACTTTCAGCCTGTGAATGTCTTTGGCTATGAGGTGAGTTTCTTGCAGACAGCATATATTTGGATTATGTTTCCTAATCCACATTGCCAGTCTATGTCTTTTGATTGGTGAGTTAAGTCCTTTGACATTAAGAGATATTATTGAAATATGATTTTTGTTTTCTGCCATTTTGTGTTCTGTCTACTCTTGGGTGGTGTGATCTTTCTTCTTTACTTAAATGGCCCACTTATTAACTTCCTCTCTTCTCTGATTCTGAAGTCTGCTTCTTTTTTCTTCCTTATGGTTTATTTCTTTAAGAATTCTCTCTAGTGTTGGCTTTGAATTCATGAATTTTTTGAGATTCTGTTTATCCTGAAAGACTTTGGTTTCCCCATTGATCTTGAATAGTAGTTTTGCTGGATAGATGAGCCTTGGTTGGAAGTTATTTTCTTCCAGGGTCTGAATCACGTCGTACCAGTCTCTCCTAGCATTCCTGACCTGGGTTGTATAGTCTGGGGTGATTCTTACTGTTTTGCCTCTATATGTCACCCGTCCTTTTGTTTTCACTGCTTTTAAGATTCCTTCCTTGGCCTCTATGTTGGTCAATTTGGTTATTATGTGGCATGGAGTGGTTTTTTTTGGTCCTGTCTCAGTGGAGTTCTGTATGCCTCCTGGACTTGAAGATTCAAGTCTCTTTCCATATTTGGAAAATTCTCTGAGATTATGTCCTTAAAAACATTACAGATGCCCTTGGTCTGTACCTCTATCCCTTCCTCAATGCCTATTATCCATAAATTAGGGCGCTTCATATTATACCATATTTGCTCGATGTTTAGGTTTTGTTGCTGTAGAGATTTCTGTATATCGCTGACTGTGTTTTCGGTCTGGGATGTACTGTCTTCTAATATTGATATTCTGTTTTCCATTTCATCTAATCTTCCAGAATTTCTTTCTATTGCTGTCTTCATTTCACTTATTGCCTCTTTCATTTCATTCCAGACCTCTTTCTGATTCTTTTTTATTGTTTCTAATTCACCTTTAACCTCCTCTATACTTGTTTTAAATCCTTTCATCATATTGAACATCAAGATTCTGAACTCCCCTTCTTGCATTTCTAGTAGGTCAGTATTCGTGATTTCTGCTGTCTCTTCATAATTCCTGGTTCTCATATTTATAGCATTCTCTGTCCTGTTTTACTGATTTCTACCCATCGTTCGTGAGTATTGTGCTTAGTCAAATCTTAATATTAGGAGTTTAGGGGTATCGGCTAGTCAGCAGAGCCTTTCCAGTGAGGGAGGGTGATGTGGGAGGAGCTGGGGTGATGGGTAAAGGAGTCGGATTAGGTAGAGGATATGTTTAGGTTGAGAAAGACTTTAAGTATGATAACGTTATAACTTGCTAGGAATGAGAGAGAGTTAACTACTAGGACTCTTGTCATTAGTAGAGTAATTATGGATATAAGAAATACTTTCAGTATTAAATAAGGAGGTATATTATGGGGAAAAGTTTTGGGGGAGAAAAGTATGTAGGTTAGTGTGGGAAGGTTTGTAAATAGGGGTGATGGAAGGAGCAGACAGACATAAAAAAAAGAATCCACACAAGATACCAAGACTATTATGTAATCCAAGAAAAAGAAAGGAAAAACCAATCAAAGGAGAAGAACAAAAAAAACGAAGGAAAGAGGAAGAAAGGAAAAAAGGACAAGAATGAAATAAAGGGAACTAGCAGCTGTGTGAAATCAGAAAACAAGGCAAACTATCAAATATTTATTAAAAAACAAGTTAAAGTAAAAGAAGGATGGGGAAAAAATAAAACAGCAATAACCATACCAAAACAAAAGCACTGTAAAAGCAAAACAAAACAAAACATCCACAGTAACAGTAAAAAAAAAAAAAAAGCAGTCCTACTTCTTTACGAATATGGGGTCAGATCCATATAATATTTGCATATCTGATTGCTTTGGTAGTTTTCAGAATATAATCCAATGTCTCTTAATTTTCTTTATTCTATTTTTATCTTCTTAGGTCACTCTGGGTGTTTGGATACCTTTCTTTCCTTTATGTGTCAGGATGTCTGGTGTCACTGTTGTTAGATTTTGTACGATTCCCAGGTTCTGCATAATTCCAACCTGTAGTCAGCACCTCTGCACTCACCACCCTAGACTCTGGCCTGTGCTTCCCTACAGCAGGAGTGGAGGATGTCCAAAGTAGACTTGGAACCTCCCACTGCGGTCCTATGCAGATATTGTGTCTCATTGGATTTTCCTGTGTCTCTGGAAATTCTAACTGGGCTAGCCGGTGTGGTCCCAAGATGTGCCCTGGGCAAAGGGTTGCTGGTTCCTGGATGCCCACACTTACTGCCAGAGCTCTGCCAGTTCCAAGAGTGCAGGCTGAGTGTGCTGCTATTACTGGACCCAAGTGTGGGTGGGTGCAGCTGCCTAGTGCTTGCTGCTATGCTCCTCCATGATGCATTGGGCTGTGTTTTAGGCTAGAACTGAGTATGAGGCTGCCGGGTGGGTGAGAACTCCCAGCCGTGGGCCAGGGGCGTGGGATAGGTACACAGGTGTCCGGGGGGACCGGTGCTGCGAAGTGTCCAGCAATGATCTCTGCCTTCTGTGGGCCGTAGAAGCTCGGTGCCCAAAGAGATCTCATGGGCGCACAGAGCTTTCGCCACCTAGAAAGCAGGCCTCTGGCAAGGTGGGTGTCTGGGCTGCAGTTGGGGGCGGGAGCTAGGCACACAAGGTAGGCTCCGATTTAGGGGTGGGGGTGGCACAAGCACTGCCTACTAGCAGGGGTCCGGGGCGCAGACAGGGTGTACAAGGACAGTGCTGGGTTCTGAGGCGTGGGACAGATGCCCCGGGCCAGTTCTGGGCCTGGGGCGCACGCTAGTACCCGCACTTTCCCTGGATGCACTCAGGTACCTAGCTTCCTTGGTCAAGGCATCTTTGGGAGTCTCTGTGCCGTTGTGATCCAGTCGCTGGTGAGCACACAGAATTCTGACGTGGGTGCTGCTCGCTGCTTAAGATGAGGCTCTATGTCTGTTTTCAGTCTCGTATTATCTTGCACGGTGATTTCAGTCAGGGCTCGGGAGTGCAGTTCTCGGGAGTGCAGTTTCTGCGGGCAGGCAGCCCGAGCCGGCCCTGCCAATAAATTTTGTCACATTCTTTAGCATCTAAAGCTGTAGGGCTTTTATGATAAATTTTAGTAACAGAGCATGTGCTCAACAAATACTGATTTTCTGCTATTCTTGGAAGTGGTGGTGATCAAAGAATATTAAACCAAATTCTATCCCAGAGGAGTTTACAACCTGATAATGGAAAGAGAGATGAAATGCTAACTATATGATGTAAAGCATATAGTTATGACATATAAAATATGTTATGCAGAAGCTGGGCATGATGGCACACACTGATAACCCCAATACTTGGGAGGCTGAGAGAGAAAGATTGCAGGTTCAAAGCGAGCCTCAGCTATTTAGTGAGGCTCCCAGCAACTTAGTGAAACCCTGTTTCCAAATAAATTATTTAAAAATAGGGCTGGGGAGCCGGGCGTGGTGGCGCATGCTTGTAATCCCAGCATTTGGGAGGCTGAGACCTGGAGGATCGCGGTTTGCAGACAGCCTCCACTACTTAGTGAGGCCCTTTGCAACTCAAGATCTGGTTTTAAAATAAATAATAAAAAATAGGGCAGGGAGTGTAGCTCAGAGGTCGAATGCCCCTGGGTTCCATTCCCAGACCCGCAAAAAAAAAAAAAAAAAAAAAAAAAAATAGGGCTGGGTGTAGCCCAGAGGTAGAAAGCCCTGGGTCCCACCCCTAGTATCACACACACACACACACACACACACACACACACACACACACACACACTACAAAGGAGTCAGAGGTGTAGCTCAGAGTTAGAATTTTCCTGGATTCAATCCCCAGCTCTAAATATTTATATAATAAACAATTTTAACATATATGTGTGTGTTATATGGAAAAGGTAAATGATGATATGGGAGACTCCAAGGTAGGAAATTAAAAATTATATAGTGATATACATATATAAATTTATAACATACAATTATATATGAAATAAAATTATATATTAATATATGAAATTATTGGGTATGTGCATGCACATGTGTGTATGTGAGTGTATACATGTATGTTATATGAAAAGGGTAAATGATGGCACGGAAACTCCAAAGATAAGACATAAACTCCAGAGTTCTGGCGAAAAAAATAATCTTCACAATGGTGGTGCTGCTGAAATTGAAACTTGGAAACTATAGGAATTTTGAATTGATGTGTGATGCCTCACAGTGCTATTTTCAATAATGCAGATTGCCATCGGCTCCTGTGCACCCTCTGTAGTCCCTAAAGGACAAAAACCACACATTTGAGGCTTGACTCTTCATGACTGAGAGGATAGCCTAGGGGCTCTTCTGCTCTTTGACTTAGTGAGAAACAGCATGTAGGCAAACTTCTTTTTAAAGTGGAAAAAATTATTTGCAACCATTTTCCAGTTATATTTCAAGTCTTAGGATGTTTTAAAATTGCTATCAGGCTGGGTGTGGTAGCACACACTTGTAATCCCAGCATTTGGGAGGCTGAGACAGGAGGATGGCGGTTCAAGGACAGCTTCAGCTACTACTTAGGGAGGTCCTTTTGCAACCCTGTTTCCAAATTAAAAATAAAAAAATAGGACTGGGGATATGGCTCAGAGGTAGAATGCCCCTGGGTTCCATCCCCAGTACTACTAAATAAATAAATACATAAATACATAAATACATAGAATAAAAATAAAATTGCTATAATGTCTACATAGAGTCACTAAAACCAGAAACTTGGTCAGTGCGTCTTTGGGATCCCATTAAAACTTTGCGATCACTGATCACCATCCACCCTGCCTGGGAAGGGTCTTGGCTTATCAGTCACATACTTGATTCAGAATCAAAATACTTTTCCTCTTAGCCTTTTTTTCCCCACATTAATCAGCAGCCTCCTGTTCTGATTTCTTTGTGGCTTTTTTTTTTTTTTTGTCATCTACCTCTCCCTAGATTTTTTTTTCTTTTGGCATATTTCCAGTTTTAGCCTGGCTCCATAAATCCAAAAAGATGGACACTTTGCCTGGTTTGTTTCTCTCAGTCTCCAACCTGCATCGATGGCTGCTCTACTGATAAAGCATTATACATTAACCCCACTCTAGTGTAGCACCCTGGGAACAGCTGCCATTTATTAAAATCCCTACCCTGAGGCAGTCTTTGGGCCAGTTTACATAGTTTAGTTCATTAATCTTTACCTTAATATTTAAGATAAATAGTGCTCACTCAAAGGTGAAGAAACTAAGGCTCAGAGAAATTAAGAAAATTAATTAAGAAAAATTAAGAAATTAAGAAACTTAGGCCATCCAAACACACTGTACCTACATCTAATGCCTCTTCTTTCCCTGCATGGTTCTTGAGTTTCATGATGTGTAGCTAAAGTTGGATATGTTAAAACAGTTTTCCCTAAATAAAGAGGTTTTAGTAAATGCTTAGGAGAAATATAAACTTAACCAGTTCTATTCAGTTCTAAATACTCGCTGTGTTTAGGTCACTGCCACAGATGATATTTTAACTCATTCCTCTTTTTCACATTTCATCTAGCACTATGCTTAAATAACAGAACTAGTGAAATATAGCTTAGAAATTGCTTGTATTCATAGTCTGAGGTTAGACAGTTTCCCAAACCTACTTTCTTCTCTGCAAGTTAGAAAACCAAGGACAAGAGTGGCTGAATTTTTGAGGAGACACCATCAAGCATAGCAAAAATCATTTGATTTACTAGTAAATATTCATAGATTCTTAAATCATAAAAAGTAAATAATGAAATTATTGAGTGGGGGGAGGAGATTTGGTCTAGCAGGTATACACCAGGATATTGGATATATTGGATGTAGGAAAGGCTGACAACTGAGAAATCCAGTTTCATTGGCTCAGTCTCATTACACACTTAGTGCTGAGCTGTCATTGGTTGTGTTGAGAACATAAAAGAAGCTAAGTGTGGCCTGTAATCCCAGTACTTGGGAGGCTGAGACAGGAGGATCACATGTTCAAGGACAGCTTCAGCAGGTAGTGAGACTCTCATCAACCTAGCAAGACTGTTTCAAAATAAAAATAAAAAATAAGGCTGAGAGTGTGGCTCAAAAGTAGAATGTCTCTGAGTTCAATCCTTCAAAAAAAAATCTGGATGTTCAATTCGAACATAAAAGAAGGAATGCACTGGAGAAACAAAGAAAGAATGGTAGGCTTTTGAAGCCTGATGTGGTGGTGCACACTTGTAACCTCAGTATTTGAGAGGCTGAGACAGGAGGATCACAGGTTTGCAGCCAGCCTCAGCTACGTAGTGAAGCCCTCTGGAACTCAATTATACCCTGTTTCAAAATAAAGAATAAAAAAATAGGGCTAGGTGTGTAGCTTGGAGGCAAAATGTCCCTGGGTTCAACCCCCAATTCCCCCCCCCCCAAAAAAAAAGAATGGTAGGCTGGTAGGCTTTTATACATTATTATTCCAAAAAGATTCCAAAAAGCATGTGTGGTTCTTAAAGTTTCATTTTCTATACCAGGCAGTTCTACAAAGAGGCCACAGGGAGGTGTGGAAAGAATGATGGCATTGGAGTTACATGATGCCAGTCATGTCACCTTCGCAAGAAGGAACCAATGCCTCTTTGCCAACACCCTCTTCACTCGAGGTGCTAGAGATTTGGGGAACCCTCTTCAGGTTTCATCTTGGACATAGACACCAAGTTTTTGGGAACCTTTTGCAATTTGACATGACTTTTCTGTTTGAGAATAAATACTTCTTATTTTGTTAAAAACATATCTATTTATATTCTTAACTTAAAATATATATTCCAAACCATTTATTTTGAAAATTTTCAGGAATTAAGAAAGAAGTTTTCTACCCCTCTATATATTTTCATGAACATCTTTAGTACAACAATAAGAGATATATTTAGAATTTTTCATAATCCTACCTCTACTTTATTAGATATTTTTATTTTTATATAATAGCAATCATATGATGGCTACAATTTTTAATTCTTCCTATTTGTAGGATAATTACCATACATGTGTCCTATGATGTTAGACTTAATAAGCATACATGACACCAATGCATAAAACTCCCAGAAGTTAATAATTTAAAACTCATCCCAATATTTCCTCTTGTTTATGGACACCTTTTGGTGAGGTAAAATAGTACATGGATTTGAAAACTCACTCAACTGATTTGAAAACTAGCTGAGTAATATTGGGCAGACTATTTAGTAACTCTGAGCTTTAATTTTCTTACCTATAAGTTAGAAATGTTTATTTATATCTTCCAGGATTATCTTATTTAAAAAAAATTATACAGGCAAGGCCCTGATGGAAAGTATTTGCTGAAATAATTCCCTTCCACCTCACCTTAAGACAGTTCTTTTCCACCCATTTCTACTTCAATTTTTGCTCAAATATTTTTCATAAGAGAAAAGATATGTGTGATGGTATTTTAAGGTAAGCGTTGTACTGAGCTTGTTATTTATTTTTAGTTTTTTTATTATTATTATTATTATTATTATTATTATTATTAGTAGTAGTAGTAGTAGTAGTGGTAGTAATAGTAGTATTGGGGATTGAACCCCGGGGCATCCTACCTCTGAGCTATGTCTCTAACATTTATATTGAAAGAGGGTCTCACTAAGTTCCTGAGGATCTCACTAAATTTCAGAAGCTTGCCTGGAACTTGAACTCTTCCTGTCTCAGCTTCCCAAGTACTGGGATTACAAGCATGTGCCACCATTACCAGCATCCTGGCATGTTTCAATTCACCAGGAAACTTGGTTATTAGTTCTAAACTGACCCCAGTTAGAACCTTTCTTAAAAAAGTTGAACTTGTGTTCAAGTCAACCTGAGACATTTGGCTTAATCTGTAGTTTTGGAGTTACAAATTAATTATTTTGCCTTGTGTTTAATCATTTTTGTTTGTTTGTTTGTTTGTTGTTGCTCTGATAAAATTCCTGACAAAAACTTAGAGGTGGAAATGTATGGTTCACAGTTTTATTGTTTGGAGGTTTCAGTCTATTGTCAGCTGTCTTACAAAACTGTGGGGCTGGAATAGGATGGTGGAGAAAAGTCACTTTTAGTCATGAAGTCCTGAAGCAGACAGAGCAAGAATAGGGGACTAGGGCATATGTGTGAAAGGTCGAAAATAGAGTTAGGAGTTTAGGAGAGAGGTAAAAACACCAAATGGGTTATCAGAGACTGCTGCTTTATTTGGACTCGACACCCTCTGGGGAGTCAGCCGGCCATTGGGGAAGGGACCAACAGGCCATGCTTCTGGAGAGTTGCGTATAGTCCTGATGGACTGGCTGAGTCATATGGCAGATCAGAGGCACCAGTGCTTCATAGGCATGCCAATTCTCTCACGACATCTGTAGTCTCGCGGTCTCAAGTATGTCTCGTGGCACTGGAAGTCTTGCAATATCTCCGCTTCTGGCTTCTGGGGTTCTGCCTCCTTTTCCTGCTGCAAGATCACATGGGGGAGAGGAGGGACCCGACTTATCATCACATGGTCCCTAAGACCACACCCCCAGTGATCCACCTCCTCCAGCCATGCTCTCTCTCTGAGTCCTCCACTGGGGCCCATGCTTTCAACACATGACCTTCTGGGGAGGGGGACATTGTAAACCCCAAACATAGCACCTTGAAGCTGTTATTGCTTACCATATATTTTGAAGACTGATTCTGCCTCTATTTACAGCTACATGTTCCAAAGACAACATTTCAATCGAGTAATTCAATTTTTTAGCGTATAAATTCACAAGTAGAATAGGTGATAATTACTCAAATCTGTTTTTTTTTCACTTGCAAAGGGTGCACTGAGGCATCATTCACTTTCCACATTATTCTGCAAAAGCTGTGTAATTTCAAAAATATCTTATGCAACAAAAGGAACAAGATTTACAGCAAAGGAACTTCCTGGAGTTGAAATGAAATCACCAAAATTTGAGAAGAGAATTTTGGACTCATGTCTAATACTATTCAACTTTATCTTTTTTTAAAAAAAAATCATGATTCACTCAAAATAGCTAATTGCTCAGGGCATTAAGTAATGTTCCTGGGTAGTTTTTAAAATTTATTTTCTTTTTAAAAAAGTTTTTATTGGTGCATTGTAGTCACACATTATAATGGAGTACAAGATGGTAGAGGCATACATGCACACATCACCCAATTAGCCTTTACCCAATTTCTGCTCCATTTTCTCATCAATATCTGATCTTAACCAAAAATGGACTTGGGATAGCAGTTAAATATATCACACAGTCCATTTTACAGGTAAAAAGACAATAGAGTAAAAGTTTTCATTTAACATTATTGGACAAGAATTGACTGGTCCATTTTAGTGTCACTGGCCAAAACAATGGAGAAGTTCTGAGTGATATATGATATGGGCAATTATTTAAAAGATTAATAGTTGAGTTTGATTGGAAATATGATGATAATGATGATGATACCTATTATTAGGTACGGTGTAAGTTAAAATTGTGCCTGAAGGTTATCATTAAGCTTCCAAAGTGTTACCATTCTTAGTAACCATTCTAAGGTGGATCCAGTACAGGGGCTGGAGCCCAGTTTCTGAAATGCTCAGAGTTGAACTTGCAGGCTTCCTTAGCTTTCATCCCTGCATTCTTTCTTGCAACTTTTAGCAGCCAGTGCTGAATTACTAACAGAAATTCAAGATTCATGTTTTCGAAGATAAACACAGGCATATATTTTCAAACTCATATTTCAGATACAAAGGAGTCGAAGCTTAGTGAACACGTAGGGCAGATCTACTATCTTTCTTGGACTGTTGGCTCTTTTCTGGCCCAGGTGGTTTTCAGTTACAAGTGCACGGAAGAGGCCACAGCCGAGCAGTGTGATCGAAGGTGTAACCAGGAGCCCTTTCCCCCTCCCAGGTTACCTGAATTCCCCTCACCTGTTCTCAGTACTTGAAATTCCCTTAATAAAGGACTTAGGTTTAAATTCCACACTTGAAGATAAGAGAAATGGGAATGGAGACACAAATACTCCCTTTGAAAGAGTAAATTGACTTAAAGTCACCCTAAAATATCTGGTTATATCAGATCCTTGACTCAAAGCAGGTTTTGTTGTTCAGGCAAGGTGAAGAAGAAAATAACTTCATAGAAGGAAATCTGTGAAAACAGAGTCCTACAATGAAAACTATTTCCATTTTTTTTCACCTAAAAGCAAATTCTTTTTAGTTACATTCAAGTGTAGATAGCTTTTTTCCACTTGATAAATATGATACTTCTCTCTGTGTGTTTTTTCCTTTTTAGAAAAATTTATTCTGACTTAATAGAGGGTCTAAATGCATTTCAGTCTTCTAGTTTGGAAGAAATAACAACTATAGAATATGAACAACATGTGTGTGTAGCACATAAATAATAATAATAATAATGCTTAATAATCTAGACAGTGTTTTTTATGGTACTAGAAATTGAAACATGCTAGAAAGTGTTATGTAGAAAATTAGATGCTTGAAGATAGAATATTTCTGAAGTTCATAAGTAAGTAAATTCTGCAAACTTAGCTGGGCGTGGTGGTGCACATTTGGAATCCCAGTATTTGGGAGGCTGTGACAGGAGGATTGTGCAGGTTCGAAGCCAGCCTCATCTACTTAGTGAGGCTCTCAGCAACTTAGTGAGATTCTGTTTCCAAATAAAATATAAAATAGGTCTGGTAATGTAGCCCAGAGGTAGAAATCCCCTGAGTTTCATCCCCAGTACCACAATAAATAAACAAACAAATAATTAAATAAATAAAAATTCTGCAAACTTGTTCCTGGTCATGGGAAAGATTCTATAATATATTAGTAAAACATTGATTTCATGAGCTCAAAGAGAAATCCATAATCATTTAGTTTATTTTTAAAAAGTGGGGCAGGGGGGATTAGTTTTGGATTTATTCACTTTTTAAATAATGGATCCAAGACATGTTATGGACATAGACATCCCCAAATTCAATGAAGTAGTTGATCAAATCTCAAAGATATTTGTGGAGAAATTTGAGCTGAGAAATAGTACTGTTAAGTGGATTTATAACTTGTTGGAGAATCTTGTGCAAAGATCAATTATTAAAATTATGTTATCTTTGACTCTGTTGTATTCAATATTTCCAATTACAAATGGTGAGAAATGGCAGTGGTATCTAGCACATGCTGGGATCAGTGTTCAAGATTAGTTGGCTGGCATTCTATACCGTCGTGATTCCAGAATAAGAGTTTTTAGATCTCACTGCACAAGTTTAAATGAGTTAAATATGGCTTGAGAGAAGGATGCAAGAAAGATTTATAAGCATAAGTACCACAGGGAAAACAAACACGGTTTTAGGTCTGTTTAACTTTGTGCTATTCCAGCCATACATTGATATATGTTCAAGACAGGCTGCCACATTTTAATTGGAATATAGACAAACTGTAATATGTCCAAGAAGAACTGAAGTCATTAAAAGACCTTGTCATTTATATTATGAAAAATTCCTCTCTATAAAATTTGGATATTTCTATCTTATAAATACTCTGATTTGTGGGACTGGTTATTTGTTGAAATGTCATGCACATTTTCTGGATTTTAGTTAATGCTGGAAACTAGAAATCTAATAATTATATTAGAGATTCTTCCTATTTATCCTGGACTAAAAAAAAAAATCCAGGGAATACATCACTGACTAGTTAAAGAAAACAGATTTTGCTTTCCTGAAAATAAGGACAAAACAGAGAGAGAGAAGGCATCTATCTATTGTGTATCAAAAAGCAATGGACAAATCAAAACTTTGTTTTTTTTGTGGTACTAGGCATGGAACTCAAGAGCATTCTACCTCCGAGCTATACCCCCAGCCCTATTTTTTATTCTTTATTTTGAAACAGAGAATCACTGAGTTGCGAAGGATCTCACAGAGTAGCTGAGGCTGTCCGTGAACCATGATCCTCCTGTCTCAGCCTCCCAAATGCTGGGATTACAAGCGTGTGCCACCAAGTCTGGCCTTGAATTTTTTTTTTTATTATTAAGAACTCATCAGAATACAGTGCACCAATAAAAAATTAAAAAGAACTCATCAGATTCTATGGATTGGTGATATCTACCCTTTTGTCTATGGAAATTGTAATCTCTAGTTTATTTTTTATATCATTTCATTGTTACTATGAAGTTTTTGCACATACACTTAGGATATGTTAAATAAAATTTTTACTTGATTTATTTTTAATTCTACCAAGTACTAATGACATAAATACATTTCAAAGAATACAAGGATCTGTATTTTATAAAAAAAAAAACACAGAAAAGAAAACCTGAAAATTTTGAAGTGAACCTGTCTTTTTTGGTTAAATTTATGTTCAGATGTTTTATCCATTTTTATTTTTATTTATTTATTTTCAATATTATATGTTTTATTTTTTTATTAATTTATTTTTTAAATTGGTGCATTGTAGTCATATATCAATCACATTGGAGTACAAGACTTGAGAGGATATACAAGCACACATCATCCAATTAGCCCTCCTCCAGCCCCCATCCCATTCCCTCCCCCTCCCTCCATCCCACGCTTCTTTGGTGATTTACTTTGAAACATTTGTTTATGTACCTCCTGCGTTTTAAAGAGGCTCCGTCCTCCAGTATTACATACCCTCTGATTGGTCACATTAGTTGCTTCACTATAGGGCCCTCTCTATAGCTCAACCTCTTCCTGTTGCCCTTTTCCTCCTAGTTATTGCTGATTAAGAGAAGCGTCTGATTTATATTCTCTGCGATATTTCTCTGTGCATGCTGCGTTGCAAGTACCGATCCCACTCTGGATGGTCCCAGTAGTGGCCTGGCTACTCAGTGGACTGATCCAGATCTCGCTGGCTCAAGCAGCGGCCTTGCCTCATGGGAGGCCCCAATTCTGGTCTCGCTGGCCCCTGCACCAGTCTAACCCCTAAGCTGGCTTTGGTCCCGGCCTTGGAGGCCACAGGAGTGAACTTGCCTCACACCAGGCTCTGATGCTGGCCATTGGCCCCTGCACTGGCCTAACCCCTTGGCAGGATTCCAATCCCGGCCTCGGAGGCCCCAGCACCGGCCTAGCCTCATGGCAGGCTCCAATGCCGGCCTCGTTGGCCCCAGCACTGGCCTAACCCCTCGGCAGGTTCCGTTCCTGGCCTAGGAGGCCCCAGCACTGGCCGTGTCTCATGGCAGGCTCCGATGCTGGCCTCGCCTCAGGGCAGGCTCCAATGCCGGCCTCGCTGGCCCCAGCACCGGTCTAGCCCTTAAGCAGGTTGTTATCCTGGCCTCGGAGGCCCCAGTACCGGCCTTGCCTCACGGCAGGCGCCGATGCCGGCCTCGCTAAAACCAAACTCTTAAAAAAAAAAAAAAGGTGTAAAACATTTTGGCTTGGATATTTCTTTAATCTCTGTCAACATAAATGAACTTTATTTTAAAATATAATTTGGAAACACATACTAGCCACTTAGTAGTACAAAAAGGGACAAATTGGCAAAAAAAAAAAAAAAACAGGAGCAGTTAAAGAATTTGTCATTCCAGAACCTGCAAGGTGAAGTATTAGCAACCAGAAAGGATACAGTTACGTGTCCTTTTGTTGCTGGCACCACTAAAAAAGACAGAGAAACTGGGAAAGTAAAAGAATAAGGTCTTGCCATTTTGTGGCTTGGGTTACTAAGCACTTATAATAAATAAAGCTTAAAACAGAAGCACATCTCTCAGACAACTATGTATTATGAACCAAAAAGAAACTTTAGGACTAAATCACTGTTTTCCCAGAGACTGAAATAAATTATTTAATAGAAAAGAGTGCTCTGAATTATTTCAAAGCATTTGTATTTGTTTTGGCCATCACTCTTAAAGTATTCAATTGATTGGCTGATAAGATAAAGACACAAGTTGAGTGGGAAAAATGTAGAGTCCAGATGAAATGTGTGTGTTCACTCTCTTTTTATATTTAAGGGTCCTCTGGTCAGAATGTTTTTTAGATTCTAAATTCTGAAAGTTATTGAAGCTACCCATCAAAAAAATAGTTTGTAGCTTATTAGGAAGCAGTTAGCTTATAATTACAGGATAGGGAAATTAGTAAACTTCAGAGTGGTCAAAATGATACAACTGCTGATGATTCAAGAAAAAACCTAGTTTTCATCACTACTTAGCTAGGTAGTAACTAAGAAAAGCTTAGAACTCCCCAAACATTGTTCACTTTGCTATAGCTTTGTCATTAAGTCTATGCAAAATGGATATAATGTCAACTTCTTTCAGTAAATAAAATATGCAGAAAGAACTCATTCTACTAAGGGTTTAGAGATCTGTAGAGAAATATATTTTCAATAAACACAGCCTCTTTGTGCAAAAAAAAAATTTACCAAAACATAAGAAAATAAATGTGAGCAGAGCTTGCAAACATGACTTTTCTGAATCTCAATATTTTTGCTGTTGGCAATAGCAAGGGCTGGTCACTTAGAGAAAAGAGAATTGGTGGAAACCATGAAGGAGCATCTGTATCAGTGACTCCTGTGTCAGTGTGAGGGAGAGTACAAAGGTAAGAGACACTCAGCAAATCAATATAGACAATATTGTTGCACAAATACACGCTTCTAATTCTGCTGTTATTAGTAGGAAACATTGGAAATAACACATAGAAATTAGCTGTGATGACTTAGCTAAAGAAACCTCATTCTTTTTCTTTTTTCTTTCTTTTTTGTTGTCTAAGAAGTCTCATTCTTACCATATGCAAATACTGTTAGGGATAGATGAAATCCCCCAAAGAGAAACTACTAGACTTATTCTTGAACTGTCAAGAAAGAAAGGATTATGTACAACATGCTGAAAAATGATGAAAGTTACTATTGATTAAATATATTTTATTTCCAGATGTTTCAGGGCATTGCTTTGCTGTAGAAACTATGATAAGGTTAGTAATGCATATGTAGATGTAATTAAGTTCAGTGAAAGACAGATGAGAAGTTTGTTCCAGTTAAACAAATACAGTAAATGCTTGTCAATTTCATATGATAATTCTCAAGTGCACATTATTGTAAAGATAAATGTGTAGTAGAGTTGTTGATCAAGAGATATTTTTTTTGTATTTTTTTTAATTTATTTTTTATTGGTGCAATGTATTCATACATCATAGTGGTATAAAGAAAATACTTTTGTAGACATACATGCACATCTCGCCCAGTTAGCCCCTACCACGATCCCCACCCCATTCCCTCCCCATCCCTCCTTCCCACGCTTGGCTTACTGGTTGACATCTAGTATTATAGCAATTTATACAATATTAACATTGATAATCTCACATAACAGTTTCATTTGTCTGGTACCAAACTTTTGATGACTTAAAGATAACATTTCAATATTTCTTTTTGCTTTCTTTCTTACCAGAGAATATTTCTTTCTTTTTTTTTTTTAGGTGAAACTATCATACATTTATTTATTTATTTTTCAGAAAAAAATCTATCATGATATGGAATATGGACTCTAGATACCCAAAACAGTCTCAAAAAAGAACAAAGCTAGAAGATGTATATTTTCTGATTTCAAACCATATAAAGCTACAATAATTGAAACAGTGTAGTACTGTTCTAAAGGCAGATATATAAACCGTTGGAGCTAAATAAAAGCCTAGAGATAAATTCTTCCATACATTGTCAAGTTATTTTTGACAAGGTTTCCATGAACTTTTGGTGGAGGAAATACTAGTCTTTTAACTAAATATTGTTGAAAAATAATAATAAATGAAAAAGAATAAAATTGGACCCTTACCTAACACATATACAAATATTAACTCAAAATAGATAAAAGACCTAAATATAAATCTTAATACTATAAGCTTTTAGAAGAAAATCTGGGTCATAAAACCTCACAACATTGAAATTGGAAGTGATTTCTTGGATATGATTTCAATGGCACAGGAAACAAAAGAGTAAACAAACTCCCTAAAAAATAAAAAAATATTATATATCCAAAGACAATGTAAACAGAGTTAAAAGTTACTGATCCTCTTCCAAGAGTTCCTCCTATGACCCATTTCTCCCTAACTCTCACATATTAGGGAAAGCATCTGATTTCTTATTTTTTGTGCCTGACTAATCTCACTTAGCATAATGTCCTCCAGTTCCATCCATTTCCCTGAAAATGATGTAATTGGGTTTTTTTGATGGCTGAGTAAAATTCCATTGTGTACATATCCCACAGTTTTGTAATACATTCATCTGTTGATGGACATCTTGGCTGGTTCCATAGTTTGGCTATGGTGAATTGTGCAGCTATGAACATAGATACACATGCATTAGTTTGGTAGTTTGGTTTCTTTTCTTTTGGGTAGATACCCAACAGTGGTATTGCTGGATCAAATGGAAGATTTGTTCCCATTCTTCTGAGGATTCTCCATACTGTTTTCCAAAGTGGTTGCACTAATTTGCAATCCCACCAACAATGTCTTAGAGTTCCCACTTCTCCACATCCTCGCCAACATCTGTTGTTGTTTGTGTTTTGAATGATGGCCATTCTAGTTGGAGTTAGGTGAAATCTCAGGGTAGTTTTGATTTGCATCTCTCTGATTGCCAGTGATGTTGAGCATTTTTTCATGCATTTATTGGCCATTTGAATTTCTTCTTTTGCGAAGTGTCTATTTAGTTCATTTGCCCATTTTGTTATTGGATGCTTTGTTTTCTTAGTGTTGAGTTTCTTGAGTTCTCTGTATATTCTAGATATTAGTCCTCTATCAGTGGTGTAGGTGGCAAAAATCTTCTCCCATTCTGTTGGCTCTCGATTGAGGTTCTTGATAGTTTCCTTTGCTGAACAGAAGCTCTTCAGTTTCATGCAATCCCATGTATTGATTCTCCTTTTAATTTGTTGTGCCTTTGGGGTCTTGTTGAGGAAATGTTTGTCTGTGCCTATGTGTTGTAGTGTTGGACCTATGCCCTCTTCAAGGAGCTTCAAGGTCTCTGGTTTAATTTCCAAGTCTTTGATCCATCGTGAGTTGACTTTTGTACAGGGTGAAAAAGTGGGATTAACATCCAATTTTCTGCATATGGTTAACCAGTTTTGCCAACACCATTTGTTGAAGAGGCTATCTTTTTTCCAGTGTATGTTTTTGGCCCCTTTGTCAAAAATCAATTGGCTGAAAGTGTGTGGACTTGTTTCTGGGTCTTCTATTCTGCTCCATTGGTCTATATATCTGTTCTTTTGCCAGTACCATGCTGTTTTTATTTCAATGGCTTTGTAGTATACTTTAAAGTCAGGTATTGTGATTCCTCCTGCGTGGTTTTTGTTGCTGAGAACTACCTTGGCTATTCTGGGCTTTTTGTTATTCCAGATAAATTTAAGGACTGATTTTTCTATGTCTGTGAGGAATGATCTTGGTAGTTTAATGGGCATTGCATTAAATCTGTAGATCACTTTTGGGAGGATGGCCATTTTAATGATATTAATTCTGCCAATCTATGAACATGGAAGGTCTTTCCATCTTCTAAGATCTTCTTCGATTTCTTTTTTCAGTGTTTTATAATTTTCTTTGTAGAGATCTTTTACTTCCTTGGTCAAGTTTATTCCTAGGTATTTTATTTTTTTGTGGGAGATCCTGAGTGGAAGTGTTTTCTGAATTTCTTTTTCAGTGGATTTATGGTTGGTGTACAGGAAAGCTTCTGATTTTTTAAGATTGATTTTGTATCCAGATACCTTGCTGAATTTGTTGATCAGTTCTATAAGCCTTTTGGTTGAGTTTGTTGGGTTTTCTAAATATAGTATCATGTCATCTGCAAATAGTGAAAGCTTAAGTTCTTCTTTTCCTATTTGTACTCCTTTGATTTCCTTTTCTTGCCTTATTGCTCTGGCTAGAGTCTCTAGTACTATATTGAAGAGAAGTGGTGATAGTGGACATCCTTGTCTCGTTCCAGTTTTTAGGGGGAATTCTTGAAGTTTTTCCCCATTTAATATGATGTTGGCAGTGGGCTTATTGTAGATTGCCTTAATAATGTTGAGATATGTTCCTTCTATTCCAATTCTCTGCAGTGTTTTTATCATAAATGGATGTTGAATTTTATCAAATGCTTTTTCAGCATCTATTGAGATGATCATGTGGTTTTTGTCTTTGATTCTGTTTATATGATGAATTACATGGATTGTTTTTCGTATATTGAACCAGCCTTGCATCCCTGGGATGAACCCTACCTGGTCATCGTGAATGATTTTCTTGATGTGGTTTTGAATGCGTGTTGCTAGTATTTTGTTTAATAGTTTTGCATCCAAGTTCATCAGAGATATAGGCCTGTAGTTTTCCTTCCTTGAGCTGTCTTTATTCGGTTTGGGTATTAGTGTGATGTTGGCTTCATAGAATGTATTTGGGAGAGTCCCAGTTTTTTCTATTTCCCGAAATAGTTTGAGTAGTATTGGGATTAGTTCTCCTATAAAGGTTTTATAGAATTCACTTGGGAAACCATCTGGTCCTGGGCTTTTCTTTGATGGTAAGCTCTTTATTGCTATTTCAATCTCTTTGATTGTTATTGGTTGGTTTAAGTGTTCTATATCTTCTTGACTCAGTTTAGGAAGGTTGTATTTATCTAGGAAGTTGTCGATTTCCTCCAGATTTTCCATTTTGTTGGAGTATAGTTTTTCAAAGTAGTTTCTGATAATCCTCTGGATTTCTACGCTGTCAGTAGTAATGTCTCCTTTTTCATCCCTTATCTTCATAATTTGGGTTGATTCTCTCTTTTTTTTAGTTAGGTTGGCTAGTGGTTTATCAATCTTGTTAATTTTTTCAAGAAACCAGCTTTTGGTTTTGTTGATTTTCTGTATTGTTTTTTTATTCTCTATTTCATTAATTTCTGCTCTAATTTTAATAATTTCCCGTCTTCTCCTGGCTTTGGGGTTCAATTGTTCCTGCTTTTCAAGGGCTTTGAGGTGTGTCATAAGGCTATTTATTTGAAGATTTTCTGTTTTTCTTATGTAAGCACTCAGTGCTATAAATTTTCCTCTTAATACTGCCTTCAAAGTGTCCCAGAGGTTTTGATATGTTGTTTCTTTATTTTCATTTGTTTCTAGAAATTTCTTGATTTCACCTCTTACATCTTCTATGACCCATTCTTCATTCAGAAGTGTGGTGTTCAGTCTCCACATGTTTATGTTGTTTCTCTGGGTCTTCTTATAGTTGATTTCTAGTTTCACTCCATTATGGTCTGAAATGACACAGGGAAGTATGTAACATTTTTTAAATTTGCTAGTGCTCATTTTGTGTCCCAGGATGTGATCTATTTTGGAGAAGGTTCCATGAGCAGCTGAGAAAAATGTAAACTCTGCTGTAGTTGGGTGAAATATTCTATATGTGTCCAAAAGGTCCATTTGGTTAATGGTGTTCTTTAGTTCTGAGACATCTTTACTGACCCTTTGTCTGGAAGATCGGTCTAGTATTGTGAGAGGTGTGTTGAAGTCTCCCAGTATTATTGTGTTGGGATTTATGTGTGGCTTCATGTCACAAAGAGTTTGATTTATGAAAGTAGCTGCCCCTATGTTTGGGGCATAGATGTTGATTATTGTTATTTCCTCTTGCTGGACTATTCCTTTTACCAGTAAAATGTGACCTTGTTTGTCTCTTCTAATAAGTTTGGGTTTGAAGTCTAACTTGTCTGATATCATAGTTGCTACTCCTGCTTGTCTTCGAGTACCATTAGCATGGATTACCTTGCTCCAGCCCTTTACCTTGAGTTTGTTCCTATCTTTATTTGTGAGGTGTGTTTCTTGTAAGCAGCAGATGGATGGATTCTGGCTTTTAATCCATTTTGCCACTTTATGTCTTTTTATTGGGGAGTTGAGGCCGTTTACATTCAGTGTGATTATAGAGAGATAATTTTTAATTCCCAACATGTTAAGATCTTATTTCTTTTTGAGACACTGTTTATTCTTCTTTGCTTAGTTGTCTGCTGGATGGGAATTCTTGTTTCTTTGGGTCTGGTGTGAATTACCCATTTCCTCTTTGCAGTTAATCTCCTTGAGTATTTTCTCTAGCTCTGGTTTTGAAGACATAAATTCCTTCAGTTGCTGTTTGTCATGGACGCTTCTTATTTCCCCATCTAATTTGATGGATAGTTTTGCTGGGTAGGAAATTTTTGGCTGGAAGTTGTTTTCTTTCAGAGTTTGGAATATGTTACTCCAAGCCCTTCTGGCTTTCATAACTTGGTTTGGGAAGTCTGGAATGATTCTAATTGGTTTGCCTCTGTATGTCACATGGCCTTTTGTTTTTGTTGCCTTTAAGATTCTCTCCTTGGCTTCCACATTAGTCATTTTGACAATTATGTGGCATGGGGATCCTCTTCTCTGATCCTGTCTAAAGGGAGTTCTATAAGTTTCCTGGACCTGTGTATCAACCTCTTGCTCTATGTTTGGAAAATTTTCTGCTAGCTATTACTTCCTTGAAGAGATTGTTGATCCCTTTGGTTTCACCTTCTTTTCCCTCCTCTATTCCAATTATTCTTAGGTTAGCTCTCTTGAAATGGGCCCATATTTCTTCAATGTCAGATTCCTGCTGTCGGGTTTTTTTTTTCTAAATTAGAAACTATGCGTTCATTTTTAGAATGATCATCTTTGAGAAGCGAGATTCTATTCTCCATGTGGTCTAATCTGTTGTTTATATTTTGAATTGAGGCCTTTACTTCATTAATTGCATCCTTTATCTCTTTTTGACTCTCTCTAAATTCTTTTCGAAAGTCCTCTATTATTTCTAAAGTTATTTTCCTAATTTGATCTTCTAGAGATCTTTGGGTTTCTGTGTTATCAGATTCTGATGTTGTGGTGTTGTTGGCATTCACTGCTCCATTGTTATTTCTCTTTCCCATGATTTTGGAAGTTTGTGCCTTCTCTGGGTTCTTCCCTGAGTCACTACGAGTTCACTTAAGATGCTCTGGATCTCTAGTCTATGGTATCTCAGTCACCACTACTCCTTTACTGTGTTGTATCACAAAGTCTCAGACCCAGGGAGTCAATCAAGGCTGCTTAGACCGTGGGGGGTGCCAAGTTGGGCGTTCTCCAGTGGGGAGTTGTGACTATGGTATGATATCTCTGCCACTGCCACTCCCCCACTGGGCTGCACTGCTAAAATCTCCGACCCAGGGAGACTATCTGCGCAAGTCCCTGGGAGTGCAGTACTGGGATTTCTCCCCTAGGGGCCGCAATTTGACTCGCGGTTGTTGAGTGCGCTGATGGAGCTGTAGTGAACTCGGTGGATTCGCTGCTGCTGCCACTGGCAATATGGCACCACTGCCACGCCCTCGGCCGTGATGCGGCGTATTTCTTCTCTGGTTTTGAACTCTGCTCTGAGTCCTTGCCAGTTGTGCTGCGCCCAGCCCTTGGGAGCTTTAGATGTTCCCTGCACCAACAAAACTGCTGACTGCCGCCCGGCTGTTCAGCACCTGCTCGCCTCGGCTCGCTGTCCACCCCTCCTCTCAGGCGCCTGGTGGCTGGTTGAGTGGGTTGGTCTAGGGCCGTCCGGTGAACTCGCCGCTGCCGCCAGCAGTAAGACGCTGCTTCTGCATCCTAGGCCGCGAGGGCAGAGTACCTCCTCTCTGGATTTGAGCTCTGTTTTGAGTCTCCCTCCTCTCTGGAGCCTGGTGTTGCTAGGGGAGATGTAGGCCGCGCCGCTCCGGCCGCTCTGCGCTGCGGCTCTGGCTGCTCTGCACCACGGTTCTGGCCACTCCGGCTGCTCCGGCCGCTCTGCACCGCGGCTCTGGCTGCTCTGCACCGTGGGTCTGGCCACTCCGGCCGCTCCGGCCGTTCCGCGACGCGGCTCTGGCTGCTCCGGCTGTTCTGGCCGCTCCGCTCCGGCTGCTCTGGCCGCTCCGCTCAGCTGTTCTGGCCACTCTGCTCCGGCTGCTCCGGCCGCTCCACTCCGCGGCTCCGGCCATTCCGTGTCGCTGCTCCAGCCAATCCGCGCTGCAGCTCTGACTGCTCTGGCTGTTCTGGCTGCTCCGCTCGGCTGCTCTGGCCACTCTGCTCAGCTGCTCGGAACCGCGACTCCAGCTGCTCTGTACCGCGGGTCTGGCCACTCTGGCCGCTCCGGCCGTTCTGCGCCGCGGCTCTGGTTGCTCCGGCTGCTCAGGCTGCTCCGCTCTGCGGCTCCCCGCAATCCGCGCTGCGGCTCTGGCCGCTCCGGCTGCTCAGGCCGCTCCGCGGCGCGCGGGCGCGGCACTTCGGGCTGGTTTTTTTCCGGTGTCTTGTTTTTCCAGCCCTTTTTCTCTGTCCCTTGTATTTACCGTTTTTATTTCTTTGCTGTGGTGTTTTCTGGCTCTGAAAGGCGCTGGTTTTGAGGTAGTAGAGTTGGATTGTTAGCGGGACTTGTAAGTGCCCCTTTCCTCCGTCGCCATCTTACCGGAAGTCGATCAACAGATATTTTGAATCTTGAGAATAAATTGTCATGAATGCACAAAAGATTTTAGATAAATCTCCACTGTTAACATCTGGAAAATTATGATATACACACATAGAGGAAATTATATAAAATGTATAATATAACAAATATTTACATAATCAATTATTTTGGAATTTCCATTTCATAAAATAAAACACAGTTCTAAGACTAGAAGACTTCTGTGTATCTCACCTGATCAAACTCAATTTGACTTTGGTAACAAGTTGCTTTCATTTAATAGATTTGCCCTCTGTGTGACTATATCTAGGAAATATAGTTTGGTTATAAAACTTTTGATATTTATACAAATAGCTTTATAATACATATCTGTGTTTATTATTTAATTTTTGCTAAATATTTGTAAAATTTATTTATGCCTGGGCAACTACCTGTAGTATGGATTATTATTTTTTAATAAAATTCCATTATGTCTACTACAACACATTTTTCCACTTAAATATTATTTTATTATTTTCTATTTGCTATTATTATATTTCCATTTAACTATATAATGTCTAACTATCAACAAGCATTTTGTTTATTTTATAATTTTTTATCTATGATCAATTTATTAATGAACAGTTTTTTATATGTCCCTGAGATCACATGTGCATAAATTTCTATAAGGAATACACCTAGAGTAGAATTGTCAGATAAAAGATGTGTACCTTCAACCCTACTCAATGATGTCAAACTTCATCCAAAGTTGTTGAACCAAAAGGTCTACATTCCAGCAGTTAATGAGGGTTTTCATTGCTCCTCACTCTGCTGACATTTGGTTTTGACAGACGCTTGACTATTTTCCTATTGAGAATGTAACCGTATATCACTGTGCATTTTCTTACAAAGAAGTTTGAACACATTTCATGCATCTAAAGCTATTTGGATATTCATTTTTAAATGTGTTCACTCAAGTATTGCATTTATGTGTATGTGAGGGGAGAAGATTTTATCTTTTTAATTTTTATTTGTAGAAGTTTTGATATATTTGCTCTTAAAATTTTTGGTAATATTTTCATTGTCATAAATAAAACATAGAATAAGAATTTATTTTTCTATCCCAAAAGGTATACATTTTATTTTATTTTTTACCTTAAAATTTTATTGACACATAATTAGTGTACAGACACATGAGGTTTAATATGATGGCTTAATACATGTACACATTGTATACTGATCAAATTAAGGGAAATAATCCCATAAAGAAGCTGAACTACAGCAGCTTGACTTCATTGTCACTGAACTGTGTAACTTGTAGCTATGTAATTTTTTTTTTTTTTTTTTTTTTTTTTGGTGGTACTGGGGTTCCTGGAAGCCCTTCTACCTCCGGGTTATACTCCCAGACCTATTTTTTACATTTTCATTTTGGAAACAGGGTCTCCTAAACCACCGCGCGCGGCTGGCTTCGAACCTGCGCGATCCTCCTGTCTCTGCCTCCCAAGCGCGGGGATTACAAGTGTGCGCCACCACGCCCAGCTAGCTATGTAATTTTAATTAGCCTCAAAATCTAAATTTTCTCATCATAAAAATAGCAAAAATAATGTTAATAACCATCTGTATGCATGACATAATTGTGTTAATAGCTGTTTTCTGAAATTAATATGAGGATTATTTGGCAAAACATTTAGCACTAAATGACGCAAATACTTAAAATATTATGTATTCATATGTTTTTGTTTTTGCTTTTTTTATACATGCTTTTACATACTTGTAATTCTAGACTGTTTTCAACTTAAGTGCTGCAAATGAATAAATATCAAAACCCGTCGGGTGTGGTGGCACACGCTTGTAAGCCCAGCGCTTGGGAGGTGGAGACAGGAGGATAGCGCAAGTTCAAAGCCAGCCATGCTGGCTTAAGAGACCTTGTTTCCAAATAAAAATATATATAAAAAAATAGGTGTCTGGGAGTGTAGCCCCGGGGCAGAAGGGTTTCGAGGAACCCCAGTACCACCAAAAATAAAAAATAAAATAATAATAACAAATATCAAAACCAAAAGCAAAACCATATAAAGAACCTTCAGTAATTTATATTTATTTTTACTTTTAAGTTTTTGTGGTACTGGTAGAACCCAGAGAGATTCTACCATAAAACTATCCCCATCCTTTCTTCATTTTTTAGTTTTAAATAAGGCCTCAAATCTGTGATTTTCCTGCCTCAGCCTCCCAATTAAAGGGATTACAGGTGTGTGCCACCACACTTGGCTCAGTGGCTTATTTTTTTATTTTTTTGCCCTATGGTGTACTTTGATGAAATAAATCATTTTTTATGGTTTTACTTATCAAATTTTGTTTAAAAACGTTTCTTTTATTTAATGTGCTCCCCTTGTCCTATAGTCTTGAATTTATTCTGTTACTTTCTTAAAATTCTTTCCTTCTGGTGTCAGAAAGGGTTTGGGTTGCCAAGACATCCTGCTGCCTCGGCATCTATGTGTTGAGACCCCCACTCCACATAGTTTATCGGCAGAACGCCCCGAGAAAGAGGTATCGTCTCTGGCCAAAATATCCCCCACTTTTACCCTTCATGACTATTAATATTTCCTTTAACTTTCTACACGAATTGCTCCAGTGATGTGAAATTAGGACTATAAATAGAAACTGAGTCCGTGGAAATAAACGTCCTTGGCTCTGCTCAATAATAATAAAAACTGGCCAGAATTCAGATGCTGTGATAAGCATTCCAGCTGCAGCAATTACAAAGGGTCTCTGACCCTCACTATCACTAGGTTAACTTTGTTTACCCTTGAGATCCTGCCTAGAGACAGAGAAGATAAAATTTTGTGTGTGACTTCGAAGCAATTTAGTTGATGAACAACTTAGTTGCCAAAATACAATAGAGCCAAGGAGAAAGATTGTTGACCTTCACGCCCAGTGTGAGCGTTCCCCGAAACAGGGAGAATGCCGCATGGCTAGAAATGAAAATGACAAAATAAAGGACAGATATTCTAAATATATATGTATGAAGGAAAGGAAATACCGTAAGAGTAAGAAAGCACTTTTTCATGAAGAAGAGCTTATCATAAGAACGTCCCGACTGGGAAAGAAAGGAATTAGAAAGTTAGAAGCAGGTTGCAGAGGGTTTGTGATAAGGAAATGGATTATTAGAGACCAATAGGCCTTTAATAGGCTTTTTGTCTAAAAAAGAGTGTTCAGCAGTCAAGGAAATACATCTGACAACTAAATCCAAGAAATTCACAGTGTTATTTGTGGTGTCTTATTTGCCAAGCTGTGTTGTGAGTTTTTGTAAGCTTTCAGACTTCAGAAGGCAAAGCGGATGAGATCTGAGAGACTCCCATCGCATCTCCCTGGACCGCCACAGCTCCCCATGCTTGTCATATGGATATAGATGGAAACTTCAAAAAAGAAAGAAAAAGAAGATTCCATGAGAAGGCGTATTCTCCAAGCCCTGGGCCTTGGGCGTGCCTGTATTGCCTTTGGAATTTACCTTTGGACCTGCCCTGCTGCAATATCGGAAGAAAGATCCGGAGCTTATCTCCTAAATGCTGGACTAGTCATTTACTTTGTTTATATGTAATCCACTATTGTTTTGCTGTGATTGCCCCCCTTCCCTTTCTTTTTTTTTCTCCTATTATTAATCTCACTGGTGAAGGGTATAAATTTCTCTGGGTTCCTGTAATAAATTGTCATTGGCTCAAGAAGCCTTTGTCCACCTCAAATTCTTTCCCAAGCGCCGTACCTAAAAACTTAGGGAATTCATAGAGGGGAAGGAATTGCTGCAGATAAGTTTCTGCAGAACTCCACCTGCCTTTTGCCCCATCTTTCTGAGGCTCCCGGTCGCGAGTGGACTTGCCCCCACAGGACTGAGCCAGTCGGTAACATTGGGTAAGGTTTGAATTTGTCCCTAAATTTTTGTTAAAATTTGCTGATAAAGCTATATAAGCTTGAAGTCCTCTTTATGGGACAACTTTGAAGTAAAGATTCACTTTATCTAATGGTTATAGGACTGCTTAGGAATTCTTAGTTCTCGTTATTTTTCTAATTTTTTTTTAGGAATTTGCTCACTTAGTCTGTATTTATAAATTTAGTAAGGTTGTTTACTACATTCTCTATTACCATTTCATGTCTGCACCACTTATAGTAATATGTATTTTCAAAATCTTGTTCCTAGATAATTTTTGGTTCTCATAATCTCACAGTATGTTTCAATTGCTCTTTTCAGGAACAAACTTAGGCCTTTTGTTCTTCATATGTTTGTTTTCTTTATCATTAGTTTTATCCTTCTCATATTTACTTTGTTTTACTTTCTTTGGATTTATATTATTTTTTAAATGTATGAGTTGTATGCTTAGTTGTACGCATAGCTCATTCATATCAAATTCTCTAAATTTTTTTGTTATACTGGATATTGAATCCAGAAGTGCTCTGCCACTGAGCTACGCCTCCAACCCTTCTTCTTTTCCATTTGACACAGGGTCTCACTAAGTTGCTGAGGCTGGCCTCAAATTTATAATCCTCCTGCCTTGTTCTCTAGAGTGGCTGGGATATAGGCATGTACCATTGTGCCCTGCTTCAACTTGTAACATTTTCTTTCTTTGCAGTACAGGGGGTGAGACCTAGGGGCATGCTACCTCTGAGCTGCACCCCCTGCTCTGTTTTTTATTCTTTATTTTGAAACAGGGTCTTGGTAAGTTGCAGAGAGCTTCACTAAGTAGCTGAGGCTGTCCACAAACCGTGATCCTCCTGAATGCTGGGATTACAAGTGTGTGCCACCATGCCCAGCTTTTCTCTTAACTTTTAATATTAACATTTTAGGTCACAGACTACCTTTTATGAACTGCTGTAGATGCATCACAAAATGTTGGTATACTATGTTTGGTATACGATTTCTTGGTCCAAGTATTTTGTACCAGTATTGGAAAATTTCTCCAGTATTAATTTTTGAAATGTAAAAAGCAGTCAGAGCCGGGCGTGGTGGCGCATGCTTGTAATCCCCGCACTTGGGAGGCTGAGACAGGAGGATCACACAGGTTTGAAGCCAGCCTCAGCTACTTAGTGAGGCTCTCAGCAACTTAGTGAGACCCTGTTTCCAAATAAAATATAAAATAGGTCTGGGAGTATAGCCCGGAGGTAGAAAGCCTCTGGGTTCCACCCCCAGTACCACCAAAAAAAAAAAAAAAAAAAAAAGCAGTCAGAGCCTTAGTGTTGTGCAGGAACTCAGTCGGAAAGGGGTGGCAGCTGTTACACTGCACATTTCTCCTCTCTTTCTGCCCTTTGTCCTAATGTTTACCCATAGCGAAGCCTTTCATCCTAAAAATGCATAGAGACAATTGAAAACCCTAAGGTCAAAGTGACTCTGCCTGGCACATTTCAGAGCCATAAAGATAGCACAAGTCCTATGCCTTGCTCTTAGAGATTACACATAGTTACCCTGGCTGTAAGTTGTGCCTCTATTTCCCCTCCTATTCTTTGGTACTCAACAAAAGCTGCTTCAAAGCATCCATAGTTGATAGGCAACCAATACAGTCCAATACAATAGAGGTAAAAGCAAGGTAGATTATTGACCCTTGCACTTAGTAAGTGCACTGCCCAGGGACAAAAAGGCACCACGTGCCTATGAAATAAGTTTCTATCCCATTTCCCTGGTAATACTGATAAGAACATATCAATACAAAAATCTATATTTAAAGACCAGGGGCAGAGAAGGGGGCAGAGTTTTATTTTGGGGATCTCCAGCGTGGCTGCCATGAATGATGCTTGTCTTCTCTTCTTTCCTATTGATTTTGTAAAAAAAAAAAAAAAAAAAAAAAAGACTTGTTGAAGCTGTACCATGCTGTCTATTAGTTTCAATTTCCCAATACAATAAATCAATAAATCTTAGTTTAATTGAGGGAAAGATCCCACAGCACAGTTACAACCATAACATATTTTATAGTTTTTCTTGGTCTGTGTGTTATTGACAAGTATGGTTCTTTTTTAATCAATATTATGTTTCTTTCAGACATTATAGGCCAGTGTTCTGCTTAACAATGTATTTAGTTTGATGAATAAGTGGATAAAGTTTGACTCTTCAGATTAGCAAACTGGAAAAAAATAAAATGACAAATAAGAGAAAGTTACTTTACTTTGGTTTCTCATAGAGGTTATAATGATCAAATCTGTAAAATATAAAAACACAAAATCAAGAATTCATGTTTCCATTTACTTCTCATATTCCCTTTTTAAACTTTATTTTCCATTCATCTTTAATCCCTGAAATCTTCTATCTGGATCACCCGGATGTCAAAATTAGTCATCAATGAATTTTTTTTTATACATTTAGCTTCTTTTCTGAGCATTCCCTTCAGCTTTGTGTTTCTGCAGAAACTTGGCTCTTACCCTCAGTGGAGAATGTTCCCTCTTTAACACTTCTTTGACAACTGGACCTGGAAGTGGCCTCTCTACATCTTTGTTGATGCTTCATGATCATTCTCCACTTTTGGCTCTTATCTTATCCAAGTTCACCAGGCATTATCCTTCTTTGTTGATTTCATCTCTATTTTCAAAGATTTTTTTTAGTTCTTCACTCACTATTACATTCTACAATTACATTCTTATCATAATTTTAGACAATAACTTTCTAGATGACCATTTCACAATTCTAAATTACAATTTTTTTCATCTCTGTCTTCCTTTGGTACCTACTATATCTTAGCTTTTAGTTCCATGATCACATCCTTAACTTTGTTCTTAGCAATGCTTGCCATACTTCCAGAATGTCACCTGTGGGGTATGTGTGTGTGTGTGTGTGTGTGTGTGTGTGTGTGTGTTAATAGAGATTGAATCCAGGGGCATTCTGCTTCTGAGCTACATCCTCAACCCTTTTTACTGAAACAGGGTCATGCTAAGTTACTGTATACTGGCCTCAAACCTGTGCTCTGCTTGTCTCAGCCTTCCAACTACTGAGATTAAGGACTGGCCACCATGCCTGGCTTCAAAATACCTTTTGAAGGGTTCTCCCATTACTCCCTTTTTCATCCACCTTTATTTCTTTCAGTGTTATGCAGCAAAGGCTGCAGATATGCCATCTGTTTCCTTTAGACCTTATCATGTTCACTTGCACTTGGAGCTCCTAGCAGGCTGGGGCCTCCCATCTTAGTCACTCCTGTCTTTATCTATCTTTTTTCTGAGAGCTTTTTGCTGGTGTGATAGTATCTTGCTCTTTAACAACAGAGCAAGATCCCAAAGTCTGAGGGAAACATCTCCATAGGAAACCCTCATCCAGTGGGGATAGAGCCTATCTTCTGGAGGGGCAGTTCTGAGGGATATCCTTCCTCCTGAGCTGGCTATGTGGCTTTACTGAATTTATTGGCTTCCTTAGGCTTCTTTACTCTTCATGAGACTGCCTTCCAAATACCTGGTCTGTACTGAAGTCCTGTCTCAAGATCTCTTGAGACAAGAGAAAACACATCTATTTCTCTTCTTACTCACTTATATTCCTTGGTATATAATTACATTCATTCCCTACCATATACCCTCCATTCCCTTCTTCTACCCAGTCTTTGCTCAGATAGATTTTCAAAATTACTGGCTTACCACTTTTTCAGAAAACAACAACAACAACAACAACAACAACAAGAACAACAACAACAACAACTCAGCATCCCTCCCATCCACTTGAGTGCTTCCACCACCCTATGTTTTTATTCAATGGTCCAGTTACTTCTGAGGCTACTACCACCCCCTGGATTGTTCCAGCATATCCTGAGGGTAGCATCCTTGACTTTGGGAATCCATGACTAGAAAGTAACAGTCCTGGGAAATCTTGAGGTTTGTTAAGCATGACTTTTAGCCAGCTGTTTATAATTTTCTCTGATTTATTATCAAAGATCTAGAAGAACCTATCTAGTTGTTTATCTGACTGTTTCCTCTACTAGAATCTAAATACTATGAAGACAGGAATTTTTGACTGTCTTCCTTGCTTCTGGGTCCAAAGTACCTAGAAAGGTGGCTGGCACATAGGAGAGGGGCTCTCTGAGTTTGACTATTTTAGATGCTTCACATATTTAAGAGTAATCACCACAAATATTGTTCTTAAAGTGGTTCAATTTTAAACCAATTTATCAATTAAATGGGTAGCTACTAGTTGTTTCAGTAGTTAAACTGATAAGTTGTTGAGTTGAATGTGGAGGCACATGCCTGAAATCTTAATAGTTGGGAGGCTGAGACAGGAGAATCACAGGTTTGAGGGTAGCCTTGGTAAATTAGCAAGCGCTACAGAAATTTAGCAGGACCCTGTTTCAAAAATAAATAAATGAATAAAATCAAAAGGGCTGGGGGTATAGCTTGGAAGTAAAGTCTCTCTAAATTCAATCCCCAGTACCACCTCCCTCCTCATCCCAATGTTGATGAGGAGTTCAGGCCTAAGTTTTACATTTCGAAAGTGTTGTCCATTTGACATGATACGTTAAGCTTCTCTTTAGAAAATGGAAATATAGCTACTTCCCATTCATTTGGAGTAACAATTTGAGAGGAGCAAAATATCTAGTTTCGTCAGCAGAATTTAAGGGATTCCCCCTCTTTGCAAAAATAATTAAGTGATGTGAGATTCTTAATGTTAGCCCCTGGTTACCCAAGGACTCATCTAATTCAGATTTAGGAAATTCATGATTTGCAAGAAAAAAAATTAGGATTTCTAACAGTTTCAATGAAACCACTAAATAATGGCTATATTTTGTATGTATGTTAAGCCACTCTTTCAAGGCACTAAGTATTCAACTTTCAAGAAAATCCCCAGCATCATCGTTCACTTAAATATTCATTCTTTCATTATTTTGGTTTTTTTTATTGTTTCAAATGAATTTAAGGACTGATTTTACCATGTCTGTGAGAAATGACCTTGGTAATTTAATGGGTATTACATTGAATCTGTAGATCACTTTTGGAAGAATGACCATTTTGATGATATTTATTCTGGCTATCCAAGAACATGAAAGGTCTTTCCATCTCCTAAGGTCTTTTTTAGTATCCTTTTTCAGTGTTTTATAGTTTTCCTTGTAGAGGTCTTTTACCCCCTTGGTTTGGTTTATTTCTAAGTATTTTGTTTTTTTTTGTGGGATATAGTTAATGGAAGTGTTTTCTGGATTTCTTTTTCAGTGGATTTATGATTGGCATACAGAAAAGCTTCTGATTTCTTAAGATTGATTTTGTATCCAGACACTTTGCTGAATTTGTTGATCAGTTCTATAAGCCTTTTGATTGAGTTTGTTGGGTCTTGTAAGTATTGTATCATGTCATCTGCAAATAGGAACAGTTTAAGTTCTTTTACTATTTGTACTCCTTTGATTTCCTTCTCTTTCCTTATTGCTCTGCTTGAGTCTCAAGTGCTATATTGAAAGGAAGTGGTTATAATGGACCTCCTTATTTTGTTCCTGTTTTGGGGAGAACTCTTAGAGTTTTTTCCAGTTTAATATGCAAGAAGAAGCATGCAGGAGGTATTACAATACCTGACCTCAAACTATACTACAAAGCCATGGTAAATAAAAACAACAACATGGTATTGGCACAAAAAAAGACACATAGACCAATAGAGCAGAATAGAATACCCAGAAACAAATCTACATACTTATATCCAATTGATTTTTTTTTTTTTTTGGTGGTACTGGGGTTCCTGGAAGCCCTTCTATCTCCGGGCTACACTCCCAGACCTATTTTTTATACTTTTTTATTTGGAAACAGGGTCTCATAAGCCAGCGCGTGCGGCTGGCTTCGAACCTGCGCGATCCTCCTGTCTCTGCCTCCCAAGCGCGGGGATTACAAGCGTGCGCCACCACGCCCGGCTCCAATTGATTTTTGACACAAGGGCCAAAAACATACATTGCAAGAAAGAGAGCCTCTTCAACAAATGGTGTTGGCAAAACTGGTTAACCATATGCAGAAAAGTGGAAATAAACCTACTATCTCACTCTGCATTAGACAATTCAAGATGGATCAAAGACTTGGATATCACACCAGAGACCTTACAGCCCCTTGAAGAGAGCATAGGTTCAACACTTTAACACAAAGGCACAGGTGGAAACCTTCTTAACAAGATCCCGAAGGCACAAGAAGTTTAAAGGAGGATCAATATGTGTGATTGCATTAAACTGAAGAGCTTCTGTGCAACAAAGGAAATTATCAAGAACCTCAACAGAGAACCAAATGAATGTGAGAAAATTTTGCCAAGTACTTCTCTGATAGAAGACTAATATCTAGAATATACAGTACACTCAAGAAACTCAGTGCTAAGAAAAAAATTCAATCAAGAAATGGGCAAATGAACTAAATATACATTTCACAAAATGAGAAATTCAAATGGCCAGGAAATGTATGAAAAAATGGTCAACATGATTAGCAATCAGAGAGATGTAATGAAAACTACACTGAGATTTCCCTTAACTCCAATTAGAATGGCAATAATTAAAAACACAAATAACAAATGCTGGTGAGGGTATAGAGAAGTGGTAACTCTAGCAGGGCGTGGTGGCGCACGTTTGTAGTCCCCGTGCTTGGGAAGCGAAGACAGGAGGATCAAGCAGGTTTGAAGCCAGCAGTGCTGGCTTAAGAGACCCCGTTTCCAAATAAAAATATAAAATAGGTCTGGGAGTGTAGCCTGGAGATAGAAGGGTTTCCAGGAACCCCAGTACCACCAAACAAAAAAAGAAGTGGTAACTCTAATACATTGTTGGTGGGATTGCAAATTAGTGCAACCACTCTGGTAAAGAGCATGAAGGATCTTCAGAAGAATGGGAATAAACTTACTATATGATCCAGCAATACCACTTCTGTGTATCTACACACACAAAAAAAATGGAAACAAAACTACCAAACTAATTCATGCATATCTATCTCATAGCTGCACAATTCTCCATTGCCAGACTATGGAAACAGCCAAGATGTCCATCAACAGGTGAATGGATTACAAAACTATGGGACATGTACACAGTGGAATTTTATTCAGCCATAAAGAAGAACAAAATTATGTTATTTGCAGGGAAATGAATGAAACTGGAGAACATTATGCTAAATGAGATTAGTCAGTCACATAAAGTAAAATATTGCATGCTCTCCCTACTATGTGGAAGTTAAGGAGAAAAAGGATCATAGGAAGACTTCTAGACAAAGAAGGAGAAGCCTTAGATGAGCAAATAAGGTGACCTAACTGAGGGGGATGGAAAGGGGGAAGAGGGAAATTCCTCAATGTACAAGATGTACATTAAAAAAAAAAAGTCAATCACTAAGCCAAACGTGAGAATGAGGGAGGGGGGAGAAAATGGGGTAGGAACTAGGGAAGGACTAAATGAGCAATGTGTGCATGTATGCCTCTACCATCTTGTACTCCATTAAGATGTATTACCACAATGCACCAATTAAAAAAAATTCATCCTTCTAGTTCCAAATTGTTTCTTGAGATGTAGATATTGTCATGAATCCTGGTCTCTCATACACTACTGGTCAGTTCACCACAGTTTTTGAGACAGAGAGAGAAACCATATCCTTGATCTCTCTGGCAATCATTCTACAAATGTCCTCTGGATTTCCTGTGGTCTCCGTCATGTTCTCATTTCCATCATCTATAATTCTCAGCGTAACTCTCTCCATTTTCTACATGACTCTAATATCTGCTTCAAATTATTCTCCATCCCTTCCACTGTTTTTAATATCAATGATCTTAATATATTCTAGATTCTTGACTTGGTCTCATGATTATCCAACTTCCTTAGTTTCACTTAATTTACCATTGTTTCCCTTTAGGCATTCCCTGGTGATGTTTGTCTTTGACCTAGTCATTTCTAAGGAAATATTCAATCTCATCTCCAATTTGACACCGCTGACGACCAGTTTCCTATTAAAATATTGGTATTCGCCAAGTTCACCCTTAGTTTTTCTTTTCTCTTTATGTTATTTCTGTTCTACTGGCTTTTTCACTGACTTCCAGATGATGACCAAAGTCAATATTTCTTAAATGAAGTTAAAAATTATATGCAGGAAAGTAGCCCAAATCCATTATATTCAACCTTATGTATATCTTAGTTTTCTTTTATTTTTTCGACATTCCTAGTTCTATAAATTTCATAAGTCTTCTAACTTTGGATTAAAATCTCTAAGCTATAACACTTTCCTTCCTGGATCTTTAGACTATATAGTCTCATTTCTTTTCTTTTTCCTCATTCTTATCACTATCTCAGCCATACTACACTTCCCCAAATTTCTTGAATAAACCTCCGTTTCCCCCAACCCTGTCCAACTTCTTTTCTTTCCTAGGATGTCCTTCCCTCTTTCTTCATGCAGTTACCTTCTATTTACATCTGGGACTGTCCCTGGTATAGCCCTTTTCCTCTTCTCTTTGCCAGAGGAGCCCTCTGTTGCAATTTTATTCACATACTGACCACATATACTTCATGAGACTTTTTCTGTGAACAGATGCTGAATGTTTACTAATAATAATCCCATTGTGGTAATTTCATTTTTTCTTACTTGTTATTAGCATGGACATTAACCCATGGTGATATGTGTCTCAGAGAACATTTGAGGAAGAAAAACCATATCAGTTATTTATTATTATTATTATTATTATTATTGTTGTTGTTGTTGTTGTTGTTGTTGTTGTTGTTGTTGTACTGGGGTTCCTAGAAGCCCTTCTACTTCTGGGCTACACTACCAGACCTATTTTATATTTTTGAAACAGGGTCTCTTACGCTAGCGTGGCTGGCTTCGAACCTGCCTGATCCTCCTGTCTCCGCCTCCCAAGTGCAGGGATTACAAGCGTGCGCCAACACGCCCAGCCTCATATCAGTTATTTTAACAGAATGCTGGAATAGAGCGATTAACCAGATACTAAGTAACTGGAAAGGTAAATATGGGGTATTAAGGTTGTGCAGGAACTAACTTCAGGAAGAAGCTAATACCTGGAGGCCTGGAAAGAAAGAGAAAATGGTAGAACCATAAAACTTAGCAGTGTGGAGCTGGACCACAACTACTTGCAGAGTGGATTCTGGTCATCTGGTGCTAGTATTTCTGTGATTATAATGAAGTCGGTCTAGTAATGTGGCCAAACAACATTTTGAAATTATTTTCCTACCCTTCTAAGAACAAATTGCTGCTACCAGGCTGAAGAAACACTCTAGAGGCAATGTTGATGTGAACTGAAAGCAAACAGGAAGGAACAAATTTCTTCTAAGGAACCAAGTCCTTTAGCTTCACAGTTTCCCTCTAGTGCTCTTACTGGCAGAGCTTAAGTTTTGTGTGTGTGTGTGTGTGTGTGTGTGTGTGTGTGTGTGTGTGTGTGTTTATAGTATAGTGCTGGGGATTGGACCCATCGTGTCTCTCTTTTTTTTTTTTTTTTTTTGCCGGTCTGGGGATGAAACCCAAGGGCATTTGACCTCCCAGCTACATCCCCTGCCCTATTCTTTATTCTTTATTTTGAAACCAGGTCTCACTGAGTTGCAAAGTGTCCCTCACTAAGTAGCTGAGGCTATCCATAAACTGCGATTCTCTGGTCTCAGCCTCCTGAATGCTTGGATTACAAGCATGCGCCACCACGCCCGGCTCTGGCAGAGCTTAATAAGAGAGCAAGAACTTGCCATTCTCTAGTGTGTCCTACACTTATGCAAATTATATTTAGATGTCATTCCTTTGAATAGTCCCATACACAGACTCCTCCTATAACTTCAAAATCATCTCCATTCTTCATGGTCTAGCTCAGGATTTACTATGTGCATCACAACTTTCAATTTAATGTGACCTTTTCTGATTGCATCTTTCTCACGATATTTATTTCTTGGCTCTTGCTATAATGAATAATGTACATGCCTTGATTCATGCGTCGAAGTCATGGATTTGGAGTCAGGTGGAACAGGGTTTATATCCCAGTTTCAGTGCATAGCAGCTCTGTGTCTTTGGGGAAAGTACTTAAACTCTCTAAGTCTCAAATTCTCGTGTTAATCTAAAGGCACAAGGTTATTGCACAATTTCTGCTCAATTAAATTTCCTTAATGAGTAGAATAAAAATGGCTTGGCATATTTTAATTATCTCCCAGAAAATATTACAATATAACTAAGTGCTAATTGTTGTATTAATATGCTCATATATTAAGCTGGGTGTGGTGATACATGCCTATAATCCCAGTACTTGGGAAGCTGAGACAGGAGAATTGCAGTTTCAAGGCCAGCCTCAGCAATTTAGTGAGATGCTGTTTCAAAATAAAATAAAAGAAGGCTGGGGTTAGATCTTAGAGGTAGAATGCCCCTGGTTTTATCCCAAGTACCACCCCCCCATATCCCTGCAAAGCCTCATGTATTAGTAATCAGTGCATAAGCAAGTCTTTAGAAGGGTTCACTATCTATTCGTTGAATCAAAACAAAAGTAGAATGTATTCTCTTCTTCAGGAAAGAAGAATCACATTACTAGATTTTCTTTGATTCTTTAGCATAATGAAAATCTGAAATGAGTGGCTCATTTTAAGGATAAGCCATTATCCCTATTATCTCTAACCACTGAGAATTTTGCTCAGCAATTTTTGATGTATTTTTACCAATAAAAGTCCAAGTCCTAGCATCCATAAATGTATAAATCATAAGTCATAAAAAGATTTAAAATGGGTTAAAAGAGGACATAATTTTTCATTGAGTTTTATTCATAACACACATACCTAGAAAACTATTAGGAGAAAATATTGAATTCTAATATTGTTGAATTTGGGGGATCCAAAGAAATCCCAGGGATTTGTTGGTTAATCTCCTGTCCTTTCAGAAATTTGCTGTGAATCATTAGAAATAGAATTTCCCTTATATTTCTGCAGCTGTTTCAGATTGGAAGTGGTGTTGCCTCACCAAACCTAGCTCTGAGAGTCCATTGCATTCAGCAACAATGGAAAGAAGTGAAGGAAAATATCACCAACTTGGACGTGGGCCAAACTGAATGGAAATCAAATTCCTGCTGTTTTATTCTTCTTATGGACAGAAAATAGTCTGGGCAAAATGATGAATGTTTTGCATAGTCTGAAGGGAATTTGATTTGCCTAAAAATCCAAGCTGTTTCTAAAATATGGTTGCACGGGGTTAAGGGTTAGGGCAAAGAAGAGTTTTGTGGATAGGTTGGAAAGGGAAGAATGTAAAATATTAAAAACCTAGTCGTACATGCATAGTTTAATGGGTCTTTTCAACCAGAACTTAAGGTTCTTTGGTATTCTTTAGCGTTTTTCTGGAGTGAATTGCATCTTTCCTAAAAGCAGGTTTAACCTCTGGTAATGAGGACATAATCTAATCTCCTGCAAGGACTATATTAGGAAAATAAAAGTAGTATTATTCCACAGGGTTTGAAAGTGAATGGAAACTTTATCTCCAGTTTCATCAAGATAGGCTTAACCATCGATGTAAATTACTCTTATTTGGTTATTGATGTCATATGCTAATGTTTTCTGAAGCAAAAACAGACAGCCAGTTAAGATTTGTACTGAAGCAGATCTGGACTTCAGCTCTGTTGATCCCAGGGAAGTTCCTTAACTCCTCAGCCTCCATTCCCTCATCTGTACTTAGGCAGTAAGGCACAGGTTGCAGAATTTTTAGAGTCCTGGAAAGTGCCCAGTATAATTCCTGTGACACAGAAGAGATACTCAATGAGTGATGGCTAGTGTTGTTATTCTATTTTTTCAAGTGTTTACATCTGAATTCTAATGAAAATGTAAAAACATGTTGCCATGAATCTAAAGTGGCAGGGGCTTAATGCATACTCCCCTGTAAACTAGATAGAGTAAAATGAATATGTGCAAGGTTTCTACCCACTAACACTCTGAACTCACAAATAATTCACAAATAATTCTGAGTCGCCTATATGGGAGTTATTATTTGTGTGTCCCTGTCAAGTCAGTAGTAAGGAAAGCCAGGCTGATTATTCCTTAGGCCTCAGATATTTGTACTAGTGTTACAACAACAACAAAAATGGACCACTTTTGGCCAGTTTAGGAGAGGCAAAACTATTAGACAAAAAGGTCTTCTGTGTGAGATCTTTATTTTGAATCTGCATTGGAAATTATAGAGCTTGGCTCCTGTGTTCTGCGAGCCCCCCTGAAGCTAATTGAGGCTAAATTACATTGTGCAGGCTTAGACAGGAGATTCTGAGGAAATGCTTCCCACTCGCTCCCTATAATGTATTATTCTATGTGCCAACTTTGAGAATTGCAATCTTAATAAAATTTAACTGAGTTACAAATAGGGTAATGTGATAAATCTTATTCTCTATAACTTTAAAGTTTCCTCTTTGATTCTAGTTCCTGAAGTCTCAAGTCTAATAAGGAGTAGGTAGGAAGAAATGGGAATTTGGGCTATATGGGAGGTGAGAATCCTGGTTTTTTCTAAATAAAATGACTCCCTGTATTCTTTTTTAATTCATGTATGCCCCCAAAGTAATAAAGCCCAAGAGGTCACTTTGTTGGATGAAATAACAATAGTTAACTGTCATTCCATAGTGTTCTAATATCGATCCCCTCTCTTTTTGTTTTTATTTGATCATAATATGTTCATTTTTACCGGAAAGAAATTTTAATCATATTAAAATTATTTTTCTCACCCTTTCTCCACCACCCTCCTTCTAATCTCATAATTGACTGGAAAAAAATGAATAAATAAATTCCTAAGAGATTAAACTTGGGGCCTTTTGAGGATGCAGAGGAATCCCAGATGTTCACCTTGTCCCTGCCTCCTATAAAGGGTCTCATGGAATTTGTTGCTGGTCATAATCTACCTCCTTGAAGAGAGTTTTCTCCTGAGGTTTTACAGGTAATAATAAATTAAATTCTATCTTTTATTTCAAGTAGTAGATGAAGATCATATCTTTTAGTTCTGGCTTCTAACTTCTACTGAGTAGATTCTGTACATTTCCATTGATGTACAAGGTCAATATGTCATTTATTTTATTTTATTTTTTTAGTTTTTTTTCTTTATTGAACATAAGTGGTATACATTTTCAATATGTCATTTAAGAAAGACTTATATCCAGGACAATTCTTTTATTTTCAGGAATATACCTTTGGACACAGTGCTATGTTCTATGCTCTTTGGAATGAGGTAGACACCAATATTGTATTAGCATAAGTCAATAGATAATAGAATAACTTTTTATTTTGGTAGGATTTAACTTAGCTCTGAGAAAAAGTTTTTCTTGGCTAATTTTATATAATTATATCTCAGAATTGAAATAGAGCATTTATCCTAGCATTTTCGGCTTTGGAACATGTTTCTTATATATTTTATTTATGAAATATGCTTGTGGTAATGAATAAGGGCATTCATGAAACCCATATGCACTTAATAATTCACTAGAACCATTTTCTCATGTAACCACACCTCACTGGGAAATAACTGAATAAATGAGTGGCTCTTACCCCATATCTATAAAGTAAGAAAAAAAGAAAAGAAGAATATTTTTAAAAGTGAAATACTTATCACAGTTTTCTATGAGAAAGCACACTGACTGTAACCTGTGAACATTCAAGCCTGACCAATAAAAAAGAAGAATGATAAAGCTCTAAGGAGTCCCAACAAATAAAGAGGCAGGGATACAGTGGTAATCCCTAAAGCAGAACACTCCTGTTTTGGAAGAGAAATTCAAACAGGAAAGTCAATGAAGTATATTAGTTTAGTAACTCATTTCAGAAGACATACATTCTGAACTCTTTTTTTAAATGGATTAATGAAATATTTAAACACTAGATAGGACTTCATGAATTCTAAGACATCAGTGAAGAAATTAAAGCACATTGGGTACTTTGATGAAAACTGTCTGGATTTAAAAAATAGGTTACTAATGGTAACAACTTTTAAGATAAAAATCTTTTAGATGCATAAGCTTGGGTTAACTTTGGTATGTTTGGCTAACTGACTATGAAAATTTAATATATGGAATTCTATGTCCAGGAAAAAAAAAGAAAAATTAAAAGAATGTATAAACTATCCAAGGTAAAACAAAATCTCTGTCCAAGTTTTTCTCAAAATATAGGTTATGTTAAAAGAAAAAGGTTTCAATTATTTCATTCTGGCACTGCCAAGAGAGCCAGCATGAGCAGACAGTTGAATTGATGAGACTGTCAGTGTCGTTTTACCTAAAACAGAACTTCCCTCCCATATCTATTCTCACCCTCTGAGATATGAGATTAAGATGCTATTCTCACATTCTGGGATGAGGGATTAATAGTTCTCCATTGTTATTCCTCATTCTTTATAACTCTATTACATTGCTCCATGGAGAATATAATATTACATATAAAACTACAGGAGAAATCACATAAAAAAACCAATGAACAAAAAGATGTAAGAAAAGAAAATTCTGTGAACCACAGAATATATTTAAAAAGTCTTTGTGGCAATTACCTTATATGATTAGAAATAATATTGGGAGGAGACAGTAGAAAGCGCCTTTTGTACTAGATCTGCCAATCACAGGAATGTCTTACTCACAGCTTTTCCAAGAATATAACAGTGATGGGCTAAGTCCTGGACCCTGAGACCCTCTCAGATGACCACCACTGCCTGAGCCAAGGTGGGCATCTGACCAAGGGCTGCCAAGCCACAGGTGGCAGAGCTGATTACTTTGTCTGGTTTGAAAAGCCCTGTCTAAATAGGGATAGTAATTATCTAGACAAATCAGATGCTCTTTTTCTTAGGAATTTGACCTGGAATATGAAAAGAATCAAAGACAACAGCACGAGTCAATACAGAGGGAAGCAACCATACTCAGAATAGTTGTGGAATGACAGTATGGTGCACTGGGCAGTGGGGTAGGAGAGGCTTCACACAAGCACACATGTACCTGAGTACAAATCCCAGCTGACTCTTCCATCTGCCAGTTGAGTAAATTTGGGCAAGTTACTTAACCCAGTGGTTCTCTAAGTGTGGTCCCCTCACTTACAATTTGGAAATGCAAACTCTTATGCCCTGTTCTACAACTACTGAGTCAGAAGCCCTGGCAGTGGGAACAATGTTTCAATCTTATCGGTCCCTCCAGAAGATACTGATAAACAATGAAGCTGAGAACCACAACTTAACCTAAGTCTCAGGATCCCTATTGCACAGCATTTTGAAGAGTAAACATTCAAGATGTGCAATAATGGGGTCAGAAATGGTAGCTGTTTTTATTATTATTTTATAATTATTATCATTATTATTATTGGGGCTGAACATAGGTTAGTCCTCAACTGGACTTGGAACTGGCAGGGTTAAGTAGATGTGGAAGAACAGAGGTCATTTTAGAAAGGAGTCATGCATGCAGTGTTTCCACGTGGAGGTAGCTAGTTTTATCAGCTTTTGGATTCACATAGATTCTGGGCAGTGTATAGAAGTAGCCAAATCTGAGCTCAAATCTCAGAAGCACTACTTTGTAGCTTTGAATAATTTACTTAACTAGGATAAATTTACTTAAAATTGGGTTTATAATTCTTTTTAAAAATTACAGGGAGGTCAGGCATGGTGGTGCATGCTTATAATCCCAACATTTGGGAGGCTGAGACAAGAGGATTGCGATTTGTGGAAAGCCTCAGCTACTTAGCGAGGTCTTTTGCAACTCAGTGAGACCCTGTTTCCAAATAAAGAATAAAAAATAGGTCTGGGGGTGTAGCCTGGAGGTAGAATGCCCCTGGGTTCCATCCCTAGTACCAAAAAAAAAAAAAGGAAATTATGGGGAGGATTATATGAGATAATATATGTAATAATTATAAAAGAATACCTTTCACTAAATTTTGGCTGCTATTGGTGTTGTTATTATTAATATTACATATTTATTACTAATTTCTTTGTTCTCACTTTTCCTATTTTCTTTTTGTTCTGTTTCTAAATAGTTAATTTCTCCTCACCCATCAGGCCTTTACCTAAATGTCTTCTCCTTGGTGAGACTTCTGTGTTAAATAGAGAAATAATCACCCTTGTCTCCATTCTCTATCTTGGGGAGCTGCAAATTTCCTTCTTTCTTTCTTGCTTTAAAGTCTCTCCCGTTTCTGGGTGTGGTGATGTAGGCTTGTAATCCCCGTGCTTGGGAAGCAGAGACAGGAGGATCTTGCAGGTTTGAAGCCAGCTGTGCTGGCTTAAGAGACCCAGTTTCCAAATATAAAAGTATAAAAATAGGTCTGGGAGTGTAGCTCGGAGGTAGAAGGGTTTCCAGGAACCCCAGTACCACCAAAATAAATAAATAAATATAAGTAAATAAATAAATAAAGTCTCTCCCCTTAATTAAAAAGCAAGGACATTTGACTGTGGCATTCATTTCACAAACAGTATTCTGCATGCTGTTATTAAAGCAGAAATATTTGTTTCATAGATGAATGAATTATTACTAACCCAAATGTCATGGGAGTTATAAGGACAAATGGTATCTTCAAGAAAGCACTTAACTTGCAGCCAACCAAAACCCTTCTCCCCACACACATCTCAGCTGCACCTGCTTCCAAAGATTGACGATAAAAGGAACCATCTGGAAGGAGGAATAATGCCCCTTTCTTTCCTTTGTGATGATTTGGTGAAGTGGCCAAAACAAAGTCATACAGATGCATATTTACTAAACATGACAACCTGCATGTTTATTTTTATACATCCTTCTGTTTCTTCTTAATTGTTTTGTAAATTAATTCCTCAAACACATATCCCTGGAGAGGTGATCTTTTCTTTGAAATTTTTTATTGGTGCATTGCAGTCATATATCTTAATGGGGTACAGAATGGTAGAGGCATAAATGCACACATCACTCATTTAGCCCTTCCTCAATTCCCACCGCAATCTCTCTCCTCTTTCTCCAATAGAGGACTAATATCTAGAATATACAGAGAACTCAAGAAACTCAGCCGGGTATGGTGGCTCATGCTTGCAATCCCAGCTTTTGAAAGGCTGAGACAGGAGAATCATGGTTTGGAGACAGCCTCAGCTACTACTTAGTGAGGCCCTTTGTAACTTAGTGAGATCCTGTTTCTAAGTAAAGAATTAAAAATAAGGCTGGGAGTATAGCTCGGAGGTAGACTCAACACTAAAAAAACAAATAACCCAATTAAAAAATGGGCAAGTGAACTAAGTAGACACTTCACAAAAGAAGAAATTCAAATGGCCAATAATTATATGAAAAATTGTTTAACATCATTAGCAATCAGAGAGATGCAAATCAAAACCCCCCTGAGATTTCACTTAACTCCAACTAGAATGGCAGTCATTCAAAACACAAATGCTGCTGAGGATGTGGAGAAGTGTGGACTTTAATACATTGTTGGTGGGATTGCAAATTAGTGCAACCACTTTGGAAAAGAGTATGAAGGATCCTCAGAAGAATGGGAACAAACTTACCACATGTGACTTTTGAAGACTACTACCTATTTATTCTGAACAATGTCCTGTTATTTGGGTTTTTTTGGTATATTCTTTAGTTACTTCTTTGGGGAAGACTATCATAAACGTGATGTGCTCTTGGCAGATCACAACAAGGGATTCATTATGTCGATACTTTTTACTGGTGATGCCCACCCTGATTTCATAGTAAAGGAGATATTTTCTTTTTTGTTTTCTTAAATACATTTATTGGTGCATTGTAATTATACATTGTAGTGAGATTTAAATCCACACTAATAGACATGCCCACAGGTCTTGGTATGATTCCTTTCGGGTCCAACCCTGCTACCCAGCCCTCCCCACACATGAGAGCTAGATTGGTAGTCATACCTTCATCAAGGGCACAGCATAGTTTGAACATTTCTTTCACCAGGTTTTTCCTCTCCCTCTCCCTCTTCCTCTTATCCACTTCCACTATTCTACTGGTCACTCTCCTCAGTTATCTAAAATCCCTTTTGTTTCCTATTTTCTCTCTAGTTTCCACATATGAGGGAAAACATTCATAAGGTAGTATTTTCTAAGTTAATCCACTGCAAAGTTACATATCCTTGTGATTAATAAATACAGTGGGTAGAGATATTTGAGATTATGAAAAATCATCTGCTATCAAATATTGGCAACATCTTCAAGAAACACAGAGTAAGGCCTCCAGAAAGTTATCTCAGGGTCACCAACTTGCAAGCTTTGGACGAAAATACAGGGTAGGGAAGCTTAGCTTTCAGACAGGATAATCATGTGGAGCTTTCAAAGAGGCTTGAGGTGACAGCTGTGGATGCAGAGTCATCAACTCTGAGCCACCAAACGCTGTCCAGGAGAGAGGCTGGTGCATTACCCCAGGCCAATTTGTTAGGCGAAGGCTGGAGTGTCCGTCAGTTGCTGTGGGCATGTTTACTGTCTTGGTAAGGTTTGGTCTGGAATGGCTGTGACACAGGCTCATGTCAGTGTTTCTGCTGAGAAGAGTTAGCAATATTGCTGCATTTTTAAAGGCAGCAGTGCAAGGGGCATGGTGGCAGACACTTGTAATGCCAGTACTTGGGAGGCTGAGGCAGGTGGTTCAAAGGTTCACAGCCTGCCTCAGCTACTTAGTGAGGCCCTCTGCAACTTAGTGAGACCCCATTTCAAAATAAAGAATAAAAAATAGGATCGAATGTGTAGCCCAGAGGTAGAATGACCCTGGGTTCAATCCCCAGTACCACAAAAAATAAAAATAAAATAAAACGGCAGTGCATTGAGCTTTCAACACCCTTTGGCTGTCATTCTTCTTTGGTGTCAAGAGCTTTGATATCAGGAGTCATCTGTCTCACTGCTTGCTCCCAGCAGCAGCATAGCAGGCCTGGGCACATCACAGCATCTAGGAATGGCAAGTGGGAAGCAGGAGGAGAAGAGCAGGATAATTTTAGACCTTAGCAGAATTGCAGAGGAAGAATGAAGAGTTGAATGACCACCATAAGGTTTTGATTTCTTGGTTTTTTTCTTCATTCATGAAGGACTTTTCCCCTATTATTAAAAGTAATGAAGCATAATCCTCAAATAAATACCTTTTCTGTTAATATAAGAGGCATTTGATGACTTTAGGTCATGAAAAGTACGTCTTGATAAATCATGCAAGAGTCAAATGATAGGGCTTATAGTGGATATTTTGGATTTTTTTCCTTCTAATTGTTCTTTAAAATGTGGAATTTTTACAGTAAACAGTCAATCACAAATAAAGCAAACATGAATCATGTTTGTTAAAATATACTGTTTTTTTTTAAATAACGAGGAAGTCCATATGACATGGATGAAGGGAAGAAGGACAGTAGTGAAAACTCTTGTCACCCCTTCCTTTCCGGTGGCGTTACAGGAGGGGCTTCAGTAACAGAAACTAAAAAGAGTTTTGTCTTGGCTTTCTATGAGACCCACTATTTCAAATTCACACCATAGATCACAGATAAAGTGTTTATGGCTTTAGTTACTTCTTTTATTAAGAAAATGGTTATAAAAATGCATGCTCTCAACCTCACTTTAATTTCTTGAGTGATTTCTTGGCAAACAAGGATAATAGTGTCATTCTGGATGGAGTTCAGCTATCTGATAAACACTAAGTCAAAATCTGTTTGATTTAATTGCTCATGTTTGCTGAGCTGATAAGTTAATTCCAAGTGATCGTCATGGCAGCGAGCATCGTGGGTTTTATCCTATTGTTGGAAGGCAAGTTCTTGGCAAAGAGAGAAGCACACATCTGTGAAGTCTATAAGCATGTCCTCGTTTTCTTTCTTTCTGAGATGATTTTTTTTCCTATTTCATTGTATCTGACTAAATATCCAGTTGGAATTCAATCCCTGTGTCCTTATATACTTACATTTGGATTGATGAATGATTAAACATGGGCTTAAAACTTGAATTTTTTTCTCTTTATTACTAACATTCTTTTAGTGAAAGTTTCCCAATCTGGTACCTGTTCAAGTTCATGATTCAGTGTCAGCACAAATCCCCTGGATCAAGGAAAGAACTTTTCATTCTATACAGTGACTGATATCTTTATCTCCTCTCTTTCAGTTCTAGTCACTTTATCACACACACACACACACACACACACACACACACACACACACACACACACGCAGACACACACACATATGTGTGTGTAAGTAATAAATAATGTATACATATACACATTTTTTGCTTAAAAAGTTCAATGCAGTTTTTAAATGGTCACTTAAGTTGGTTTTCCTTTGTAAGATAAATAGAACTAATTTTTAATTCTAAGAACTTTTAATGTGTGTGTGTATGTGTGTGTGTGTGTGTGTGTGTGTGTGTGTGTGTGTGTTACTTGGGATCAAAAAAGGGCAGACTACCTTTGAGCTACACCTTCAGTCCTTCTTATATTTTATTTTGAAGCAGTCTTCCTAAGTTTCCAAGGATCTTAGAAAGTTGCTGTGATTGGTGTTCAACCTGCAATCCTCTTGTCTTGGCCTCCCAAGTACTGGGATTACAAATATGTACCACCATATCTGTATAAAATAGTGTATTTCAAGAATTTATCATAACCATATTGTCTTTATTCTAGACTAAGTTGTCTTTTAGTATTATATGGTAAAAATAAATAGCTTTTTCAAGTAATAATCTCCTTGTAGCTAGAGAGTTATCTAAATTTACTTCAAGAAACTCATGCCTTGTTACCTTGACAGACTTGCATTTCTCCTTTTAATCTCCTTATAAATCAGGTTATCAGAAAATATACATTATAACCAGAATGATTTGGGATTCAGGGACTGTTTAGAGATTACTTAAAACATAGAGATCTCTAAGATCCCAACATATTTGCTCACCATTTATCCCCATATTGAGTCATATAAAATCATATAAAATCAAGTTTGAGTTTCTTAAATGTTCTGCACATTTTCTTTTACTTCTAACACTAGAAACAACTCAGAAAAGGTAGCAGAATCACCAAAAAGCAGGGCCAAAAAAGGGATCAAAGCCCTTTAGATATTTTTTCAAGTAAATAGTTGCATCTGCCATGTATTTACATACTATGAAAGTCTTTATATTATGCTTTAAGAATAATTTGGGAGGATAGGATTAAAAAACGGAGACATCCTGGATGTTTGAAGGTCCTTTGGTAGAATTATGTCAACTACATTCAAATTCTGGTGTGGGAAATTTTGGGGCCTAGCTTACAGATTTTTCTTTCTTTAGTCAGTGGACATTTGTGACTGTACTATTGAGCTGGAAGTAGTTGCCAGGGGAGTTCAATGACAGATTCTCAGGTTCTATCACAAACTCTTCACAGCCTTGCTTCTTTGCTGCAGGCAACACACATGTGACAAATATCCCATGCTGATGTAGGGTTGCCTGACTCAGAGCCGCTGCTTTTTCTCTGGGTTTCCAGTACCCTTTGCAGGGTAGTCTTGTCCTGTATAAACTTAGACTAAGCTTCAGGTAACTGCAGTAAAAAAAAAATAAAAAAAAGCAAGATAAAAAACATTCATCCCCTCTCTTCTTATGATGCTTTCTTTCTAGCAGAAGTACAGCATTTTCTATTTTTTTAGAAGTTCTGTATTGGCATTTTTTAGAAGATAGCTGGTGAACCATTCTTATCTCACTGACATTTTCTGGATTCACCATTTACATATGGTTCTCAATAGCTTTCTTCTGAGTACTTATATGTAGATATTTACTTAATATACAGACTTTAGATTAATGATATGGGATGGTCATTAAAGATCAATGCAATACCAAATGCTAAAAAACTCATCCCACTAAACATACTTTGGTTTAATTACTTTTTTTAGTATATATTTTAATTTTTATTGGTGCATTGTATTTACACATCATTATGGGGTAAAAAACTTGTGCAGGCATAGTGCACACATCACCCAGCCAGCCTCCACCCAGTCCCCACCCCACTCCCTCCCCATCCCTCCCTCCCATGCTTGGTTTAGTGGTTGACTTCGATATGAATAAGTACATCATGTGCTTTAAAGCATTTCCCTCTCCCCCCTCCCATCCCCACAGTTAGGTTGTTTTATTTGCTCCTCTATAGTGTCTCCTTTTTCACCTGGAGTTCCTCCTATGACCCCATTCACCCTAGCTTTCACATATTAGGGAAAGCATCCGATTCCTTACTTTTTGTGACTGACTAATCTCACTTTGCATAATGTCCTCAAGATACATTCATTTCCCTGAAAATACCGCAATTGTATTTTTTTATGGCTGAGTAAAATTCCATTGTGTACACATCCCACAGTTTTGTAATCCATTCATCTGTTGATGGACATAATTACTTTTTAAAAATGCTATGTTACTAGCAATACTGTAAGCTCCATGAAGACTTATCACCGTTTTTGCTTTATTTTGATTTGCTGTACTTTCCTATCCCTCAGCATTTAGAAAAAATGCCTAAGGCAGACAATAAGTTCTCTGAGTTCTTGTGCTTACTGTTAGCGTTGCTGATATTCAAATAACAGCCAACGATGAACATTTATTGACACTTCTATGTATAGTCCAGTTGAGAATGTGAGGGAATATTAAAGAAACTCTTTTATAAACCAGGTGCTGTGGGCCACACCTGTAATCTCAGTACTTGGGAGGCAGAGACAAGAGGATCAAGACTAACACCAGCAACTTAGCAAGACACTTTCAAAATTAAAGTAAAATAGAGCTGGGGAGGTGTAGCTCAGAAGAATGCCCTTGGGTTCAATATCCAGTAACAAAATTAATAAATAAGTAAATAAATAATTAAAAAATTTAAAAAGCAGTACTTAAAGTCTTCCTCCCCCTTCTTGCCCCCCTCAGTTAGGACCCCTCCTTCACTAAGGTTTCTCTCCCTTTGTCTGGAGTCTTTCCTGTGTCCCTCTTTCTCCATAGTTTCTACATATGAGGGAAAACATCTAAACTTTCACTTTTTGTGACTGACTAATCTCACTTAGTATAATATTCTCCAATTCCATCCATTTCCCTGCAAAGGCATAATATTGTTCTTCTTTATGGCTGAGTCAAATTCCATTGTCTGTATATCCCATAATTTAGTAACCCATCCATCTGTTGATGAACTTCTCAGCTAATTTCATAGTTTGGCAGTTGTGAATTTTGCAGCTATAAACATAGATATACATGCATTACTATGGTAGTCTGGTTTCAGTTAATTTGGGTAAATACTTAGAAGTAGTATACCTGGGTCATATGAGGTTCATTCCCATTTTTCCGAGTATCCTCAGTAAAATTACACTAATTTGCAATTTCTCCAGCAATGTATCAGAGTTCCTACTTTTGCTCATCCTTGCTGACAGCATTTATCATTGTTTATGTTTTAATGGTTTACATTCTTTTTTTTTTGTGGGTTTGGGGATGGAACCTAGGGGCATCTGACCTTCAAGCTACATCCCCTGCCCTATTTTTTATTCTTTATTTTGAAACAGGGTCTCACTAAGTTGCAGAGGGCCTCACTAAGTAGCTGAGGCTGGCTGCGAACTGAGATCCTCTGGTCTCAGCCTCCCAAATGCTGGGATTAAAAGCATGCACCACCACAACAGCTTTGGTTTCCATTCTTTTAAAAAAAATTTTTTGGTACATTGTAGTCATACATCTTAATGGTCTACAAGATGGTAGAAACATACATACACACATCACCCAATTAGTTCTTACCTAATTCCTGCCCCGTTTCCTCCCCCTCCCTCCTTTTCATGTTTGGCTTAGTGATTGACTTTGATATGTTTGTTAAAGTACATCATGTGCATTAGAGAATTTCCCTCTTTCCCCCTCCCATCCCCCCAGGCTGCCTTATTTGCTCATCTATAGTATCTCCTTTTTCATCTAGACTTCCTCCTATGACCCATTTCTTCCTTGCTTTCACATATTAGAGAGATCATCTGATTTCTTATTTTTTGAGACTAGCTAATCTCAGCATAATGTCCTCCAGTTCCATCCATTTCCCTATAAATGATGTAATTGTGTTTTTCTTTATGGCTGAGTAAAATTACATTATTTACATATACCACAGTTTTGTAATCTATTCATCTGTTGATGGACATCTTGGCTAGTTTCATAGTTTGGCAATGGTGAATTGTGCTGCTATGAACATACATACGCATGCATTTCTTTGTTACTTTGATTTCCTTTCTTTTGGGTAGATACCCCGAGTGATATTGCTGGATCATATGGTAGATTCATTCCCATTCTTCTGAGGACCCTCCATACTGTTTTCCAAAGTGGTTGCACTAATTTGCAATCCCACCAACAATGTATTAGAGTTCCCACTTCTCCACATCCTCGCCAGCATTTGTTGTTTCTGTTTTGAATGATTGCCATTCTAGTTGGAGTTAGGTGAAATCTCAGGGTAGTTTTGATTTGCATCTCTCTGATTGCTAATGATGTTTAGCACTTTTTCATGAATTTATTGACCATTTGAATTTCTTCCTTTGTGAAGTGTCTATTTAATTCCCTTGCTCATTTTTGAGTGTGTTATTTGTTTTTTTAGTGCTGAGTTTCTTGAGTTCTCTGAATATTCTAGTTATTAGTCCTCTATCAGAGGAATAGTTGGCAAAAATCTCCCATTCTGTTGGCTCTCAAATGAGGTTCTTGATAGTTTCCTTTGCTGTACAAAAACTCTTCAGTGTCATGCAATCCCACATATTGGTTTGCCTTCTAGTTTCTTGTGCATGTGCAGAAAAATGGAAATAATCCCACGTTCTCATCCTGCACAAGAGTCAATTAAAGATGGATCAAAGACTTGGAAATAAGACCAGAGACCCTGAAGAGGGCATAGGCCCAACACTGCAACACATAGGCACAGATAAAAACTTTCTCAACATGACCCCAAAGGCACAAGAAACTAATGATTTCCATTCTAATTGGCATTAGGTAAACTCTCAGGGAAGTTTTGATTTGCATCTCTCTGATTGCTAATGATGTTGAATATTTTTTCATTTATTTCTTGGCCATTTTCATTTCTTCTTTTGTGAAGAGTCTATTTAGATCACTTGCCCATTTTTTGATTGGGTTACTTGTGTTATTGGCCTTGAGTTTCTTGAGTTCTTTGTATAATATAGATATTAGTCCTCTATGAGAAGAATAGTTGGCAAAGTTCTTCTCCCATTCTGTTTACTCTCTCTTGAATTCTTTGATAGTTTTCTTTGCTACACAGACATTCTTCAGTTTAATGAAATCCCAGGTATTAATCTTCACTTTAATTTCTTATGCCTTTGGGGTCAGTAAGAACCAGATTTTATTCATGTCCATATGTTAGCTCTTTGCCCTATCCAAGTAACTGGGAAGTCTCTGGTCTACTTTCCAGGTACTTGCTCTATCTTGAGTTGACTTTTGTTGAGGATTAGAAAGTGAAACTTATTTCCATTTTTGTATATATGGATAATCAATTTTGCCAATACCACTTGTTGAAAATGTTTATCCTCTTTTTTCAGCATATGTTTTTGGTCCCTTTGTTAAAAACCAATTGTCTGTGTGTGGATTTCTTTTTGAATCTTCTACTACATTGGTCTACATGTCTGCTTTTGTGCCAATACCATACTGTTTTTTATTACTCTGGCTCTGTAGTATAGTTTGAAGTCAGGTATTATTATTTCTTCTGCATTTATTTTTTTTTTGCTGAAAGCTATTTTGGCTTTTCTTTTGTAGTTCCTGTAAATTTAAGGACTAATTTTTCTAGACCTGTGAAGAATAACTGTGGTATTTAAACAGGGATTGCACTGAATCTGTAGATCACCTTTGATAGGATGGTGATTTTGATACTATTTATTCTGCCTATCCAAGAGCATGAGAAATCCATTTATTTTCTAGTATATGCTTAAATTTCTTTCTTTAGTGTTTTATAATTTTCATTGTAGAGGTATTTTACATCCTTGATTGAATGTATTAAGTATTTTATTGTTTTTAGGTTATTGTGAATGGTACTATCTTTTGAATTTCCTTTTCAGTGGATTTATAGCTGTCACAAATCTGATTTATGATCAGAATGACAAATTCTGATTTTTTTTTAGATTGACTTTGTATGTAGATACTGCTGAAATTATTAATCAATTCTAAAAGTCTTTTGGTTGAGTTTATTGGGTGTTCTAAGTACAGGGTCATACTATCTGCAAATAGAGATAATTTCAGTTCTTCTTTGCCTATTTGTATTCCTTTGATTTCCTTCTCTTTCTTTATTCTGCTGGCTAGAGTCTCAAGTACTATTCTGAAAAGGAGTGGTGATAGTGGGCATCCTTGTTTTAGTCCTAATTTTAAAGGGAATTCTCATAATTTTTACTCATTCAGTATGATGTAGGTTGTGAGTTGGGTTTATTGTATACTGCCATTCCCAGAAAGTAATGAGGAGAGGAAATGGGGTGTGAACTGAAGGAGGGCTCAACAAGTGCTGTGTATATGTGTGCCTCTATCACCCTAAACTTCATTACAATGTATGATTATACTGCATCAATAATAAATAGAAAAGTAAATAAAACCTTTGTGTATTACTGAGCTGAAAGAAAAGCAAGGGACTTTAGAAGAGTTTCCTCCTAATTATACACCTGTCTTTTAAGTCCAGAGCTTGAGTTGTAATATAAGAGTTGGTCATAAGATAATGACTCGAGGTTATAAAAGATATTTTTTCCATAAAACTAAGTCTTTCAAAAGGTAATATTTCAATGGTTCATGTACCATTTTCATAACTAAGAAAAAAATCAACTGAAACCATGATGGTAGAAATTGAAGATATATATCTCAGTTCCGCATAGGCAGAATAAAGGTAAATATTTTCCTTGAGAACTCTGCATTCAGTGGGTTGAGAGTAAACATTTATATCAAGTGACACAGGTAACTCTGAAAAATAATCCACTCCCCACCCCCTGCCAAAGTTGAAAGGATTATTTAAAGTGGTCCTAGATTGACAGTGTGCCCAGGTGCCTGCCAGAAGCAAACACGGGAGCCTCTCGAGAGATAATAAATTTTAAACCCAGATTTCAAAGAGTTCTCTCAGACGATGGTTCAAAGGTACATGATCTCATCACTAAAAAATCATGATTCACAAGGAAACAAACTCTTAAGAGTGAGAGTCATGGAAATAATAAAGCACAGAACAAGATTTAGAGATATTAGAGATAAAAACTACAGAATGAAAAAATATGCTTACTGTGTCTAAATGAATAAGGAAAGAAATTAAAAGTATAATTATGGAACAACATAATATAAAATTCTGGCACTTTTATTTAAATTAATTATATGGAACTTCTATAAAAAAGAGAAAATAACTTAGATACTCATTGAAATGTCTAAATAACATAACTGACATAGCAAAGGTGAACAAATGGAAGACCTACCTGAAAAAGTATCCAAAATATAGTATAAAAGGAAAAAAGATGGACTTATAAATAGACATGTAGGGCAGTGAAAGACAATTAAATATTCATATAATCACTGTTCTTGAAGGAAAAATTAAAAGGGATGAGACAACTTTCTTAAAAATAGTTTAAAACAAACCAGGCATGGTGGTGCACAATTGAAATCCCAGTATTTGGGAGACTGATAGAAGAGGATTACAGGTTTGAAGTCAGTGTGTGATAGTTTAGGGAGACCATTTTCTTTTGAAAAGAAAAGAGTAAATCAGTTTAAAAAAAAAAAGGGCTGAGGATGTGGTTCAACGATAGACTGGGTTCAATCTCCAGTACCACCCCCCCTAACAAAAAATAAAACATTTTAAAAATTGGAAAAATTAACTCAGATTAAGAAAGCTCAACAACTAACAAAAATGATCAAAGAAATAAAGGATGAAAGAAATACATACCTAGTCATATCAAAATGTAGAATGGCAATGATAGTTTTTTTTTTTCCCAATGGATGTAAAGGAAGAGAAAATTATCATAAACTAATATCTATGACCAAGGACTCTGGAACCAGACAGCCTGTGTTCACTTACTGGCTTGGACCCTTAACTGGGTGACATTAGGCAAAAGGTGAATTTCCTTTGCCTAAATAATGCACTTATAATACAAGAGTGACAATAACAGTACCTACCCCTGTACTCATAAATGAGTAAGAATTGAGTATGTTAATATTCATTAAGTGCATAGAACAGAGTTGAGCACATGGCAAATATTATATAAGTGGTGTCTTAAATGGTAAATAAACTTCAAATACAATAGAATAAAACCTTCCTTCTCAATAGCAGCAACGAACTATAACAGAATAATATATTAAAATTTTATTAAAAGCAATTATGCATCCAGAATTGTGCACAGAGAAAAATATTTTCAGAAGTAAACATCAATTAAATACATTTATAAAAATACAAAGAATAAATGAATCCTGATAATCCAATAGATCCTTTTTAAAAAGTCCTTCTTAAAATGTAGTTAAATAATAAATGTAATGTTAAAAGGTCTGAAATGTAGAGCAAATGAACAAAGAACATGTCACACAAATGGGTAGATCTAAACCAATGTTGTTTATAAGAATAAATAATTTCTTAATCAATATTGGTAAAACTCTGGAAAACAATGCCATATAATTAGGAATAGGATTATAAATTCCAAGATCTTTCTAATCTTTATGTGGAGGGTAAAAAACATTGCCTAACATTAGAATATGCTACATAAATATACAAGATAAGCCAACCATGGTGGCACATACTATAATCCCAGTACTTTGGGAGGCTTGGGGAATTGAAGGTTCAAGGCAAGCCTTAGCAACTCAGCGAGAGCCTGTTTCAAAAATAAAACAAAAAGGGCTAGGTATTTAGTTGACAGGTAGGACACTCCTAGGTTGAATCCTCAGTACCATACACACACATGCACACACACACACACACACACACACACACACACACACATATACACAAACACATCCTCTCTCCCCCCTCTCTTTATATATACATATATATATGTATATATATATACATATATATGTATTTATCTGATAAAACACACACACGATAAAATTTCTAGAGCAACTTAGAGAATTCTTTAAGAATAAAAGTAGGTTTAGATATAGATTATCCCTTGCAAAGCTCATGTATTAATGTTTAGAGTTGATATAATCAAATCATCGAGGTTTTAGTCTCATTAGTGGATAAATTCATTGTGATGGATTTACTGGGTGTTAAACTAAGCAGGTAGGGTGTGGCTGGAAGAGGGAGTCTCTGGGGATGTGTTCTTAGGGACTGTTTTTGTGTTTTTAATCCCATTGCTGGCCTCCATATTTTTTACTTGCAGTCTTCATGATGTGAGAGCTCTGCACACCCAATATGACATGACTAAACCTCTGAAATCTCTGAAACTGTGAGCAAATAACCCTTCCTTCCTCTAAGTTATGTGATCAGCTGTTTGGGATTACAACAGTGAGAATGCTAAGGCAAACAGGTGAATAATAAGAAAAGACAAGAAAGTTACTGATTGCTAGGAGTAAACTTGACACTCTGCTACACTTGAATGCAGATAGCTCTGCAGGTCATCATTGCAGAGGCAGGATGCTTCTTGTACTTGCAAATAAAACCTCATTTTGTGGGATGCTTGGCATCTACCAACAGGAGTCTGAATTGGCATGAAATCACCTGATCCTGACCCTCAACTTTTTACACCTTTTGTAGCAATCTTTCAGCTCTGTCTTGGGGTCTTGGGCTTATTGTTATTTAGCCTTTCATCTTTGTTCATGTTGTTATTACATAAACCAAGAATTCAAAGATCATCCCCCATCCATCACGTTCTAATTCCCATGGGTTGTATATTGCCTTTTTTGATTGCTTCTCACTTTCTGAAGCCTTCTAATATGTCTGTCTTTCTGAATATTCCCCTCTCATTCTTGTTTAACTAAAACCTGGCCATTCCTCAGTAACCCTGCTTTCCCTTCATTCCTCTGTATGAGTGGATATTTCCTTTTGCATGCTCATATCACTGCTCTGGAGGTAAGGTAGCTAATTTCCTTTCATCACTGAGAATTCTTATCCTTTCTTTCTCTTGTCCACAATCCTCTTTCTTTGACTGTTAGGTCATCATATTATATCATCTGCTAATGAACAAAGTGCAGTTACCTACTGATCTATACCCTGGGACATATCCCTTCATTCTTTCAAGATTTTGTCTTCTGGTTCACTATCTACAAGTTTCTGCAAGTGCCAAGCCCAAATATTGTGGTTTAATAAAATCAATTTTTTTTTTTTTTTTTTGCTCAGTATTTGTTTGGAAATGGTGGAGGGAAGTATCCTGGGCTCCATGTGGTTATCCAGAGATTCAAGCTGATGGAGACTCTGCTGTCTTTTCCACATCACTTCCAAGGTTATCCTGGAGGGTGTTTCTATTGGAAGATGGAAAGATAGAGAATGGGATCATGAAACATATACTTTTTTTCCTCCTGGGCAAGCAAGGTAGTCTGGATGAGAGTACCTGGAAGAAGAAAATGAGTGAGTGAACAGCTGTCCTAGTCTGATCGTTAGGCACCAGCTCTCTCTTCTGTTCTTCCTCCCACACACTAACGCTCCCTAGGAAATAACCCAAGGCTCCACTCATTCTCTTTCTCTGCCTGTATGTCAAGGTCAGTTCACCAGGTGTGCTCTGTGACTCATCAGGTCAGGTCTAAAGAGGATTCCTGAAAGAGACAGGTGTGTGGCTCTCTCTCTTTTCTGCCCACCCCCAAAACACACAGACACACACACTTATCAAAGGTAAAAAAAAAAAAAAGTCAGGACAAGTTAGTGAAAATTCAGATTTCCACTTTGGAAATTGAGGAAACAATGAAATCCTCCTCGGTAGACAGCTTCTGCCCCAAATAAGTGGAATTCCTTGATTCCAGATAATTGTTCTTGGTATGACTGATTTTGTTGATAGTGTTGGGAACTTCTAGTTTAAACTTGTCCCTTATCTTTCAGGGGGACACCACTGAAGTTGATTTATGGGAATGTGACCTTTGGCCTTGATGCCCAGTTCCATTATAGCACAGATTTAGGGTTCTAGGAATTATTTTGTGACCCAAACATTCAAAGCCTTTTTTTGGCCAAGGTTTGTCATTTCTTTGACAATAGAATTCCCTTGAAAATTTAGTAGGCTGTGAATTGATTTTCTGTCATTAGTTTTATATGCCAGTAAACATACCAATCCTTTCTTAGACGTGATATGCAAATCTCCTCTCTTTCTTCCTAGCTTCCAGATCTCTCTCTCTCTCAAAAGAATGGCAACTAATTGCTAGAAGACTAAATCTTAATGGGGCTTTGTTGTTCAAGGACATTTCATTCTTAGAACTTTTTGCCTATTTTAGGGCTCAAATTTTTCTATTCTTTCAATGCCTTTATTTTTTCTTTTTATAATTGGGATTGAATCCAGGCGTGTCCTATTTCTGAGCTAAACCTCTACCCTTCAACTGCCTGCACAGGGGTATTACCATTGATATTGTTTCTTATCAGCACTATAAACTTTTAGATTTTTTGTCAGGTTGATCATTTTAAAAAGAAAGAAAAAGTATAGTATATACAAACTGTATAGTTTTATATTTCTCTTAATAAAAAAGAGGTTGAACATCTTCCATGTACTTATGGCCTTTTCCCCCCTGTGAACTCTCTGTTCATATCTTTATTTTCTTCATAGTTTTAACAGGTTTTTTTTTTAAGGCTTTTTTATTTCTAGTAAGTGGCTCTTGATATATTAAAAAAATTTACCTTTATCTACAGTATATGTTGTACCTTTTTTCCAAGTTAGTTTTCTTACAATTTTTCCACTTTTTCCTTCCTCACATATATAAGTTTTAAAAATTAATCTGATGCACTCTCTTATTTGTCAGTCTTTTCTCATATGGCTTTCAGATTTTAGATCATATTTAAAAAGGCCTTTCCTAGTTTAAAATCACAAGAAAACTCATCTATTTTTATATGATGTTTATATGGTTTTCTCCTAAAATGTGTTTGCTTTTAATTTTATTTTTAAACTTTTATTGATGCATTATAGCCTCACATCATAATATAGTAAGGTATCAGTACAATTTTGTCTTTCACCAAATGACAACCCAGTTGACTCAATCACAGTTATTAAAATAGATATCTGGAGCCTATTGATATGATAAGCCTGACTTATATTCTTACTTTCAATGTATTTGAATTTATTTCTGGAATTTATGTTTAATTCAACATGGCTTTAATCATTGATATGTGTGCTATTCTTAATATCTGTGCAGGCTAGTATCCTATATTATTCTTTTTTAGAGTTTTCCTAGATGCCATTGTTTATTTTTCCACATAGACTTTAGAATAAAACTTTTGAGTTTGAAAAAAAAATTATTGTTTTTGTTGGGATCCTCAGTGAGTGAACTTTTTATTATAACATTTTTAAACTAAGATGGTTAAGCTAAATATTCACATCTCTGCTCTTAAACTCCCAAACTGCCTAAAAACAGAGACTTTTCTGATTTAAATCCAAAAATAATAATTATATGAAATGGATCTTGACATAAGATGCTATGTATTTCTGGTATGTATGATTCCAGGTTCTCCATTTTATAGATGTAAAGGCTTTGGGGAAGTTTGGCCTGTAGTGGTCACTTGTAAGGACAGGGGTTCACTTTGCAACGCCACTCCATCCACATTTTTCTCAAACACAATTCCAAGTTTTGTACTTTTAAAATTACAACCATTTTCTCCTGAAGTGATTAAAAGTACTCTAGGGAAGAACCACTAGTTTGGAGGTCTATATACAATTGTGTAATTTCTGGCTCAAGTAATTTCTAGTTTGCCTGGAATTTTAACAATAGTCCTGAGATATTGTACATTGAACAGACTTTGAGCTCCTCAGTCCAGGAGCCTTTGGTGACTGATCTGAATATTCCTGAGAGACCTGGCCCTGTGAATACTGGTCCAAGGATATATTTGTTTCTATACAAAAGATCCTATCCTAAAATTTAAATTGCATTTCCTTAGAGAAATTACTTGGAAAAATACATAGGCTACTCATATTTTATGTATTAGATGTAATATTATTCTATGCATTCTACATGTGGAAATAGTGTTATACCCCAAAAAGAAAAAAAGTCCAGCCATACAGGAGGTAAAGTTTTCTTAATAACTATATTTTACCCACAAAGCCCATATATAATTTTTGTAATTACTAGCTACACTATTAAATAGGATTCCTTAATATCCATTATGTGCAATGTGGGTGAACTCGAGTTTATTATAACAATCCTAACATGTACATTTTCTGACATCTGTGGTATTATATGCAATCTTGGTGAATGCTGAATTTTGTTCTGTGGTATTTTCTCAAATGAAAGAAAAAATGTGGACACTGAAAAGTCACTCATTTTTAATTATGTTTATTGTAAAAGATTTATGGATATTTAATACTTATTTATGTGCATATTCTCATTTTGCATCACCATTATTCATTTTTTTCAGTACTCTTTTGGAAAGCCTCCTCTGTCAGACAATGGGACAAGCACCAGGGATACAATGACAAAGATCACTTAATTCTCACTATAGACAAACTAAAAAGCTAAAGGGAAACTTGGGCATATAAATAAACAATTATAAGACAAAGTATTAGAATGTTTCAGATACTCTTATTTACTATTTATAACAACTCAATGATTTAGATACTACTGTGATACTATCTGGGTTGTAAGTGAGGCCCTGGATAGAACTGGAGAAGTCAGATGCAGCACTGAGAACACAGGGCGTGTGGCGGTTGGATCAGTCTTTGTGGCAACAAAACTTTACTAATGTTCTGGGGAGAAACCCTGTGGGGTCCATGCCAGGTATCTGGGGAGACAGAAGGCTGTCAGAAAAAAGAAGTAAGTAGAGTACTGGCTAAACAGCACAAACAGGTGCCCTGTGTAGAGTTGAGTCAAGAGTTAAGTAAGACATTGGGAGGATGCATTGATTAATGGAGACTCTAACTGAAGGAGGTGAAATGCATATGAATGAGAAGATAGGTTGCTTATAGTAATTCTAATTAAAATTTTCCAACATAGGATGCATCACTCTTCTGTAAATATTTTGCTTTTAACTGCATTTGCTCTTTATTCATTTACAGGAAAGGAGTTACAGTTCTTCAGAGTATTTTCACTTTTTTCAACTATACTATAAACTGTTTTTAAAGAATATCTAGGTTCAAGGTGAAAATAAGGCAATGGAAACGGAGAATTTGGAGACACCTTTCAATAAGCTCTTCCTTCTCTCTGGCATAAACATCCGTAGAAGGACCAGTCTTCCTTATTTAACTTTTCCTGATATGAAGCCATTATTCTGACCCCCCCTTTTCTCTCCACACTCAGCAGCCTCAGAGTGCTAGAAACCCTCCCTCCTTCCCTGATGTTGTTGCCCTGTCCTTGGTCCAGCAGCCCAGATGGATGGCATTCTCTTAGGATAGGTCATGGTCACTGATGAAATCTTTGCTGTATTATTAGTGCGAATCTTAGCTCTGTTAAGCAGCTACACCTTGATGCAGAGGTCGATACTACAGTGACTTTCCACTGACTTGAAGGCTAAAACAACAAAGCTTGTCACATACTTGCTGAATCCATGATGTGCCCATTTCTACTTAAGTCCCACTCTAGTTGTCTTGATGTCATTATGGCTGAAAGTTCTAAAGCAAATGCTAGTATGATCCGATGGTTCATGGTATACACAGGCCTTAGTAGACATTTAGAAAACTCAGGTACCTCACACTCAGATTGGCAGATACTTCTTGGGATTTCCAACCTTCTTTCCTTTTCAACTCATCACACAGACTGTATTCCTATTCTTCCTTCTAGGTGCATGAAACAGGTTCTCGCCAAAGGAAATGAAGGGAGAGATGTGCGATTTTTCCAGGCTCTTTTTGCCTATTTGTTGTTTCCATATGAATGAGCATGAGGTTCCAGGATGATGGTGGGTACCCTAGATAGAAGGAAACTTTGTTTCTGAATTGCTGTGGGGAGGGCTGCCTGACCACAAGCATGCCAATCTTGGTCTTAGAGGAGAAGAGTGCCTAACTGAGGGACCTAGAAAGGCTTCCTTGAGGAAATGACATTTAAATTAATACCTTAAATAGAAAAAAATACTTAACCACTGTGGAGTGTGTGGGCAGAGCAAACTTTCAGTCCAGTTTGTGTTTATCTATGCAAAATCTAAAATTTCATGAAGGATATTCTTAAGTCACTTTAATAAGAAGGGATATGCTTTGAAATCAATAAAACTGACCAAAGAGGAAACAAATAAATATCCTCTATGAAATTTCTGAATGGCATACCAATAGTAGGCCATGGTTAATTCATTTCAAAGACTATTAAAATAATAGTGAGCAGCAATTGGTGGTGCATGCTTGTAATCCCAGTACTTGGGAGGCTGAGACAGGAGGATCGCAGATTCAAGAACAGTCTCAGTTACTTAGTGAGGCCCCCTGCAATTTAGTGAGACCTCGTTTCAAAATAAAAAAATAAAAAATAGGGCTGGGAGTGTAGCTTGAAGGTAGAATGCCCCTGGGCTCCACCCCCCAGTACTGCAAAACAAACAAACAAACAAACATACAAATAAATAAATAATGAGAAGGGAGCAGTGTGTGTGTGTGTGTGTGTGTGTGTGTGTGTGTTTCTGGAAATTGAACCCAGGGGTATTCTATCTCTGAGGTGTATCCCTATCCCTGTTCTATTTTGAAACAGGAACTCACCAGGACAAAAAGGTCTGCACTAGTACCAAGTTTCCGGATCTAGTGTGGGAGGTGAGGAGGATGTGTACCCCCGGGGGGACATGGCCTTTGAATTGAGATCTGACCAATAAGCAACATGTTAGTGATCAGAAGAGGCTAAGGTAGTAGAAAATGTTTCTCAGGGTGCTGAAAAGGCCTGAGGAAGAGTAGAGAAGAACAAGGCAGTAGACAGCCGTGTGCCGGGCACCTGAGGAGGGCTGGATGTGGGACCAAAGTCCAGAATGGGATGCTATAAGGGCACATGAAGAACTCAGTCTTTAGGGTCAGAAGGATGTCGATGTTGCCACACAGTTTAAACAAAGTGCCCACAGGATAATATTTGCTGTTGTTGTTGTTGTTTTGAAAAGTTTATTCTGATTCAAGAGTGGATCTAGCTGGTCATGATGACATATTTGTAATCCTAGTTCTTGGGAGGCTGAGATGGGAGGATCACAGGTTCTAGCCAGTCTCAGCAATTAAGCAAGGAACTCAGGAACATAGGGAGACCCTGTTTCAATGTCAAAAATAAAAATAGGGCCGGGCGTGGTGGCACACGCTTGTAATCCCTGCGCTTGGGAGACGGAGACAGGAGGATCGCGCAGGTTCGAAGCCAGCTGCGCTGGCTTAAGAGACCCTGTTTCCAAAAATAAAAAAGTATAAAATAGGGCTGGGAGTGTAGCCCCAGAGGTAGAAGGGCTTCCAGGAACCCCAGTACCACCAAAAAAAAAATTAAAATTAAAAAAATAAAAATAAAAAAATAAAAATAAAAATAGGGCTGGGGAGATGGAACTGGAGAACATTATGCTTAGTGAAATTAGTCAGTCACAAAAAATAAGAAATCAGATGTTCTCCCTGATATGCGGAAGCTAGGGGGAAAATGGAGGCATAGGAAGAAATCTAGACAAAGAAAGAGAAGCCATATATGAGCCGTTAAGGAGAACTGAAGGGTATGGGAGGGGGGGAATTCCCTAATGTACATGATGTACATTCACAAACATATCAAAGTAAATCACTAAGTCAAACATGAGAAGAAGGGAGGGGGAGGGAATGGGGAGGGAATTGGGGAAGGGCTAATAAGTGATATGTGCATGTATGCCTCCACCATCTTGTACTCCATTAAGATGTACGACTATAATACACCAATAAAATTTTTTCTAAAAAGTATGGTTAGGAGTATAGTTCAGAGGTGCACCCCCCCCAGGGTTTAATCTCAAATACCTTCCTCACAAACAAACAACACAAAGAGTGGACAGGATTGGAGTGGACAGTGGGGAGACCAGTGAAAGCATCATTGGCGTCCTTCAAGAAGGCAAGGATGATGGCCAAGCCCTGTAGGCAGTGGAGATGGAAAAGAGTAGGCGGATTAAGCAGGTATTTTTAAAGACTTCATTAACAAAGTGACCAGCAGTGGCATAGAAACCATATTTTAGCGAGTCCACTTTTAACATTCCGATTTATTATTTAAAATCCATGAAATAAGCCTAATGGAACCAACGGCGTCTCCTCCGTCGCAGTGCGCCATCCCATTTCTCACTCTCCTTCCATTGCTCGTACGTGCTTTCTGCATGTGCACGTCTTAGATATTTTCTAGACTTTTTACTCGTCTGTCTTCAATAAAAAAGTGATTTCTCCAGGTAACATAAAACTACAGTGTTTTAAAATTATCTGAAAACTGCAGTAGTTCTCTTCGTATAAAGGAGATAGAATTTAAAGCGCAGAAAGGGCGATTCTGGATTTAGTGAGGAAGGATCTTGGAATAATGTATTCCAGATGAAAACACAGCAAGACTGGAAAGCCCAAATCCCCAAGGATTCTTTTTTCTCAGTTCCCTTCCTTTCCCCTCCCCCAATGTAATCTCTCAACTGTGCAACTGGAGAATTCCTCCAAAATTCCAGAATTTCTAATGCTTTTCCTGGATGTCTTCAGAATTCTCAGGGCAGACAATATTCACTGTCCCTGCATTCTTTTCCCTCACCCAAAGTGCATGTGCCTTGAGAATATCATCTTTAAAAAATTTACTTGCCAGAACCCTGGGTTGGTATCCTACGTTACATTGTTACTTCTCTTAACACTTGTAATTTTTTTTATTATTTGTATTTGCCTAATCTCATTAAAACTTTTTCATTTTGGAAGATAATTTATATTTTATATTTTGGCATCATGCATGAACTAAGTTGTGCATAGGGAAAAATTTTAAAGGTTAGCAGGAAAAGTCTCTCAATGGTAGAACAGGTCTGTGACATTTGAATGAAATGGGTTCACCTATAAGCAGTATTAATAAAATAAATGAGCTGGGCATGGTACCACATGCTTTTAATCCCAGTACTTGGGAGGCTGAGACAGGAGGATTTCAGGTTCAAGGACAACTTCAGCAAGTAGTGAGACTCTCATCAACCTAGTGGGATCCTGTTTCAAAATAAAAATAAAATAGGATCCAGCGTGGTGGCGCATGCTTGTAATCCCCGCGCTTGGGAGGCGGAGACAGGAGGATCACCCTGGTCCAGAGCCAGCCTTTTTGGCTTAAGAGACCCTGTTTTCAAATAAAAAAATATAAAATGGGTCTGGGAGTGTAGCCCGGAGGTAGAAGGGCTTTCAGGAACCCCAGTACTACAAAAATAAAATAAAATAAAATAAAATAAAATAAAATAAAATAGGGTTGGGTATAGCTTGGGAGTAGAATCCTCCTTCCCAGTACCAAAAAATAAAAATAAAAAATGAATGTGAGTTACAAAGTTTCAGAAAGATTATTGGGGGGTGGATATAGAATCAAGAAAATAATGGTTAGAACACAAATTGTGACATTATCCTTTTCAGCAGTTTTTGGCTTTCATGTCTTCATCAAATCAGAATTCTATAGCACAGAAATCAAAAAGGATACTTACATGGTCTACTCTTCGGAAAACAAAAACTTTACCAATATTTTTCCATTTTCTTGACAGAAAACTGGAGGTAGGTAGATAATGTTTATGTGGGTGATTTAGTTTACAACTGCTTAGACCCACTTCTGATCAATATAAAATTAGAAGAATATTCATTTAACAGTGGCACTTGGTCTTAGGAAGGATATTGAAATAGAAAGAAAATAGGTGGTTAAGTGCAGTGCTTGCAGCCCTCCCCATTAGGAGAATGCGCATATTGGGTTAAGAGCCTGGGGGTGGGGTCCAATTGACCTTGGTGTGTTCCATAAGAAAGATGCTTTCTTGGCTGCAACTGTGATGTTGAAGAAGAACAGACTATAAGACACTGCAGCTGTCATCTCACTTGACTAAAATTGCATCATAAACAATCTAACACAAGCTCTTTTTTTGGATGAAGAAAAGGCATTTTCATGGGTATTATTTTGAATTATTTTCCATAAATTCTATTGTGAGTTATTTGTTTGTTACTCAGAAAGCAATTTAGTGCAAGTCAAACTATAATTTCATTTGTATAATTATAGTTCTGCTAGATGTCATTTCTTGTTTTTGATTTTTAAAGCATTTTAGCTTCACCCAACCACTTGGTCTAACATGGCAAGACATTCTGTGTGTGTGTGTGTGTGTGTGTGTGTGTGTGTGTGTGTGTGTGCGTGTGTGTGTGTAGCATTGGGGACATGGTGAGGCACTGTTACTTGGAAGAAGAGGGATGTCTACCCCAATAGGGTTTGATTATTTCCACTGAAACTCACACTATTATACATACTGTGAGATATTAATTGGGAAGGGGTGGAACCTTGGGAGGTAATTAAGATTAGATAATACCATCAGATCTCCTTTATGAAGACAGGAAGAGCTTCCCAGCCAGCAAGTTTGCTGGGCCTCACTACAGGAAGCCCTGTGCCACCTTGGGGACTCTGCAGAAAGTCCGAACCAGAAGATGGTTCTCACACTTGCAGCTACTGGATCTTGAATATTTGAGCCTCAAAAACTATAAGACATATATTTCTACTTAAAGCAGTAAGTTACTTGGTTTGGAGTATTCAGAGATAGTGACAGAAAATAGACTGAGATGCACCCTTTTTCTAGAATATGAACAAGGAAACAATGACTGCATGGAGAAGGTGGGCAGGTAATACTGTTGTAGAGGTCATCCAGGTGCTAATTTCCTTCTTCTGCCCAATTTCCAGGGCATTTGTCCTGGAGCTGATGTTTTTGGGTCAAAATAAGAGTCAGATACCTCTGTATGGAGGTGAGGTTCTGAATGATGCATATATCCTGGGACACCAGTAATTATTAACTTGCGATAGTGAAAAAAAATCTCTTTTTTAATAAGAGAAAGATTTTCCATTTTTACATAAAAGAAAATATGTAAGTGATTCTCAAGCCTGATACCATGAAATGAAGAGAATTGTGCGGGCTGAATCAGCCAGCACAATGGACTTATTTCCTACTATTTGTTTGTAAAAGTTGAGATTACAGGCATGTGGAGCCATAATTCTCTCTGAGAGTTAAGAAGAGAGACACAAGCATAAACAATCATATTAGAAATAGGAAGTCCTTCAGAAATCTTTATCAACATTCTTCCTCAGAGTTTGCACTTAGATAGACTTCTTCATAAGATTTCCCACTTTCTCTTTAATCAGAGATTTGCATTCATTCCAAATTCTTTTCTATTTGGAACATTTATTTGATTTGATAAATTATTATAAGATTTTACAAAGAAGCCTTTAATTTATGTTTAACAAAAACATATTAAAATCCATCTGTATTTGGGTCAGCAATGTGTGTTCTTGATCTGCCTTAACAAAAACATAACCAGTCAAACACGTGATTTACTTTCATAATTTTGCTTCAAACCCAGCTGTTACTCATTAGTACTTGTATCTGCCAGATCAGGGCAAACTTCCAGAGAGTAATAATTAAGAAAAACAATTAGCCCTTTTTTCTCTGCTTTTTTGGACAAAACTGATTTTCAGACACTGTTGCAAAGATGACAAATTTCCATATCCAAACATGAAGTTTTGAAAATGTTTGAGAATTTATTTCACTATCATATACATATATATAGCAACGTTGGAGGTGTTAGCTTTACTCCAGACAACATGTTATAGTGAATGGGACTGTCTTTGTGTGTGCATAGTATAATAACTAAGAGACACTGGGGACAAGTAGGCTTTCTAGAGTGTTACCAAGTCACTTTGGGGCATAAAAGCAAGTGGACTTTTCTCATTTAAAATAAAGCTTTAATTCATATTAAAAAGCAAATTCCTATGAGTGTAGCTTGTGAGGGTAGCTTTTATATTTTGGTGTGATGAAACAAATTTTGGGACATTTATCAAAAGAAGAGAATGGAAGAATTCAATGACCAAATAAAAGTAAAGTGTAGGTAGCATAGAAAGCTTTCCATAAACCTAGTAAAACTCTTGTGACCAAAGATAAGTGTCAAAGACTGTCTCTTGTATCAGATATAATTATCAAGGTCTATTCACCATGCTTATTCTAATGAGTGTGTTCTGGAATAAGTCAATAAGTTAAGTTGCGTCCTTTTCTAGAAGTAATACGGAAGATGTCTTTTTATTTTAAGTTCTAGATTTCAAAGACTAGACATCAAAAAGAGAAACTAAGAAGGACAAATAAATAAAAACTGTAATTGAGTAGCTATGAAAAAGTTGGAGCAGAGTCCCAGAGTATATTAGTTGTGTGGTATGTAAAGTGCTACCGAGGACCAACTGTAGAATAAGGGAAAGGGCTACAATAAATATAATCCTCCAGTTGTGATGAAGTGCAGGTATTGACCTAACAAAAGCCAATATTTTTTTCCATACAGGGATTAATTACATGGTCAAGAACTGGAATTTACAAGGAGGAGTATTAAATAAAATAGCAGACAAGCTTGAACTGCATTCCCACAAAAGCAATAAAGTGAGAATACCAAGAGCACTGGCAAATGTAATCTTTCACCTCTTTTCTTAGGCACAGCTGTCCATATACAAGTTGGGGAGATAGAAATTTGGGACTAGAAAACTGTGTACCACATTAGAAAGACTCAGTATGTGCAATTTTTTGCAACTATTTTTTTTTTTAAAAACTAATGACTGTGCCTCAACATGAAAAATTTAAATGGACTTGAATTTTAGTGGAGCTAATACATATTTTGGCTACTTTTGCCATTTTTCTTCCTTAAGGGATTTTTTTTTTCCGATTTATTCCTCAGTCTTTGGCTACATAGGCTCATCTTGGACATACTGCCTCCAAAAGCCTTGGAGAGCCAATCAATTCTGGAATTTGGCAAGTTTCTTTCTGAAAATATAGGATCTTCAACGACAGAGTTAAAGCACAGAATCCTTTATAATAGCTTTAACTGTATAACCTGATTTATCATAATTAAAAAATCTTGGAGGGGCTACCTATACTTAGAATAAATTCAAACTCTTTATATTTGCCTATAAATCCCTGCAAGCTATACCCATACTTCTCCTCTGACCTCATTCCCTAACACCCTCTCTCCCTCACCACAGGGAGATACACTGGCCTCTGGCCAGTTCCTCAGAAATCGCCTTCCAGCCTGGTGGAATGTGGTTGCCTCTCTGGAATGCTGTCCCCCTCTGTATGTTTTTCTCTTTTTCATCCTTTGGGTCTCAGCTTATTTCCATTCCTGAAGAGATTTTCTCACTGTTTCCACCATTTCCAACCTGAGTCTCTTCATTTTATCAGAGTTCTATTTTAGTTTCCTTCATAGAATATATCACACATTATAATCGTTTGTCTACTTCCAGAATATCTACCGCTCTGGACTGTAAATACAAGGAAGGATAAAGCAGGCATGTGTCTACAGTGCCTAATACAGGGTACAGATAGCCTATATGTTTCCTGAACTGGCTCAGAAAATCATGTCGTGATATATTTGGTAAGCACTAAAAATATTTAACTGAATAAAGAACATCAGAGTGCATTGCATAGAGTAGATGCACACCTTTTAAAGAATATGTCACCGACAAGTCTATATATGTATGTAAACACTGGGTTAGTGCACACCAAGTAGGTCTCTAAGCTTCATGAGGTCAGCCAGACAAGAGTACTGGTTGTGAAGAACCCAAGTGCATGTTTTTTATTTATATAAACCAATCTTGATGTCACTATGCCATTGTCTGGTTAGGTCATTCATTCTAGTTCTCAAATAGAAATATGTATGTATGTATATATGTATGTAAAAATGTGATATAAAATATGACCACATGCAAAAATCCAGAGCAAAATATTCAATAAATACTTATTGAATCAATGACATTTTTTCCCAAATGGAAATGTCTTTTAAACCTTCTCTTACATAAGACTCCAGGATTGAAAGATGTCCATGTGCCTTTTCAAAGGAACCAGAAAATATCCTTTTTCAAGAAAAGGGATCTTGTGCTGTTGACGATCTGAAACTGCTTAAAGCTTTTTTTTTTGGTCTCATTGTGTTGTTCCCATTTTCAATGTAGAGGTTGCTGTGACATGTAACCCCTTGAAAGTATTTTAATTGTTTATACCTTGATGTTCTTAAGATCTCATCTCAAAAGGAAGTGTCGATTGAGGAAGCAGCAGGATGCCTTTGGGAACAGTGGCATTTGGAATGGGACTCCATCCTCTGCACCACTGAATGTAGAAAGCACACACTGGGTTAGTGCACACCAAGTAGGTCTCTAAGCTTCATGAGGTCAGCCAGACAAGAGTACTGGTTATGAAGAACCCAAGTGCATGTTCTTTATTTATATAAACCAATCTTGATGTCACTACGCCATTGTCTGGTTAGGTCATTCATTCTAGTTCTCAAATAGAAAATGAGAATGTGCTCCATGTGTAGTGACATTAAAACTGTCTAAAGATTTCAGATAGGCATCTGCTTTTGAAATAAAGGAGATGAGAATAATTTGCTTCTATTATTCAGCAATATTACTTCAGGTATATAATAATTCTTTTAACCCAATATGGTCAGATTTAAAATTTTTCCAACATTCCTTAGATTATCAGGTTATACAGTTAAAGCTATTGTAAATGATTCTGTGCTTTGACTCTGTTGTTGAAGATCCTATACTACATTTTCAGAAAGAAACTTGCCAAACAACAAACAATTAAATGAAAGCATTGTTGCTAAATTAGCAAGCTCTGCATAATTCCATTTTCCTTTGGAGTTCGAAGTCTGGGGGAAAAATCTTTATTCACATTCCACCCCAGAGACCAGCATCCACACCCTCTTTCTTTTTAAAGGAAAACATTTACTTTTGTGACTTGGTCATAATGAAATACAAAGGACCTCTTTGTGTGTGAAAATGAAACTGGGTGTGAGCCTTTAAAGGAAAAATTAAAGAAGGATGTGTATGTGGGGGGTGAAATTCCCAAGTCTTGCTCAGTTGATCCTGCCTACCTCCTACTTAGAAGCCAGGCGTCTCTGCACCCCCCAGGCCCAGATGTTGTGTATCAGGGAGCAAACCGGCACCTCCAATGGCCCGCAGCTGAGACATTCAAACAGCGCCCAGTTCAGGCTGTTCACTGAGCAAGTTAACGGTACCTGAAGCAGAGAGAATCCCAGCCAGGCAGCATCAAGCTGATGCCATCCACAAGACTTACCTGTGTCTACCTTAACCTTTTAGGTCATTTTTACATGTGCTCAAGTAGAATGAACACTGGCTGATGGAGAAACACTAGTTGAGGTGACATCTTAGATGACCTGGGAAATTTGAGTGGAATTGGTGGAATTTTGGATGCAGCACCTTAGGAGGATGAAACAAACATTACAGAAACATAAAAAAAAAATAAGAACACTTCCCAGGGAATTGCTGGAAGTGGCTAGGAAATTCTAGAAAGCTTAGTTCCCTAGCAATTTATCAGCACTCTGCCCCCTACACATTCCTCCCATCTTCTCTGGCTTTCTCTGTCATTGTCAGTTACTCCAGCCCACTGGGTTTTCCTTCACAGCCTGTAGATACCTGCGGTTTAGCTCTCGTTTATCCTGAAGTGAGCCCTCTTTTCCCCCGTGTCTGACTTGTCCTGTCATTCGTCCTTCTCTCAACAAGTTGTCTGTCATGTGCTCCCCGTGCTCATCCTCCCAGCATGGTGCTGACGCTTGGCTAGAAATCCACCAAATGCCCTTTACACTCAAACCTCAATGGCCTCTCCTCAGCTCAAGACTCCTTGTCCTCCAGGACGCATTTGACACTGTCAGTCTCACCTCTGCTCTTTGATCCATCCTCTTAGCCTTTTTAAGATTTTTTTTATACTGCACTTATCTCCTTTTTCTTTAGCAGCTGTTTATCTGTTCCTTTTGCTAGTCTCTTTTTTTCTAAAGTTCACTCTGTGCTCACTCTGCAGGGTCTCTTGTGACTACCAGATCAATCATTGATTAGGCCATAGTGTGAGCATCCCCTGACACCCCCTGTTGTGGACCTCCATTCTCATCAACAAGGCACACTGGTTCCTTGAAGTGCATTGATCATATGATGTCATCCCTCCACTCAAAACCCTGTAGACAGCCAAGTGTGACTCCTTACAGTCCCTGTGGGAGCCCTGTGCTAGGCGCCAGGTGCGTCCCTGGTGGAGGCTCACTTACTCCGTCAGGGCTTGCGGCAGGAGATGCACATGCTCCAGAGGACTTATAACTAGCTCATGTATTATTGATTATTCTAGTTTATTCCACCCTCCCCCACTATGCAAATATAAACTATAATAGGACAGAACATTTTGAATGCTTTGTGAATGGCCACATCCCCAGTGTTTCTCACCATGCCTCCAAATAGTAGTAGCCCGATGATGTCTTGTTGAATCAGTAAACATTCAACTTCATGTTGAAAATCAACAACCACATTCATGCGGATCTACTTCCGGGCTCTCTATTCTGTTTCATTCCTCTATGTCTTTCCTTAGGACAATACTCCAGAGTCCTGAATACAGCCATGCATTGCTTAGTGGCAGGAATGCATCTTGAGAATTGTGTTCATAGGTGATTTCACTGTTGTGTAAGCCATATAGAGTGTACTTATAAATTATGACATCAATGCTGTTGCAAGGTGATGTCATCCTATGGAACCACTGTCATATCCAGTCTTGTTGATTGAAAGATTACGCCGTACATGGCTGTATAGTCATTATGTAGTAAATCTAAGTCTTTCAACTTTGTCCTTCTTTTTCAGGCTTGTTTAGGCGTATCCAGTTTTCCTTTGCCTTTCTATATAAAATGTATAATCTCATCAGTTTCTTTGGAAGGCTGTCTAGGGATTTGCATAAAATTGCATTATTATAGATCTGTAGCCATATAGATCCCAATGCACACTCACTGGATTGAATACTTAAAAGACTGACAATGCCAAATGTTAGTGAGGATGTGCGCTTGAGGAACACATAACCGTGTAGCAACAAGTAAAGCAGTGTACTCTGAAGTAGTTATACATATATTCACCATATGACCCAGCAATCCACTACAAAATATTCACCCCCAAGAAAAATTTTTTCACACAAAGACTTGTATTAAAGTTTTTACAGAAGCATTATTACAGTAACACCAAACAGGAAATATCCCAAATATCTATCAAAGATAAATTGATAAACAAGTTAAATAATACTGCTCAGTTTGTTAAATGATTAAATGATAAAAATGTTAACATATTTAACTGCATGGATGAATTTTAGACATATGTAAAATGAAGAGAACTAGATGCAAGCTACTACATACTGCATTATTTGATTCATGTGAAATATCTCAGAGAATTCTAGAGAGACAAAAAGTAGATTTGTGCTCACTTGGGGCAGAGGTTGGGATCTGGGTAGAGTAATGTATGGGTACAGATCTCACTGGGAGAGATCAAAGTATTTGTCAACTGACTTATGGTAATAATTATAAAGCTCAGTTGCATTTATCAAATAATTGAAATTCACATGTAAAATGGTTGGGTTTAAGGTATGTAAAATGTGCCACATAAACTTGTAAAAGGCACTATGCTAAATAAAAATAAGAAACATAATTATATCCTGCATGATTCCATTAATATGTAATTTTAGAAAAAGCTGAACTACAGTTACAGAAGGAAAATCAGTAGATGCCTAGGCTGAAAGGAAAAGAGTTAACTGTAAAAGATAGTAGGTCTGTTTTATAATTAGGTTTTAGTAGTAATCCTATTGAAATGGGGGTTTCTTGAGAGGAAACCCAGAGTTTCCTCAAGATGAAATGGAGTTCCCTAAGAAGGAGCTCGACGTTTCCTTACCAGGTTCTTGTCTACGGTGAGCAAACACACTTGCAGACCTCAGGAAGGGGAGTAAAATGTTTATTGGAAGCAGCAGGGAATGGGGGGGAGGGTGGCTGAACACCCCAAAGGGGCTGGAACTCTGGGTCCAGCAGCTGCCTTCAGGACAATACTTGAGAGTAGCCCAAGCTGAATTGCCTTCAGGTGCAGGCTGCTTTCTTCCAGAGTCCGCACAATCTGCCAGAATAGAATAGGGAAAAGTGGCCAAACACCCCAAAGGGGCTGTCGGGTCTCTGTTGTCCAGTAGCTGTCTTCAGGTCACTACCCGAGTGTTGCCCGAGCCAAGTGCCGTCAATTACAAACTACTTTCTCCCAGAGTCCACGCGATATGCCGGAAAAGAGGTACAGGTCACCCCGCGGGGTCCTGGTTAGCCTTGATGTCCAGCAGAGGCCTTCAGGTCACTACTCGAGAGTCGCCTGAGCCATGTGCCCTCAGATGCACTCTGCCTTCTCTCAGGGCCAACATGACCTGTGAGAGAACAGCTCCCCAAAAGGGGAGGGGATCCCAAGAGAGAAAGTCCCATTTTGCCGTCCAACTAAGGCAAAGGCCTGACCGCTTCCAAGCCCTCTTTTGATTAGGGTGACTTTTGGGAATTCTGGGAAGCAGCTCTCAGGATTTGAGTAGGGTATTTGCAAGTCCTTTGAATGCCAGACTTGCTAGGTGGGTTTGTTGATTAGTAAACAGATGGCTTTGTGAAGCTCTGGCCTTCTTATCTCTGAGCCTTTGGAATTTCAGGTATTTGTCACCCCTCAGGTAACTCAGGATACTCAGGAAATTAACTTTTTTCTACCGAGGCCTTTTCCCTATCTGCCTATTTCCTTTCTATCTCCTCACTATTCCTGTATATACATGCATGTATGTAGGTATGGTACTGGAAATTGAACAAGGATATCAAAAGAAAGGGAAAAATTATTTAACTCTATGCTAAACTAACTCAGAGGAAATACAAATAGGTTTTATATTTGCTTTATATATCCTTACTTGTTCAAATGACAGTATAAGAGAATTTGATAAAGACTGTTTGTGTATGTGTCTGTGTCTGTGTCTGTGTGTGGTACTGGGGATTGAACCCAGGGGAACTGTATCTCTGAACTATACCTCCAGCCTTTTTAAATCTTTCCTTCTTTCCCCTTCCTTCCTTCCTTCCTTCCTTCCTTCCTTCCTTCCTTCCTTCCCTTTCTTTTTTTTTGTCATAGAGAGGTTAGCTGCATCCAAATAAAAAAAGTAGGGCTGGGGGTGTAGCTTTGAGATAGAATGCTTCTTGGGTTCAGATACTAGCACAACACACACACACACACACACACACACACACACACACACACGGGAAAATTATTTAACTCTATGCAAATATATTTGAAAATTTGAAGTCCCAAAACCAACTCCAATAAGAGGCAAAGATATTAAAATTATCTAAGAGAAAGGGTTTTGAGTGCCATCTCTTTCACCAGTATCAAACTACATAGTGAGTGAAAGCTCTGTGGAATGCACATCTCAGCCTCATGCAAATTACGCTAAAATACAGAGCTCCGAATCCTTTTTATAAAAATATCAACATATCACAGATAATAAAACCTGGCCCAGGTGATGCAAAAAAGGAGAATTTAAAGACGTAGTTCTTTTATGAATATTTGTGCAAACATCCTAAATATCATACGGACAAATTTCCAACAATATCAGTCACCAACAGATAGAATGTTGCTAATGTATGGGGCCTCCGAGGCCAGGAGAGGAATTTGTCGAGGGGTTAGGCTAGTGCCAGGGTAAGCGAGGCTGAGACGGAGCCTGCCTTGAGGTTAGGCCGGTGCTGGGGCCACTGAGGCCGGGATCAGAGCCAGCCAAGAGGTTAGGCCGGTGTGGGGGCCAGCGAGGCCAGAATTGGGGCCTCCCATGAGGCAAGGCCACTGCTTGAGCCAGCGAGGTCTGGATCAGTCCACCGGGTAGCCAGGCCACTACTGGGACCATCAAGAGTGGGATCGGTACTTGCAACACGGCATGCACAGAGAAATATTGCAGAAAATAAAAACTAGATGCTTCCCCTAATCAGCAAAAACTAGGAGGAAAGGGGCAACAGGAAGAGGTCGAGCTATAGAAAGGGCCCTATAGTGAAGCAACTAAGGGGACCAATCAGAGGGTATGGAATAGGGAAGGATGGAGCCTCTTTAAAATGCAGGAGGTACATAAACAAATGTATCAAAGTTAATCATCAAACAAGCATGGGAGCGAGGGAGGGGGAGGGAATGGGATGGGGACTGGATGAGGGCTAATTGGATGATGTGTGCTTGTATATCCTCTCAAGTCTTGTATTCCAATGTGATATATGATTACAATGCACCAATAAAAATAAATTAAAAAATATATTGTAAAGAAAAATAAATGATTCTTTTCTCAGGTTGTAAGCAAAACAACAACAAAAACAACTAATAAAATCTAATACTCATTCCTGATAAAATTTTAATATTTATGTAACCAGATATATCTTAGAAAGGCGTTTTTTACTTTGATGTTGAAAATGCATATAATGTTTACTCTAGAAACATTACCTCTTAGAACTGTGATAAACTATTGTTTTGAAAAGGATATATGAATAAAGGTGATTATTGAGGATTTTATCATGTATTAAAAGTTTAAAAAGCTGGGTGTGATGGTGCACGCTTGTATTCCCAGCATTCGGGAGGCTGAGACAAGAGGATCGTGGTTTGAGAACAGCTTCAGCTACTTAGTGAAGCCCTTTGCAACTCAGTGAGACCCTGTTTCAAAAATAAAGAATAAAAAATAAGGCTGGGGGTGTAGCTCGGAGATAGAATACCCCTGGGTTCCATCCCCAGTTTACCCCCCCAAAAAAAGTTGGAAAAAATCAAATATTGCTCAGTAGGGAAATACTTAAATAATTATGGTACAGGTAAAAGTAACTTAAACATATGAGGTAAATATTTCTAAGATGAATTGTCATGTATTAATCGTTTAGCTAGATGTAAAATTTTAAATACTGAAATATGCTCAGAAACCCTTATTGTCACTGAGATTAAGGAATAAAGATAAGTTTTCTATAAATAAAAATTTAATTTTAGTTTTAAAATGAAACTAAATGGAAACTTTTTTAAAGGCATAATGTTTTTCTTAAGAGATATATATTTAAAAATATAATTAAATATGTGCAACACTACTGTAAAATGGTGATTCTAAACTATGATCATTTAGGAAAAGAAGATAAAAGTGGCCAAGATGGAATAAAATTAAAACTTATGGATGAAAATGGTGAGACAAAAGACTAAAAAATGGAATAATACAGAATGAAAGAATGGTGCCTACATGGTGATATTGCTTTAAAGATATTTTCACCAAGAGTCAAATCACCAGGAACCAAAAACACAAAGCTACATGAAGGATTGACTCAAAGAAACAACACAGACCAGATGTTCAAGAGATATTTTCATCTTGTAAACATTTTAGAACTTAAACATTTAAAATTAAATTAAAAGTATTTCATATTCAAGATTCCATATATGAACAAAAACTTTTTTTTTGCTATACTGGGGATGGAACCCGGGGGCATTCTACCTCCAAGCTATGCCCCCAGCCCTATTTTTTATTCTTTATTTTGAAACAGGTTCTCACTGAGTTGCAAAGTGTGAACAAGAACTTTTAATAGCATAAGTGAATCTGTGATGTGTGGGCTATGACAATGAGCGCTAGTAATTCCTGATTTATGAGCTGAGCCTGCTGGTATTCAGGGAAAGTTCAAGAAAATTCTCAAGAATTTGGATAGGAGGCTGCGAGCACCATTGGAGATTGTGTTTGTGAAATAACTAGGTGATGTTTATTGACCTTCATTGAGACAACATTCTCTTATGCTTATTGACTGTCTAATTTAAGTAAATGTGGGGTTGTCTCAATTGTTGAAATGTCTATAGTCTCAGAAATAGTATATGCATATGTGAATTGACAACTATAAAATGTAGCTTTGGCAGGAAATTTTGGTGTTGTATTTTCAGTTAGACTTACTTTGGTGACCTCATTAGTTATACACTGAAGTGTAACAGAGACAGATGATCTGTGATAGCCTTTGGTTCCTGGACCCAGTTCACCTTGGGGTGGGAGTATTGGTCCCCAGTTCATGATAAAACACTGTGGCAATGGCTCTTCATGTGCTCCTCAGGATGATTGTATTTTCAGATTATAGTAACACTGAAATTATTGATAATTCAATTTCTTACAAACTTGGAGAAGAATTTCATGGAAAGAAAGCTAGCAGAAGAAGATAGAGAATAAATCCTACTCAACATTTCAGTGAATATTGACTGTGGATCATGACATTTTTAAGGGACTTTGCAAACTTGAGGTAGTTACAACTACTGTCCTCCCTCTCACAAATAGCATAAAGGTGCCACAGAGAGGTTACAGAATTGCCCAGTGCTGTGGTTTGTATGTTTTCTCCAAACCTCATGTTGAAACGTAATTTCATCATGATGGTATTGAAGAGGTAGGACCTTTAAGAGATGATTGGATCGTGAGAGTGCTGCCTGCGGGAGTGGATTAACGCCATTGTCACAGGAGAGGACACCTGATAAAAGATGAGTTCGAGCCAGCTTTTCTCCTTTTGTCTTGTGGGTGCTTACTTATCCTTCTGTCATATTATGACACAGCATGGAGTCATTCACTAGATGCTAACACCGTGTTCTTCTCCAGAACTGTGTGCCAAATAAACTTCCATTGTCTGTAACTTACCCAGCCTGTGGTATTATGTTTTTCAGCAGCAGCAGAGTACAGATAAAGAAACCTAGGAGCAATTGGGACCTAGTCAAGGAATTTGAACCAAGGCCAGCTCTATAGTTGCGTGCTTAACTGTGATGCTATACTGTCTCTCAAATGGAAACCACCTTAATAATGAGACCAAATTGGAAGGAATAATTCATAAGGAAAAGTAAAAGGCTGTGGAGAAGGCAGCAGGCCAAAGTTGTTCATGCTTCACACTCATAACCATTTTCTGAAAGAAGCTTGAACAGATGTTCTGGCTTGTACATAGCCGATTTATTACCAAGCAGATTCAACTTACAAATAGCATACGCAAATCATTTCTATGTTTTCCTCTCATTGCTCTATTCTAGGAAATTGCATTGGGAACCCCTGTGTTGAGTGGTGTGTAGTTTCTTTCAGATGTGTAATTAGACATAGCTGTTCATAATATAGCCCAAGGAGATACTGAGAAAAAGGGGTAAAAATAACTCGAGCACCAGAGGCCTATAAAATTCCTAATCTTATGTAAGTATAAAAATACTAAAGGAAAAGTTATATATTTTATGACCTTTAAAATACTAAAACTTTATGCATATATAACATATAGATGCACAGATACATTTATATTTTAAGAATATTAATATTTCTTAAATACTTGGCTTCTAAATTTTTTTTAATAGTGATGAAAAGTTAATACAATAATGTAAGGTAAAATAATCATTTGGGAATTTTGAGGGAAAAAACCAAGAATTGATAAGAAAAAAATGAAGAAAAATAAGACAACTATAAAATATTATATCCCAATACTTGCAACAAGTACTATTAAAACCAACTTCAGCCAGATGTGATGGTGTATGCCTATAATCCCAGTACTCGGGAGCCTGAGAAAGGAGAATTCATGTTTAAGGCCAGCCTCAGCAACTTAGCAAGGCCCCTCAGCAATTTAGTGAGACTCTGTTTCAAACCAAAAAAAAATTTAAAGGGGGGACTGGGATGGGTGCATTTCAGAGGTAGAAATCCCTTGGGTTTAATCCCAGCTACCACAAAAAGAAATAAATGAATGCAACCAACCAACTTCACGACTTGGGTTTTGCATAGGTGGCTGGTTGGTTTGGTTAAATGTCACTGATGTCAGATGAGTCAGTGCACAGGGATAAGAAGCTTGCTGGGTAAGATGATCAGCTAAACTCCCGGAGTCAGTTGTTGAGAGAACACACTTCACATAGAAGAACCTTTGTGACAGCTGGGCAAGATGGCTGTGATCTCTTTGGTGGCTTCACCAACTGTACTTTGGTGCTTTGCCGGTGCCCACATTGTCATCTGTCTCCTCTCTGGGCTGCTTTACTGGAGGCTCCCCTACAGAGTGAGGCCTGCAAGTTAAATTTAGATACAGATAATTCCTTTGCCAACACGGTTGTCTTCATTCAGGTCTAGACTCATTTAATTTGACTCATTTTCTTTGACATTTTTAAGCCCTGGAAGAACTCCAGGGTGCTCTTTTAGGCATGCATAATAAACAACACCCAGAACCACAGGCCGATTATGGGTATTATGAGTTTAGATGAGTCCTGAACCTAAGGAATTACAGTGGTTGCTCGCTTTCTGGAAAATGGCAACTGGAAAGAACTCTCATTGAATATACCACAAAAGTCATTCTGTGCAGGGACCCAGCATTCTCTGTAGTGAGTTTTGTTCCTGGCAAAGGAATACTTTGTATAGCTGGCGTGGTCCTCGAGCCCATCTGGAGGGAGTGGTGACTGAAACGTATGCATGGAGTCTGCGTATTTTCTTTTCAAACATTCTATTTCTTTAAGGGGAACAAATGTTTTATCCACAAAGGCTGCCTCTGCCTCCCTCTTGGCTGCTCAGGTTTCTGCCTGCCTTTTGGTCACTGTATGGCTGGTGATTGCTCAGGGTCCCAAAGGAGGACTCACGCTAGCTGTTGGGACTGAACAAACAATCCTGGCTGAAACCAGAACAAAACCAGTGTGCTGCTCTAACCATCCTGGTCTACAGTTCTGTTTCAGCTTTCCCTGCCAAAGTAGCTATAATATCAAACATGGAAATGCGCCAAACTCAGCAGTGGAACAGACACACGATAATCGCTGCCGTTTATGGAGGACCTCTGGGTGCCAGGCCTTGTAGCAGTCAGTTCACGGAAACCACATAACCTTTAATGCTTGTGACATAGTATTAAGTAAGTGTCACCATTGCAGGTCTACATTTTTAAAATAATACTTTAATTTTATTATTTAATATTAAACAATAGTATTAATTTAAATACATCTACCATATTTATTTTTTAAAATTTTTATTGGTGCATTGTAGTCATACATCTTAATGGGATACAAGATGGTGGAGGCATACATGCACACATCACTCAATAGCCCTTCCAATTCTCACCCCATTCCCTCTCCCTCCTGTAATGGAGCTTTAGAGATCCAGCAGGGATTAGGGAACTGCCCATGGTGGCAGGTCCTAATGCTTCAGTGACTTACCACTCTTAGCTTTTTCTCTCTCTTCTCCTTCTTCTTTTTCTTTTTCACTGCCATTTCCTCCTCTTTTCTCTCCTTTTTTTTTTTTTTTTTTTTTTTGGTTCCTAAGGATTGAACACAGGAGTATTCTATCTCTCAGTGAAACTTCCAGCTCTTCTTTATTTTTATGTTCTGGAATAGGGTCTTGCTAAGTTGCTGAGCATCTCACTAAGTTGCTGAGTCTGGCCTAAAACCTAAGACTCTCCTGTCCTAGTCCCCCAAGTACTAGGATTACACATGGGAGCCGTGAACGGCTAGTATTCTCTTGTTCTTATCCTCAAATAACAAATTAGAGTACACTTTTTTTTTTTTCATTCAGAGGGAAATGGCTATTGTGGAGCCTGTGCTATGTGACAGGCTCTGAGGTAGGCACAGACTGGGATGCTCACATATCCCTGACTCAATGGGGCTAATTTTTCCAGACTCATCTGCTGAAACCTCATAGGCACAAATATGCCAGCCACACTTTATGGGATCCACCCAGTGTCCTCTCGCCTGCTCTGCTCACTTCCACTTATCCTTGGTGCATCATTGCTGCTCCAGGCAGCCTTCTTTAAACTCCCTAGAATTAGGTTCCTTCCCTCTGCCTCAGAGCTCCACAAGCTGTGGGTACATGTGCCATGCCCATCTGTCTGCATATCGTCTATGGCTGCTTGGATGCTATGACACAGCTGAGCAATTGCAAAAGTTGTTGGCGAGCGTGTTCCTGGAAGGGCCAGCTAGTGAGTGTGCGAGGACAGATGGTCTCTGTTATGAAAATGCTAAGGAGGCAAGGGAAATCCAGTCTCTCTCTATCATGGCACTAATCCTGGTTTGGTGGATCACACTGCTTAGAAGTTATAACTTACAAGTTAAATTAGGTTAGATGCTAGGGAGACAAGATGTAGATTTTATTGAGAAAGCAAGAAGGTCATAAGGAAAGAAGACTGTATCTTATTTTCCTTTGTTGCTACCTTTCAGTAACATCATCTTATCCAAGAAATCATTCTCTTACAGTTCTAAAGAAGTTCAGGACTCAAAATAATAAAAAGTCATAGTCCTTTACTTTGTTCATTTATTTGTCTAAGAAGCCTCTATCAAGCATCTTATTATTTCTAGGCTCCACAGTGGGAAACTAAATTATAGCAACAAATAAAGCCTGATTTTTCAAGAGACCCCTTAATGTAAGAATTTCATCTTAATTAAAATTATAGAGATAATAACTTATACATTCGATTTCATATTTGTCTCATTCATACATGAAATGCCCCTCTCTTTTGTTAACTTCATAACAAATAAATCTCCTTTTCTCACTTTCATGAGATTTTGTAGGTGATGATGATGATGATGATGATGATGATGATGATTATTATTATTTGGTGGTACTGGCGATGGAACCCTTCTACCTCCAAGCTATACTCCCAGACCTAGTTTATATTTTTATTTGGAAACAGGGTCTCTTAAGCCAGCGCGGCTGACTTGGAACCTGTGCGATCCTGCTGTCTCCGCCTCCCAAGCATGGGGATTACAAATGTGTGCCCCCAAGCCCAGCAAGATCTTGTAGATTTTGATCCTATACTTTCTCAGCCTCTGTCCTTGGGCCAGCCCTGCAGCTCCAGTCTCTGAGTGCATGGTTGACTCTTCTGTGTCCTGAGCAATGTCCTCAGGCTATTTTCACTGTTGCTTCAGGTCTCTTTTGTGTTGGGATTGGCAGAACATATATCTTGCTTGACACTGGGCTCATAGAGGGTCCTAAAATTTCTCTTTAGATTTTACTCAGTTGTTTGGCTACAAGAACTTATAAAATTGAGGTGGAATTAATAACTTTAGGGTATATTAGCGAATTTCTCTATTCAATAATCAATGAAACTAAAATGATTTTTACTACTCACCTCTGGAGAAAATTGTCCCTCACAGAAACTGGTATTTATTTTAATTCTTAAATTATTGTCTTTTTTCATGAAAAGTCTTTTCTACAGTAGTTTCACTCTTGGCCCCTTTTCTTTGTTGAACACCCATCAACAAGCTTCCTTAAAACATATTTAATAACTGGTGTTGTGTGAGCACCCACCTTAAGGAGAGACACTGGCCTTGAATTGTAGGTCTGGTCCAAATGCCTGACTTGCATGCAGGCTAAATGTTATTCCTGTATCCCTCCCAAGAAAAAAAAAATAGAAGGTCATAATATCTGCAAAAGGTATTAGTGTCGCCTTTTTCAACCAACTGAAAAATCAGAAATATGCTTCCTCAGTTCTATCTCTAGTTATAAAAAGGGAAAAATTTTAGCTTTCTCCCCAATTCCCTAACATATGTCACTCCCCAAAACTTATCCAAATCCTAAAATGTACTATTCATACTCTCTATCTTCTTTTTCATCATCTTCCCCTCTCCAACAAAATGTTCATATTTGCCAATGTCTTTATATTCCATGATCATATTTTCCTTTTTTGGTGGTACTAGGGGTGGAACCCAGAGGCTTTCTACCTCCGCGCTATACTCCCAGACCTATTTTATACTTTATTTGGAAACAGGGTCTCACTAAGTCACTGAGAGCCTCACTAAGTAGCTGAGGCTGGCTTTGAACCTGCGCGATCCTCCTGTCTCAGCCTCCCAAGCACAGAGATTACAAGTGTACGCCACTATGCACGGCTTTCCATGATCATATTTGAACATCGGTAACATTTTCAAAATTGTCCAATGCACTTTAAAATTTGTTTAAACACTAATATCTTTAATTAAAACTATTTTACTAGAAAAGTCCTTTAAATTAGGAATGAAGATTGTTGTATATTTTCCTATCACTTGCCTACTAAAAGTTATTACAAACTAACATGCAAAGATCAAAGCCTCTTACTGCAGGAAGCCGCCTATGATTTATCCTGTCTCCTCACACCTCGAGTCAGAATCTCTCCCACTTATAGATACTTTGATATCATATTTGAAACTTAAAAAATTAATGATATGTTTAGATGTATTTGTTATATTCACTTTTTTGAACACATATTTATTGAGCTCCTGTTATGTTCTGGATGCTCAAGATACAGTGCTGAGTAAGTCCTCACGTTCCTTGCATCTTGGGGCTTATCTAGCAGTGCATTGCTCTAGGGTCAGGACTCCATCTTTCCATGTTTAATTTCTTATGTTTTAATTAATGCCACATAGTTCATAAGAAACTAAACATGTCTGTTTGGCCTGACTGTTGTTTGCAACATCACAGCCATTCCACATTTTCTTGATACTGTTATCACCCCAAATTTCTCTGGGGAAATTTACAGCAAGGCTTCCAAAACCAGAAAGGCACTGGTCTCTGGAATTGCCCCAGCTGGGCTGAATCCTGGCCTGGCTTTCCCAGATCTGTGCCCTTTGTCAAGGAGCCCACTGAGTGATCTCAGTTATCTGCTAGATGAAATGGTCCCAGTAAACGAAGCAGCTTCAGGGCTGCTGTGAGCATCAGCGGAGCTATTCTGAAAAGCGCACAAGATTGTGCCTGGCTACAGGGGAGAGTGATGTTGTTAATTAAGTAATTAATCTTCTTCAGTAGCACTGTTTTGGGGACTGCCAGTCAGTCTCCCCTTCCCCAACTTTCTTTTTTTTTTTTTTTTGTGGTACTGGGGTTCCTGGAAGCCCTTCTACCTCCGGGCTACACTCCCAGACCTATTTTATATTTTTGAAACAGGGTCTCTTAAGCCAGCGCGGCTGGCTTCGAACCTGTGCGATCCTCCTGTCTCTGCCTCCCAAGCGCGGGGATTACAAGCGTGCACCACCACGCCCGGCCCCTTCCCCAACTTTCTAAGAGCTGGGCTCATGACATTTCCCCAGGACTTTAAGTCTATAAGCTCCTTCATCTCACAGGTAGTGCCCAAATAATTTGTGAGTTCCTTCTCGTCTCCAGAGGTGCCTCGGTTGCTGACCTCCACAAGCCTCAATCTACAGCCTCTATGGATTCCCAGAGCGGCTTCATCCCCTTGCAATAAAATTTGTCTTTTTTTTTTTTTAAGTAGCCAGAATTTGTATCAGTGGTTGCAACCAAAGGATCCTTAAGATGATATAAAACAAAGACACTGTGGTCCTCGTCTCTGCTGCAGATGGTGGTTCACAGGCTGGCTGGTAGCTCTGCCTCAACTTCTTCAGTTAGGAAGCAGATTCTACAGCTAGACAGTTGGAGTTGATATGATTCAGTGCTTTTCCCCAGTATTGGTAATTTCTTTCACTCTTCAGAGTGTTTTAACCTTTAACTCTTACTTTGCCCTTTCAAAACAGGCATCTGTGTCTATTTTCTGTGTAGTACCACACAGAAAAGTCTTTGGTTTGTACTAGAGTTTGGAAGAGAACTATAATGCTCAGATATAGTCACTGTTTGGTCCACTTTCCTATTGTGGGTAAGGAAGTTGAGAGTCCGGCAGGCCAGCAGCCCATTGATAACAACTGAATGCTACCCATGTAATAGGCTGACCTGGTCATTATTCCAACTGCTAATAATGATGAGGGTCTCTTTTTTCTTATCTCCCACAGAGACTGTTTTCTCTTAAGGATGATTCTACAGAACTCTAAGAGATTGTGAAGGAGAAATTAAGGTTCATCATCAAATTATTTTGGATTGAACTGAGGGGCATTCTACCTCCGAGCTACACCCCAAACCTATTCTATTCTTTATTTTGAAACAGATCTCACTAAGTTGATGGGGGTTCACAAGTTGCTGAGGTGGCTGAGAACTGGTGATCATCCTGTCTCAGCCTCCCAAGTACTGGGAATACATGCATGTGCCACCATGCCTGCCAAGATCAAATTTTTTGCCTTTATGTAAGAGACCCCAAAGGGGATGGTGATTTGATGTTTTTTTTTTATTTTTTAAGGAGTGTATTAGATGGAAAACTGGGGACAGTCTATTTATTAGTTTCCTACTGCTGTTGTTAATAAATTATCAGGAATCCAGTGGCTCAAAACAACATGAATTTATTACCTTACTTCACATCTGCAAAGTCCCTTTTGCCATGTAAAATAACATGATGGATGTGGGGAACAAGAAATAGGCATTTTTTTGTGAGGCCATTATTCTGAAAATGTCCTGCTGTACAATATTGAGTTACTGAAGAAAAGGAAAAACAGGGAAGTTCACCAAATAGCAGCACCTCCTTCCTTAGTGTTCTAGAGGGCTACGTTGGAATGTCCCAAACTATCCAAACACACCACCCATGCACACAAAATAGAAATGAATGCAGACTGCAGACATCGATCAGGTGGCTGTACATCTTGGTTTGTTTATATTTGGATGGTGAGGCATAGAAATTACCTGCCATTCCATTCTATTCTGCATGATTCTGTGCAAGTGAAGTTATTACCATTGATTATGTCTAGAGAGAGAGAGAGAGAGAGAGAGAGAGAGAGAGAGAGAGAGAGAGAGAGAGAGAGAGAATGGAAGGAAGGAAGAAAGGAAGGAAGGAAGGAAAGGGAGAGTCTAAGATCCAGATCTGAAGAATGTTTAATCAATAAGTCAAAGTCAAATATTTCTTTTTTCTTCTATAGTATAACTGTGTTATTTTTACATTTCTATTTTATATGTTTTCCAATTGCTTTAATATTCTTTCTTCCATAAACAACAGAGATGTTAAGTCAGAAAAATCAAGAAGCAAGAGAATAGAAACACATTTCTTAATACCTTAAAAGTATGAAGAGAGCTGGGTTTCTGTGGGTGAGCGCCCTGGCACCAGGTGAGGGGTGAGGAAGTGGTCCCAGGAAAGAGAAGGCTCATGTTGAGAGTGGAGGATCTACATGGGGTGCCGCGGAAGCAGAGCAAGCCCTCAGGGCACAGCGGAGCTGGAAATCATGCCCCTGAGAGATGACTAAAGCATGAGTGGACTGAATGGGGACAGAAGACAAGCTAGCTGTTGAAAGAGAAAGAATAGAGAGACTTGAGAGTTAGGGACAATGCACAGAGGCCAGACCTTTTGCTCCTTTTATAACTCTGGCTGCTTAGAAGCAAAAGCAGCAAAAGTAGTTCATATTCTCTTTTGATATTTTTCTTTCTGTGGATTTATGGACATATCATGAGCATTAGGCATGAAGGAGAGGACAGAGGAGGAAAGTAGAGTGTAGAGCTCAGATGAAGCTAAACATGTGTGATTATGAACCAAGTAAAGTTTTTTTCAAAATGTGGGGAAATCAGTTTTCAAGTGGCATGCATGAGCTGGAGTGACAAAGTTCACAGTTGTCTACACTGTCCAACTGACAGGAGGATAAATAGATTGCTGGTTCAACAGATTCTCTCTTCTGAATTTCACTTCCATGCCTGTTGCATTGCCATGGGTGATACAGAATGTAGAATACCATATTTTTGTACAAAAGTGATTTATTTTACCTCTTCAGATAGTATGTACAGAAAATGGCTTCTGAGTAAAGATGATTCTAGAAAAGATTATATATATGTGTATGTATGTATATATGTATGTATGTATGTATATGTGTGTGTATATCTATATCTATATCTATATCTATCTATCTATCTATCTATCTATCTATCTATCTATCTATCTATTGCACACTAACAAATCACACAGAAAAATGGACCAAATAGCAACTGTTGAAACACTTGCATCGCCATTGGTTTCGATTCTCAGGGATGGTCCTACCCACTGGCCTGTTCGATAGACAACTTTTTGTGGCTCTGGGTCATCTGGAGTATGATGGCATCTTGACCACCTCTGTCCAGCGAAATGTCATGACTAGACTGGAGGTTATGCTTCACTGTTTATTAACATGAAATTTTATTCATATTAATTAAAATTGTTTATTAACAATTGTTAACAATAAACAATTGTTTATTAACAATTGTTGTTAACAATTAACAGTTGTTAATTAACAATTGATGTGATGCAGCTTCTTGAATTTGTTCTCCTTCATACCTATCAAAGGCAGTACAGCATCCACTGTGGCTCAGCTGTCATAGAAACTGTGGCAAACTCAGTCTTGTTTTCTGACCCTCTCCCAATCTTCCTTCCCTCCTTCCTTCCTTCCTTCCTTCCTTCCTTCCTTCCTTCCTTCCTTCTTTCCTTCTTCTTTCTTTCTTTCTTTCTTTCTTTCTTTCTTTCTTTCTTTCTGGTACTGGGGATTGAACTCAGGGGTAATCTACCTTCAAACTACACCCCTAGCCCTATTTTTTATTCTTTATTTTTAATATAGTCTCAGTAAGTTGTGGATGAGCTCACTAAGTAGCTGAGCCTGGCCACGAACCTATGATCCTCCTGTCTCAGCCTTCTAAGTACTGGCATTACAAAGCATGTGCTGCCAACCTGGTTCTCTCCCAATCTTTCTATCAGTCTTGCTGTCACATCTGGCCTTCACATCTGGCCTGAGTATATTTAAGGGGGAGGGTACCTGAATCCAAGCTGGCATCATGCTTTTTATGCATGTGTTTGTGTAGTTACTTTATTACTAGATGTCTCCAACACTAGATTATGGTTTCTACAAGACACGTAACTATGTCCGTGCTTGATCACCACTATATGCCCAGTGCTTGGTACAATCCCAAGCACCTTGTGGAAACTAAGGCGATTCCTGATGAGTAAGTGAAAAGTCTGTCAAAGCAAAAGGCTGACTGTGCCTTCAGTATGCTGAGGTGTGGACAGGACAGTTTAACTCATGGGCTTCTTCCTTCCCTCCCAGGGATGGACTGGTCAGTTGGGAGATTATGGCTTCATAACAACATAAGAATTTCCTTCATTTTAGAGATAAGGAATATCAGGTTGGAACAGTTTAATGACTTACTCTGTGACCTGAGGAAATCACTACTGAGCCCATTTAATCAAGAATCGTGATTGAGTCACTCAGGGGAGGACTTGGCAGAAGAATCAGGTCAGCTCAGCTCTGAGGCCAGGACTCCATTCATTAGATCCTGATGTTTCTGGCACAACATTAACCGAGAATCACATCGTGTGGCTCCTTTTCTGATTGCACAGGCTAAGAAATTAATCTTAACAGTTTAAACAGATAATGATTAGATGAACCCCAGTTGGAGACGTTTATTAGTGAAGGATTGGAAATGGAACAAATAATCTCCTCTCAAATCCCTGAAACCAGGCGACCATCAAACTATATGTCTTTGATGATTAAGTTCCTGGGCTGCAATATAGAAACCCACCCCCTGCCCTGCATTCCTGCTCTCCTTGGTGATTCATGTCTTTACAGACACCGTGCTATGAGGAAAATGTGAGCCTGTTTGATGACAGTTGTTGCAACAAGACAAAGGCATTTGTGAAATTATTGCCATTATCTCCTGCAGTGATGCTGACAGTGTTTCCATCTTGCCCCCATACTCCCATTAGATTTCACAAACTTTGCTAAGGCAGCTTAGAAGCCAGGGCTGAGATAAAGGACTTTCAGGAATGTTTCTTTTCTGTAGTAGAATCATGATTCATGTTTCTGGGGATTTGTAAAAACAGATTCTGTCTACAAATGATGGAGAGGCCTAGCAGGGTAGCAAGGGACTCCAGAAGGCACCAAATTCCTTCCCCTTCCGTGTAAATTGCACACAAAGAAGGAGCTTTATAAAAGTGATTAAAAGATAGATAGGAGCTAGTCGTGGTGACACACTCTTGTCATCCCAGTACTTGGGCGGCTGAGACAGGAGGATCGTGGTTTGCAGCCAGCCTCAGCTACTTACTGAGGCCCTCCACAAATTAGTGAGACCCTGTTTCAAAAACAGAATGAAAAAGGCTGAGGGTATAGCTTGGAGGTAGAATGCCCCTGGGTTCCACCCCCAGTACCTCAAAACAAACAAACATAGGTAGGTAGGTAGTTAATTAATAAAGCCACAGGTCACCTGAGACAACAACACTGTAACTTTCCTAATTATTCTCTTACGTTCTCCCAGAGCTTGTGTCTGATGGATGCTATAGGAATGACTGTGAGCTATCATAGTTGTGTTTTGTTCCTTGCCCTGTGGAAATCTCTGCTCTGTGAGGGCACCTGACCAAAGCCCCAGTAGACATTTGTTGTTATCAGTTTGCACTTTTTTTTTTGGTGGTACTGGGGTTCCTGGAAGCCCTTCTACCTCCGGGTTACACTCCCAGACCTATTTTATTTTTGGAAACAGGGTCTCTTAAGCCAGCACGGCTGGCTTTGAACCTGCACGATCCTCCTGTCTCCGCCTCCCAAGTGCAGGGATTACAAGCATGCGCCACCATGCCCGGCCTCAGTTTACACTATTCTTATTGATCTGCTATATATATTTATTGGAGGGTGGACATCATTTATTCAGAATATTATTTTTCTAGCTAGATATCCATAGAATTTAAAAATAGGAGTAAAGGCTCGTTGTTCTATGATTATATGCAAAAAGGCTTTGATTGTTTGATAGCCAATGTCCCAGTACTTGTATACTCTTGTCCCTTGTGGTCTTCCACTAGAATACTTTTAGGGGCTCTGGTAAGGGTGGAGAGTATTCATTTAATCTTCCTCACTGTCATGGTGAGTGCCTTGTATGGGCATGGGAATCAATATATTGTGAAGGAATTACTAGAGAAAAAGTAGATGAGGGAAAATATCTAAGAACTCACAGTGTAGTAACACCAGCACACAGCAGCTAAGAGCATGATAGATATAGTTATTTCCAGCTGGGATGTTCTGTTGTTAAAAAATGAGAGTTGCCGGGCGTGGTGGCGCACGCTTGTAATCCCCACGCTTTGGAGGCAGAGACAGGAGGATCACCCAGGTTCGAAGTCAGCCTCTCTGGCTTAAGAAACCCTGTTTCCAAATTAAAAAAAAAAAAATAGGTCTGGGAGTGTAGCCCGGAGGTAGAAGGATTCCATCCCCAGTACAAAAAAAAAAAGAGTGGAAGCCAGGGATGGTGGTGTATGCCTGTAATTCCAGTACTTGGGAGGCTGAGATAGAAGGATCACAGGTTTGAGGCCGGCCTTAGCAACTTAGTGAGACCCTCAGAAACTTACTGAGCCCCTGTTTCAAGATAACAAAAATATATAAACAGGGTTAGAAGCATAGCACAGTGATAAAAAGTCCCTGGATTTAGCCCCAGTACCAAAAGAAGGGGAGCAATAGCTGGGCATCAGAATCACATTGTGTGTGTCTTCAAGTGAAAATAAAAAGGGGGACTGTCTGGTAAAAGTTGGGCGGTGATAATGGCAGAGAGAAAGGTGCTGGCATCAGGGGTGATGGCGGTAGGGGTTGACACGGGAGCACTATGGTGATGGGGTGGTGGATGGTGGCATGGGAGCACCTTGGTGAAGGGAATTTTGGGTGAGCGCAGAGTGCCGTGGTGACAGGGATGGTGGGTGGGTACTGCGGTTGTGCCATGGTGATGGGGATGGTGGCAGGGACACAGAGTGCTTGGTGACAGGGATGGTGGCAGGTGTGGCGGGAGTGCTGCGCATGAGGATCTGGTAGAGGTGGAGGTGAGTCTTGGTGCTTTGGTGTTGGGTGGAGGGGCTGCCGACTAGCAGCGGTGATGGTGGCCACAGTGGTCGTGAGGGTCCTGCAGGCAGCGACAATGGAGGCACCATGAGGGCGGCTGGGATGGTGGTGAGGGGCACGTTCCTTTTCAGTGACGATTCCAGTCGTATACAGAGATTCATCATCAATGACAAAAGAGAACACATCTTCCGTGTGAGGAGTCAGACACCTCACCGTTCTGCAGTGAATGTTCTGAAATGCTACTTTGCATTTCCAGGTTCCAAATGGTCTTAACAGATGAGTAAATCTTAACAGTGGATAAAATAAACCTTTCCTTAACACACACACACACACACACACGTTCCTTCCAGTTGCATTTGTTGATTGTCTTGTGATTACTAGAAAAAGGGAGCTTTCAAAATGGGTAGCTTCATTGCCAACATATTTTTAAAGTTGTTACAAAGGAAAAAAAAAAAGACATTACCTAAGTCCTTTGTCAGTTCAGAAAGAACAGCGTTTAATCCCAAATGTGCAGAATGATGCCAAGGAAAATGTTCCCAAGGGATACTGGAGCTGCACTGGTTCCACATGGTTATTGAACTCAAACGTTGAACATGGTGTATTTCATTCTAGGAAAGGGCAGAGAGCATGTTCTTTGCACAGTGAAACAGTCTCTCTCTGCCTGGGTTTCTTTCTTTTTACTTTACCAAGGACTTAACATGTGTTTATTTCTAATATCCATTGCCTAATGCAGGTTCTCCAAAGAAAGAAGCTCAACACAACAATATTTTCTAGCAATTGTCATTTGAACGACTCCAGTAAAGGATCAGTTTATTTGCTGTCTAGCCGCTCCTCTGCAGCCCATGGCTGAATGCACGAGGTGTTGCTGATGTGTTTCCAGCCGCAACATCTGGCTCTCTGGCAGCCTGTTCTGCTAACCATGCTGACCCACTGATGGCTCAGAAACTGTTCAGAAACACTATGGGGTAGTTGGAAAAAGTAGAAGCCATCGGGGTTTTTTGTTTTGTTGTTGTTGTTCATCCTCCAGGGTACTATTTATCTGTCAGTCACATTTCAATGTGGGGAATTTACTGTACTTGTCTGTCTATTTGTAATGAATAGGGAAACTCCTCATTACAGATTGGGATTCATATGGCCCAAATGGGGATGTTCCCAGTGCTGTATTTAGCATAATAGGAGAGCTGTACTATTGGTTTAATTGTCTTTGAAATATTGATTTTTCCCCTTAGGATGTTTCTCAGAGTGTTATACATAAAATAGAGGCTGAGGTGAATACGTCTTCCCCAGGAGCTGGTGGGGGTGGGAGAGGATATATGGAATGATCTGCTAGGATGTATAGTTTTAGGTCAGAGTGTTCAGGAGGAAAAGTTCTCGGAGAGGAAATTAAGCAGAGCTGAAATCTGGTGGAAATAAGCCAGAAAAGGTGAAGAAGTAAAGAGAAGGGAGGCTGAGTTGTAAGGCCAGATGTGAAGTTTAAAATGGGAGAAAGATCAAATATGAAGCTATATGCAATCAAGGGGAAATGCAATGTTGACAGTAACATAAGTGATGAGCTTTGAAAAGAAGAATGAAGAAAAATAAAATTTTGGTTTAAAACAAACTGCTAAAACATAAAAAAGAAACAATCTGGAATTTGGGGGGGGTGGAGGATTGATAGGAAATGAGCCCAGCATCTTCTGCCTTCAAGATATACACCCACCTTATTTTGCGTTTTATTTGAAAACAGGGTTTTGCTAGGTTACTGAGCGAGTCTCAAACCTAGAATTCTCCTGTCTCAGCCTCTCGAGTGGTAGGATTACAGGCATGCACTCCGACGACTGGTTTTGGGGAAAAAAAAAATTTAAGATGATTTGACAGAAAAAAGTTATATGGAAAACTATGAAGAAAAAGATGCATCAAGCAAGAAGGGGGCAAATTCAAATGAAGGTTAAATTCATTTCTGTTTGTTATCAGAATACAGTGATTTGTAAATTTTTCCCCAGAAAGTAAATTTATAGCGTACTGTGAGAGGATAGTGTGGAGTGACATCAGAACATGGTGTTCCTGTGGCTGAGAGCATCTCCCCGGTGCTGCTTTGAGAGCACCCACTGCAAACACTGCAGTCCCTCGCCATCGCACTTCTACCTCTGCACTTGGGTGGCCTGTGCTCAACCATGTTCTGATAATACTAAGTGGAATGTCTTCAGAAATAAACAGTTTGTAAGTTTCAAATTACACATTGTTCTGTGTAGGGTGGATAAAACCTGTGCCATCCCACTCTGCCTCACCTTGAAAATAGACCTTTGTCTAGGATATCCCAATTCTCACCCCTTAATCATTTAGTAGTTGCTATGGTTTGAATATTATTTATCCTCATTAAAACTCAGGATTGGCTTGGTCACCAAAAATGGTATTGAGAGAGTATGGTGCCTTTAAGAGGAGTTTCGGCTCAAAGTTCTGCCAGCCTTGAAGGGGATTAACACTCATCTTGCAGGGCTGGGTAAGGTCTTATAACCTAGGATTAGTAACCATGAGAGAGGGTTATTATAAAGTGAGGATTAAGCTGGACATGGTGGCACACCCTTGTAATCCCAGCATTTGGGAGGCTGAGACAGGAGGATTGCAGTTCGAGGACAGCCTCAGCCACTACTTAATGAGGCCTTTTGTAACTCAATGAGACCCTGTTTCAAAATAAAGAATAAAAACTAGGGCTGGAGGTGTAGCTCGGAGGTAGAATACGCCTGGGTTCCATACTCAGTACTGCAAATAAATTAAGTAAATAAATAAAATAAAAAAATAATGTGAGGACTCCACACAGGCTTGGTCACTTTTGCATATGCATACTTGTGCTTCCACTTTCTGCCATACTATGATGAAGCCAGGTAAACGCTTGCCAGATACCGGTGCCATGTTGTTTGGGTAATCCAGCCAACAGAATTGCAAATAAAATAAACCTCTTCTCTTTATACATTACCCAGCATCAGGTATTTTGTTATAGTGATACAAGATGTACTAAGATATTAGCTTCCTTAATTATCAGATCAATTGTCCTAGTTTCTAGTGCTTGTGTTCAAATAATCCTTATCTTACCAAATAATGGCCCCAGAGAGCAACAGAGGTGATATGGGCAATTTGAATGTGCCAAAGAGAAGCAGTGTAATCTAAAAGCAACTGACCATAGAGCCCAGAGGAAAAAAGATTTTTTACTCACAATTTCCTTGGAGATTTTAGGTTCAGTCCTTGTGAGGCCAGGGATCATAAATCTCAGGGCATGGTTGCAGGAAGCAGAGAGAAGAAAGTGCACAGCTCTGCTTCCACATAAGGGGGGCCGGAAGCAGAGAGCAAGAAGGCAAGGGGATTCAGAGACACAAGCACAGACCCTAAGGCCACACTCCCAGGCACCCATCTTCTCCAGCCACACCCACCAGCCTGGGTTGCTACTCAGATAAATCCATCACAATGAATTTATCTACTGGTGAGTGAGATTACAACTCTCATGAGTTAACTATATCAACCCTGCACATTAATAAATGAGCTCTTGAGGGGGAATTCTAAATCTGATCATAAAATTCTGCCCATGGCCCCTAAAGAACTCCTGTCCAGTTCAGAATGCAAAACGCAGTTAGCCCATCTCTAAAAGTTCCCCAAATCTTAACAATTCCAGTATAACTCAAAAAATTCCATAGTCCAGTCGCCTCTGAGACTCAAGGTAAACTCTTGGCTGTGAGTCCTTATAAAAGAAGCAAAGAGCAAAATAAAAAGCAAGTTACATGCATCCAGTGTACAATGGTACAAAGTAAATATTTGCTTTCTAAAAGGGAAAAATAGGACCATAGAAAGAAGAAACTAGACCAAAACAATATCAAAATCCAGCAGGGTAAGCATTTGGTCATGCAGCTACATTTCTGACATCCTGGACACATGGTGGAGAGATGCTATCTCAAAGGGTCCTTGGCAACCCCACTCCCCCACTCCTGTGTCTTCAGGGGGAATTGTGTATCTGACCATATGATTCAACCCATGGCCCCTGAAGAGCTTGGTGTCTTGGTTGATTGCAACGAGTGGTGTCCTGGCTCTTCCAGCCTGACTCCATAGCTCAAAACGTGCAGGTTTTTCTCACTGTTGTTCCAAATTTCTTGCATTTCTAATTGTGAAAGTTTTTCTTGCAACTTTTTCTTCACTCTCACAGCTTCAAAATTTGCCCGATTTGGGTCTGCTTGCATGGATTATGACTTTGCCATATAGTACCTGCCTTCTTAGGTTTTCCACTGAAACCTCCATGATCCCATTTTTTTTTCCCCAGCAATGCCAGCATTATGTGACTGCTAAAATTGACTGCCAGCAGAGAGGTAGTCACAACCTTTTCCATCATTGCTGCTGGGTCAGTTTCCATCATAGCTACCATCACTTGGCCTTTGTTTTCCTGGTTCCACATTTGAGCTTGAACTGCAAGAACCACTGACCTCCCTTCAGCCACTTTACTTTCTTTTCATAGCATTATCTCTCTGGGTCTCAGATTTACACATGGCTTTCTGGCCAAAGTGCAATTTTATAAAGTCTCTCTGTTTTGCCTTCTGCCCTCAAAATTCTATGTACGATCTGCTGAATGTGGACATCAATACCCATGCAATCCACTGGATGTAGACATCAATATGCATAATGCAGTTTGGATATTTTGCCGTTTTAAGACCTGTCCCAGGAAACCTCCATCTGGAAGGACATCCAATATGCCACGAGCTCACAGGGAAGCCGAGGCACTGATGAGGGATAGAACTGCTCGAGGCCACACTGCAAGGGAGGCTGCCAGGCAGTACCCAGAGGCTGCAAGGGAGTCGGCCAGGCAGACCGGGTGCCCTCCAGCAGCCTCAGGAGGCAGGAGGCCAGAGCTCGAAGCCTGCACTTGCTGTGTGGTATCAAACTATATCACCTCTATATTTCCTCATTAGTCAATTGTGGAAAATGACCTGTATTTTAGGATTGTGGTTAGGAGGCAATAAAATCTCAATGAGACAAAAAAGAAAAAATAAAGGATTTGTCCATCAGTTTAGTCAGTCCATTATCTTTAAATTTGACATCACAAGAAGTTTCAGGATACAGGCAAAAATCCGATAGGTTGTTTGCCAGAATGTAACATATGTGTCCTCTACTCTATTTTCTCTACACTCCTGTGCAGTCTCTACCATCTGCCTTTCTAGCCACACTCTGGTAATTTAATTCTTACCAAACAGATCTTTGAGGTAGAAACTGTTTCATTACTTCCATTTGATGGATGGTGAAACTGTATCAAAGAAAGTCTGAGTAACTTGCCCAAAGACATGAAGATTGCATTACTAGAACTGGAATTTAAACCAGAGCAGTTCGGCTTCAGGATACATTTTCTAACACTCTGGGGGGCTGAGGTCAGTGACCAAATTTTTATATAGAAATCCTTGTGATCCGTGTGAATATAAAATGAGACTGACACATTCATTTTCATGCAAAGCAAATAATGGGGTGGAACATTCCAGATTATAGTCTTTAGGGTAGGGACACTGCTGTCTTCCCTGCTCCCAGTGGGAGTTACTTAATCACCATGAAGAGGAAATTATGGCTTGGGTGTGCCGCAGTAGAGTCACAGATTGTGCTGTGGTGAACAAGGAGGCATTGTTCTGTTAAAGCTTGTATTACCACTTGCCTAATGTCTAGAGATGCAAGCTCTGCTACCAACTGCCCAGTAAAGGCCATTGGTGCTTAGCTCTTCCATTGATTAAGTGACTGTTACAACCTTAAAATAACTAAATTTGCACTACTGATTACTTGCTTCCCAAATGTTTGAAATACCTGAACTAGAAAGAGAGGGTGGTTACTTGACATGATTTGTAAAAATCCTTTAAGATTTTTCCGATAAGAACCTTGGTAGACGTGCAAAGCGTTAGTCTTGTTTACAGGCCAGCCAAATTTAACCAAAGGACTGAGGATCATTAACCTGCAGACAGAAGGAGTTCCAAGGGGAAAATAGAGGCTTGCTCATAAGCCAGCTGCATCGAGGGCTGGACTCCAGCTTCCCATCCCGGGTGTGCAGCCCAAAGAATGTTGGCTGCCTGTGGGGCCAGCTGGCGCCTATGAGGACTGTGCTCCTGGACATCCTGAGCTGTCTGTGCAGGGCTCCAGTAAAGAGAATTTTGGTTAATGGAGGCACAATTTCATCAGCCAGCTTTTCAGTCGAGCTATTTTTTAAAAGCTGCTAACTTCAGCATGTGACTGATGGGGCCATCAAAAGGGACTAATAATTCCTACCTCATATGGTTTATTGTAAGGCTTCAGTTAAATAATTGATATAAAGAAGTTAGCATAAAGCTTGGCCCAATCTAAGAACTCAATAATTTGGGTTGTGTTAAAGTTCTCTCTTTTTTTTTTTTAAGTTTTTATGGTGTCTTTTTCATCTTTTTGGACATCTCTTTCACATGATTCTGGATCCTGTTTGACCCAGGGACCAGATTCTGTCTCAGGAAGCATGTGGAGCATGATGGTAGAGACATGTAGCCCTCTTGACATGAGTGGCTCATTTGATAGAAGTGAGGGTCATTTCTTACCATGAACCTCTCTGAGGTTGGAGCCAGAGCCCCTATAGTCCTGAGTGGACAGTGAAGCAAACTGTTTCCCAGAAATGTCCTCTTCCTCCCATCGGCCATCTTGGACTGACAGAAGAAACTGCTGTCCCTTCCAAGGACTTGTGAGCCATGTTTAGTTCCATGACCAGCCTCTGTCACAGAGCCAGGGCAGGCTGACGTGGCCAGGCAGCTCCAACCCTGCTAGTTGCTTATGGACAGAGGCACCACCTGAAGTTTTTCTAAGAGTAAGCCAGGAGGAACTCACTGCTTCAAAACACTGCAGGACTGTGGGTAGGTCTCGGTATTCCTTGTGGTCCCCAAATTCTCTTTCCAAGAGAGACTTAATGAGAAAGCAATGACTTCCTCTTTTGACTCCTATTAAAAGCTGACTAGCATTCAACTAGCTAGTTCTGTAAAGAGAGTGACAAAGGGCTCTTAGCCAGCTCAGGGCAGCTCATAGAATTTAAATAATAACAACTCTCTTCTGTGTAACACAAGGTAAAATGTAGAGGAAAAATTTGAAGTAAAGTCAATTCTTTGGCAAAGCCTATTGGTCAAGAAACAGTGAGGAGTCCAGATTCTACCTTATTAAAACGACTTAAATTCCATCTAATGCTTCAGTTATAATCCTATCCGGGCAGTTTCCTTAGTGGCTGGAGCAAGGGCACTATTCATTCCTGGTTCAAAATATTGGCTGCAGAGCTCAAAATAAAGTATGCATTATTGCTTTGTTGATAATGTGTTAGCTAGGTTCTGGAATTACCCATCCCAAGACCTAGTATTGATAAAAGGGGAATTAGACTCACATCTCTGTGTAAAGATCAGGTCCCAACTGATGCAACAAAGAATAACAGCTCTGTGTTTTTAGCATTTCCAAAATGAAGCATCTGTCTATAACCCTATCTGGACGAGAACCAGCAGGTTCTGGGAAGAATATTAACCTGAATTTGTGGCAGTCTTGTTTCCCAAACTGCCTTATAAACACTTCCCCATATGTGCTGCCAAAGCTTTGCATTTAATGAATTATCCAAATCTTTTTGCCATATATCCTGTATAGTTGTTGATGATGCGGGACATGCTCCCAACATCTAAGGAGCAATGCGAGTAATGCCTACATCACCAGGCAAAAATGCCTCCTCAGATAAGCCTACTGGAATGTTTATTTTGCAGAACACCGAGTGCTGTGCTGTAGAGAATTATTGTTGACCACGTTGCTTGGTAAGTACCTGGGAATCATCATTTTATCTACTTCATATCTTGTTCTTTATTCCGATTAATAATACAAGTGTGTGCAAATCATTGCTTAATGAAAGCTACTACTTTTGCTTCATGATTCCTTTTTGCATTCTTGGTAAATTTTTTAACCTTATTTCATGAAGACTGTAGCAGTAAAGCATAGCAGTAAAGAGCATAGGTTTTAAAGTCAGACGTGTCAAATTTCATGTTCAAGTTCTGATTCTGAATAGTTACATGAACAGGGAAAATTATTTAACTCCAGAACATCAGTTTCCTTGTCTGTAGCAATGAACGTTTCAGTTCGTGCTACTTCATCTGTCTACTGTAAAGATAAAATGAGGTTCTAGATGCTAAGTTTTCAGCCTAGTGCTTGAAACATGCATGTTGACTATTATTATGGTATTATGGTATTATGGTCTACTTAATCATCATTGGAGAGCCACTGATGCTTGAGAAATTTAGGAGGGAAAGAGGTCAGAGGACAAAAACAAAAACCTAAAATCTTTCAACTGAGAGCTGTAGTGACAATGTGTGTGGTGATGGTGCCGGCTAGCAGTACTTCTCTGTAATGTGAGGAAGGCCACTGATGTTGCACATGGCTTCTGGAATTTACCTCAAATAGTTAGTTTCCAAGTTCTTCCCAGAACGTTGAATATGCTGCCTTCTCTCTTTCCGATAAGATAATTACAACACTTGTGTTTTTTGTTTTGTCCCCATTTCAAAGCAATTTCATTCTTCACTAATGGAGACAACCATCAAATTTGGTAAAACATGGATTCCCCCCTTTTCTTACTCTTTAGGTGCTAATAGAAAAGGTTTCCCCAAAAAAGAGATCTGATAGTGACTTTAATCCAATCGGCAGTGACTCTTCAAGATCATGGAGTTAAAGATAAGACACTTAAGGCTTCATACTACCCTTTTTTGTTTATTATTTTTCCTTCAAATTTTTCTATGATTTTCCCAAGCTATGATTGCATATTTCCCACACCCCTGAAAATACCCTTAGGGTCTACTATGTTCAGAGTATTTGTGTCTTCCCCAAAATTCATAAATTAAAACTTATTCTTCCAAGTGATGTTATTAGAAGATAAGGTATTTTGAAGACAATTAGGTCATGAAGAAAGAGCCCTCATGGATGGATTAGTGCCTTTATAATAGAGGACCTAATGAGTTAGCTCAACCCTTCCACATGAAAGGCCAAGTGAGGAGGAACCAACCTCTTCAGCCTCCAGAGCTATGAGAAATAGATTTCTGCTTACAAATTGCTCATCTTATGCTATTTTGTTATAGAGGTCTGAACAGTTTAAGACAGGATATTTAAACCACCAGCTCTGCTTCTACATCCAGGTTTTCTTAATCATACCCTAGAGGTCACCATTTCAAAAAATGTTATTCTTCCCAAATTTTTAATGTTAAGCAGCCTATTCTCTAACAACTACCTCTGATATTTCCACTGCTAATGCATGCTAATTAATAACATATTCAGCTATTCTTCAGCCCTACCAGAACATTCAATCCACTGACCTTAAGGCATTTTCATTGTCTACCACCTCCTTTCTACCATCAAGTTTTTGTGTATCTGTGACATTAAGGATTGAACCCAGGGGCATTCTACCTCTGATTCACAGCCCCTAGCCATATATATTTTTTTGAAACAGGGTTGCATTAAATTTCTGAGGCTGGCATTGAACCTGCGATCCTCCTGTTTTGGCCTCCCACGTACTGGGCTTGTAATCACTTTTACCGTCACTTTTATTTACCCTTAGCCAGTTTCAGATTCCATTCCTTGCATGTAACCTTAGTAATCTGACTTTGACTGAAGCTAATATATCTTCTTGGAAAAACTCATAGACCTAGAGAGAATATGATCTGAGAAAAACAGGCAAACTTGTTGACTGCCTCCTTCAAGCTTGTGATCAAACACCTTAACCTCAACTTTATTTTTTACAGACTTTTATTAATGAACGGCAATTACACATCATAGTGAGCTTCAGTGTGACACAAACATACATGCCCACAGCTCTTGGTGTACTTCCCTCTACATTCACCTACTACCCCCTTCTTCCTTCTTTACAACTAGTGAAAACTGGTAGTAATACCCTTTTTTAATTAATTAATTTATTTATTTTGGTGGTACTGGGATTCCTGGAAACCCTTCTACCTACGGGCTACATTCCCAGACCCATTTTATATTTTTATTTGGAAACAGGGTCTCTTAAGCCAGCTAGGCTGGCTCCGAACCTATGCGATCCTCCTGTCTCTTCCTCCCAAGCGTGGGGATTACAAGCATGCGCCACCATGCCTGGCTGTAATACCTTTATATATTCCCAAAGCATTAGTTGAACTGTTTCCTTCCTAAACTTTATTATGAACCTTATGATTACAAAACACAGCTTTCTGCTGACTTTCTTATGTCATCTCCCACTCATTTTTTGCAACATTTCTTTCAAAAAACTCCTGGATGAAAAAAAAAATGAAACTGCTAGATGATCCTTAAACATAATAAGCATGTTTTCATTTCTAGTATTTCTCTTATCTGGCACATTCTTAGTCACATGCCCACCCTTCCCATTTCCAACTCTAATTTGTTTATATACCTCTATAAATACTAGAGAAATCTACTTTGACCAATGTACCTCAAATAAATAACTCTTGGTCACCTTGCATTCTCTTACTCTGAAAGATTTATAATTAATAGAACTCATTTATTTTTAAATTTTTTATTGGTGCATTGTAGTCATACATCTTAATGGGATGCAAGATGGTGGAGACATACATGCACACATCACCCAATAAGCCTTTATCCAATTCCCACCCCATTCTATCCCCCTCCCTCCTTCTCATATTTAGCTTAGTGCTTGACATTGATAAGTTTGTTAAAGTACAACATGAACTCACTTAACTCACTTATTTTTAAAAAACGTATTATGTCTCTCTTCCTGCTAGAATGCGGTCTATAAAAATACTGCTATGTTTTGTTCGTTGCTCTTCTAGTATTTGTTATAGCATATACTAAGTGTGAAAGACACTTGATTAATATAGGAATTCCTGGGGCCATGGTGTATATGGCCATGACATCATAGTTTCACATCTGGATTTCTGGTAGGTGTGCATATAATTACAGACCTACAGAGAAAACCTAGTTTGCCCAACTCATTTGCACAGTCTTTCTGTATATAAAAGGGGAAGCTAATGCCATCTGCTTATAATTTGCTACACAGGTATGAAAAATGTATGAGTACATATATGGGACAGCTTTATAAGAACAGAGAGTAAGTTTTCAAACTTTAAAAAAAATATTTTAGCTAACCTACAAGCATATAGTGACATTCAGATATTTTCTATACTCCCTTGCACCCTCTCTAATCCCTCTTCCTCACCCAGAAATAATCTACATAAATAGTGTCTGGTCATCATTCTCACGGGTATAATCTAAAAGACTGAGTATGTAACTTAAAGGAAAGAAGATTCATTTTCTTACGATTTCTGGTTCAGTCCATGTGAGGCCAGAGGCTGTGGCTCTCAAGGCATGGAGGTGGGAGGAGGAAGAGAGGGATAACACATGGGCTGGGCTCCTCTCATCATGGATGCCAGAAGCAAGAAAGAGAGCAAGGGGAGGAGAAACCATACGGAATCGATAAAGCCACACTCCAGGGACCAACTTCTCTAGCCACACCCTACTGGCCTACTTGATACCACCTAGGACTATAGCCCTCATGGCTCAGTTACATCAGCCCCAAACATTAGTAAGTGAGCACTTAAGGGACCATTTTATATCTAACTATAACATTCTACCCTAGATCCCTAAAATGTGAACTCTTGTGAGGCCCTGTAGACAATGAAGATCAAAATAAAAAGCAAGGTATGTGCATTCAATATAAAAAAGGCAAAGAGTAAATACTTGCACTCCCAAAGGGAGAAGTAGCACCAAAGAAAGAAAGGACTGGACCAAAACTGTAACAGAAGCTGGCAGGGCAAGACTTTGGTCTTGCAGCTCCACTCTGGCATCTAGGAAACATGGCAGTGAGAAGTGATCTCCAACAGGCCTTGGTAGCTCCACCCCGTGGCCTGGCTGATTGCAACAGGCCATTTACTGCTTCTTCTATGCTGGCTCCGTGGTTCCCAGCTAGCAGCCTTTGCTCGTAGTCATTTCAAGTTTCTGGCATTTCTAAATCTCAGTGTTTTTTTCTTGTAACCTTGGCCTCACCCTCGCAGCTTCACCAAGTGCCTAATCTGGGCCTGCTTGCCGGGATTCTGACCCTGCTGCATGTTGTCTATCTTCACAGGCCTTCCTTTGAAATCCAGGAGGAAGCCTCCATGGACCCTTTTTTCTAGCAAATCCAGCATCAGTGGGCTCCAAGATGGGCACCAACAGAAAATGTAGTCACATCCTCCTTAAACATTGCACTGGGGCCTTTTTAATCACAGCCCGTGGGCCTGTTCCACCCAGGTGGAAACTTGCCTAAAGTCCAAAAAAGCCATCCCTGCCGCTAACTTCATCCTGGCAGCCCCAGGTCCCAGTTGCATCTGCAGCCTCCATCATTGCCATCGCTGGCCCAGCCTCCATCCTGGGTACTGCTCCTTCCTTCCTTTTAGCCATTTTACTTCCTTCCATGACATCACCTCTGAGCTCCAGCTTTCCATTTTCCTTCCTGGCCAAACTGCAAATTTATAAAGTCTCTGCTGCTTTAATTCCCACTCTTGAAATTCAGAGTATAGTTAGCTAAATGTATAAATCAATATCCATAATGCAGTTTGGATATTTTGTTGTTTTGATATTTCTTCCACCAGTTTATTTAGCTTATTGTCTTTAAATTCAGCTTTATACAAAGTTTCAGAATATGGGGAAAATGCAGATAAATTTTTTGACAAAGTATAGCACACATGGCCTCTATTCCATTTCTCTTTGGAGTCCTCTTTGCCATTCAAAATCTAAGTATAATCTCTACCATCTGATTTTCTAGCCACATTCTGGCCCTTCCAACTTCCTCTCACAAACCAATTCCAGAGTCACAATGCAAACGGTTAGACTTAGATATAGCTACAAACCCACACCCCTGGTACCATTTTCTTTTCTAGTTAGTGTTCTTGCAGCCATAATCTAAAAGACTGAGCATTTAACTTATATTCAGAAGATTCATGTTCTTATGATTTCAGGTTCAGTCCATGTGAGGCCAGGGACCATGGATCTCAAGGTGTAGGAGTAGGAGAAGAAAAGAGGGAAATCACATTGACTGTGCCTTTTACATCATAGATGCTAGGGGAGAGAGAGAAAGAGAGAGAGAGAGAGAGAGAGAGAGAGAGAGAGAGAGAGAGAGAGAATGAGAATAGGGGGAGGAGGAACTGAGGAACTAAATATGACCCCAAAGTCCCACCTCAGTGACCTGCTTCCAGCCATACCCTACTGGTCTAGTAGGTAGCAGCCAGGGATCCATTACAATGGACTTATTCACTTCTGGAATTATGACCCTCACAACTCAACTATATCAGCTGCAAACACTAACAAGTGAGATCTTTAGGGGACATTTTATATCTAAATATAACTGAATAGCTTCTTAAGCCTCTCCTAGTTTATGTGTGTTCACATATACAAATCTGGATTTTGACAATGATGTTATCAGCCAGGCATGGTGACACATGCCTGTAAATCCAATACTTGGGAGGCTGAGACTGGACTGCAGGTTTGAGGACAATCTTAACAAGTAGTGAGACTTTCATCAACCTAGCAAGACCCTGTTTCCACATAAGAAAATCAGGCTGGGGTATAGTTACAAGATAGAATGCCACTAAGTTCAATTCTAAGTACCACAATAAAGGATGTATTCAATATCATGCTCAGAAAAATATTCTAAAGTGACTTTTTATATAAGTTCTTATATACATACACAATATATGCATATACAAACATACATAAACAATCCATTCTGTTTTATAGCTGTATCATGGAATTATTTCAAATAATGAATGTAAATTGTCTCCTACTGCTGATATTAGCTCTCTAGAGAATCTTAGACAAGATTTTCCTCTGAGAACTCTACTTTCCTGCCTAAATTTCTGCTCTTTCCTGAGACTCATCACATAGGAATATGGACACAGCAGTGTAAGAGAGCTCTTGCATCCTGTGGCTTGGTTCCTTTCTTAGAAAAAGCACACTTTAAGGATGTAGACATTTGGCCAAATGATTATAATAAAAAGGGATGAGTGCTATGGCAAAATTCTGTTCATAAAAGCTATTAGATCCTAGTGAATAGAAATATTTTTTATGTTTTGGTAGACACAGGACATTTCCAGAAAGGTAATATTTGGCCTATACCTGATGAATAAATGGGGTAGGGTAGGATGGAAAGGAAAGGGTATGGGAATACATGGTAGGATATGAGAAACGAGAACTAATTTTATGATATTCACTTCTGAGCCCAGGATTAAAAAGTTATTGTTAAGGGGTTGGATATAGATAATCACCTGAAACAGCTCGTGTATTGATTTTTGGAGTTGCTATAATTAAATTGTGAGGGTTATAATTTCATCAGTGGGTACATCCATTGTAATGGATTTAGTGGTTGGTAACCTAGGCAGGTTGGGTGTGGCTGGTGGCGGTGGTGGCCTTGGGAACTGTGCTTGTGTCTTTAAGTCCCCTTGTTTTCTCTCTCTGCTTTAAGCCTCCATGATGTGAGAACAGAGCACTTCTCTCAGCTCCCCACCTCTATGCCTTGAGCTCTGCCAGTATAACCCAGCCTGACATGGTCAGAATCCCTGACCTCTCTAGAACTGTGAGCAAATAAATTCTCTTCCTCTCAGTTGTGGTCAGGTGGTTTGGATTAGAGAAGTGAGAATGCTAACTGAAACACTTATTGAGACTTTTTTCTTTAGGTACAGGGGCATTAAGAACAACTGTAGGAGCCGGGCGTGGTGGTGCACACTTGTAACCCTCCCACACCTGCTTGGGAGGCGGAGACAGGAGGATCTCGCAGGTTCGAAGCCAGCCGCGCTGGCTTAAGAGACCCTGTTTCCAAATAAAAATATAAAATAGGTCTGGGAGTGTAGCCCAGAGGTAGAAGGGTTCCATCCCCAGTACCACCAAAAAAAAAAAAAAAAGAAAGAAAGAAAGAAAGAAAGAAAGAAAGAAAGAAAGAAAGAGAAAAGAGACAGGAGAGAGTAGCTAGAATAAGGCAGAAGAAAGAAACTGAAAAGAGAAGGCAACCTATGCTCTTAGGATCCTGAGTTAGGATAGAAGTCTTAAAGTGAAGTCCTTTTCTTAGGAAAAAAAAAAAGAAGGAATTTTATTCTATAGAGGACAGACGCTGTGCTTTATTATTCATGCTGCATGTCTTATTGTGTCTAATACAGATGATTTTAAGGATCAGGAAAATGCAATGTGTGGGTAAGATTGTGGTGGTTAGAGCCAGTCAAATTGGAGTTCAAAGCCAGATTCTGCTGTTTACCAGTGAAAGCTTGGAAGGCTACTTTATCAGTATGAGACTCAGGTTCCTCTTCTGTCTGGAATAGCTTATAATACATCCTGCATAGTTCTAAATAATAAATTAGATAATATATGCAGGAAATTAACCTAGCATCTATTATATAATCAGTATATAACTATAATTATTACTGTTGCTAAATATTTTGAAAATGAAAACTTTACATGCCCACTAAGAAAAATGACTATTTGTAGAGAGTGTTTTCATTTTTAACATATTATTATCTAACATAATATGGGAAGTAAAGTAAAGTTGTTTAGGTATGTAAAAAGCATTCAGCCAGCTGGAAGAAAGAACTCACTATCTTTGCAGTTTTGTGAGTTCTCTTCACAAGCCATTAAAAGGCAAGCATTGTGATTTCTATCTTGAGCAGCAGTAGGGATTGAAGATATGGGGATAGAAAAGCTCTTTTAGCTGCTAATGAACAACTGGAAACCTTTTACTCTGATGAATGTGTAAAATGAATAATCTTTATGTTGTAAGTCTAAATCCTTTGGCAAAATTGCCTTTTGAAGATGTCACAACTATAACAGATACTTACCTAATATATAAAACATAATAATGTGGAAAAAAAACAAAACAGAAAACAACCTCCCCCGGTCGGTCCCCCGGTCGGTCCCTTAGACAGATGTGATTTGCAGCACTTCCTCTGCTCACTCCCACCTTCCTCTCCAGAACAGCTGATGTTGTTTTTCCTTTGACTCCTATGACCACCCATAGGAGAAAGATAATCAGGAAATAGTTTTCCCTGCAGATGGTTGCATAGCAGAGAGTAATAGCAGTCTCATCCGTGTCTTGTCTTTGCTTCCATCCAGAAAGGACTGTCTTAGCAACCACTCTGTTAATAGTGAAACAAAAGGACCTTTGTAAAAAAAAAAAAAAAAAAAAGATGTAGTTAAGTTGAGAAAAAAATACTAGTCACTATCTTTTAAAGTCTTCTTTATAAGAAAAAAGATTTTCTGCCCTTCATAAAGATTTGAGTGTACTTTGAAGTTTCTACTTCCCAAGTAGTTGTATTAATTAATAATTACATTTCCAACCCTTTGTTGTTGTTTCTAACTAGTACTTGTCAGAGCTAGTACTTCCATTAGAACGGATAAGAGTGGTCAGCTCAGGTTGGTTAGGTCTTTATCTGGGACTTTCTAAGTTTGGGACTGTGGAGCCCAGATTTGTGAATCCTTTTATTTAGTGGCAAAACAGGGTAGTTGATCACCATAACTGGGTGGTTTCTCCATTTTCACAGGAATAGGCTCTGCAGAAAACATATACAGTGAGGGCAATTAAAACTGTCTGCTTACTAAAAACTACTGAGGTGCCTTATGAATATCTTCACACAAAAACACTTTGTGAGAAGTTGGTATTTTACTTGCGTTTCCATGTAGAAAAAGAAATTGCTGTTCAGACATGTTGGATATTTTGCCTATAATCACATGGGTAGTGAGAGCTAAGATGTGAACTACAGAGACACAATTCATTTGCTCCTCTAATATACCATGCTGCCTCACTGTTACCATGGTTACTTTTGATAGTCACCACCATCTCTTCCCATAAGCACTATAGAGTGTTACTTTTATCCTGCCTTCTTGGGGAAATTGATTTCACCAGGGATGAGGGCCAGACCCAAAAGTCAGTGGTCCAGCAGGAGGTTTGGTATAGGAGTTTTCTGCTGCTAGTTAGCTATTTCCTTACTTTCCCGTGTATCCTTGCACCTGAGATAAACCGTGGGCCATATTCTTCCTTGCACTTACCAGAGTTCATTTATAGGATCAGAACAAAATCAGCCTGAGTCACTCTAATAGCATCCACAGCCCGCTTCACTGCCTCCTTAACAAGCCCAAAGGAGCATTCCACGCTCACTGTGGTTTTGATTATTCTATTTGTGCTTCGTCCCACTGACCCACATAGAGTGAGAGCTGCATCCACATCACATGGTCCATTATGTAATTGAATTTGGTGTTCGTGATATTTGGAGCCAGGAAAACAACATTCCATGTGGTGAGCCAGATGAAGCTATTCTTCTAGTACAAAATTGGGAAGTTGATGAGTCTGAAGACAGGACTTTTTATTTTGATTAAGGAAGATTATTTGAGTCTTAGGGACATGGCCTTGGGCCAGGGATCATTGTTGTGAAATATTTGAAATGATGAAGACACTTGGATGGATTCAACAGTGTTTCCAATCTGTCCCTGCATACCATTGTTCAGAGTGTGATTGACTCCAGGAGAAAAAAATATATATATGTATATAATTTAAAAAATATAATTCCTAAGCCCCAGGGAGGTACATTAGCCATGTGCCATGTCCCATGGGCTGGCGCTTTTAATTCTGTGTTCTTTACTTTATACCAAGGAATGTCAGGACTGTTAGAGACTTGGTAGTAGTAAGATCAGGGAAAATGATAGGGCATATTCTTTGTTTGGATTGATGGGTCTCTAAGGGAACTAGGCAAGCAGTTTACATAAATGCTAAATAATAAGACCTTTTCTGTAAATAGAACATCAGTGTAATGGTATGTAGTTTGTTCAAGCAGCTGGTCTATGGACTATGTTGAAATTACATTAAAGCAAGATGTGGTCCCTCCATTTTGCTGGGAGTTATAAATCTAAAGTAAGATTCTCTATAGTGGTCACAGATTCATACACTGCAAGAGAATTAGATACAAGTGGGTTCCTTTGAAGAACATGATCCACCAAATGTAAAGTTGAAAAATATTCTGAATCTCCTAAATAAATAAAACAAATTGTTAAGCTCTACATCAAATTGACAATTAAACTGCCACTGGGTGAGGTCCATGAAGGAAAACCAACATAAATGATGACAGGCAAGGAGACTGAACGTCACATCTCACGGGAGGAGTCCTGCGGAGGCAAAGGGTGAACACACGGGGAACTTGTCTTTTATAAGAGTAGTAAATTGCATTTTGGTGGACAGAGAAAAACACAAAATAAATCCCCTTGTTAAACTCCTTTAAACTAATATACAAAATATGTAGTGCATGGCACTGTGAAATCAAGCAAATGTCCAGTGAAAATAAAAGAGAGAAAATACCCATAAAATGAAGTGTAAGCATCGGGCTCAATGGAAGTGATTTGTTACTCCTATTCAACCCAACCTGTAATTGCCAGTATTGACTATTTCCTATCATACCGATGACACTTGAAGGAAAGTAGATGATGTGAAAACTTGGACAGAATATAGCAAAAAGTAAAGTTCTAATGTGGAAGATATGTGATAGTCTGAAAACAAGCATATAATATACTAGCCACAGAACCTTTTTATATTTTAGTTATTTGTTCTTCTTTAAAAACATGCTCATTAAGAAAATTTGCCTTTTAAGAAGTATTCTTAGTTCCAATGAATAAAATGGGAAGTTGGGGAAATAGTAGATATAGTATCTAGATATAGTAAATACATTTTTAAAACCCCTTTTTCACCTAAGTATTTAGAAAATTGAAGTAAATAAAGTTATATTTATTACAAAATTATCTAAGATTTCAATCCTCCATTCAACATTAAATATCTGAATTAAATCAGAAATAATTCGCTTCAGCATTTTTGCTTCTCATATCAGAAACAATATATACTTTATTTATAATTTATGATATTTTCAGTGTTGAGAAAAGGTACTTTTTGAGTATCTTTTTTCAATACTGAAAATATACATGGAAGCTTAGTGAGAAGTTTTGTCTATATGATTGTGTACAAACTTTAGAACCAAAAACATCCTTGCAATAAAATGGCATAAGTATGTCAAAGAGACATCTGAACTCCTACACTCATTGCATTGCAGCACTATTAATAATAGCCAAGAAATTGAAACAAACTGTGTCCATCAGTTGATGAATGAATAAAGAAAATGTGGTATAATTACACAATGATATACTGTTCAGTCATAAAAAGAATGAAATTCAGTCAATTGTGGTGATGCATGCCTGTAATCCCAGTAGTTGGGAGGCTGAGATAGGAGAACCACAAGTTTGAGGACAGCCTCAGCAGCAACTTAGTGAACTCCCTAGCAATTTTTGGAGGCTGTTTTTCAAAACAGAAAATAAAAATGATCTGGGGGTATAGCTTATAGAGAGAATGCCTCTGGGCTAAATCCTTGGGCACGGAAAGACAAGTACTCCATGATTTTACTCATATGTGGAGTCCTTAAGAAGTTGAACTCCTAGAAATTGAGAGTAGAATGATGGTTACAAAGGCTGAGGAGAGCAGAGAGGCAGGGAGGTTAGTCAGTATGTATTGTGTTAGCTAATCTTCCATTTCTATGACGAATTACCCAAGATAGTCAACTTAGAAAGAGGAAAGGTTTGTTTTGTCTGCCAGTTTGGGTGGTTTCAGTCCATGCTCAGTTGGCCCATTTACTCTTATGACATGGGGGTATATCATCGTGGGTGGGAGGCAAAGAGAAAAATAAGGGGGCTGGGTCCCAACATCCCCTTCAAAGGCATGACCCCAATGATGTAATTTCTTTCTACAAGATGCCATCTTCTAAGTGTTTTACCATCTCCCCGTAACACCATGGGCTGGGGAGCAACCTTCAATACATGGGCTATTGAGGACTTTCAAGATCCAAACTAGAGCAAGTACTACCTTAGATAGGAGCAGGAGATTCTGTTGTGTTCTTATACAGTAGGGGGACTGCAGAAAATAATGATATACTGTACATTTCATCAAACTAGAAGGAAGGAGTTTAAAATGTTTCTCAGTAAGGAGATGATGAACATTTGAGAAGATATACATTTAACCTAAACTGCATAGACCAATTTAATCACAACATAATCACTTGGTGATTTTTTACTTGATCAAAAAGATGTTAAAAAGATATATCCTATAGTTTCTAACCATGGTAGAAACATGACTGAGCATGAGAAGGAAGGAAGACAGTGAAATATGGTAGAGTTTAGACTCTGGAATTCTCAGTTATCAGCTAGGTCTTTGATAAGCTTCTTTGAGCCTTGTTTGTGGATGTGGCTGTAGCTATATCATGGAACCATGCCCACATCTGCAGACTCGTGATTCTCAACTTAGTCTTAATCAGCATTCCCATATACACTGCATTCAAAAGAAGGACTGTGATTCCAGTCTGGTGTTCACATCCTAAGAGATAAGTCATGGAAGGGCTGGCTGTTTGGGGAGGCACAAGATGGTGTAAGCAATCTTTTAGATAGTGCTAAGATGTACTACCATATTTTAACTTATTAACCAAAGAAATATATGTTGGGCTATTATTCCACCACACAAAATGATGAGGTTTCTGAAAAGAAGAAAAATATGGCCTCTGCTTATACTAGTAGAAAAACAACATAAAAGAAACAATATTCATATAAGTATAGCACTTAAAAAAAAGGAATGTTGATAGAAAGCTTGGTTTTCTTTGGAAGATAGCAGTTTTTATTTAGAAAATTGTCTTGGTAGCTTTTTTGCATGTCAAAGAGAAGACCCGCATGAAATGGCTGAGATAAACTAGATGCACCCCAAAATAGAAATAAAGTTATTGTATTAAGGCAGGAGATGTTTTTAATTTTGTCAGAAATATTAAAAATAGTGGTTTAAGTGAGAAAAAGAGAAAGATGAAAAAGAGGACAGGAAGCTGGGAAATACTCAGGAGAAAAATTAAACATTCAGAAGAAATTCTCTAGCACATAAAAAATGGAAAAGGATCTTGTTATTGCAATATGAATTTATTTTCCCAAATCATGATCTAATTATAGAAGCAATCTTTAGATTTAGTTACTTTCTGAGGCCATCATCTTAGCATGATCAATTTTGGTTAAATATGTGAATGTTTTTCTTGCACTAATGCATATGACATTTATTTCCCAGCTGGTAGTCAATTATAATTGTGGTAGATGTAGCTCACCTGTTTATGAAAAGGTCCATCTCTCTAAGTTGTCACTGTCATGGACCCAACTTTCATTTGGAGTCTGTTATACTGAAGGTTGACACCTTCTCTTTGGGTGTTTTTATTGAGCACCAGTTTAAGTCCTGTTTAAAAATAGATACTCTCCATAATTTTTGATTAGATAATGTCTCTATTTGCCTTAGAAAGAGTCTGTTTTTCTTAACTTGCCCTCAAATTTTTATTCCTCCCACTGATACTTTAATCTGTCTCAAAGTTATTACTTAAAGTCTTATTAATGAGGAAATGAGTTTGTCTGTTAAAAGGATGAAATTATATATATTTACTCTGTAGAAACAAAAAATGGATCTTTAACACTCTCAAAAATTCTAAATACTTGAAATATTCCCTAGATTTCCTACTTCCTTCTTGACCAGTTCTTGGATTCATGATATCACAAAGAAAGGCAATCTACAATAAGCCCACCGCCAACATCATATAAAATGGGGAAAAACTTCAAGAATTCCCCCTAAAAACAGGAACGAGACAAGGATGTCCATTATCACCACTTCTTTTCAATATAGTATTAGAGACTCTAGCCAGAGCAATAAGGCAAGAAAAGGAAATCAGAGGAGTACACATAGGAAAAGAAGAACTCAAACTTTCACTATTTTCACATGACATGATACTATATTTAGAAAACCCAACAAACTCAACCAAAAGGCTTATAGAACTGATCCACAAATTCAGCAAAGTATCTGGATACAAAATCAATCTTAAAAAATCAGAAGCTTTCCTGTACACCAACCATAAATCCACTGAAAAAGAAATTCAGAAAACACTTCCACTCAGGATCTCCCACAAAAAAATAAAATACTTAGGAATAAACTTGACCAAGGAGGTAAAAGATCTCTACAAAGAAAATTATAAAACACTGAAAAAAGAAATCGAAGAAGATCTTAGAAGATGGAAGGATCTTCCATGTTCATGGATTGGCAGAATAAATATCATTAAAATGGCCATCCTTCCAAAAGCGATCTAGAGATTTAACACAATGCACGTTAAACTACCAAGATCATTCCTCACAGACATAGAAAAATCAGTCCTTAAATTTATCTGGAATAACAAAAAGCCCAGAATAGCCAAGGTAGTTCTCAGCAACAAAAAACCATGCAGGAGGAATCACAATACCTGACTTTAAACTATACTATAAAGCCATTGTAATAAAAACAGCATGATACTGGCAAAAAACAGATACATAGACCAATGGAACAGAATAGAAGGCCCAGAAACAAGTCCACACACTTTCAGCCAATTGATTTTTGACAAAGGGGCCAAAAACATACACTCGAAAAAAAAAAAAAATAGCCTGTTCAACAAATGGTATTGGCAAAACTGGTTAACCATATGCAGAAAATTGGAAATTAATCCCACTTTCTTACCCTGTACAAAATTCAACTCAAGATGGATCAAAGACTTGGAAATCAAACCAGAGACCTTGAAGCTCCTTGAAGAGGGCATAGGTCCAACACTGCAACACACAGGCACAGATAAACACTTTCTCAACAAGACCCCAAAGGCACAACAAATTAAAAGGTGAATCAATATATCGGATTGCATGAAACTGAAGAGCTTCTGTTCAGCAAGGGAAACTGTCAAGAACCTCAATCGAGACCCAACAGAATGGGAGAAGATTTTTGCCACCTACCCCTCCGATAGAGGACCAATATCTAGAATATACAGAGAACTCAAGAAACTAAACACTAAGAAAACAAAGCATCCAATAACAAAATGGGCAAGCGAACTAAATAGATACTTCACAAAAGAAGAAATTCAAATGGCCAATAAATGCATGAAAAAATGCTCAGCATCACTGGCAATCAGAGAGATGCAAATTAAAACTACCCCAAGATTTCACCTTACTCCAACTAGAATGGCAATCATTCAAAACATAAACAACAGATGCTGGTGAGGATGTGGAGAAGTGGGAACTGTAAGACATTGTTGGTGGGATTGCAAATTAGTGCAACTACTTTGGAAAACAGTATGGAGAATCCTCAGAAGAATGACAACAAATCTACCATTTGATCCAGCAATACCAGTTCTGGGTATCTACCCAAAAGAAAATAAACCAAACTACCAAACTAATGTGTGTGTATCTATGTTCATAGCTGCACAATTCACCTTAGCCAAACTATGGAACCAGCCAAGATGTCCATCAACAGATGAATGGATTACAAAACTGTGGGATATGTACACAGTGGAATTTTACTCAGCCATTAAAAAAACCTCAATTACATCATTTTCAGGGAAATGGATGGACATTATGCTAAGTGAGATTAGTCAGTCACAAAAAATAAGAAATCAGATGCTTTCCCTAATATGTGAGAGTTAGGGAGAAATGGGTCATAGAAGGAACTCTAGATGAAAAAGGAAATCCTATGGAGGAGCAAACAAGGCAACCTAAAGGAGGAGAAAGGAGGGGGGAAGAGGAAAATCTCTAAAACACACGATGTACTTAAACATATTGAAGTTAACCACTAAGCCGAGCAAGGGAGGGAGGGACGGGGAGGGAAAGGGGTGGGAATTGGGTAGGGGTTAAATCAGTGATGTGTATATACATGTACACACAAGTTTTTTACCCCAATATGATGTATGAATATAATGCACCAATAAAAAATTTAAAAAAAGAAAGTTAAAGAATATAAATTTTGCAAATCTTACAAATTTCAAAAAGTCTGCAAAGTTACATTATTCATTTTGAAAGAAGAGATTATTTAGGTGCCCCAAAATCAATTTTGAGAATATTACATAGTCTATATTGTGCATTCAAACATCTCAAACCTATTTGAGATTTGGAGGAAAATATTCCTAATAATTTTCATAATGTTGAAAGTCAAAAACTCTATCCTATGGATGGATACAAATGTAGTAAGTGCTATACATGAATAACATGAGAAGGCTGACATCACCTAACAGTTGAGCCTGACCTGCAATGCACTGTCTGGGGAAGTTTCTAAGAAGAGGTGTATTTTGAAGATTAACTCTAAAGTTGTCAATAAAATTAAGAATTGAGCTGTGAATGGTGTTGGGGAGGAGATGGTAGGGTGGGAGGAAATGTTTCTGCTAAAGTGTTAGGATGGGGAAATGACTTTGAAGGAAAGAAGAAGAATTTATACTTGGGGAACAGAAAAAAAGGTATTTGGAGTCAAAGTCTAGAGTGATACATAGGAGCCATATTTTATTTTATTTTAATTTTTTACAGTTGAGAAATAAAATATAAAAATAGAAACTCAACAATAGTATGTAAAGTAATTAAACTATAGATAGACTTTTAATTAAAATGTTGTGAAAGATTTTACCTGTGCCTATGTGATGCAGTGTTGGACATATACATACCCTCTTCAAGGAGCCTCAAGGTCTCAGGTCTAATTTCCAAGTCTTTGATCCATCTTGAATTGAGTCTTGTGCAGGGTGAGAAAATGCGGTTTATTTCCATCTTTCTGTAGTAACCTTAGAAGATGGAAAGATATTCCATGCTCATGAATAGGCAAAATAAATATAATCAAAATGTCCATATTTTCAAAAGTGATCTACAGATTCAATGCAATACCCATTAAACTGCCAAGGCTATTTGTCACAGACATAAAAAAAAAATCAGTCCTTAAATTTATTTGGAACAACAAAAAACTCAGAATAGCCAAAGTAGTTCTCAGCAACAAAAACCATGCAGGAGGAACTACAAACCTGACTTTAGACTACAAAGCCATAGTAATAAAAACAGCATGGTACTGGTACAAAACAAATACAAAGACCAATGGACCAGAATAGAAGACTCAGAATTTAATCTGCACACTTAACAGCCAATTGATTTTTGACAAAGGAGCCAAAAGTATACGCTTAAAAAAAAAAAAAAAAAGCCTCTTTGACAAATGGTGTGGGAGCCAGATTTTAGAGTCTGGGAGATTATGCTAAGAGATTTTTGCCCTTATCCTAAAATAACTGAGATGACATGGAAGAATTTTGAACACAGGACAGACTTCAATGAATGTGTTAGAGCGGGAAAGTATGAAAGAAATGTGGTCACAGTTAGATGGCAGTTTTCATAGGCTGAAGACTGTATCTTCAGTTTCAGCATTTCCGCTAGTGTCTTGAACTGGGACAGCACAGAAGTGGAAGAATCTGAGATATGATGGAAGGAAGCCATCAGTTGAAGGTTGAATCATAATGTTTTGATGCCTATGAGAAGTGAGAGGAAAGGCGTGTCAAGGACGATATCCAGATTCCTAGGAAGAACACAAGTGAAAGGAAACCACAGTGATAGATACATGAATACATTTCACCAATCTTTCATTCCTCCATAGTTAAGTTGACAATGTTCTTAATCGTCTATGTTACTTTACATCAATACACAGAATCCCACAGTTTTAACTTACAGTATCTTTACTGACCCCTGGTGTTAGATTCTTTGGTTGGAGTAACAGAAAGCACTGGAAGTACTTCAATGAAGGGGAGTTTTATTACAAACATTTACACGGAAATGAGGAAAATAGGTTCCTGTCATGGTGGCCAGGCCTCGCAGAGGCTGCAAAGCACTTACACTCAAAAGAGGACTGGCATCGAAGGGCGTATAAGAAGTGGAAGGTTATTCAAAGACCCAGGGCTGCTTTTCAACAAGTTGTTGGCATTGTTATTTTGGCCTTAGCAGTTAATAAGAATCATCTGTTCTTTTTGTCTTTACCTTGTGCCTATCTTTTCGGTTTGTTAGCCTGAGTCTTGAATTGTTCTACTCGCTGCTGCTGGCTCTTTCTCTGGGTGGCCAGAGAAATTTCTGGATTTCTAGTTCCTTAAAGAGATTTTCTAATTCCTAAGAGCGATTGGTTCCCTGTGATAATTGTTCAGTGAAGCTCTAATGCTGGGCTACTTCTCAGGCTGCTTGTAGGCCTTTGGATAAGTTTCCCTTCTGTCTTGGAGCCTTCCTGGCCCAGTGATTATCACCAGGGTGTCTGACCCCAAACTGGATCAGAACACTACCACTTTGTTTAAGGGATTTTATGAAATGCTTTCTCTGGCTGGGTCTGTGGAGGTGGCATTTTCTCTCAAAAGAAATCCATGGACAAAGCAAAGATTGGGAAGATAGAAGATTCTGCTACAGCTTCTTCTAATTTTATACATTTCCTTTTGAATTTTGTTTTAAAACATTTTCCTCTTTCAGAAATAAATAAATAGATTCAGGCTGATTCTAACATACCGCAACACCTCAAAACATGGAAATAGAAAAGAGGATGCAGTAGATTTAAGGTTAGGGTGAGAGAAAAGCAGAGATGCCAGCAGGGCCGCGCAGAGCCCACTGGGAGAGCTCCAAGAGGCGTCTCACTGGGGACCCTTGTACCTGTAGTCACCTTAATTTATCATCACGTTTCAGGAAATTAAAAAAAAAAAAAGGAATAGCAGTCATTTCCTGCCTTTCTCTTTTGCTTTGAAAAGCATGAGGTGTCCTGGTGAGCTCAACATGCTCCAGTGATGACGACAAAACTTCTAACAGCTAATAATTTCAGTAAAATGACCTGAGTAAAAGGCTGCAGTTATTACAAATGGGTTGGAAGGGACACATTTGGAAAACGTTTTTCTCACTCTTTTACCTCTCCTCTCTCTCTCCCTTTCTGTTTTCAGCCTCCCCATTTTTTGGACATCCTGAACTCTGCATGCAAATCTGTGTGGGTGGATGTGATGAGAAGCAGTTGAATAAACTTCCCTTAGAACCACTGAAGTTCTCCTCAAGGCTCACAGAGAGCAGGAACTGAACAAATGGTGCAGGGTTAACAATAGATCTCTAAGTGCAGATTTGAATTTGCTGGTTTCCTCTCTTCCCAAATAGGAAAGGAAATTTTGGTTTGTTTTTAATATGGAAAACCTGGTTGAACTCATTGAGGAATTGTGGCCTTCCATAGATAGTTCTATCTGTGAAACCATTCCGTTGTGGATTTATTCTTTTGTTTATTTATAGTAAATAGAAATGAAAGCATTTAATTTACTCTGGAATAACCAAATTCATGGTATTTGGAAGCTCATCATTTGGCTAGTTGGCTTCCTATCTGTTTTTAAATCAATGCATTGTGTGTGTGTGTGTGTGTGTGTGTGTGTGTGTGTGTGTGTGTGTGCACGCACACGCACATGCACAACTTTGCACATGTGCCTTTACCTCACATCCTAGGAAATGCTGCACTCAATTCCTGGTTTCCAAGTATAAATTCTCTAAAAAAATTGAACACTCAAAATGAAAAAGGAATAAATAGACAGGACTACAAACTCAGACATAAATGCAATTCAGCAAATTGGTTCTATCTCATAAACTTAAGGCTTGAGAGAAATGAAGCCTGACCCAAAAGGAATGGTAGAAGGTAGTAATGTTTTATTCTATGAAGACTGAAAAAATTTGTATTATTTCATTTTATTATAAAAGCTTGTTTCTACAGGTGATTTTCTTCCATTTACTGCTTCTCCCTTTTTTATTTTCAGACATATTTTCTCTCATTGCAACCATATAAATTGGTTTTAATCATTTAAGCTCTTCTGGCATTCTATCTATTTAAGTTATAGATAAAATTGATTCTACATGATTTCTGTATGTACATGATGCTTGTTTACTTATTATTCTTATGTATATATTTTTGTGTTTCTAAAATGAATCTTTAGATTTTAAAGAGAATGCTAAAAAATAAATACACATCATACTAGCTTCATTCTAGAGTATAAAGAAAAAAATGTTAGGAGATCTATTACTAAAGTCAGGAAATAGAAATGCAAAAAAACATATTTACTTGTATTTTTGCTAGTGCATGAAATAATTATACAGTTATTTATTTTTTGAAATTTAGAATTCTTAAAGGCAAAAGTGATGGAGAACACCGATCTAAATGGAGCTGATGGTATAAGTGGGGAAAATGGTTTATATTATGTTGCATTCCACAGAACTTGGTGTTAAGAACCCTAACCTCAGATTTTATATTTCTGCCCATTATTTATTTGGTTTATCACCAAAGTTTTATAATGTTTGTTAATAAAAGAGAAGAAAAATAGTACAACTTTAAATGGTAAACTGAAGGTGATTTTCTTTCTATAAAAAGAGCATAAAATTTTCTGAATTATACAAAAATTGGTTCTATGCCTTTATTTTGACCTTTCCATATATTACATTTAAAAATATCAATTCTCAATATTTAAGTTGCCTTCAATAGAAAAACCTAGGGGGTTCTGATGGCTCAAATAACATTTAAAATCCCAGATGGATTGGCTTCATGGATTAAACATCTGCTTCATATTGTGAAAATATTTGATGTAGATTCTGATGTTATAAGAATTAGGTTGTTGGTGTAGTTTAAACTTTCATTACAGATTAATTCTTACTAATTTTAAGATAAAGATATCTAAACAACCTTATTTCAAGTGCAAAGTTGTGAAAAATATTGAGCGAAGGACTTATTGTTTATGTATAGGTTTAGATTCTCTCTCTTTCTCTCTCCTGACCCCTCTTTCAGTCTCTTTCTCTCCTTTCAGCTAAGTACTTGTCTATAAAATATATGACATGCAAGAATATGAATATTTTTCTCTTCATGTATTATTTCTGTTGTGAGGTGCCTTACTGATACTGACATCCATTCTATAAAATGAAATCATGAAGAACATAGTAAACATCTGAACCAATACTGATGAGCCAGTACTCATCAGAAGACCATATTCTGCTATGTGCAAAAGACTTTCAGTACTTGCAGTTATATGGAAAACAAATCAAATATATTTTTATTAACAGTGTGTTTTGGCAGATCTAGCATTCTTCTCACTTATATTTGGTAAAAGCAAATCTTAAATTTATGTGGACATGGTGGAGCAGCCAGTTTCCCTGTCCATCTCCTCCTCATTTCAGTCTGCATGCTAGTTGAGAGCTCCTTATGGTGGGAATCATCATTGCCATTGTCAAGCAAGAGATGCTAGGCAGGCAGAATTTGGGAGGAGAATGGAGATTGAATTAGCCTTATTCTCTGTTTCTTTCTGATTCTATCTCCTGTTCTCGTTCTCGGGTTGTTACTTATCTATATCACAATAACATTATTTTAGGGGCCAATAACTTTTAGACGGGTCTTCTTGGTTCTGTAAAAAAGAGATAATCCTTTTGTCCAAACTGGCTTCTCTAAGGTCATAGCAGTGAGAACATGTACTATTTCTAAAATATTTCTTTCTGGTAGCAGAGAACAACCTAGGATGGCTGAACGAGTTCAGCACATGCTCCATATACTCCTCCTATCCAAACAAAGGGTGAACATGTGACTCAGGCTGGCCCAACTGAGAATGCCATCCCCAGGTCAAAGATGGTTTATTTAAGATAAGGATATGGCTCAAAGCAAACATTAAGAATATTCTTCAAAGGGGGCCTTTTTTTCTGCGGTCTTGAAAATTATGAGAATGGCATAAAACCTCAAGAAATTATATGACCATCTAGACACTACATTGGGACATTGTTTCAGTCCCTGGAATGGGCTGTAGTTAAAGCTAATATATTCCTGAATTTTGTGTTATGCTAGCAAAAAAAATTTTAGACTATTTAACATAGCTTGAAATGTATGTCTGTCATCCGTGGCTAAAAATTTCTCTTTACCATAGGAAAATATCATACCAAGTTATGTTCGTAGATTTATATTTGTTTGTTGATTTTACTTACTGATTAAGCAATAATTGGAATGACCAGTATACATGCTGTTGGTTTATATGTTCAGTTGAATGCTTTTAGCATTGTAGCTAGCTGGACGGAGCTGACTCAATTGCTAGGCGAGTCCAGCCATTGTTTAGAGATCAAACTAAGTAGAATTATTACCAAAAAATGGTCATCTGTTTTTTATTATTGTGTCTGGGGTAGAGATGCTATTAATCTCTATTGTTTCACATTTACAGAAAGATAGTGTCCTTAAAATGGCAATCCAGCTGATGAGACACAGAGTGGCATTGTATGGTGCTAGTTGGTAGAGAAACTAGTGAGAAAGACTCTTAAAGGTGTAGAGATGAGTAAGAAAAAAATAGGTGAGCTGACTATTTGAAGGGGCCTATTTAATTATTCTACTGATGACACTTGCCCTTTTCGTTATGTTAACACTCCTGTTTCTTTAGCATCTACCTTTTTTAATGGATCCCCTTTTTTAGTAGTTGTTAATAATCGCTGTCACAGGAAAAGTGACTTTGAAGGTTAGCTAAAAAACACTTCAATTTTTGTTTTAAGTGTAACATTCTCAGGAAAGATATAGGCTAAAATTTTTTACCTAAGCGAACATAAACTGGAGTTTTCTCCTCCCTCTGAGCCCACTCCATGTTAATGTGCCATTGGGGGGGAATGCGTAATGACTAATGGCCTGGCTGAGACCCAAGTGGCATGTGAACAGTGCGCCTTGGCCACAGCCACTTAGCCTGGAGCAGACGCCAAAGTTTATTGTCTTTGCAGTTTCCTGGCCTCCATCAGTAAGAGGAGGCAAGGTTCTCACCAGACTTTTTAGCTAGACTGTTCATGAATTGCATATTTATTGGCATTTCATAGGGAGAAGCATTATTCTATGTAAGTCAATGGCCAGAGAAGATTCACTTGTAATGCAATTAGGAGAGTCACATCATTTTATGCTTATATTATGCTGAGGAACAGAGTCCATGTGTCCCTCTGTTTGTCATTATATTTTATATGTAAACAGGCACAGGAACAGGGGGAAAGTATTTATAAACTTTATTGTGTGTCCTGAAGTAACCAGCCTCTACAAGGAAGCTGTTGGGGAAGCAGAGGGATGGTGTCTGAAAACAACCTCATTCTGGAGCCTGCTTTACCACTGCGTCCTTTTTGGGCTTTGAGCTCTTTCTTTTATATTTACATACATAAGTGCCACTGCCATGGCACAAATATACCTATATAAGGTCTTTTGTTATATAGCTCACTTCCTCAGCTAGACACTGGGGAGAAAACCAGTCTTCGGCATATGGGGGTTCTATCAGCTCCTTCCTGCTCTGGTCTTCCAGGTTCCAAGCCTCCCTATCTTTTTTTTTTTAGAAACAAGCTAGATCTAGGCTTCCCAAAGTTGTCTAAACATGCAACAGAAGGTAGAGTCTAAGTTCACAATCAGGATTCATATTACTAGACTTAGAATGCATTGTAATAAATTTACAAGTCTCATAAACATTCACTTAGAATTCTATAATTTTTGCGATATACCTTCCATAATCACTTAGATTTTATTGTTTAGGGCCTTGAAGTATTTATTTTTAAAATGTACTACTTTCACCTGAAACTGATCCAAATTATTGCTACTTGGTTAGATCATCAGTAAAACTCATGCAAAGTTATGGTGAGTAGAGAGAAGTATTGCATATTCAGTTCTGTCAATGGGAAATTTTATACCAATAATTTCCCAAGAGCCTCTAGAATCATACCTTAAGCTCCCCAGTCATCCCACAAAAAAGCCTGGATGGTATTTTCTGTGATTCCCTTTAATCATCCTCCACAATCTTTTCAGAGTAGATCTACAGCCCAGATCCCATGCTTGATAACAGAGAGACCAACACTTCCAATATTATATTGCTAAGGGAGCTCCTCTATTTATTTCAGTAATAAAATATTCATAAGCTTGTATTTTTTTTCCAAGTAAAGAGTTTCTAAAGGCCTGGTTTGACAACATGTGGCTCTTCATCTTAGATCTCATGTTTTGATTGTGTTGTGTTTTTTAGTCAACAAAAATGTTAATTTTTGCTTTTGAGAATCCTAAAGAATTTTTGGCTTTCAAACTACAACCAAAAGACAAGTATGTTGCTTACATATGCACAGAATATGGAGGAAGAGCAGTGAGGTCGAGGGGTGTATGTGGAAGAAAGACTTTTCCCTGCATACTTTCTTGTACTATTTGAATTTTGAGTAATATTACTGTTATTTACTACTGAGAAACTAAAGGCAAACAAAAAGAAGAAGAAAAAGAGAGGATAAACCTAGAGAAATGCAGTCACTTTGAGTGTAAAGCAATTATAACAAAGTTCCCAAATGGAAATAGAAAGCTTGTTTTGTTTTGTGTTTTGTTTTGTTCTCACCCAAGGAGAGTGATTTCTAACCCTATGACTGTTCCTTTACTCCCTGGAGACCCCCAGGCTCTGTGAAGCTCATCATGACCTAGATTTATGACTTAGTGAAATGTAACGGGTATTTCCTTGGTTTCCAGTGTCAGAGTTTATCCAGGGTGCCCTTTTTCTTAAAACTTGATGTGCTTCATCAAGTTTTAACATCATTGTTAAGGAGGGCAATCAATATAATATAACCCGATATCAATTAAAAATTTTCCATGTACAGTTCTTATATAAGATGCTCAAATAATACATGAAACTATATATTAAATAATAAGAAATATGTTAATATAAGCTGAGGATGAAATTTAGAAAGCTGAAAAATAAAAAAATGTACAACAAAAGGAGAAGGAATAAGTCAAATTTAATGTTGAATTTAATCAAATATGCAATATTAAAATGTAATGAACAAAACAAAGTGTTTTTCTGTGAAGTCCAATGAAATAGAACTCTGAGGATATTCACGATTGAGATCAAAATCTAATATGGTACTGGAGATACTCCGTGATATGAGTCAAGGGAAATGCATATTACATGTCATTGAAGAGTGGATGAGCTAGGCGTGGTGACAGTGCCCCTAGTCTGTAATCCCAGTACTGGGCAGCTGAGATAGGAGGATCAGATTCAAGGCCAACCTCAGCAACTTAATGAAACCCTGTTTCAAAATAAAAAATAAAAAAAGGCTGAGGGTGTAGCTCAGGGGTATGTGTGTATACCAATATATTCATATATTCTTATATACACTTATATGTATATTTGAAAAATCACTGATATTATTTATAAGTAGTATAGTTTTATATCGAGGTAATGCAAAAAAATGACTGGAATTTATTGGGGGAGTATTGAGGATTAAAACCAGGGCATTTTACCTGTGAGTTATACCCCCAACCTATTTAAATTTTTTTTTAAATTGATGCAATGTAGTCATACATCTCAATGTAGTACAAGAGGGTAGACATATACATGCACATATTACTCATTTAGGCATTTCCCAATTTCCTTCCCACTCCTTTCCCCCTCTCTCCTTCTCATGTTTAGTGATTGACTTTGAGTGAATGTATACCATGTACATTAGGAAATTAGGAAATTTCTCTTTCCCCCTCCCATCACTCCAAGTTAGACTTTTTTAGTTTTTAAACAGAATCTCACTAAGTTTCTAAGGATTTCACTAAATTGCTGAGGCTTACCTCAAACTTGTAATCTTTCCATATCAGTGGCCCAAGTACTGGGATTACAGGTGTATGCCACTATGTCTAGAAAAACTACTGGAATTAATAATTCAGAAGATTCTGAACATAATTGAATAAAAGAATAATACATGAAAATTAGTGATTTTCCTATGTATCAGTGATAACAAACTAGAAAATATTACTCTAAAAATGTCTAATGCACACAAAATAACATGTGCCATAAACAGATACAAAGGAATTATATGGAAAAATTATGAAAATATAAATATCTAACATATAAATATCTAACAAATTATTGGGGCCTATCATAATATATGAGAAGAATCAAATCATAAAGATGCTATTTTTTGAAAAAAAGAATCAAATTTAGTATAACTATCAAAATCATAACACTAAACCAGCACAGTGGCATACACCTACAATCCTAGTTACTTGGGAGGTGAGACAGAAGGATTGCAGGTTTGAGGCCAGCCTCAGCAACTTAGTGAGACCCTCAGCAAATTTATGAGATCCTATTTCAAAATAAAAAATAAAAATGATGGAGGGTATAGTTCAGAGGTAGAATGCCACAATTCAATCCCCCTTAGCAAATAAACTAAATAAATGAAAAGAAAAAGAAAAACATCACATTATTTTTATGTGCAATGCAAGTTCATTCTTAAGTTTAAAAATATGCATAAAGTTACCAATAAAATTCTGAGACTGAAAATTAATCCGGATAATTTTATATTTTTTCTAAGTATTTCTATATTCCTTGAATTATGTAGAATGATTATTATTTATGCACTAATTTATAATTTTTAAATGCTTAAAATAGGAAAGTCTAAGAAAGGAGATGAAAACTCAGAGGATGAGAAAGACATTTCAATCACAAGGAGCGACAGATGACATATCTTATAGTTGAAAACTAAAAACCAGTTGAGAGTGTGGACAGGTTGGTTTACGAGACAAAGATAAAGGTATCAGTTGGAAGGTTGATGTGAGTGGAGGAGTGATGTTGAAAGTACTAACAAATTTCAACCTGATAAAATGATCAATACCTTGGAAGGAAGAAATGCCATGGCAGAAATAGCTGGAGAGGAAGATGACTTAAGTGGAAATTGTTTAATGATGCACACAGCACTGAACATATGTACTGCACATTATCTAAAATCGTTTCTAAATGTGAAGCAAGGTGAGGACCGGAGGGGAGAGATGGAATGCAGAAAAGGGAAAGAAATCCTCAGTATGTCATCGTGTTGGAATTTTATTTGGGTTTGTTCAGTTTCTTTGTTTTAGTATGTGGGGGAGGCAGCTCTTTTTGTTTTTTTTAAACTGAACTTTTTGTTCCTGGATGATTATGGACTTTTATGCAGGTAAAGAAATAAAACAAAGAGATTCTGGATAACCCCTACTCAGTTTTTGCCAATGATAACATCTTGGAAAACTCCAGTGCAGTATCCCAACCAGGAGATCTAACGAATGTCGTGGAGATACTGAACCTTTATTTGGCCACAAGGTTCCCTCCTATTGCCTTTTTCTAAACACACTTTCTCCCTCCTGCACCAACCCTCTTTAGCACCTTAAAATGCCTAATATGTTTTATATTTCAATAACATTTTCACCAAAAGGATGTCATAGTAAGAGTATAATATAGCATGCATTTTTTTGTCGATTGGCTTTTTTCATCTAGCAAATTTCTCCTGAGATTATTTCAGGTCGTTGTGTGTATCAGTGGTTCATTGCTTTTTGCTGCTGAGAATTTTATGTACTACAATTTGTTCAGCCACTCTCCCATTAAAGGATCTGAATTATTGCCGATTTTTCTGTTATTATGAATAGGCTGCTGCAAAGATGTGTGGGAGTTAAGGATAGCTCAATAGTAGAGTACTTGCTTAGTATTTCCAAAGCCCTGATTGCCATTTCCAACTCTGGAAGAACAAACAGACAGACAGACTTGGGCATAAGTTTGTGTGAATGTAAATTTTTCTTCCTTGGATATATAATGGCCAGAGTATAATCTCTTCATTATATGGTAGTTTTGAATTTAATTATTTTGGCAATTGTTAAGACTGTTTTTCAGAATGGTTGCATAATTTTATACTTTTACCTCAGATCTTTCCTTATCCTCTCTACCATATGGTGTGATTCCTATGAATATAATTTTTTAGTCATTTTTGTAGTGTATAGTGATATATAATTGTGGTTTTAATTTACAGTTTCATAATGGCTGATGATCTTCAGTGTCATGTATTGGTCATGATGAGTTTATGCATTTTTTGTCATCTGCATAACCTTCTTCAGTGAAAAATTTTGTATTAGTCAGCTTTGCATTACTACAATGAAATATCTGACACAGGCTACTTATGATGAAGATGTTTATTTGGCTCAAAGTTTGGGATGTTCAGGAGCACTGTACTTGCATGGCTCAGTTCTGGTAAGAGCTCATGATAGGTGGCAGATGCAACAACAGCTGCATATGTCAGGATAAACCATCAGATCTCTACCCAAGAGTAGAGAGACATTGGGTCCCATTTGGAGGGCACACCCTCAATGGCCTAAGGACCTCCCATTGGCCCCATCTCCCCACAGTGTCACACTGGGAACCAAGCTTTTAATCATCATTGACATTTAGGGAACACCAACCATATTCCAGTCATAACAAAGTCTCTTCATGTCTCTTGTTCATCTTTAAATTGTAATTTTTTTGTAGCTTTACTGTTCAGGTTTCAGAGTTCTTTAAGTTTTTACGGTTCTTTATTTATTCTAAATACTAGTCCTTTAGCCGGGCGCGGTGGCACACGCTTGTAATCCCAGCATTTGGGAGGCTGAGACCGGAGGATCGCGGTTCGCGGACAGCCTCAGCTTTTTAGTGAGGCCCTCTGCAACTCAGTGAGACCCGGTTTCAAAATAAAGAACAAAAAATAGGGCAGGAGGTGTAGCTCGGAGGTCAAATCCCTTTGGGTTCCACCCCCAGACCCGCAAAAATAAATAAATAAATAAATACTAGTCCTTTGTTTATGTGATTTACAAATATTTCTTCTAAGTTTGTAGCTAGCGTTATTTTTCCCCTTTTAAAAGGTCACTCCCCTTTAAAAAGGTCATTTGCAGAACAGGTCTCAGCCTCCCAAGTATTGGGATTACAGATGTGTGCCACCAGGCCCAGATACTTAGATTTTGATAGTAAGCACACTGAGTTTGCATATAAATTTGTAAAGAATTGACATTTTTATATAATAGTGGACTTCATATCCATGCACATGACACATGTTTCTATTTATTTGTATTTTTTATTTTTTATGAACATTTTGTAATTTTCAGCATAAATCCTGTACATGTGATGTTAGGTTTTACATCTATGTTTTGGAGATATCTTTGAATTTTCTGTGTGGTCAATTATGTCATTATTATCAATCTGAGATTTGTTCTCTTTTCTAATGTATGCACCTTCAATCTATTTATAACATTTATTTTACACTCTTTTTGAATAATAGATTATTTAGAAGTATGTTTTTAGTTTCTAACAGTTTGTAGATATTCTCATTATCTTTCTGCTAATTAATTCCCATTTTTTTTTGCAGAAGTGGGGATTGAACCCATGGGCATTCTACCTCTGAGCTACCCCCTCAGCCCTATTTTTTATTCTTTATTTTGAAACAGAGTCTCACTAAGTTTCAGAGGGCTTCACTAAGTAGCTGAGGCTGGCCACAAACCTGCAATCCTCCTGTCTCAGCCTCCCAAGCACTGGGAGTACAAGCGTGGTCCACCAGGCCCAGTTTATTTTTAATTTGATACCACTGTAGTCAGAAATGTACTTGATATGATTTCAACTCATTTAATTTTGCTGAGGTTTGCTTTATGACCCCAATATGTCTTCTTGGTACTTGTCCTGTTGATATATTAAAAAGAGTGACTATTCAGTTGTTGTTGAGTGGTATGGTCTATAAGTGTTACTTAGATCTTATTGGATGAGGGCATTACTGACTTCTATATATCCCTGCTGATTTCTGTCTAAATGTTCTACCAATTATTAAGAGAATGGTGTTGATGTCTCCAACTATACTTGTGTATTTGTCTATATCTCCTTTCAGTTCTATCACCTTCTGCTTCATAGTTTTTCCACTCCATTATTTGGTGCATACACTTTGAATGCATTTTTATTTTTCATTCAGTTTATGTTTCTGCTTCCTGAAACCTACATATTTTGGGTATAATGCTGCACTACTCTGGACTTATTTAAACCTTCTTCTATTGCTAAATTTTCTGATATGGCTCCAGCAGGGTTGGTAAAGTGGAGGGCCTGCCTCATTACTGCTGCATAGGAGCAGAAGTCCAGTGTTCTGAGGCCTTCAGGCAATGCCTGAGCAGGGAGAACTCCTCATGACTACTGGGTAGGAATGAAAGTCAGGACTCCCACTTGGCTCCAGCAGCACCTTCCACATTGGGTAGAGTGGGAATGCCTTCCAGTCATTCTACTACCTCCCAAGTGGCTGCAATTGACAGGGTGGGGATGTGGCTTTATTATATCTGGAGGGTGGGAGAGGTTGAAAACCCCAACTTCTTACTTAGCTTTCTCTGACACTACCCTGGCAAGGGTAGGAGAGGAGAACAGGAAAGGGACAACTTGTCACTGCTTGGTGAGGAGAAAGTCTAAGCTCTCCATTCAGCCTTTGTTGATGTGAGTAGTGATGGGAACACAGTTGGTGTCTTCCTTCTTCTTTCCTTCCTCCCTCCCTTCCTTCCTTCCTTCCTTCCTTCCTTCCTTCCTTCCTTCCTTCCTTCCTTCCGTCCTTCCTTCCTCTGATGTTTGGTCTTCCTCTGCTAGAGGACCTATTTCCTGGCCTAGTGACTAGAAAGAGGACGCTTATCCTTAAGGTTTTTAACTTCTGTGCCCACTGGTGTTTCCAGTTGTCATCTTTAGTTCCAGACTGGGATATTATTCTTTGGGTCCTGAGGTGCCTTGTTGGTCTGCTTTCCTCTCTCAAAATTTAGGAATATTCCTGGTGTGGTTTATATATAATGTGCATGGTTTTTTAGTTGTATTTAGTAGAAGGAACCAGGAAAAATAAGGTGATTAAAAGAAACTGGCTTCTATTAATAATCCCTTGCCAGTGAGAAAGGGTAGTCGTGACCTGGCACTTGGTAAACCTGTCCACAAGCTTCTTGCCACAAATCTTCCACCTGTGTCTGATTAACAACTTACCTAACCTCTAGAATCTTCTAGGAATACTATTAATCATGCCAAGATCCTTGGTGGTTTTGTGCTTCGGCCAAATACACTAGGAACAAATATCTAGAGTTAGACCACCCAAGATATTTTCACTTTTGTGGTTAACTGTCTTTGAATTCAGGTTACTTGGGAGTGAAAAGATTATTCACATTCTAAACACATTAATACCTTTTTATGTTCTTACCACCATGTTGATGCTACAAACATCAAATTTTCACTGTAGGTACACTGGGACATTTATACTCCAGCAGTAGCATTTTAACTTTAACTAAAATCATCAAAGCTGCCTATTTTCATCACCATTATTTACACTGAACTTTAGTGAGGAGTAAAGACAAAGATGTCCTAGGTATCTGTAGTCAATGAGTTAGACACCATCAGTTTCAGAATCTAGGAATGGAAGCAACCAGACCTGTGGCTGTAGCAAGAGGGAAATATTTCCTGTCTGTAACTCACATGGATTTAGTAAGTCTGCATACAGCTCCCTTCCGATTTGGCTCCAGATGGACTGCAGTACTCTGTGAACTTAGGGGTAGATATTAATAATTTATAGTTAGTTTGGTTTGCTTTGATAAAGAAAGCATTATCTTCATTATTATGAAAACACAAGCTGCAAAGCATGAAGCAATTATTTATGGAGGCCATAAACTTAGTTTCTTCCCTTACCTTACAGATCTGGCTTTCTGTGTATAGAACCTGATGTTCATCTCTTCAAAGTATCTTAAAGGAGAGGTAGTAATCTTGTTGGAAAACAAAGCATTATGCTTACTTTAAAACAAAGCAATAAGTTAATCTTTTCTAAAATTTATCAAGGTTTAAAGAAAAAAGAAAATATTCTTATTTTTGCCTTAAATAAAGTATTTTTGTTCTACTTTCATTCTTTAAAAATGTATCCTCAGAGCCGGATGTGACGGCGCACATTTGTAATCCCAGTTCTTGGGAGGCTGAGACGGGAGAATCATAGGTGTGTGGCCAGCCTCAGGTACTTAGTGAGGTCCTTCCTCCTTCACAACTTAGTGAGACCCTGTTTCAAAATAAAGAATAAAAAATAGGACTGGGGTGTAGCTTGGGTTCAATCCCCAGTACTGAAAAAATAAGTGTCCTCAATATTTTTATAAAGCTATAAATAGTAGTTTATAATAGTTTTTAAAAAACACAAAATTATACAGCTTAAACAACAAAAGCATCTCATTTCAGGTCTCACTCTCAAGGACACTAATCCCAACACTTTTATTTTAAACTTTCAGAATTAATAGAATCCTGAAATTCTTTCTCAAAATAAACACAATAGGTAATTAGTAAATTCCACTCTCCCTCATTCCCATGAAATCTCTCCTGGAGCTCCACTAATTTTGTCCTGTGATATATCTTCCAATCACCCTGCAAATTCTGCCCTTTAATCTCCATCTTGCGTCCCCTGAAGTTGAATTCCTCTTTGGTTTACAAACTTTATATATGTGAGACACAAGTTGTAGTAGCTTTGACAGCAAGAGTTCATAGGAGACACAGTTTTTGCTTTCTTTTATACTTTACTCTGCTTATTTTAGGTCAGAAATAATTTTCTCTCAGAATTTCAAAGGTGTCTCCTTTTTCAGCACCTGCATAGTGCCTGGTGCAGAGTAGGCACTCAATAAATCATTGTTGAATGAATTATTTTCTAGCTTACAGTATTGCTGTTTTAAAAAGCTCAATACCATATGCTATTCCAATGCTTCCTCATGGGTTGCCCTGTTTCTCTGTTAGGGATGTCCTTTGTAATCCTCAGGGATCTGATATATCATCATGATAATTTTCATTTCTTAATTAATTCTGTTGTGAATTCAGAAGGACTTTTTATATATACGTAGGATTTTTATTATAAAAAGATAGTGTTTTATTTCTCATTTTTAAATACTATTTTGTTCATTCCTTGTCTGTCTTTCTAAAATTTCTAGTAGAAGAATTGGGTGGGGGCTGGCTGGGTGATGTGTGCATTTATGTCTACACAAGTGTTTTACCCCATTATGATGTATAAATACAATGCACCAATAAAAATTAAAAAAGAATAATATATTTATTAAATGGATCCCCAAACTTATTTTTTTATATTTTTTATCATTGACTTTTTGGTCCTTCTTTCTGTTCAGTATCTCTTCCTTTCCTTTAATTTTTAATCTTTTAATACATTTAAAAAATACACTTTTTGTGGTACTGGGAATGGAACCCAGGGCTGTCTACAAGCCACAATCCTCCCATCTCTGCCTCCCAAATGCTGGGATTGCAAGTGTGCCCCACCACACCCAGCCAATACTCTTGCATTTTATTATTTTTATTTTTATGTGGATCATATTGAAAATATTATTAAGACTGTGCTTGGTGCCCTCTCCCACCTCCACTTCTCCTTCCCTCTCCCAACAATGAGTGTCCAGGTTAACCATGCTACATTCATACTTTTACACATATTCGGATATAGCTCCTCCATTAATCAACCTCAGCCTTCCTTGTCTCCGACCCTTCCATTTCAGCATTGCTGAGGTTTCCCTTCCATTATCTGGAGCCTCTCTGGTTTTCCTAGTTCTCCCTAGCTTGGGCATATTAGAGAAAATATGTGTCTCTTCTCTTTCAATGCTTGACTGATCTCACTTAACATAATGTTCTCCAGGTCTTTCCATCTTCTTGTGACTGACACGATTTTGTTCTTTATAGCTGAGTAGAATTCCATTGTGCATATTTCCCATAACTTTGCAATCAAGTCATCTGTTGATGGAGACCTAGGTTGGTTCCATATTTTGGCTATTACGAATTGTGCTGCTATTAATATGAGTATACATATGTTACTGTAGTTCTCTGATTTCAACCCCTTTGGAAAGATACCCAGGAGTGGTATAGCTGGATCATATGATGGATCCATTCCCAGTTTTCTAAGGAATCTTCACACTGATCTTCATAGTGGCTGTTTTTCTATATGCCAACAATGAATCCACAATGAAAGAAATAAAGAAAACAATTCCATTCACTATAACCTCAAAACCAATAAAAAATACCTAGGAATAAACCTAACCAAAGACATAAAAGACCTCTATAATAAAAGCTATAAAGTAGTAAAGAAAAAATCAAAGAAGACCTTGGAAGATGGAAAGATCTTCCTTGTTCATGGAAAGGCAGAATAAATATCAAAATGGCCATCTTGCCAAAAGTGATCTACAGATTCAATGCAATTCCTATCAAAATACCAATGACATCCTTCATAGACCTAGAAAAATCAGTCATGAATTTTATATGGAGAAATAAAAGACCCAGAATAGCCAAAGCAATTCTCAGCAATAAGAACCATGTAGGAGGCATCACAATCCTGGACTTCAAATTATACTATAGAGCAATAGTAGTAAAAACAGCATGGTATTGGCACAACAACAGGCATACAGACCAGTGGAACAGAATAAAAGATACAGAAATAAACCCACACATGTATAGTCAATTAATCTTTGACAAAGGGGCCAAACTCATACTCTGAAGAAAAGACAGCCTTTTCAACAAATGGTGCTGAGAGAACTGGCTATCCATCTGTAGAAAGATGAAACTAAATCCTTACCTCTCACCATGCACAGGAATCAACTCAGGATGGATCAAAGACTTGGAAATTAGAACAGAGACTGTGAAGTTATTAAAGAAGGGCATAGGATCAACACTCCAACTTATAGGCACAGGCAGTAACTTTTTCAACAAGACCTCCAAAGCGCAGGAAATTAAAGCAAAAATTAACAAATGGGATGGCATCAAACTAAAACGTTTCTTCTCATCAAAGGAAACCATCAAGAACCTAAAGAGAAAGTCTACAGAAAGGGAGAAGATCTTTACTAGCCACCACTCTGATAGAGGGCTAATATCTAGAATATACAAAGAGCCCAAAAGACTCTACACTAGCAAAACAAATAACTCAATCAAGAAATGGGCAACTGAATTGAATAGACACTTCAAAAAAGAAGAGATACAAATGGCCAATGGACACATGAAAAGATGTTTAACATCAGTAGTCATCAGGGAGATGCAAATCAAAACTATGCTGAGATTCAATCTAACCCCAATCAGAATGGCAAGCATAAAGAAATCAAATAACAACAAATGCTGGTGAGGATATAGGGAAAGAGGACCTCTTTTACACTGTTGGTGGGAGTACTCTCACATTTTAAACTACTAAGAATTGTCTTGTTTTTTTGGATGTAACCAGGTGAACACATGAGTCAAATTCTGGAGCCACATCTGGGCTGGAAATATATAGTTGGAACCTGTCCACTTCAGTAGGATTTAAAGCTGTGAGGATAGATTAAATCAAGGGTATTGATGATTGAAGGGAAGAGAAGTCCAAAATCACACACTAAAGTATGTCAACTTTCAGGGGACAAGTCAATGAGGAAGAACCCAAAACAGGGGGAAGGCCGGAGAGAGAGAGAGAGCGAAGAAAACCCATGTGTGTGATGTCCTGGAAGTGAGATGAAAAAGCATTTCATGGCTATAGGGTATGCTTATCTGTGACAAGTGCCACTCATATATCCAATGAGATAAGCACTAAGAGTTGACTACTGGATTTAGCAACATGACGGCCACTGGTTCATTCCTGTTCTTTTAAAATATGTTGTTTGCTTATTATTTATTTTGTAATTGAGGGTTGAAGCCAGGGACATTCTACCTCTGAGTTATACTCCAGACTATTTTAGTTTTTATTTTGAAATAAAGTTTTGATAAGTTGTTAAGGCTGGCCCGGAACCTGATATCCGTCTGTTTTAGCCTCCCAAGTACTGGTATTTCAAATGTGAGCCATTGCATTCAGGAAAAAATGCTATTTAAATGCAGCAATGGGGACAAAAGCCCAAGTGCAGCAGGAGCGGGAGTGAATGGATACCATAGTGTGGGCGCAGTCAATTCTTTTTATCATTATAGTGTGGGCATAGACAATTCTTTTTACCATATGGTAGAGCAGAAATGGAGCTGTGGGAACTGGATTGAGGACTGTGCTCACAGAAGTTTTTCTAATAGACTTGGTAAACAAGCTCTTCCTAGGGAATGGGAATGCCCACTGAAAGTTTTAGAAACTCAACAACTTCTGGGTATGGAGAAATATTGAGAAGAAAGAAAGGTTAAGGTAATAGGAAAAATTTATAAAAAATACAATATTGATTAAAATAATTGTACCTCTATGTATGATCTGTTGAGAATTCAAGGCAACTTAAAACAGACAGTAAATTTGGAATTTGGGTATTTTAACTTATTTCTCATTAAATTCATTATTAATCAGTAGATGTTAAACTATCCTAAATTTTTTCTCAGAATATGTTTCACAATATTCTAATGTAAAGTGCTTTCAGGTGTTTAAAGGGCGATTTGTTACCTGATGAACCCTTAGGTGAGCGTCGTGTGCGGTTCCTGTGTGTGTGAACTACCTACCTGCTCTTCCCAGAACAACTTCTCAACCTGTTGGCAGTTTTTTTTAAAGTCACTGGCCTTGACTTTTCAAAGTCAGCAATAGAAAGAGCTACTTGTTTTCTTAGGATATGTATGCCCACATTGTGGTGATTTCTTTCCATTTTGGAGGAAAGGGGTTTACCGTGCTTTGTGTACTATTTGACTTTCATTGCTTATCAAAAAAGCCATTTTATTTTCTCCCATGGAAAACTTTAGGCCTAATATCAACATAGCAGAATTATTTTATCTATCTGTCTATCATCTATTTATCTATTTATCATCTTGTGGTATTGGGAATTGAACCCAGAGGCCTTCTACTTCTAAACCATGCCCCCAAACCAATTTTATTACTTGGAAACAGGGTCTCACTAGGTTGCTGAGAGCCTCACGAAATTGCTAAGACTGTACTCAAACCTGTGATCCTCCTGTCTCAGCCTCTCAAGTATTAGGATTATAAATGTGCGTCATTATGCCTGGCTACAGAACCATTTTTAAGCTGAACTTTTCTCACATGGAGGAGAACCCATGGAGGGGAAGAGGTATGAGAATAGAGCTTATCAAGTTATTTATTTATTTATTTACTTATTTTGGTGGTACTGGGGTTCCTGGAAACCCCTCTACCTTCGGGCTACACTACCGGACCTATTTTTTATGCTTTTTTTTTTTTATTAAATTTGGAAACAGGGTCACCTAAGCCAGTGCCTTTAAACCTGTGCGGTCCTCCTGTCTCTGCCTCCCAAGCGCAGGGATTACAAGCGTGCGTCACCACGCCCGGTGTGAGCTTATCAAGTTATTGAAAGTCTCTGAGCCTCAACTTTCCTAATTGAAATAACAAATAACCACGTGTCAGCAAGCCTGGGCTCAAGGCCTCCCAGCTTCCCACTCTGGGTGCTTTGTGGAGGAGAGCCTTCAGGATCACTATCAACCAACACTCAGATTGTTTACAGACTTGTATCTCTATTTTGAGTTTCCTCTCTGTGCAGTTTTCCAGTGGATACATCTAAAACACTTCCAGGTCTCCCCCTTATTGAGAGCTGCAAAGCCTCATGCGTTTGGCCCCGCTGCCACGTCCCCTTAAATTTCTCCACTCTGGAGCGCCTGGCCTTCCTTCAATCCCATGAGGGTACTATGCTCCACCTCTCCACTGAGCCTTTACATATGCTCTTACCTTTGTTTGGAATGTTCTTTTGGCTCTAATCTCTTTTTCACTTATGCCTATTTACCTCTCAAGTTAATTTAGGTTTCTGGGAAACACAGTCCTGCAATGCTTAGCGATGGGGGTGCACCCTGAGAAATGAGTTATTGGGTGAATTGTCCTTGTGGGAGCATCGCAGAGTTCTTTGTGTTTATAGCTGTGGTGGAATCAGTCATGCCTGGCTGGCGAGCAGTGAGCATCACTGATTTCCACCTTCCTAGGCCTTAATCGCTTTTCATTTTGTCTCCAGGTCAACCCCACCAGTAAGTGCCTTGCTGCCAACCTTAGTGGGGGATATTGAACGCTTAGGGGCCATGAGGAAGAAAACAGAACCAGATTAAGTCAAGCCCAAGAGAAAATGATGCAGCCAAGATGCGTGGTAAACAAGAAGTGTGTGTGGCTGCTGCCAGCAGAAGAGTATAACATTTTACAGTAAACATCCCCGTTTTCATAAATAAATAGCAGGCACACACTCTAATGATAAAAGTATAGTAAGTGCATCAACCAGAAAGAGTCATTTACTGTCATTATCAGATATTGTGCTTTGTACATAATTATATTGCTAAATTTTTGTAAGACAGGCAGCTCAGTGGGTCTGTTTACCCCAGTGTCCTCACATGTATGTGATAACACATTGCACTATGACATTGTTATGGCTACAGTGTTCCTTAGCAATAGATATGCTTCAGCTCCATTACAGTCTTATAGAATTACTTATCTGTGGCCCCTCATTGAAAATATATCTCAGATATAATCCAGCAATTCTACTAATGGGTAAATACCTTAGAGAGACTCCTAACATATGCATTCTTTACATAGACGAGGATATTCATGGCAGTATTTGCTGTAATCATTAAGAATTGGTGCATGGCTATGCTAACCATGCTGTATCTTAACTATAGATGGTCTCAGATATATGATGGTTGAACTTATAAATTTGATTTTCCAATGCTGAAGATCTGACCCAGGGCTTTACATGTGCTGAGCAAGCACTCTACCACTGAGTAACCCCAAGCCCTCGACTTACAATTTTAAAAGTTTACAATGAAATTGATGTACTTTCAATGAAAGTGGTTCTTCAGATTTTGAATCTCAATCTTTTCCTTGGCTAGGAATATGTGCTATGATACTCTCTTGGCATGCTGGACCACAGGAACATGGAAAAAGCAACTGATATTCTAGATTAAACTGTGTTGCTGAGCTCTGATGTTCAGTAGATTAGGTGATTAGGTGCATTAAATGTATTTCATTGTTTTTTTTAACTTGTGATGGGTTTATTGGGATAAAATGCTATCATAAATCAAGGAGAATCTGTATATATGTAGGTTCAAGGACATATTTTTCCCCCTCTGGGTCTGGTCTGGACCATTCATGGAATCAAGAATTAGAAAATCATATAGTGGTTCCATGTTGCCCTGTGAGAACCATCTTATTCTCCCTGGCTTGTTTTGGCTTCTAGTTGCCAGAGTTGGGCTGACATTCATTTTTACTTCAAATAGTAATTGGAAAGAAGCAACAGCTGTTTCCTAGTTGAATAATACTCTATAGTTTAAGGTATACAAAGGGATAGTGTCTCGTCTTACAGATATGTAACAAATGTCCATAGGTATACAAACTGATAGTTTTGCCTCCTACAGGTATATAACAACTTGATTCTAAGTCTTTGTCAAAAGCTGTTTTAAATAACCAGTTTGTGAAACATCTATAAATAACAAAGCACAAGCACTCCCTCATGGTCATTTCTGACAACAGGACAAATTCAACACTAGGAAGAACACCAATGAAGGCCTTTTCTTTCGTTTTTCCCTTTCAGTGCAACTCCCATGCCCATTAAAGATCGCCTAGCCTACTGTTTCTATCACTACAAATAGATTATTTCAAATGGGGACAGTATTCTTTTCCTAGAGCCCTAATAACAAAGTCCCACAAACTGGGTGACTGAAAACAATTGAAATTTGTCTCACCGTTCTGAAAAATATAAATCTGAAGTCGAGGTGTCAACAAGGATATGCTCCATCAGAATCCTGCCTCTTGCCTTTATGCCTCTTTGAGCTGCATCCTGCATCTATTCCCTTTGCTTTCTGCATGAGACAGAGTATAGGCTCCTTTCTTGCCCCGGTGGTTTGCTGGAAATCCATGTACTTTTTGGCTGGCAGCTTGCGATACTTTAATGTCTGCCTTTGTTGTCACATGAAGTTGGTAAGATGATACCAACTTTCATAGCTAAAGATGATTCTTTAGCTATGAAATGAGCCCACCAGAAAAATAAAAGGACTCTGAAGAAAACCAATATAACTTTTGTTTCCGGTATTGGAAAATAACTAAACTTCTAGATTAAGATATAAAAACAATTTGTCTCCAAAGGATCAATGAGTTGGTAAGATACTAAGGAGTTCAAAAGACTGAGAATTAAGGGAGTCACTGCAGCTGGATTTTACTTTGAGGAATTATTTTTAACTGCATTAACATGAGCTTTGGTTTTTATGGTCTTCACAGCTCAAAAAGAAAATGTCAAAGTTCCGCCCATGTTGAGGAGGCTAGTAGAGATCTTTGCCCTGTCTTGAGAGCTCAGATCCAAATGGCAATATTATTAATATAAAAGTGAACTGAGAAGCTGCCTCCCCATAGGCTGGACATGAAAAACCACTCATTCCAGCATAGGTGCTGAATGCAAGGAAAAGAAAAGTTTGAGAATTTATAACCACAAACCAATTCTCACATGCTTTTGAAGCCTAAATATACAGCATATGGGTGGTCTAAAAACCTCAAGCTGAGAATTTAATTTAGAGTGCTCCCAAGTGTTGGCGTCCCAAAGACCACCTGGCAGAAAGCAAATGCAAGTCTTTGCAAGAACCCACCATCATGCCAGTCCTCAGTGATTTTCCACAATAAATCCTAAAGCAATTAGGCCGCTCACCGTAAAAAATGACTAAATAAGACACCATGAGCAAGAACCAGCGGAAACAGACTCTCAGAGTCTTCAAGGACAGTGAAATATCAGACACAATTACAAAATATGATGGATGTCTCATAAGAAATAAAAGATAAGTTTGAAAATATATACCAAAGATAAGTAACTATACAAATGACCAATTTTAAAACAGAACAAGATGAAATTCTAGAATAAAATATATAATTGGAATAAGAAATTTCAGTGATATTTTTAACACAAATTGCATCTATCAGAAGAAAAATTTAGTCAACTGAATGATGTAAAAAAATTAACCAGACTATAACAAAAACCAAGATGAAGAATATAAGGACATTTATCTAAAATTGGAGACTTAAGAAGAGGTGGAAAGATGAAATAGAGGTAATAGTTGAGGACAAAGGCAGAGAATTTTTGGAATTGTTGAAACATTTCAGCACCAAATTCATGAATCTAGACAAATCCAAAGTAGGTAAAGTAAATTTTCAGAAACCACATTTTGAAACAGTGTAGTAAAATGGAAAATTATTAAAAACTAAATGAATGTTTAAGAGTATCAGAGAAAACAAACTACTTCTGAATGTTTGTAACAATAATCACTAAGAAAAAGACAAAAAAAAGTAGAAATCCACATGTCCAAAAATAACATGATAAGATGTTTAGTCAAATGAGAAATTAAAGCCAAAATAACAGGGTATGATATTTCCACAGGATTAAGGGAAAAAAAGTTTAATAATAGTACAGGTTAGCAATGATGTAGAAAAAATGTGAACATTCATATATTGATGAAAGTAAAAATTTGCATGATAAATTTGGAAAAAGTTTAAAGTATATCTCTGGATATACAAATAGATTTAGTATATAGTTGGGCAATTCTATTAGTGGGTAAATATCCTAGAGAAACTCATACACATATGCGTTATTTATATAAACAAGGCTATTCATGGTAACAGTTACTTTGATAGTCAAAAACTAGAAAATCCCAAATATCCATTGCTTTGATCTGAATGTCTCCCAAATTCATGTGGTGAAACTTAATCACCAAGGTGTTAGGAGGTGGGACCTTTAAGAGGTAATAAAGCCATAAGCATAGATTCCTCACATATGGATTTAGGGGCCCTTATAAACAGGCATGAAACACTGGGTTCCTTCTCTTTCACTCTTGTGCCAAGTAAGCACACAAAGCCCTTTTGTTCCTTATGCCATGTGAAGGTACAACAAGAAGGCCCTCACTTTCATCTTAGACTTCCCAGCCTACAAAAGTAAATATCTATTGTTTCCAAATTACCCACACTCAGGGATTGTGTGAGCGCCACACTAAATGGTTAAGTCATCATAAAATGGTAGAAGGGATAAATAAATTTGGTGTATTATTAACAAGCAATATTTTATGGCAATGAAAAATAATCAAGAAACAGATATATACACACAGAAATAAAAACAATGTTGAACAAAAGAAGCAAATAATAAGATGTAGTAGGTACTGAATTTAACTTTGTTTTGCTATTTTATAGTTTCTAAGGTATACAGTATTAGCTAAACCTTGATAAATTACAACACTTCTTTTGTCAGTCAAATTCTATGTGTATTTGGAACTTGTAGAAATAAAATTTCCTATCAAGTATTGCATAAATCTTGATCTTTTGGCTCAAAATGCTGTTTCCTAGTTTTATGGTAAGTTTGAGAAACATCATTCTGAATGGTAGTAATGATCAGAAAAGTATGTAGGTGCAGGCCTTTTTGTGTCAATGTTGGGAAAAAGCAGAGATACTCGGAAAACCATGGAAACACAAGCTAATGTGAAATCAAAGGCAGCTGGAAGGTGTGGTGGACTGTGGCTGTGGAGCTGGCATAGGAATCGGGGATGGGACTGAGGAGGGAGAAATGAAATTCACATGAAATGCTTAAGTGGCAGAAAAGCCCTAAGGAATGCATACATTATAATTATTACAACATTATAACTACAAATAGGAATTATAAACATCAGAAAAATGCAAGTCTAAAAAAATGGTCACCCATAATTTCAACACCAATGTGGATTAGATTTTGTAAAACATTCATATTGTAATTATAAATAACAGTGGATACGGGGATACTTCAGTCTTAAGATATACTTCATCCTTCTAAATGTCAATAATACAATCCAGTGACTTATTCAATGATATGTTATTACATTGGATACTTTGAATCTTCACCATTGAATAGGTCTGCAGATGTTCATTTCTGTGTCTTCATGAGCAGTGGTAGAAGCATAAGGAAATGAAAACCCATTCTGCTACACTTAGCTGTAAGAACTCAGAGCCTCTCCAAAGCTGGTATTTTCTTGGGTAAAATGGAAGTAAATTATCTGGCATGCCTACTTCAAATGGTCAGTAGAGAAGTCAAATCAGAGACAACTAAAACACTTTATAAAATGCAATAAATTCTAAAAATACAAGAGATGTCATAACCACTATTATTATGCATGAGCCACTGGATAAAAACAGTGTAAATAATTAAAATATAGTCTGTCTCCTGGCTTTCATTTTATATTCTTTAATCCTTTAAAAAATACAGAATGCATATTCATTGCAAAGAACACAAACAGAAGTAGATAAAAAGTGGTGAAATATTCTCTTCTTCCAGCTTCTTTCATTAACACTGCCTGTATTTCTAGGATGCTTTAAATTCATATTCAAACTTGCATTAACACTTTGATACATTTGAAAAATGCCAATAAGAGCCAGGTGAGGTTCCCCACACTTGTAATCCTAGTACTTGGGAGACTGAGACAGAAGGTTTGCAGGTTCTCAGTTACTTAGTGAGGCCCTCTGAAACATAGTGAAACCTTGTTTTAAAAATAAAAAAACACTAAAAAATAGGGCTGGAGGTGGAGCTCAGAGGTATAGTGCCTCTGGTTTCCATTCCCAGTATAATAATAATAATAATAATAATAATAATAATAATAATAAATAGTAATAAATTTAACAAGAAAGTATTTTATATTAATCAGTGCTATACAGACAATTAAGGAAAGTTATTCAGAAATTGTATTAGATTATCCTATAACGATGTGGGTAGATGTCAGAGTATATTATTACATTAGAGAAAGCCAAACAGTGAAGTTTATTTTATGATGTTATTTATTTACTTTTAAAAGCCAACATAAAATATACTTCCTTATTAATACAAATGTATGTAAATTAATTGTATAATATGAGTGGAAAGAACATAAATGAATGTATTAGAAACATATTAGAAAAGAGAAGGGGCTTAGTATTAGAAGATAAAGATGACAAATAATGACCAAAACTATATCTAGACCTTACATAGACTAATATTGAAAAGTCATATAAAGATCATATTAGTTATAAGACACCAGGAAAGTAAAAAGAAAGAAGAAAGGGAAGTAATAAAGAGAAATGACTTGGTGGCTACTTTACATTAGGGAATACAGAAGGAAATACTTATGCTGTAGTTTAAGTTGTAAGAAATGACTCAAGAAAATAACAGAAAGAAGGAAGGGTTTTCAAGGCTAGCAGAAGAGCTGGGGGAAAGGCTCTATAGTGAGAATAAGCCACAGGACACAGATACACATACACATAGATCTAAAACATAACTTGCAAGCTTCTGCTTTGGGCAGTGTAATAGACTGGATACCCAAGTCCACCTGTGATGATAAAAATAATTTAAATTTCTAGGTAAAATATATATGTAGCAATATATTTTAGGCCAGTGCTAGGGCCAGCAAGGCTGGGATTGGAGCCTGCTGTGAGGCAAGGCCAGTGCTGGGGCCTTGAAGGTTGGGATTGGAGCATGCAGAGGGGCGAGGCCAGTGCCTGGGCCAGCAAGACCGGGATCGGAGCCTACTGTGAAGAAGGTCAGTGCTGGGCCTCCTAGGACAGGATCAGAGGCTGCTGAGGGTTGAGGCCGGTGCCAGGGCCAGCGAAGCTGGGTCGGACACTGCCATGAGGCAAGGCCGGTGATGGGGCCTCCGAGACTGAGATCAGAGCCTGCCAAGGGATGAAGCCAATGTTGGGGCCAGTGAGGCCAGAATTGGAGCCTGCTCTGAGGCAAGGCCAGTGCTAGGGCCTTGGAGGCTAGGATCAGGGCATGCCGAGGGTTGAGGCCAGTGCCAGGGCCAACAAGGCTGGGATCAGAGCCTGCTGTGAGGCAAGGTCGGTGCTTGGGTCTCCAACGCCAGAATCAGAGCCTGCCGAGGGGTGAGGCCAGTGCTGGGGGCCACGAGGCCGGGATTGGAGCCTGCTGAGGGGTGAGGCTGGAGCCAGGGCCAGTGAGGCTGGGATTGGAGCCTGCCATGAGGCACAGCCAGTGCTGCGGTCAGCAAGGCTGGGATCGGTGTCTGCCATGCGTTGAGGTCATAGCTGGAGCCAGCGAGGCTGGGATCAGTATCTGCTGGGTGGGTAGGCTGGTGCTGGGGCCTTCAAGAGTGGGATCGGAACTTGCAATACGGCATACACAGAGAAATATCACAGATTAAAAAAAAAATCAGATGCTTTCCCTAATATGCAAAATCTAGGAATAAATGGGTAATAGGAGGAAATCTAGCTGAAGAAAGGGCCCTCTGGAGGAGCAATTAAGGTGACCAATCAGAGGGGATGGGATGGGGAAAGATGGAATCTCTTTAAAACACATGATGTACATAAACAAATAAATCAAAGTTAATCACTAAATCAAGCATGGGATTGAGGGAGGGGGAGGGAATGGGATGGGGATTGGAAAAAGGCTAATTGGATGATGTGTGCGTGGATATCCTCACAAGTCTTGTATTCCATTGTGATGTTTGACTAAAATGCACCAATAAAAATATATTTAAAAAATAAAGCAAGCAAACAAACAAAAATAAATAAATAAGATATATGAACAAACAATTGCTAGAATGGAAAATCTGATTGGCAAAGAAATATAAAAAAGATTTATCTTGGCTATTAAACACTAAGTTGTAATTCTAAAACCACAGTGGAAGGCAAATTCGATTCCTGGTTAGGACAGGAAAGTTACAAAAAAATGTCGAAGTCAAGAAAACATTAATCTAGAGTCATACCAGTGCTCCAAACCCAAGCTTTGATAAAAGTACATATCAGCTTATAAAAAGTTTGAAGCTAAGCGGTATTTTGAATAGGTTTGTACTGAATATACAAATAAGGTTGGCAAAAACTGACATCTTGACTATATTGAGCTTTCCTGTCCATGAACATGAAACATTTATTTTTTCATTTTTTGTTAGCTTTTATCAAGGCTTTAAGATTTTTCCCATATCTTGTACATACTTTGTTATAAAATATATACCAAAACATTTAAGTTTTCTGAGTGCTGAAGTAAATAATAGTGTTTTTAAAATAAATTTTAATGTTGTTGCACTTGGGATTGAACTCAGTGTTGCTCTACTCCTGAGCTATGCTCTCAGCCCTTTTTTTTTTTTTTTATTTTTTTTTAATTTTTTTTTTTTATTTATTTTTTTTAAATTTTATTTTATTGGTGCACTGTATTCATACATCATAGTGGGATACAAACTTTTGTAGACATACATGCACACATCGCCCAGTCAGCCCCCACCCAATCCCCACCCCATTCTCTCCCCATCCCTCCCTCCCATGCTTGGCTTAGTGGTTGACATCTAGTATTATAGCAATTTATCCAAAATTAAAAATGATAATCTCACATAACAGTTTCATTTGTCTGATACCAAGCTTTTGATGACTTAAAGATAACATTTCAATATTTCTTTTTGCTTTCTTTCTTACCAGAGAATATTTTTTTCTTTTTTTTAGGTGAAACTATCATATATTTATTTTTCAGAAAAAAATCTATCCTGATATGGAATATGGACTCTAGATACCCAAAACAATCTCGAAGCAAAAACAAAGCTAGAAGATGTATATTTTCTGATTTCAAACCATATAAAGCTACAATAATTGAAACAGTGTAGTACTGTTCTAAAGGCAGATATATAGACCATTGGAGTTAAATACAAGCCTAGAGCTAACTTCTTCCCTATATTGTCAAGTTATTTTTGACAAGGTTTCCACGAAGATTTGGTGGTGGAAATAATAATCTTTTAACTAAATATTGTTGAAAAATAATAATTACATGGAAAAGAATAAAATTGGACCCTTACCTAATCCCACATACAAGTATTAACTCAAACTAGATAAAAGACCTAAATATAAATCTTAAGACTATAAACTTTTAGGAGAAAATCTGGGTCATAAAACCTCACAACATTGAAATTGGCAGTGATTTCTTGGATATGATTTCAATGGCACAGGCAACAGAAGACTATACAAACTCCCTAAAAAATAAAAGAAAATATTGTATATCCAAAGACAATGTAAACAGAGTTAAAAGTTACTAATAGAATTGGATAAAATATTTCCAAATGCTATATCTGAAGGTATATTAATATCCCAACTAGAAATCCTAAAAATTAACAACAATAAAGGCAAACAATACAATTTAGAGATAGGTAAAAGACTAACATAAATAATGAATCTCCACAGATAACCAATCTTAGTTGTCTGTTGGATGGAAACTCTTGTTTCTCTGGTTCTGGTGAGTGTTACCTCTTTCTTCTTTGTAGTTAATCTCTTTGAGTATTTTCTCTAGCGCTGGTTTTGAAGACATAAATTCCTTCAGTTTCTGTTTGTCATGGAAGCTTCTTATTTCTCCATCTAATTTGATAGAAAGTTTTGCTGGGTAGGAAATTTTTGGCTGGAAGTTGTTTTCTTTCAGAGTTTGGAATATGTTACTCCAAGCCCTTCTGGCTCTCATGACTTGGTTTGGGAAGTCTGGAGTGATTCTAATTGGTTTGCCTCTGAATGTCACTTGGCCCTTTGTTTTTGTTGCCTTTAAGATTCTCTGCTTGGCTTCCACATTGGTCATTTTGACAATTATATGGCGTGGGGATCCTCTTCTCGGATCCTGTCTAAAGGGAGTTCTATAAGTTTCCTGGATCTGTGTATCAACCTCTTGCTCTATATTTGGAAAATTTTCTGCTATTACTTCCTTGAAGAGATTGTTGATCCCTTTGGTATCACTTTCTTTTCCCTCCTCTATTCCAATTATTCTTAGGTTAGCTCTCTTAAGATGGGCCCATATTTCTTCAATGTCAGATTCCTGCTGTTGGATATCTTTTTCTAGATTAGAAACTATGCATTCATTTTTGGATTGCTCATCTTCTAAGAGCGAGATTCTGTTCTCCATGTGGTCTAATCGGTTGTTTGTGCTTTGAATTGAGGCCTTTACTTCATTAATTGCATCCTTTATCTCTTTTTGGCTCTCTCTGAGTTCTTTTCGAAGCACCTCTATTATTTCTACAGTTATTTTCCTGATTTGATCTTCTAGAAATCTCTGATTTTCTGTTTTATCAGGTTCTGATGTTGTGGGGTTGTGCACATTCATTACTCCAGTGTTATTCCTCTTTCCCATGATTTAGGAAGTTTGTGCCTTCTCTGGGTTCTTCCCTTGGGTCACTATGGCTTCACTTAAGGTGCTCTGGATCTCGAGTCTGTATTATCTCAGACCCTACTACTCCTTTACTGGGTTGTATCACAGAGTCTCCGACCCAGGGAGTCGATAGAGGCTGCTTTAAACTATGGGGGGTGCCAGGTTGCACGCTCTCCTATGGTGTGATATCTCTGCCACCACCACTCCCTCACTGGGTCAAGTCCCAGGAGGCACAATACTGGGATTTCTCCTCTGTGGCCCGCAATTTGACTCACTGTTCTTGAGTACGTAGATGTAGTTGTACTGGACTCGGTGAATTCACTGCTGCTGCCGCCGCCAGTGGCAATATGGCGCCTCTGCCACGCCCTCGGCCATGAGGCTGGCGTATTTTTTCTTCTCTGGTTTTGATTTCCACTCTGAATCCCTGCAGCGTGTGCTGAGCTCAGCCACTGGGAGCTTTAAATGCTGTCTGCGCCGAAAGTTCCCGCCTGGCTGTTCCGCAGCGGCTCACCTGGCTTGCTGTAGCCGTCCGCTGAGTTCGCCGCTGCCGCCGGCAGTATGGCGCTGCTGCCGCGTCCTCGGGCGCGTGTGTCTCCTCTGTGGCCCTGAGCTCTGTTCTCAGTTCGCTTTCTCTCTGGAGCCTGGTGGTTTTTTTGTTTTTCTGGTGATGGTGTTTTCTGGCTATGAAAGGCGCTCTTTTTGTGGTAATGGAGATTGGTTGTTAGCGGGACTCTTAAGCCCCGCTTTTCTCGGTCGCCATCTTCCCGGAAGTCAGCCCTTTTTATTTTGTATTTTAAACAGAGTCTCAATTTACAATGCACCAATAAAAATATAAAAAAAAATTAAATTCTAAAATAAAATAAAATAAAATAAAATAAATGGAGTCTCATTAAGTTGCTGAGGCTGGTCTGGAACTTGCAATCATTTTGTCTCAGGCTCCCAAGGATGGGATTAAAGGCATGAGTCACTATGCCTACCTTGTGTGTGTGTGGTTTTTTTTTTTTTTTTTACAATTTCTGTTAATTTATTACTGGTAATGAACCAGTAATTATAGGAAAGGAAGCATAGAAAAACAATTTACTTTGTGTGTGTGTGTGTGTGTGTGTGTGTGTGTGTGTGTGTGTGTTACTGGGGATGGAAATCAGGGGCCTTCTACCCTGGGCTACACTCCCAGACCTATTTTGTATTTTATTTGGAAACAGGGTCTTACTAAGTTGCTGATAGCCTCACTAAGTAGCTGAAGTTGGCTTTGAACCTGCGCAATTCTCCTGTCTCAGCCTCTCAAGTGCTGGGATTACTAGCATGAGCCACCACGCCCAGCTAACAACTTACTTTTTGACATTAGACCTGCATCCTGAATCCTTTCTATAACTGCTTATCAGTTTCAGGAGAGAGTTTTTTTGTTTACTTTTTTCAGATTTTCTACATTAATAATCATGTCATTCATGAGCAAAGAGTTATATTTTTTCTTAAACCGTATGCTTTTTACTTTTTTTTCTTGTCTTATTGCATTAGGTAGATCTTCTAGTACAATGTTGAAAGAAGTTATTAAGAGACATTCTGATATTTTTACTGATAAACTTTTAATTTATCTCCATTATGTATAATGTTAGCTGTGGAGGTTTTGAAGATTACGTAGTTTGGCAATAGTGAGTTGTGTGGCTATGAACATAGATATGCATGCATTAGTTTGATATTTTTGTTTCCATTCTTTTGGGTAGATACCCATAAGTAGTATTGCTGGATCATATGGTAGGTTCCTTCCCATTCTTCTGAGGATCCTCCATACTGTTTTCCAAAGTGGTTGCACTAATTTGAAATCCTACCAACAATATATTGGTGTTTCCACTTCTCCACATCCTCCCAAGAATTTGTTGTTGCTTGTGTTTTGAATAATTGCCATTCTAAATGGGGTTAAGTGAAATCTCAGGGTAGTTTTGATTTGCATCTCTCTGATTGCTAATGATGTTGAACATTTTTTCATACATTTATTGGCCATTTAAATTTCTCCTTTTGTGTAGTGTCTATTTACTTTGCTTGACTATTTTTGATTGGGTTATTTGTTTTCTTAACGGTAAGCTTCTTGAGTTCTCTGAACAGATTCACCAGCTCCATCATGCTCTCCATGCTATTAGTACACATTCCACAGGAGGATCAAGGTTCAAGAACACCCTCAGCTATTTTTAGTTTAGTGAGGCACTTTGCAACTCAGTGAGACTCTGTTTCAAAATAAAGAATAAAAAATAGGGCTGGGGGTGTAGCTTGGAGGTAGACTGCCCCTGGGTTTCATCCCCAGTACCAAAAAGAAAGAAAGAAAGAAAGAAAGAAAGAAAGAAAGAAAGAAAGAAAGAAAGAAAGAAAGAACATCTCTTTCTCTCCTACACCAATCACCTGAATATTTAAATAAGTACATGTGTATAAATTTTATTCTATTTTTAGTTTTTTGTGTAGTACTATGGATTGAAGTCAGGGTAATTCTACCACTGAGTTACATACCCAACCCCATTTTTTTATTCACTATTTTGAAACAGAGTCTCACTAAGTTGCAGAGGGCCTCATTAAATAGCTGAGGCTGGCCGGGGGTGGTGGCGCATGCTTGTAATCCCTGTGCTTGGGAGGCAGAGACAGGAGGATCGTGCTGGTTCGAAGCCAGCCTCGCTGGCTTAAGAGACCCTGTTTCCAAATAAAAATATAAAATAGGTCTGGGAGTGTATCCCAGAGGTAGAAGGGCTTCCAGGAACCCCAGTACCACCAAAAAAAAAAAAAAAAATAGCTGAGGCTGGCCATGAACCTGGGATCCTCCTATCTCAGCCTCCCAAGTACTGGGAATACAAACCTGTGCCACCACGCCCGGCTCTATTTTTGGGTTTTAATCCATTACTATCATACATTGTTATAGTCAAATTGACCGAGATTTGGCAAGTGGGAGTAGACTTTTTCTGTGAATGGATTGGCAAATTCTATCTAAATTTTACTTTTACTTTCTCTGTATAACTAGCTATTAACTTTGAAAAATTCATTCTAACTGAGAAGTCTTGAACATGGTGAATCGTATTGTACCTATTTATTTAATATCTGTCAAGAGCCGCCTACAGCTCTGGGTCCTAGCCGCAAGGGCGCCTTTGCCCAGGGCCAGTGAAGGAGGTATAGGTGAGACAGCATGGTCTGTGTGCTCTGGTTATCAGAAGCTCTTCCTGTACCCTCCTTTCAGTTATTAACACTTCATATAGGGAAACGATGAACATATTTCCTATTATAACTCTTGAGTTTTTAAAATTTGTTAGCAAAATGTGAAAGAGGAGGTCAACTAATAAAACTTTACTTAAAACAGTACAATCATACCCCAGCCAGAGAGTAAGATGAGTTAATCCTAGTATGGAATCTTTCAAATTTCTATGCTAGCACTTTCTCTTTCTACTGAAGAACAGAAAGACTGTGTTCAGTCATCTGACTGAAGGCTTATCTGGACCCTCTCCTATCTTTCCTCTTGTTACTTTCTGAACAACCTCCAACTTTTCATGTTGGTGTGGGGATGAGAATGGCCACCACGAAAACACCTATGTCTACTGCTCATGAACTCTCCCAGTCTATCAAAAAAAAGTCAAGAAATACCTTTTAGTCTAACTGGCCTAAAACTGCCTTGAAAAGCCAGAGAAGCAATCAGCAAGTAGTAAGAGTGAAGGTGGAAGGGGAGGCCAGGAGAGTCCAGTGGAGCAGCATTTCCAGCTTATATAAGGCATTCAGTAGCCCTACAGTCTTCTGCTATTTAGACACTGAATCTGAAGCAGCATGTAGGAGCGTCACCTAGAAGGCTTATTAAAATAAAAATGCCTACCTGGTCTAGGAGCACATCCCTTAAATCATAGTACTTGGGAAGCTGAGACAGAAGCATCACAGACTTGAGGACAGCCTCAGCAACTTAGTGAGGCCCTGAGCAACTTAGTAGGACCCTGTTTCAAAATAATAATAATAAAAAATAAGACCTGGGGTATAATTCATAGGTAGAATTTCCCTGGGTTTAAGCCCTAATGCCACAAAAACAAACATACATAAAAATTGCTGAGCCTCACCTAGATTTTCTGATTCAGTCTATCTAGTTTGAGAACAGATAGTTTGCATTTCTAAAAAGATTTTAAAGCCAGGCGTGGTGGCACATGCTTGTAATCCTCGCGCTTGGGAGGGAGACCCTGTTTCCAAATAAAAAAAAGTATACAAAATAAGTCTGGGAGTGTAGCCCGGAGGTAGAAGGGCTTCCAGGAACCCCAGTACCACCAAAAAAAAAAAAAAAAAAAAACAGATTTTAAGTGGTGCTGATGCTGCTAATCCAAAAATTTTGAAAGTCACCAATATAGAAAATAAAATATTTAAAATATCTTGATAGCCAGGCATGGTGGCTCATGCTTGTAATCCCAGCATTTGGGAGGCTAAGACCAGAGGATAGCAGTTTTCAGGCAGCTTCAGGTACTTTGCCAGGTCCTTTCTAAAAAATAGGACTAGGGCCAGGCGTGGTGGTACACGCTTGTAATCCCCGCGCTTGAGAGGCGGAGACAGGAGGATCGCACAGGTTCGAAGCCAGCCTTGCTGGCTTAAGAGACCCTGTTTCCAAATAAAAATATTTTTAAAAAATAGGTCTGGGAGTATAGCCTGGAGGTAGAAGGGCTTCCAGGAACCTCAGTACCACCACCAAAAAACAAACAAACAAACAAACAACAACAACAACAAAAAAACAGGGCTAGGGATGTAGCTCGGAGGTACAATGCCCCTGTATTCTATTCCAAGTACCATACACACACACACACACACACACACACACACACACACACACATCCTGCTGCACATGTCATGTAGACTTTTGTTCCAAAGACTTGACACTAAAGTACTTGTTGTATTTTATCAGCATATTTGGATGGGGATAAAGAGGAAGAGAGGGACCGTTCTTTGTGTATGATCTGGTCCTGGATAGATCTAATGAGACCTGTTTGATGTTGCTTCTAAAAGCAATGCTTCCTTCACAGGTACAAAATAAATATTTGTTGACACACTTTAGTGCCAAATTCTAATAGTGTTGGTGGAATTGTGTCCATTCTCACCCACTGAACAAGTTACGGAATCTTAAGGAGGACATATTCTCAAAGTCAAGAAAACTTTCATTTTTCAGGACAACAATGTCCCTGTACAATATTTTTCTAAGGGCCCAATTTTATTCCTTTTTATGTAGTTATTATTTTTCAACAATATTTAGTGAAAAGATTATTATTTCCTTCACCAAATGTTCTTGGAAACCTTGTCAAAAATAACCTGACCATATATGGAAGAAAAAATAACAAACATATCAAAGTTAATCAGGAAACCAAGCATGGGAAGGAGGGAGGGGGAAGGAAGGGTTAGGGATTGGGTAGGGGCTTATTGGGTGATGTGAGCGTGTATATCTCCACAAGGTTTTTATCCCATTAAGATGTAAGACTATAATGCACCAATAAAAATTTATTTAACAAAAAAAGTTTAATCAGCATGAAAAAATAAAAGCAATACCACCTTGTTGCTACTCACTTGAGCAATATATCATGTGCTGTCAGGCAATTTAATGTTAAAATTTCTTATTGGAGCCATTTTCCTCTCTAAAGGAAAATTTCTTTTTCTTTCAGGATATCATTGGGCGCAAGTAGAGAATGAAATAAATTAAATAAGGAGAGGCGGCCTATTTTAGATGACATCTTTGCTCTGTTCAGTATTCTTCAATAGCTGGGTGTAGTGGCACATGCCTGTAATCCCAGTACTTGAGAGGATGAGACAGGAGGGTGACAGGTTCAAAGCCAGCCCCAGCAACTTAATGAGGCTCTCAGCAACTTAGCAAGACCCTGTTTCCAAATAAAAAGAAAATAGTGCTGGGGATGTAGGTCAGAGGTAGAATGCCCTGGGTTCAATCTCCAGTATCCCCCCCACAAAAACTAATTAATTAAATAATACACTGATTAATTAATATATATATGTTTTCCAATAACTTCTCTATTACTCAGAGAAAAAATCCAAACTCCTAGTAGAGCCCACCAGAGCTCTTGGTTACCTCTTCGATGTCACTATTTCCCTTCCCTCCATTCCATGGAAATACCTCTCTAGGGCTTTTGCAGTCTTTCTCTTGTCTCTTGGCATGGGATACTTTTGCCTTTTTAGAGTACATGACTATCCCCCCACCATGTTTATGGTCTTTGTTTCTCTTAGTGATCCATTTCCAGACCATCCTATTAAACATCAGAAGAACTCATCGCCCACACACAACCCCTATCCCCACTCTGCTTTCTGTTTTTCACTGATTTTTTTTACATAACATTACACATTTTACTATTTGTTTTATCTATTAAGAGAACAGGACCATTTTCTTCCCTTGAATGTGGCCTTCATTGGTGGAGGTGGGGGGACGGGGTACTCAAGACTTTATTCTTTCCCGCGGCTGTGCTCCAGAGCTTGCTAAGCTGCCTGACTCAAAGTAGATAACCTGTGACTTCAGTGCTCCTTAAAGCAGTAACTAACTGTGCAACCCCAGGCTTTAAGCTCTTTTGCTTAGTTTGCTAATCCCATTGGACACTGATTCTTGGCGTCTGTGTTGCTGCACTTGTTGCTAAATTCTGGGATCCTTGCATGGCCTCTGACTTCAAGCTTTGGGCAGTCTGTGCCACTCTGAATCTGACACTCACCCTTTTCGATTTCTCAGCTACCACCAACCTCTCATAGGATTCATGAGAATGTCCTTCTAAAAGTTTTCCTGGTCAGAAATGAAGAACTCAAGAACAGTTCCTCAAGGTTTCTCTCTGCTCAACAGAGACCAAATGACATCTTGGTTTTCCTACAGTTGCCCCAGAAGCTGCAAGGCAATCATTGCGACAGATTCCTGTCAGAGCTCAAGTGAAAATAGGCATATGTCCCTCTGCTGTGATTCCTAAAACTCCATGAGTATATAAATTGTCAGGCCCAGTATAAGAGTTTATATTATTGAGCACTTCAGTACTATTTACTTCTGATTGCATTCCCTGAAACATATTTGTGTTTGTAGGGCAGCATTGTAAAGGTAAATAAGGCTTACACCCAAATAATTACCTAGGATAAACTTAATTTTCAGCATGAACTCACCTCTGATTATGTCTTAGTACTTGTCAATTTTTTTTTTATGAAGTCAGCCTTCAGGACTTTGTCCAAATTGTTGGCATTATATTGCTGTTTTTATTTTAAGCATCTTACCTTTTCTTACCCTTCTATTTCTTTCTTACTTTTTCTTTGTTTTGTTTTTGTGATAATGGAGATTGAACCCATAGTAATGTCTACCACTTAGCTACATCCCCAGTATTTTATTTAATTTTTTTGAGACAATATCTTACCAAGTTGTCTTGAACTTGTGGTCCTGGTCTTGAACTTGTGGTCCTCCTGCTTCAGCTTCTCAAGTTGCTGAAGTTGTAGATGTATGCCACACTAGGTAGTATCTTACTATTTCCAAATTATTTTTGGCAATTATGCCATATTTTAACAAAATATATAACTTTTTGGTCTAATGTCACCCTTATTACTAGACCATAAGGGTGGATCATTATTTTCCCCATTGTATGTTTTAATTTTGCTTGCCTCATCTCCTATTCTTAAGATTTATATTTTAAGTAAAGGGTTGCACTTTTGGCATAGTTTCTGGGGTTTTCTATATCTGAGAATATCTTTATGCCAGCTTTGCATAAGGATACAAAATTGTTGAGTAGTAAATTGTTCCTTCAAAACTGTAGACATTATTTCTTCTAGCTTAAAAAGATGGGTTTCCCTTTCTATTAATTTGTTACATTATTTTTGTATTCATATTTAAATTTCCTCTGCTTGTTCTCATAAAAGATGACTGAGTTGGGCATGATGGCACATGCTGTAATCCTAGTACTTGAGAGACTGAGATAGAAAGATGGAGGTTCAAAGCCAACTTCAGCAGTTTAGGGAGACCCTGTTTCAAAATTAAAAATAAAATATGGCTGAGAGTAGAAGCTCTAAGGTAAAATGCCTTTGCATGCAATCCCCAGAATCATTTAAACAAGATATAATTGAGCTTAAATCCCTCAAAAGTCAGAATATATGGAACTTTTATTATCTTGGGAGATTACTGGGTCTTTTTTGTTTGCTGTTGTTGGTTGTGCAATTAGCAAGGAGTTTCTAGCAGATGTTTATATGAAGTATCCCACTTTTGCAGAGATAGCATCTTCTCTCATCCCTATCTTTTAATATCTAATATTAAAAACTCATAGGACTCATGAGAACCTTCCAGCTGGCCCTATTGTCTAGGAGAACATCCTCTTCCTGGCCTGCAGAATGTCACAACTCAAGGACTGACTGCCTGCAGGTTCCTCCCCTGGCACCCTCTGCACAGGTCTTCGCACACCCTCCTCTCACCACCTGTTGTATCTGAAAGAACTGAGAAGATGTTCAGTGGAGAAGAGAGACTGAAAAAAGTTGTGGTTTGATCAGAAACCCAGTTTTCAAAATCTTAGAATGAAACCCATAAGCCTTGAATCTCTGAATCTGGGGAAAATGGGAGAAAAGGGTTCATCTTGAAGTTTTAAATATTTTTTTTCTGTAAGCACCTTAGTGTATGAAGTGTTGCAGGGAAGGGAGGTGAACAAGAATAATTATCTGAACTTCAGCTCCTCAGACTGAACACTTTCAGTTCTAAAATTGAAGCAGTCGGACTGAATTCCTGTCACTGGTTATTGTTATTTACCTGTAGATCCATTTTAGGAAAAAAAAAAAACCACAACTAATCCGGTGCAGATATCATGAAACTGAGGTGCATGTTTACTGTTAGCAAGAGAAAGTTATCCTTTTTCTGGTCCATATTTTAAGCTCTCTGTGGAATGCGAACATTACCCTCCTTGTTGACACAATCTCTTATACCGTCGAGACCTTCAAGCCCCATTCAGTTCCACAGACTAGTGCCATTAAACATATCTCTGGCCCTTTGGAGCAATCAGCGGAGTTAAATTTCGAGGATACAGGGAAGCTTGAGCAGGCTAAGCGCTGCGTGGGGATCTGCAGGCTCAGGTGTGCAGGTCTGCGGAGAGGCAGATGGCTTCCGGACCTCGGAGCAGGAAGCTCTGCCTCTGCAGCCCTGAGGCCTCGGGATTCCACATCGTATTTCACGGAGGTGCAGTTTTCTGTGAATGTCCTAACAGCTTCAAAATGACATTTTTATTTGGCTTAATGTTTCTAATTTGCTATAACTTACATTACATCTCTACTTGCTTAAACCAAGGACCAGATGGAATACATTCTGGTCAGGCATCCAGACAGTTACTGTTTAGGGGATAATGTAGCCTTTAAGGTTTTTTTTTTTTTTTTCCACAAGAGAGTACAAGTCTGATTTTAGTACACTCTACTCATGGGGTAAAATTTATGCCAAGATAAATTTTAGCCTCCAATATTATTACCTTCCAGTCAGAAAGTTTTTATCATGGTGTTAGGAATCTGTTGGGTTTCCTTATATTTTCTGGTAGCAGTTAAGTAACACATAAAATGAGATATAAACATTTGGCAAAGCATGTAAACAATTTCCTCAGTTCACTGCAGAAGATCAAATTTCTAACTCCGGACAGAAATATAGTCAAGAGAAATTATGAGACATAAGAAGGATCATATATTGGTACTTGTAAGGCTTGTACAATCATGTACTTCTGCAAAGTCAATTTTGGTATCTAATACCATCTGAAATAAATTATTTTAAAAAACTTCTAATGGCTTTCAGACAAAACAACTGCACCTTCAAAAGCCAAGCGAACCATCCTATTCAATGGACCCAGGAGTTTCTTTCTGGTCACCACCATATTTATGCTCATAGAATAATGAGCACTCATTCCTTCTCTTCTTTACAGTTTCCACCTACTTCAGTTTTCTCATGGAGTGCTGATTTCCTCACTGTCTTTGTGGATGGTCATGATCAGCTTTTCGTATTCAGTTCTTTCTGTGTTTTGATTCCTTAGTTGTAGATGTGCTTCTAGGTTCTGCTACATTCATTTGTTCTTTTGCCTCTTCTACTCCGATCTCAAATAAAAAACACCCTCATTCCTTCATGTAGATTCAGAAAGCTATTGCTTCTACACAGATACCCAAATTATTATCTTCTGAATGGTAATTCTGAATTTCTGCCTAGCGGCTTACATTTCTGTCTCTACAATTCATCTAACCATCAAATAGAACAATTAGTAATTGAATGCTTTTCACTTAAAACTTATTTCTGTCCTATTTTATTTTTTCATATATATGTGAGAACAGTTTCTTTACCACTCAGGCTAAAAAGCTCAGTGCTATCTTTAGTTCCATCTCACTCCCCACACCTAATTTGTCACTGTGTCCTGCGGAATCTGACTGCTGCAATGCATCCTTGGACATTTCTCCAATTGTTAGTTCATAAGCCCCACCACAAAGGGCTCAGGGCTTTTCCTGCACTCACATGAACATTGTATACTGAAAGTGTTTTAATCTTTAGAGGAAACACTGATACAAATCTGACAGAAATAAAACAATTATAAGAGAAGACTATGAACTGCATAAAAAAATTAGATCGCTTAGATCAAATTTTGGAAATATACAATCTACTGAAACTTCCCAGCATTTGGGAGACTGAGATAGGAGGGTTGCGGTTTGTGGCCAGCCTCAGCTAGTGAGGCCCTTTGCAACTCAATGAGACCTGTTCCAAAATAAAGAATAAAAAATAGGGCTGGGGTGTGTGTGTGTTGTAGCTCGAAGGTAGAATGCTCCTGGCTTCCATCCCCACTGCATCAATAGTAAAAAACAATGCTTCAAAAATTTCCTAGCCAGGCATGGTGACGAACACTTGTATTCCCAGCATTCAGGAGGCTGAGATCTGAGGATCATGGTTTGTGGACAGTCTCAGCTACTTAGTGAGGCCCTCTGTAACTTAGTGAGACCCTGTTTCAAAATAAAGAATAAAAAATAGGGCAGGTGTATAGCTCAGAGGTCGAATGCTCCTCATGAAGGTAGGCTCCATCCCCAGACCTGCAAAAAAAAAAAAGAGAAAAAATCCTTCTATATTAATAGGAAGGAAAACTTCCCATTGTAATCCCTTAGGTTGGTATTACCCCGATAACAAAATTGGACAAAGATATCGCAAGAAAACAATAACAGGGAAAAGCCCACCAAGTGCTGTGTGCATGTGTGTCATTAACACTATGATCTACATTATGATGTCAGACTATAATGTACTAATAAAAGTATTAAAAAAAGAAACCGCAGACATATCTCTGGTTGAGTATAGTTGTAAAAATTCTTAACAAAATATTAGCAAATCAAATCTGGAACCATTTACAAAGAATTATATACTATAAACAAAGTTTATCAAAGAAGTGCAAGGTTGATTTAACATCTGAAAATTAATGAACATAATAAACCACATCAATAGAATAAAAATCACAAAAATCACAGGACAGTCTCAATAGTCACAGAAAAGCATTTTAAAAAGGCCAACACTCAGCTGGGTGTGGTGTGCACATTTGTAATCCCAGTACTTGGGAGACTGAGACAGGAGGATCACAGGTTTATGGCCAGACTCAGCTACTTAGTGAGGCCCTTTGCAACTCAGTGAGACCCTGTTTCAAAAAATAAAGAATAAAAAATAGGGTTTGGGATGTACCTTGGTAGAATGCCTCTGAGTTACATCCCCAGTAATAAAAAAAAAAAAGGCCAATACCTTTTCATTAAAAAATACTCAATTACAAATAGAAACAAAGTTTCTTAATCTGATAAAGAAACATCTATATGTATACACACACATCAGTGCTAGTTCTGGGAATCTCGCTCAGTATTAGAGTGCTTGGCTAGCATGGGTTCAGTCCCCTATTCCGCATAAATAAATAAATAAATAAATGTTTGAAAACACCAGAACTAATATCATAGTTAATGATGAAGACTGAAAGTCCCCTGCTATGATAAAGATCAAAACAAGAATATTTATCCTTGCCACCTATATTTGACATTATGTTGAGATTCAAGTCAAGGAAATAAAAAAAAAAAAAACAAGAGCAACAAGATTGGGAAAGAAGTAAAACTGTCTGAATTTGTGCATCTGAGGATCTTACATGTAGAAAATCCTAAAAAAAAAAAAAAAAAAAAAAATCCTGTAAAAACCTATACCGGAATATGAATTGAATAAAGCTGTAAGATATAATGTTGACATGTAAAAGTATATGTCTATACACTAGCTGTAAACATCCAAAAAAATTAAAAAATAATTTTATTTACGAGCTGGGCGTGGTTGCACATGCTTGTAACCCCAGCGTTTGGGAGGCTGAGAAGGGGGTGGTGTCACAGTTTGAGGACAGCCTCAGCTACTACTTAGGCCCTTTGCAACTCAGTGAGACCTTGTTTCAAAATAAAGAATAAAAAATAGGGCTGGGGGTGTACCTCAGAGGTAGAATGACCATGAGTTCCATTCCCAGTATTGCCCCCCAAAATAATAATTTTATTTACATAATACCAAAAAGAATAAAATACTTATGCTTTGCAAACATAACTGAAACATTTTTTGAAGAAATTCAAGACCTAAATAAATTAAGACATTCAATGCTAATTGCTCAGATTTAATATTGTTATTTGGCATGATATAAAAAAATCATCTATATGTTCAACATCATTCCTTTCAAAATCCCAGATCAATTCTTTTTAGAAATTCAATAGCTGATTTAGAAATTCATACAAAAATAAGAGCACCAAACATAGTAAAAAAAAATCATTAACGAAAAGAATAAAGTTGTAGAACCAAACTCCCTGAATCCAAACCTACTGTAAACTATAGTATTAAAGACAATTTGGTACTGTATACTGATATAATACAGTTAAAAATTGAGTTTAGAATCTAGAAATATTCCCTTATATTTCTAATCAATTGATTTTTTTTTGTGTGTGTGTGTGTGGTACTGGGGTTCCTGGAAACCCTTCTACCTCTAGGATACACTCCCAGATCCATTTTTATATGGAAACAGAGAGGCTGGCTTTGAACCTGTGCGATTTTCCTGTCTCCGCCTCCCAAGCACGGGGATTACAGGTGTGAGGCACCACGCCCAGCTGAATCAATTGACTTTTGAGAGTGATGTCAATATAATTCAATTGATAAAAAATTGTTTTTTCAATGAATGGTATTAGAGCAACTGGATATCCACATGCTAAAGAAGGAAGTTAGACTTCTTTGTACCATAAGTAAGAATTAAAATTGATCACAGCTGAAACTATAAACTCTAAGGAGAAAACATGAATAAATCTTTGCAACCTTGGGTTTGGAAAAGCAAGTTCAGACACACAGATATTTAAATAAAAATAATTTAAAAGCACAAGTAATTGTAAGAATTAAAACTGTGTGTTACAATACACATCATAAAAAGGAAAGAAAACTCATAGGAGTAAATATTTGCAAATAATTTAATAAGAGACTTGCATCAAGAGTATATAAAGAAGTTTTTGAATTCCACAATAAAAAGAAAAACCAATGAAAAATTACAATAGATTTGAACAAATATTTTATAGATCACCTATGATAAAAATGATAATAAGAAATATTGATTAGTATTTGGAAAAATCGGAACACTTGTGCATTACTGATATGGGTGCAAAATGGTATATTTGGTTTGGAAAACAGTTGTCAGTTTCTCAAATGTTAAACATCTGGTGATTCCACTTCTAGACATATACCCAACATGCATACATTTGTCAAATGTTAATGAATGTTCATATAGCCCAAAGTGGAAGAACTTGCATGCCTATCAACTGACATAAACAAATATGAAATATTATGTGACAGAAAAAGACATAAAGCATTGTGATATGCTACAAAATAGATTAATCTTGAAAATATGAGAAATAGAAGAAGCTGGTCGTAGATGATCATTTGTGAACATTTATATGAATGTGATTCTATTTATTAAAAACAGGAAAATCTATAAAAGCATAAACTGGAATAATAGTTTTGTGGACTGACATACAGAGTTTGAAACAAGTGAGATGTGTGTGTGTGTGTGTGTGTGTGTGTGTGTGTGTGTGTGGGTGTGGGTGTGTGCACGCGTGTGTGTGTGTGTGTGTGTGTGTGTGTGTGTGTTACCAGGAATTGAACCCAGGGCATTCTACCTCTGAGCTACACCCCCAGATCTATTTTATTGTTTATTTTGAAACAGCGTCTCACTAGATCACAGAGGGCCTCATGTTGCTGAGGCTGGCTACTAACCTGCTATCCTCCTGTTTTTTATACTGGCATACAAGTGTGTGCCATCATGCCCAGCTCAGGTTTCTTTTTTGGAGTGATAAAAATATTTAAAATTGTATAATAATTTCACAACTCTGAATATGCTAAAAGTAATAAAATATCAACTTTAAATTGATGAGTTGAATGGTATGTGAATTAGGTCTCAAAGCTATATATGATTGCAAAGTAAAAAAAATTACAATTTTTATTTATATATATTTGACTATATGGAAAATGAGAACCTTTTTATATTATTATAAGCCACTGAAAGTTTTCTTCTTCTTCTTCTTCTTTTTTTTTTTTTTTTTTTTTCGGAACTGGGGATGGAACCCAGGGTCATTCTACCTCCTAGCTATTCCCCAAGTCCTATTTTTTATTCCTTATTTTGAAACAAGGTCTCACTAATTTGCAGGGCGCCTCACTAAGTGGCTGAGGCTGTCTGTGAACTGCGATCTTCTCTTAGATTCCCAAGAACTGGGATTAGAAGCATGTACCACTACGCCTGGCTCAGCCATTGTAATTTTTCATATCAACTGTCTATTAATGACTTCAATTGATTTTTCTATTTAGTTGCTGTTGGTATTTCCTTATTGATTTGTAACTAAGTAGCACTTTTATTTAACAGTATAACAATAAATTGTCTGGTGTGTATTATAAATGTTTTTTCCCAGTTAGTTTGCTTTTTATTTTGTTTATGGCAATTTTGGGCCTTGTTAAAATTTAATGTAGAGGGACTCCAGATAATGGAGGGGAAACCTCAGTAAAGCTGAAATGGAAGGGTAGGAGACGAAGAAGGCTGAGGTTGATTAGTGGAGGAGCTACATCCAAATATGTGTAAAAGTATGAGTGTAGCACGGCCAACCTGGACACTCATTGTTGGGAGGGGGAGGGAAAGTGGGAGGTGGTACCAAGCACAGTCTGAATGTATGCCATTTCAATATGATCCACATAAAAATAAAAATAAAATAAAATAAAATAAAATAAAACCCTAATATGTAGTCTATACTTAATCTTTACCGTCTTTTTGTTTTATATCTTGCTTAGAAAAACCTTTCAGGCTGGGCGTGGTGGCACACACTTGTAATCCCCGCGCTTGGGAGGTGGAGACAGGAGGATTGTGCAGGTTCGAAGCCAGCTGTGCTGGCTTAAGAGACCCTGTTTCCAAAATATAAAATAGGTCTGGGAGTGCAGCCCAGAAGTAGATGGGCTTCCAGGAACCCCAGTACCACCAAAAAAAAAAAAAAAAAGAAAGAAAGAAAGAAAGAAAGAAAGAAAGAAAGAAAGAAAGAAAGACAAACCTCTCAAAAGACAAATAAAAACCACTCCATAAATTCATATTATTTTTGAAATTTCATTCTTCATGATTAAAACTTTTACCTATTTGTAATTTATTTAAAATTCAGTCTGCAATAATAATCAACTATTATTATTTCCATATTGTCGGATTGTTCTCCCTGCATGACTTACTGAATTATTTCCTCTGTATCCACATATTTGAATACATACAGTAAAATTTGCATTGTTACTGAGATCTATTTTGTACCTTTCAATCTTTTTTTATCATGCATCATTTTATCCTATTATTTATAAACATTCATTTTTTGTAGTGCCATAGTTCTCTTATCGAAGCAGATAAGCTTCTTTTATTTCCCTGCTTTTTCAGATGTTTTGGTCTATATTCATGTATTTTTTATATGAGTTTCTTCAGAATAAATTTGTGTAATAAAAAACAAAAAACAAAGGAACCATATAAACATCAAAATATGCTCTTTAAAATGTTGGAATATTGTTAGAGTCAGAAAAAATATCTTTAGAGTATTAGTTTTCTGACTTAGAATACCACTATTCATGGCCTTGAGACCAGTCTATGCTATAAACTGCTAAACTACACTGTCAATTTTAAAAACACTTAATATTGATCACTTTGGCTCAGGGATGAAGTCATCAAATTCTGGGAACACAAATATGAATAAAGTAGGGTCCTGGCCTTGAGAGATTTAGGTATTTTAAAAGTTGCTTTTTGGGGGAAGAGTGAAAGGAAACATGGATTATAGAGAAGGAGATATAGGAGAATATCAGAAGACAAACTTTTGTGGTAGAAAGTTATTTCCTCCGTATACTCAGCAAAAGCATGCCAAAAGATAGGGTTTCTGGAGGAAGATGAAAAGTGGAAAAGTCCTTGGGGAGAGAGAGACAGAGGCTAGAACCTGGAGTTTCTCATGCAGAAATTTGGATTTTACCCAAATTTATAAAAGAAGTCATTGGAGACTTTTAACTGTGATGAGGTAGTATGAGGTTATTACCAGAATTAAATTTGTATCTATTTCTTCAATTCTTGATTCAAAAATTTTTTTTTTAAGAGAGCAGAACAAACAATCAAATTAGGGTTTTTCAGAGGAGCCAAAGAGGCCTAGACTAATGGCTAGGTGGGGGTGGTGACCTACCATACAGGACCCCAGAGCATCTCACAACAGCCCTTGCTGAGAGGGCACAAGATAAGAAGCTAAGCCAAATGGTTAGAAAGAGGTGATACAGAACAGCAACCCAGGCAGCATCACCAAGCGCTCTTTCTGGTCCTAATTCTTTTGAATGCATCACTTTTACTGCTTGGATCCCTGTTAGGCTATATTTAAATAAAGCAGTTTTATCTCTCAATCTTTAGGATTCTGTAATTTTAATCAAGGAACCAATTAAAACTTGGTGAAATAATTCACCTTCTCAAATGAAAGACAATATTAACAATCTCTGTAGAGTGGGTTAAAGTTCTGTCATCCCTAAAAGTGACCCCAGGGAGTGGGTTATTGCTTTCCAAACACAATAAAAAGGCCATGAAAGGAAAGTGTTTGAAACTCTACCAGTATAAACAGAGTGCTTCTTCTCCATAAAGCACTGAAACAATTCTATAAAAAGTAGAAAATTCCTTGCAGCCTCAATTGCCAAATCTGTCCCTGAGTTCCAAGGAATCTACAACTCCCAGTTAATAGTCTGTATTTCAAAGATGCTCTGGGTGAAGAGGGGAAAAAATTTTTTTTCTCTGCATTGGCCTGGGCCCAAGAATGTCAACACTGCTGCTGGCTGTGAGCTTTGGCCTCTTCTCCAACCATCTCTAAACAACTGCCTCTTAGGCTGAACATACACTGGGTTGGGAAGGTCTTAGTGATAGAGAACTGCATGGACTCTGAGTATGCTTTCTGTATCACATAAGTCCAGCGCAGTGGGAGGCAGGACAAGATGAAACACAGAAGAATATCATTCAGTTTAAAGCCAACATCTACAAAATTAGATAGGTTTGTTAAGGGAAACCTCTAATATATATATATATATATATATATATATATATAAATATGTGTTTAAAAATTATTCCACATGCATCCCACTTTCTTTGCTGTACTTTCCCTAGTGTTATAATAATCAGTGCATTTGTTTGCTTTTAACACAGCTCTATCATTATGATAGCAACCATTTATATCCTAGTAAAATTTGCTCTTAATTTAAATATAATAAAAATGATATGTTTATTAAAATGGATTAATTTAAGCCCCTAAAGAATAAATTCATAAAGTTTTCCACAGAATACATAGCTATAAAATAGCCAATATATTTATACTTTATAATATGTTTATACTTCAAAACATCATATGGTACATGATAAATACATATAATTTTATCTGTCAATACCAAAATGATAAAATAAATAGTATTGTCTAGCATATTTTGTACAAAAAATCATAATTCCTTTAAAATTAATCATATAATTATTGTTTTCTTTATGAAAATTAAATATATTCAATTTTAGCCTAAGAAAATTCCTCAATAAGACCCCTAAAGTTTAGAAAATTAAAACAAGAATTAATAAGGAGGATAGCATTACATTAAAAACTTTCTACTCATCATAGGAAACCATCAAGAGCCTAAAGAGAAAGCCTACAGAATGGGAGAAGATCTTTACCAGCCACCACTCTGATAGAGGGCGAATATCCAGAATATACAAAAAACTCATAAGAATCTTCACTAGCAAAACAAATATCCCAATTAAGAAATGGGCAACTGAATTGAATAGACTCTTCACAAAGAGGATATACAGATGGCCAATAGACACATGAAAAATGTTCAACATCATTAGAAATCAGGAAGATGCAAATAAAAACTACATTGAGATTCCATCTAACCCCAATCATAATGGCAATCATCAAGAAGTCAAAAAGTAATAAATGTTGGTGAGAATGTGGGGAAATTGGAGTTCTTCCACACTGTTCATGAGATTGCAAATTAATTTAGCCACATGGAGATCAGTGTGGAGAATCCTCAGAAAACTGGGAATAAATCTATCATACGATCTGCCTATACCACTCCTGGGTATCTTTCCAAAGAGGTTAAGCCAGACAACTACCATAATATATGCCTATCCATGTTCATAGCAGCACAATAATCACAATAGCCAAATTATGGAACCAACCTAGGTCTTCATCAACAGATGTATACATTACAAAATTATGGGATATGTACAATAAAATTCTACTCAGCAATAAAGAAAACAAAATTATGTCAATTTCAAGTAAAATAGAAGGACCTGGAAAACATTATGTTAAGTGAGATTAGCCAAACACAGAAAATAAAGGGTAATGTGTTTTCTCTAATACATGGAAGGTAGGGAATCATGGGGATACCAAAGAGATGCCAGATAAATGGAGGAGAAACCTCAGTGGAGCCAGGGAAATGGTCTCAGAGAAGGGGATGGGGAAGAGTGAAGTTCAATGAAGGAATCACTACCATCAGCCATGTGTACATATGCAAAAATACAAATGTCAATCTCAGTACTCTGTATGGGTGAGGCAGCAGGGGTAGAGGAAACCGAGGAAACCAAGTGCTGTGTGCATGTATATCATTTCCAACATGATTAATGGTATGATGTGAGACTATAATGCACCAACAAAAGCATAATACAAAAGAAAATTGCAAATCACTCCACTTGTAAAATTAGCAAAATAGGGAAAGAAGTACATTTTTTTTTTACAAGTTTGACCATTGTAAAAACATTAGAACCAGGCATGGTAGCATAGTGGCATGATGGTAAATACTTGTCCATTGTGAAGTGAATAAGAAAATACTGGCTAATTTATATTATATATTATATGTTATAAATTATTTATTTATTTTGGGAGGTACTGGGGATTGAACCCAGGAGCATTCTACCTCTAAGGTATACCTCCAGTCCTATTTTATTTTTATTTTGAAACAGGGTCTTGCTAGGTAAATAAGAGTCTTATGACTTGCTAAAAACTGTCCTTAAATCTGTGATCCTTCTATCTTAGCCTACCAGGTACTGGAATTACAGGGGTGCTGTACCTCATCAGTCAGTAGAGCATGAGACCCTTAAATAACACATTTTTTAAATGTAAAAAAAAGTTAAAGAAGCCAAGCGTGGCACACGCTTGGATTCCCAGCATTTGGGAGGCTGAGACAGGAGGATTGCGGTTCCAGGCCAGCCTCAGGTACTACTTAGTGAGGCCCTTTGCAACTCATTGAGACCCTATTTCAAAAATAAAGAATAAAAAAATAGGGCTGGAGGTGGAGCTTGGAGGTAGAATGCCCCTGGGTTCCATCCTCAGTACTGCAAAAAAAAATTTTTTGAAGAAGAAGAATTATTGAAGGTTGTCTAATTTTTTTTAACAAAATAACAGACCTTAAAAAATCAAGAATAAAAAAAAACAAATAAGAATAAACGTTCTGAAATGTAACATAAACTATTTTGGCCCAATTAGATAATATGATTATGTAAAAATTCTAAAAGTAGTGAAATAAAATGGTAATAAATATTCATTACACACATAATCATACATATACAATTATGTACATGTTTAGTTTGTCAATTACTGAACTAGATTGATATTAATTAAATGATGAATATTTGTGAGACATTTTGTTTGGGGGAAAAAAGATATGGATGGTATAGATTAGTCAAATACAATTAGTATAGTAGGAAAAAGTTTTGACCGCTTCCTAGTTGCATGTTTTTAGATGAAAAATTTAATCTCTCTGGCTCACTCTCCCTATCTGAAAAAGTGAGGATAATCATACTTGCCTCACAGTTCTGTCATGGCAATTAAAGGCAAGGCATTATTTAAAGGGCGTGACATGGTTCTAGAAGATGGAATCAGAAGGAATTAACACTCTTACAAGAGGAAATGACTGAGAATCAGATTTAGAATTCATGTTTTCTTCCCTCCTGCTTGATCTTACTTAGGAGGTAGGACGGCCACTTATTACTAAAAACATTCGGCTAAGTCAGTGACTCTTGTTTCCACTTGATCTTGGTGGGACCATCACTTCTATACTATTTAAATGTCCACTCGTTTTATCTATGAATATAATCTCACACCCTATTTAATGCTATTCAAACAAAAGGTGCCTTGCCTTTAGTTCCAAAACTAAATAAAAATATAAAGGTACTCATGGTACTTATGTGGAGATGTGCTCCTCCTTTATTTGGTTTATTATTGTGCTTCTTACAATGTGGTGAAGTAAAGTCAATGGTTTGATCCAGTGCAGGTCAGTAAACTCCTCTCTAGTTCGGCTGTACCTAAGTCACACTTGGCTTGTCAGTCTGCTGGAGGCCGATCTTGAGAGGAAGATAAGGGGAAGAGAATGTCATGAGGGTGGGCCATTAGATTAATTCCTAATGGGGGTAGGTTGCTTCAGTAATAGAAAATTCATACATAAAAAGACATAGAAAGTGATATGTTAGTCTGAAAGCACAAGTGTTTCTTAAGATATACTGAAAAAGTAAAAAAAAAAAAAAGAGAGAGAGAAAGAAAGAAAAGAAATAGTAAATGTTTCATCTCAGTTAGCTTCATGGTCATATTCATTCTCTCCAAAACAGATATAAAGTTAATATTCTAATTCTCTCAATACCCATTCTAACTGCTCCAATCGTTTTCATTAGCCTTAGTTCTCTAGATAAGGGCTCTGTTGGGCCTGCTTCATATTTCTGTAATCTTTGGAGGTGAGGACCCCAGTCTCCTGCTCTGACCTTCATTATTCATATGATAAGATTGGGATTATCTTCTCACCTGGAGAGAGGTGACCAAACCTCCTGGTGATTTAGAATCTCTTCTAATCTTTCTATATCCCTAAACTAAAGATTACTCTTAGTGCTCACTTTCTTTGATCTCTTATTTAAGGTCTGGGTTTGATAAGTCATTTTCTAACATGCTAGCACCATATTTTTCCTTTTTATTTTTTGTTGTTGTTGAACTAAATTTTCTAAATTTTTGATGTGGCAAGAAATAGGTAATTTCTCAAGCACAAAAGGCAGCAGGGTTTCTGAAATGTAATTTAATAAAGCAGTATATCCATTCCTGTTGTGAATTGTGTATAGAACACACAGTATCATCTTCCCTTGCTTGCTGAGTGTATGCTGGAATAAATCTTTGTGCTGTGATTTATGGACCCTCTTCCTCAGGTCTCTCCACACCCATCTGAGTTTACCATCCAAGCTTCAGACTGCTCCTGACAGATCTGATGGAACTGCTATTGGTAGTCAACCCCAGCAGAGTCTGTCTTTGATGTTTTATTAAGTGTATGATTTACTATCTTTTCTTTGATTTACTAACAGAAGTAAGAAATAAAAACCAGAGGCTGGTCACCCAAATGTTCTCTGTTGAGGAATTGCTTTATGTGCTTTAGCTTTCAGAATAGTAAGACCTCCACTAAGAATTGTCTCGCATCATCAAACATATGCCTAGATTGGAAGATGGTTCTGTGATCTAAAAATATCATTCAAAGAAAGTTTAAGCACTTGGCTTGCAGGAAAAGAGTTTCTCTCTCTCTCTCTCTCTCTCTCTCTCTCTCTCTCTCTCTCTCTCTCTCTCTCTCTCTCTGTGTGTGTGAATTTGCCACTTCTTCCTCTAGTTAAAAGAGAAAATGACAACAGGGACAACTTTATGTAGACCCTTGCAACCTAGAAAAAGAGCTAAGGATTGACCCAGTGCTTCAGGCTTTTCTTTTTATTGTCTATGGTGCTAGTAATCATAACTTCTGAACATCAGAAAATAGAATGCCAGATGTATATCACTACAAAGTGCCTTGAAGGACACTGTGAGGACTTCTGACATTTGGAACTTGGGACTGTGTTATGCTTGATGCTTGACTGGTGGAACAGCAACAGCCTTTGCTTTTTCTTTGCAAAATATTTGCTGTAAAGTGTAAATAAAGAAAGGGGAGGATTTCTTTACATTGCTATGCTAAAACATCTGGCATCTGGGGTTTTGTTTATACCCTTCTGCACTGCAGGCTCATCCTTCAAAGCAGTCTCGATTTTTCTTTCACCTCCTTGAATGGCCAAAAAAAGTAACTTTTATGTTTTTCTTAGGAAGACTTTTTTTTTTTTTTTTTTTTTTTTTTGCAGTACTGGGGATGGAACTCAGGAGCATTTTACCTCTAAGCTACATTCCCAGCCCTGTTTTTTATTCTTTATTTTGAAACAGGGTCTCCCTGAGTTGTAAAGAGCCTCACTAAGTATTAGCTGAGGCTGTCCGCGAACCACAATCCTCTTGTCTCAGCCTCCCAAATTCTGGGATTACAAGTGTGCACCACCATGACCAGCACAGAAAGACAATTTTATCCAACAATATGGTGCATATTAAATGCATCTTGGTCCCCAAAACAAATTGTTGAAAGAGGACGTTCTCCCATTTATCTTTATAGCATACCTGCTTATGTACCAAGGGCTCAGTGTCACTCAGGGCTCCATCCACCTTCTCAGAATATAAGATCCAATAATAACATAGTGCTTTCTGAATGTTATCTCACTTTAAAATGTATTTTCACCTTGCCTGTTACAAACAATATGATTACAAAGAATCTTACAGTCTGATAAAGCAAATAAGTATGATCCAGATAGAAAATTGGGTAGGAAACTGGGTAGAAGTTGAACAGAAAATAGGAAAATAAAAAATAGGGAAAAATAGGCTTACTACACAAAATCATGCCATGTATTCACTATAGGCTAAACACAAATTAGTCTCTGAATTTCCCAGCAAATGTTTCAAAAAGAAAAATAGGATTAATTATAAGATTTTAATGTTGAGAAAGGAAAACAATCCAGCTGCTTGGGAGAAATACAGATAACTCTGAGAATATTTTTCTATGTCTTCATGAAGAGAACATGCTGGTTTTGAGATGCTATCTTCAATATCATTATTGTTATGTATATAGCAATGGTCCTCACAGAGCTATTGTACTAATGTTTTCTGAGGTGTGTCTATAAAGTTCCCCCAAAGCAAAATTTCCCCAAAGGAATCGTCAAAAGCCATGTGAGAGCACAGCCCACTTCTGGTCTCACTGAGTCTAAAGTTATATTTAAATCACTAATTGCTTAGCCTTAGAAATTGACCACAAATATCAATTTACACATTTGTTCAATAATGACAAACAATATCTTTATTAAGCACTGGCTGCGTGCCAAGCATTATTCCTGGTGGTGATGTGGATATAACAACAACAACAATAACAACAACAACAACAACAACAACAACAACAACAACAACATGAAAGCTCTCTGTTTCCATGGAGCCTAAAGCCTAGTGAGGATGAGAGAAATGAATAACTAAAAAGGAAAGAGAGAACATTTTTCTTAGAGAATTATAGAAATGTCGAGAAAAAATTGAGCTATTTTTTTGTAGATCATTCATGGTAGTGTCAGTAAAGCACAGTTGAATAATGAGAAGGAGATGCGGAGAAATCTGGGAAGTCCTTACGGTCCCAAGAGTAAATCGTAAATGCAAATTTCCCAGAATAGACTTGGGCTCAGAGTGCTGGAGGGACCTGCAGGATAGACGGTGTTGAACCACGGGGACTGGGCGGTAGCAGGAATGCCCTGAACCTATTCAGCTCCTCTGTGCAAATTAGAGAAACACTCACCTACTTGCAACACTTGAACTCCATCATTTGGTCACTGTAATACCATCTCCATATGGTAAGTATTTGGTATTAAAGATCTTTGAGTGACATATGTTCGGAAATTATCATCGTAAATATAGAAATTTATGAGGTCTAGTGATTCATATCGGTTGATATTTAAAAAATGCTTCCACCTTTATGGGGAAAGATTGTGGTTAGTAAAGGACCAGGCCTACCATGTCAGTCAAAGTCAAACCGTAGATCTTCATACTGTGGCATCAGACCCACTAATTTCAATGCTACTTCACATCCTAACTCAAGTCTTGACAGATGTAGTGTGTCTGCTGGGTACAAAGTGGTCTATTTTAAAGGCATAGAATTTATTTGGGGTGCTAAAGAGGGTCTGTATCATCACTCAAGACACAGACTCTCTCCACAAGTCTTTGTAAGAAATTTCTTCTCAGGTTTAGAAAATTATAGCCAGAAACAGAAAAAAATGGCTCCTAATTAAAAACTCAGCAACTAAGGATTTCAAAACTTCTAGCCTAAGCCTGGCGTGGTGGCACATACCTGTAATCTCAGGACTTGACAAACTGAGATAGGAGGATTGCAAGCTTGAGGCCAGCCACAGCAACTTAGTGACACCCTCAGCAACTTAGTATGAACTTATTTCAAAAATTAAATAATACAAAAACAAAGGAAGCTTACCACAATAAAACAAAGCACAAAAGCAACAACAAAAAGCACTCTAACCCAGCCTAGCAAGAGTCTGTTAAGATGTAGGAAACAGAACACACTGATGCCTCTGGAAGTGAACTGTTGCAGAAGTTTGATGAAATCTGTCATTCACAACTCTGGGAGTGTTAAGTGAGTCTTAATGTTTAAAGACAGCATCCTTCAGTATTCTACTAATTGCTATAAAGGATGTTTGAAAACGGCAGAATTTTCTGGGAAAAATAATAAATGTGTTTTTAGGCGAAAATGACACCATCTTCTAAGATTTGACAACATCTTGGAGACAGCTGCCACAGCACTGCACTTTTTTCATATTTTCTTAGTTAACAATACCGTGACATCAGTCTATGGCTGCCAATAAATTATTGTAAAAATATCTGCCTGATAATAAAAATTCCAGAACAAGAGCTAGTCTTTAAATCTGCAAACCAAAACAAACCAACATAGTTTTTGATAACTTGTGCAATATTATATTTTCTTATCTTAAAGGCTAGATAGTAACTCTGTTAATAGATAATAGGATAAAATGTTTTTAAAAATGTAAAAATTGCTTCTACTTCCACAGACTACAGTATAAAAACAGGATTTGCTGCTCAACTTAGATAAAAGTAATGTTTGTTTCTTTGCTATTGCATCTCCTTCAGTTCAATTCAAAAGAAAGACCAAAATAGAGTGTTCAAAGAGTTCCCAGTCTTATGTAGCCCAACAGTTTGGGACCTATTTACGTTTATACTTTCTTTAATTCTCTCTCTTTTTAAGAATATGTGAACCTAACCAAGCAGGGTGGGGCACACCTGTAATCCCAGTATTTGCAGGGCTGAGACAGGAGGAGCATACGTTTGAGATCAGCATGAAGTAACTTAGTGAAACCTTTTTTTCCAAGTAAAAATAAAATAGGGCTGGGGGTGTAGCTCAGAGGTAGAATGCCCCTGAGCTCAGTCTCCAGTACCATACACACACACACACACACACACACACACACACACACACACACGCATACACAAGCATACACGAATAGCTGAACCTGCACAATATATTTCATTGCTTCCTCCCTCCCTGCCCCTGTGAATGTCATCAGCTTGTGTGAAAGATTGATAGAATTGGGTGTGAAGAAATAAAGTATCAAGGAATTTCAAGCACCTTCTTGAATAGCCAAATTATGTCATTAGTTGGGAAAAGATTTGTTGCTCTACAAGCAAAGAGTACTACAAGTCCATTCATAGTAGTCAGAATTGTCTACACTAAAGTAATCATAACTTCTATCTGAACTTGAAGATCCCCTCAATCCCACTATCACCTTTCTAGAAAGTTCTTTATGGGTGTTGGGCATAGAATATTTCAAATGACGTTCCAATTTGTCCTGTGCACACTGCTGAGAGCTCTGCAGAGACTTGGCAATGTCTCTGTTCCATGCACTGAAGACAACCAGCTGTTCTGAATTGTTCCACCAAGCTTTGAGAGCAAATGCTCATTTTGCTGAAAAGTTGTGTACACCTTGCTAGGTACTGTGACATTAGGATTAAACTCACTCACTGAGTGAGTTACAAATATCTGTGGTATGCAGGGGCTTTGTTACCTCCAAACAAATGGGGTAGCTTCTCTAGAAGAATGCTTTTGAGATCAAAGGACTGCACAGCAACAGCTAATATGTCATGGCTGCTCCCCTGTGCTGGGCACCCTGCTGAACTCCTCCTGTGCAGTCTTTCATTCTCTCATCACAAAGTCCCTGTAAACTATCTGTTATCATTGCCATTCCACAGCACCATGGTTTAGAAATATAGAAATGGGCCCAAGTTTAGACAACTAGTAAGAGGGGAGTGTGATTTTTAATTCTGTTACCTGCCTTCTTAGCATTTTCATAAGTGCTGTGGGAAACTTAAACCAAGTTCATCCAGAAATACCTTCTGACGGTCATCCAAAACCTATGTCCTGCTGATTCATCAGGAATGAACATCAAAAGCGACCAAAAATGTGGTTTTCTGAATTTTATCAGTGATCCACTTTCAATTCACTTCTACATGACCCTTTTCCTCTCTGACATCCTAAAGTGATATGGGAGAAAGGGAGCAGAAAATATAAATGTAAACCATTACATAAAACATAATAAAACGTTTTTAAGAAGAAACGTTTTATTTTGTAATGTATTTGTGATGAGCTTGGAAAGAATTGAAGAGAAATTTGAACTATAAAGTAAAACAAAAGAAAACAAAGCAAAGCCACCTAAATGAAACAGCCTTTTTCCCTCCTCAACTTTCTTATTTTTCACACTTCTGAATCCAAATCTAGATATGGAGAGTATAAATGGTTAAGTAGCACAACCTCTCACCTGAGTGTTGCCTCCCTTCCTGAGTATGTAGAGGGTAGGGTGCAGCCGCAATGAATTCTGGTAGAATCCTGATAATATCTCCTGGCTTCTGCGAGTTATGGAAAGAATGTTTAAAGTGAATAAATCATCAGAATCATTTTATGAAAAGCAATGCATTACATTTAAATATATAACAAGATCATTTATAAGTTATAAAGAAAGGAATATGGAAGGTGATGTCATTTATTTATATAAATTCTATAATTGTATAATAAAATCCATCTATATGGTTGAAAATTAGATCACATGGCGATGAGTTTATACCTTAAACAATAACTTGAGTGATTACTTCCCACATCCCCTAGGCGGGTGACAGACTGAGTGGGCCTTGGTCTTCAGAGTAAGAACCTACTCTCCTCTAGGACTAAGAAACTCTCCTCTAGGACTAAGATTTCAAGGATCATTTTTTACATCCTGCTAGAATGAAGACGATGTTCAAATTTAAAGGACAGTGTGAAGATCTACTTATTTATCACAGAGAGAGGAGAGAGGGTTGGCATTGTACCTTTCCTCCTCCATTATTGGCCTTACTGGATAGTGAGAAGATGGAGACTGGCCGTGTAATGGATATTCATTGGTTGCTTCCATGCATCCTTCTCCCTCCTCCTTTTCTGACTGAATCTGAATTCCCTGGGCCTGTCAGGGTGTTCTACATCCCCCACTCCACACAGTCCTACTGACTTGTCCAGCCCTCACAGCTCATATTTTGACTGCAAAAGGTTCAGGAGTAGACACAACACCAGGCAGGCCAAGGAGGGCTGAATACTCAGTTCTGGGATTTGGGATTGAGACATCTCTTTAGTTACTTGGCATTAGGAGCTTCTAGACATGCCTTGTCCAGGATGGAGACCAGCCTGATAAAGGAGCCACCACTAACAAATAGGGGCCTTCAAATGGAGAGAGAGAAACAGGTGTTTGTTCTCATCAACTTGACAGATCAACTTGAAGCCCATATGATTTTCAGTGCAATAGGCCAGAAAATCCCCTTTGCTTTTCAAGACAATATGTTCTAAGTGTTAATTGCCACAGAAAGGATGGCAATTGATAAAGGCATATGCTTTTTATTGGGTGATACTTTACATACAGTAGATTAAAGAATGAAAAGTTTCTGAAGCATGTTTTCTCAAACTTTAATACTGAGTTTTTAAAAATGACTTGTTTTTTATTGTTTTATAGTCATACATCTTAATAGGGTACAAGATGGTAGAGGCATACATGCACACATCACTCATGTCCCCAATTCCCACCTCATTCCCTCCCCCCTCCCTCTTTCTCATGTTTGGCTTAGTGATTGACTTTGATATGTTTGTGAATGTATGTCATGTACATTAGGAAATTTCCCTCTCTCCCCTCCATCCCCCTCAGTTAGATCAACCTATATGCTGATTTATGGTTTCTCCTTCTTCATCTAGAGTTCCTCCTATGACCCTTTTTCTCCCTAGCTTCTTCATATTAGGGAGAGCATCTGAGAAGACCTTGGAAGATGACACTTGTGTTTTGTTATTTTTGTTTCAGGACAACTGGGCCATCTCAGGACTCAGAGAGGACTGTTTTGCCGGATACACTTTCACATAGCCTGTGAGTTACTTGTTTTCTTTCCTAAATGTTCCATTTGTAATCTAAGGCTTTCTTTGCCAGGCTGTCCTTTACATTTGCTTGCAAGTGAAAACAAATGGCTGTGTGTGTGTGTGTGTGTGTGTGTGTGTGTGTGTGTGTGTGTGTGTGGTACTGGGGTTCCTGGAAGCCCTTCTACCTCCGGGCTACACTCCCAGACCTATTTTATATTTTTTTTATTTGGAAACAGGGTCTCTTAAGCCAGCGAGGCCGGCTCCGAACCAGCGCAATCCTCCTGTCTCTGCCTCCCAAGCGTGGGGATTACAAGCATGTGCCACCACGCCTGGTAGCAAATGGCTTTTTAAAGAAAACATGTCGTTGACCACCATCATTTATTTAGAAAACTTTAATCATATCATGGGATATTTAAAAATGGCCATATCTTAGAATATTAAAAAATTATTTATGGTTGATACTCGCTCAGACATTTTCATGCTCGTTGTCTCCACATCAACTTTTAAGTCCTACTAGGAAGGCTTAAGGTCACAGGAGGCAGGCTGTGCTGTACAGGGTACAGCAGTGTGTTCAGTGCCCATCGCCCAGGCCAAGGCAGCTAGCTCTTAGGATTGTCTGCCAACTAATGAAGCCATTAAATCATACTATTACTTGTCACTATAAAAATAAGTCATACTCACATTAAAGCTAATATTTTCAACTCTAGTTACCCTAAATAAACTTTGATCTATGTGGTAATTCTTTTTTCTCTGTCAACAACAATACTAAAGAATGCATCTAGCCAGGCGTGGTGGCACACACTTGTAATTCCAGTACTTGGAAGGCTGAGGCAAGAGGATCACAGGTTCATGGCCAGCCTCAGCTACTTAGTGAGGCCCTCTGCAACTTAGTGAGATCCTGTTTCAAAATAAAGAATAAAAAATAGGACTGGAGGTGTAGCTCAGAGGTAGAAAAGCTCCTGGATTTAGTCCCTAGTACTAAAAAAAAAAATGCACTACACTGTGTCAGATGCTACCACATTCTCACATTTCTGGTTTTGTCATATTTCTGGTTATATATTGTATCCATTGCACCAATTAGGGAACAGAGAATAAGTAACGTGTCATATCAAAGATGGGAATAATATAAAATTATTATATTAACAATAATGCTGTTATTATTATTGACATAATTAATAATAATAATCGGAAGATAATAATGATGACTGGAATGGACTTCTTCATCTCTCTCCAGTCCTGCTCTCCTTTCAGCTTACAACCTGCTTTCAAGGGTAGTGTGGTTTTTTCTGATAATTTCAAAAGGCTGACTCTAAGGACTTTTCAAGCTATAACTTAAATTATTGGAACTTAAGAGTCAATGTGTGTTGGATAGCATTTCCTTAAGACATAAATAATTTGCCCGGCGTGGTGGTGCATGCTTGTAATCCCCGCACTTAGGAGGCGAGACAGGAGGATCGCACAGGTTTGAAGCCAGCCTCAGCTACTTAGTGAGGCTCTCAGCAACTTAGTGAGGCCCTGTTTCCAAATAAAATATAAAATGGGTCTGGGAGTATAGCCCGGAGGTAGAAAGCCTCTGGGTTCCACCCCCAGTACCACCAAAAAAAAAAAAAAAGACATAAATAAATTTGTTGTGTGTCCATGTTGGGGAAAAAAAAAGAGGAATTCACCGACATAACAGTCCTGAAGGCTGTGCGGGGCACCATGGACTCTTCGATCTGCTCCTTTTGTTGTCTTTCAAATGAGGCATCAGATCTACTGGAATAGGAACCACATTTTCATGGCTGAATGTCTCATGACTATCAAACTCCAAAACTCAACTAGTCACAAAGTGAATTTAGAGGAGGCGATGGGGAAGAGCCATAAAATTAAATAAGATGACATTAAATCAAATAAAAATGAGCTAACTTGAGTGGCAACTTTATATGTCCGGGAATTAAGGGGAAACAAAAATTTTATGGATAAGTAGAACACTAGATTCAACAGGTGTTTGACATTAGCATTTGCTATCCCCTCATTCATTATTTAAAACTGCAATTTGGTAAGGGCACACTTTGCCTCCCACCCCTTTTTAATCGGAGAAGAAAAGTAAAAGAAAAAATAATAAATAATAAAGTCACATAAAATTCCAGTGGCAAAGTGGAGGTAAGGTCATAGTAGAAAACAAAAAAGAGAAAATAGATTTTAAAAAACTGATAAAAGATGAAACAACAACAACAACAAAAAACCCAACCCTGTAGCAAGTCTTAATTGTTTCCATATATTCTAGCATTTTCTTAAACATCTTGTAGGCAGACATAAGTCAATACTTTCACATTTCATGGGCCAAGCAAAAGGACATCTCTGGAAATGACTCTTCGCACAAATATGACCTTCATGATGTGTGGCCACATGTGTTGTGCACTAGCAAGTGTGCAAGTGCCCCTCAGAAAGGCCATGCTGGGCCATGTGCCACAGAGCTGGTCACTGCATCACCTGTTCTGTTGTACACTACATCCCCAGCTGATGCAAACTATTAGTTGATCATATCCCAAATGCTATGCCTGTGACAGTAAATAAGAATGTTCTTCTAGGTTTCCAAGGTGTGATGTGGAGATACACTGTAGACTTCTTACAAAAATGTCAAACAGGATGTCCATGGGAAAGGGATTTCCCTGAGGGACCAAGCAAGAAGCCCATATGTCCCAAAGCTGGTTACCTGCTACGTTAACATATACAGACTTCCAGATCTAGACAAATGAGGAGAAAGATTTATTTTGAGAGTATCTGTGTTATTTTAAACAAAGGGCATAAAATGCTTTCTTAAAAGGTCATCTTTTAAATATTTTATTGTCACACTGTGAACCCCCACTCACTGCTGACTGGCACAGTTGCTACACCTAAACAAACAGAGAAGAAGGGCAGCTCCATGGAACACTTAAGAAAGAAATGAAGAAACTTGCAGTTTCTAACCTCAGCTGCGACCCTAACGTGGTGTGTGGTCCTGAGAAAGCCATTTAACCTCTTGATGTCTCAGATTCCTTGTAGAGTCTCAGGTTTCAGGGGGGTGAAGTAAGGATAGGGTTTTGGAATGATCTCTTCTAAGACCCAGGAATGCTACAAGAATGAATGAATATTTTCTAAATTCAGAAGAAAAATAAGTTTTCAATAGGAAAATATTTTGGCTAAGAACTCTGTGTGGGATGGATAAAGGAGTTTTGAGTGACTTTAGATTTTTATGTCAAATTACTTTTATTTTTTTCTTTCCCGGGGGAGAATTTAATATGTTTGTGGGTTACAGAGAAACATAGTTTTTATTAATAAAGAGAAAAAGTAGATCCAACACAAAGCTTGCCACATTGATATTCCCGTATCCATTATTAAGAACATGAGGCAGGCGCATTGCTCTTTCCTGTGGTATAGAGAAATGTACCAGCAAATGGAATATATTTTTACATGGTAAAAAGTAGTTTTATATAAGATGGATAAAACATGACTCTAGTACCTAAACAGCTAAAAGGCATTTCTAGCAATTCCTAGTCCAATTGTTCAAAACAATTTTGCATCTTTAACGATTATATATAAAATGTAGACATCTTAACATATGCAAACACTTTAAGCCTTGGAATTTTATACTGTGGCTTCTTGAAATAATAAAGTTAACATTAAATATAGTTACTATTTAGTGTGCACTATTATACAGTCACTCATTTAATAGTTAACTTATTCAACTACTTTACGAGTGGGAGTGGGAGAAAATGAATACAGGTAAACTGGTTACTGGTTAAGAGGTTGTTTTCGCCATTTTCCACTTAGAATAAAATAATGCAGCTTCACTGCTGGGTTCATTTGATTTTCCATAAACATGCTCTTTGAGGCTGAAGCAAGCAAATCTGACCGATTTTCAATGTGAAAATGAAATATAAAAACTACTCTTGGGCCGGGTGTGGTGGCGCACGCTTGCAATCCCATCCCAGCATTTGGGAGGCTGAGACGGGAGGATCGCTGTTCGCTAATAGCCTCAGCTACTTAGTGAGGCCCTCTGCAACTCGGTGAGACCTGGTTTCAAAATAAAGAATAAAAAATAGGGCAGGGGATGTAGCTCAGATGTCGAATGCCCCTGGGTTCTAGCCCCAGACCCGCAAAAAAAAAAAAAAAAAAAAAAAAAAACTGCTCTTGGAATTATTTCTAAATGGAACTTATCTGTAATCTTAATGTAAGAGAAACATATATATGTATACATGTGAATGTCATTATTTAATAATAATTAGTGAGTTATCTTGGGTAAACACATAGCCATAAGCACCATAGGCCATATCAGTATAGAAATGAGGAGACTGACATACAGACAGGTTAAGTCACTCTGCAAAAGTAAATGGAAAGCTAAGATGGACTCTCTGGTACAGTCATAGATTCTGCAAAAGATGAAACCTCATGATTCCACCACAGGATAATGGAGCACCATTAAATTTTTTATTTTTAAAGGGAGGCTAAATGACACGATTAGATACAAACATTAGAAACATTAATTTTAGAACTTAATGAGAGATAACGAAAGCAGGGAATCAGGTTTGGATGTATTGTGGTCTAACAGACAAGAAAAATCAGAGAAGTCAAGAGTAGAGGAATATATATTGGAGGTGGAATTTCTAGGAGGCCACCTATATAGCCATTCTCTGTGGGCAAGCAGGAGCCAGGGTAAGGGAAGTCAAAGTCCACTGCAAGATGGGGGCTTGTGCAGGCAGGTTGATGTTCATGATAAGTGTGAATGGGTATACAAAGGAGGAGCCCATTTGGAATGGAGGACACGATGTGTACATCCTGGGTGTACTGAGTTTGAGGAGCTGTCAAATGCATGCACAGAGGCAAGCTGTTTAGTAGGTAATAGTAGACCTTGATGAGAAGTTGAGAAGGCAGAGTGATGGGGTCTTTGATAGAGAGTAGCAGGGGTCATTTACATACAAGGAAAAAATGAAGCATGGGGATAGTGACTTCTCTTAAGAATATAAAATAATAGCAAATCAGACAAAAGGACTACCGTGTGTCCATCTCAAGCAGTGGTTCACAGAATGTGGGCCTCAGACTAGCTGCGTCAGAGTCAGCATGTGTTAGAAATGCACATTATCAGGCCCTACCTGGATTTAGTGAATCAAAAACTTTTAGGTGGAATTCAGAAATCTGTGTTCTAGATATTTCTGACACACTCAAAGTCTGAGGACTACTGATTAATTATAAGAAAAGAAAAAAGAAAAAAGCCATTAAGCAAACAGAAATGGGGGCCTGAGGGAGTATGATGTTACAGAAGTTCTCATGAAGAGAATTATAGGCCTGGTCAGATACTGCAGAAATTTCAAGTAAGGAGAGATCTGACAAGAGGTCACTGGATCTGTTCACCAACAGCTTTGTGAGAGTCATCTTACGCTTAAAAAAAATTCAGAAATAGGTTATAGCTGGTGATGGTATTGATTCAGAGACCAGATAGCAGAATGGACACACAGACGCCACTTTCAAGGACTCTGTTTAAAAAGTAAGATACTGATGTGCAGTGACATATCAGGATATAGGTCACCTAAGAGACATGTGTGTGTGTGTGTGTGTGTGTGTGTGTGTGTGTGTGTGTATTATTGGGGACTGAACCAGAGGTGTGTTACCTTTGAGCCACACCTCCAGCCCTATTTTATTTATTTGGAAATAGGGTCTTATTAAGTTGCGGAAGGCCTTGCTATAAGTTGTCAAGTCTAGCCTTGAACCTATGATCCTCTTGTCTCAGCTTCCCAAGAACTGGGATTATAGGCATGTACTGCCGTGCCTGCGTGTTTTCATTTTTGGAAGGGGAAACTTTGAGTCTGGCTTAAAGTCAGAAAAAGTGTGATCCTAGTCAATGGAGCTCAGTTCTGAAGGGATAATTGCATTGGGATGGGATGAAGATCACATTCCGAGAGACTATAGACATGGTAGAGGTAGTCATTCTTTTGTAAAGGAGAGAAAGGAGGGGACTAAAAGGAGCTCATGCCAGCAAAACTGTTCCCAGGGAAGCAGTAGTGGAGATTTTTTTTTTCTTTTTTCTGAGTGAGAGTTGGCAGGACTAGGAGAACTTGAGAGTGGGCATGGCTTTTAAAAGCTCTGTGGGAATGGGAACATTGGAAGAAGCCCAATGACCTGTCAACCCAAAATGGCCTCAGTTTCCTCTTCTTGCTCAGATCTTAGCTTTTTGTATGTCTCCCAAGATGCAGTATGTCAGCGCGTTCTTCATGCCCCACCTTGCGTCCTGGCAGAGAGTCAGTCTTTCTTTTCCTTCACAGATTCATCCAACCCTGGCATGGTTTTGATATCAAACTCAGGTCAGTTGAAAGAATAACAGAGGTACTGTTAACACACTGGGCTCAACTTATTCTGGACAATCCAGTTAAAAAGAAACCAAAGAACATTTTAAAAGATAAGCCAAATGGGGTAAATTAATTGATTCTGAAGATTCACATGTCCAGTCCCAATGGTAATGATAGACAAATGTTAGGAGCTGCATTGTTCTCACAGATTCGTTTTCTGGTATTTGCATGAGCCTGAGATGAATTAGGTAAATGCATTTTCCAGATCTTCCCATTATTCTAAGGCATATAATAGCATTTCAACTTATATAGTCTAGACTTGTTATCTCACAATGCTATTAAGCCATCAAATTCACAGAGTTTCCCAAGCCACAGATTTCCCTTTTGGCTATTTTCACTCACCAGTTATGTCCCTGCAAACAAAGTGCATGTGACTTATAGATGTGAGGCACGAAAGTTAAGAGTAAGGTTAACATTGGATGATTACAGATATGAAAAAGATTTCTTTTCTATTGATTCACTTCTTATAGGTAATTCAGACTACCATTTGTAGATGCTTCAAGGAGCTAAGGTCTTTGGTAGATAAAGTTTAGATTTTGGAAACTTGCTTTTCAGCCCTATTACAGACAGAGCTCTATCATACTGGAATAATTCAACTAGAAAAGAAAATGTCTAGAAAGTATAAGACACATAATGCCCCACTTTACTTTCAGTCCTTTAACACATAACGCTCATCCTTGCAGTGTGTGGAAGCAGAGAATATCAGATGGCTATAGAAGCATGTCTTTCTGAGTACCTCTAAAGTCTCAACTAAGATTGGTATGGTCATTTATAAAAGTGGGAAGATCTGGAAAGTAGGGAGACAGCAATGTATTAGACAGGATATATATGTTTTAACTTCACATCATGGACTTCAGGAATTTGCAAGTGCGAATCACTGTTGTAGGTGACACTTTGTTTTAATAGACAATCTATAATGGGTATTCAGGAACTACTTTTACATGGATTCTAAGAGTAAAAAGGAAAGTTTGTTCACTTAAGTTACCATATTCATTTTTATATTTGGAATTGCTTTCTTCCTTTATTTATAATTTTCCTCCAATTATTAAGTTTATATTAGAAGCCCCTTTTGTGTAGAGCTAGTGGATAGTGAAATTATCTTCTCTCTGGAAATATATGATCATCAAATATATGACCCCCCAAACCATCTAACTGTATAAATAGAATAAAAGTGCCCAATGCCAACATTTCTTTATTCTCTGCCTTTTGCTTCTAAATCTGATATCTGTTATTTTATAGAGAATGCTTCTTTCTAAAATCTTCATGATAATTTCTGTGAAATGGAAAGAGAGCTGTAAAGTTTAACTTAAATAATAGCAATTGTCAATGAAGGTGCCACCCAGCACATGATATGTAATATTTTTCTTCTTATATCAAATTTTAACTATATGAAAATAAAAAAGGAAAGTTTTCCTTCACTTTTTTTCAAATGTACTTCCTGTCCAAAGGTTATCACTGCATCAACCAATGAGTTTCCTCCAATAAATGTATTTATGTATTAGGTTTTATTTTATGGGGGAGGATTAATAATGCTAGAAAGAGTAGCTGCTTTTTTTGTGCCCAGAATATGGAAAAAGTATAAAGCATTTATACTTTTAAAACATTTAGGTAAAGCATTTAGATAGGCCATTAAAAAGTGTGGAGGCCAGATAGAGTTCCTGAAGCCCAATATATAATATGAATTTTGAATATTTTATTACAGAGCCTTATCAGCATCTTTTGTACATGTGTGATCACTTATCTCCAGGTGCCATATAAATGAATAAATATATCCAATATGCTTTTCAAATATACACCCTATGTATAAAGACTTTTGTGTATGGTGTGTCCAAAATTTTAAGTTAAACAGTTACTGAAATAGTGAGACTTTTCTGAGCCTTTTCTGTGCTATTTTGTCAGGGAAATGACCAAATTTTCCAAGTGGAAACAGAATTTAAGTTTGTGAAATACTGCCCTCTAGTGAAAAAATAAATATTTATTTATGAATTCTTTATACTTTTTTTGGAGTATCATAGTCTCACATTGTAATCTAGTTCACAGTGCCATAATGTGATAGTGACACACACACACACACACACACACACACACACACACATACACACACACACACACACTTGGTGAGTTTCTCCTGCCTCCCTCCCCACTCCCCTCTTTCCCCACAAGGGTTATTGAGATTGACATTGGTGTTCTCACATACATACATAATATGAGTGTAAGTGACTATTAATTATTTCATTATTAATGTTCCCTCTCCACCCTCCTCTCCCTCCTAGACCCTTTCCTCACTCTACTTGGCTTTCATCTCCATTATCTAAAATCCTTCTTGTATCCCGATTATTCTTTAGCTTCTGCATATAAGAGAAAACATACAACCCTTCACTTTCTGTGACTGGCTAATCGCACGTCCCATACTCTTCTTTAGGTCCATCCATTTTCCTGCAAATGACATAATATTAATGTTCCTCGTTATTGCTAAGTAGAACTCCATTGTGTATATATTCCATAATCTTGTAATCCTTTCATCTGCTGATGAGTATCTTGGTTGGTTCCATAATTTGGCTATTATGAATTGTTTTGCTATAAATATGGATATGCATGTATCACTATAGTATTCTGATTTCAGTCCCTTTGGAAATATACCCAGGAGTGGTGTAGCTGGATCATATGATGGCTTCATTTCCAGTTTTCTGAGGAATCTCCACACTGATCTCTATAGTGGCTACATTATTTTGTAATCCCACTAACAGTGTAGAAGAGTTTCTATTTCCACACATTCTCACCAGCATTTATTGTTGTTTGACTTCTTAATGATTGTAATTCTAATTGGGGTCAGATGGAATATCATGGTAGTTTTGATTTGGATCTTTCTTAATTCTATTTATTTTATGTCAGTCAGTAGAAGACAGCAGTTATATTAGATCCTAGCATTAGGAAAGTAATTTATATTTTCAGAATGCATTAAATATTTATTTTTATTTTTAAGTCTTTTAAGTACTTTGTATATTCTAGATACTAGTCCTTTATAAAAGGAACAGCTGGCAAAAATCTTTTCCCATTCTGTAGGCTCTCTTTTTAAATTCTTAACAATTTCCTTTGAAAAGCAGAAACTTTTTAGTTTAATGCCATTCAACTTATTAATTCTTGTTTTAATTTATTGAGATTTGGGGATCTTGTTGAGGAAGTTTCTACCTATGCCTATATGTTGGATTGTTGGACCTATATCCTCCTCTAGTCATTTCAAAGTCTCTGGTCTAATTTTCAGATCTTGATACATCTTGAGTTGACTCTTGTGCAGGGTGAGAGGTAGGGGTTTGATTCAAATTTTCTACAAATGGATAACAAGTTTTTCCTTTTCAAACATTTGATGAAAAGGCTGTCTTTTCTCCAAATTATGTTTTTGGCACCTTTATTGAAAATAAATTGGCTATAAGTGTGTAGATTTGTTTTTGTAACTTCTACTTTGTTCCATTGGCCCATGTGTCTGTTTCTGTGCCAGAATACACCTGGGTTCAATTCCCAGTACCTCAAAAAAAGTTTCTTTTCACTTCAAACACATTTAATGGTCATCCTGAGTCTTCATCTTCATGAAACTCAATGTTGTTCCTCTCCATTTTTTTCTACAACATTCTGAGAAATACTACCATTATTTGTTATTAAACCTACCACATGTAGCACCTCACAAAGATATTTTATCATTATAAGGAAGAAAATAAAACATGTATAAGGGTGAAGAATGGGAATGTCTGAGTGAGAGAAAGAGTTGGACTTTTGCATTTCCTATTCCCAGTCTCTTGCTAACTAAAGAATTTTTCACTCCCATCCTCCCTTACCTTTAAAGTACAAATGAAACCATTTGCTCCTCACCAAATTAAGTGAGAACAGTGTAATGCCCTTTTGTGATGCTCTGCTTAAGAAGCCACTTAACCTCTCTTTTTTTGTTCTTTATCTTTAAGTGCAGGACAATGACATTCATCTTTCACTCTTCTTTCAAATAGGGTGATAAAAATGTTCTACTTGCTTTTGACCACTAACGTCTGGTCATGAGCTCCTTGGGGCAGAGGCTGAGGCATCCCTGACATTTTATCACTATCTCAGTACAGTGCTTAGCAGCAGGACACCATCTAAGAAGATAGTGAGGGAATGGAGATCTGCCTTAGTGTCTGCATTGTTTTGCTAGGGAGCCTTAATAAAGGGCAGAGAACTATGTAGCTTCAATTGTGGCATAGTTCTGGAGGCTTGAAGTTCAGAGTAAAGACCTAGGTTGTGTTGGTTCCTTCTGAGGACCATGAGGAGTTTGTTCCAGTCTCTTTGACTTGTGGGTAACCACTTTCTCTCTGCATTACTCTCATCTTCTCCCCTCTGAACAAGTCCTTTCTAAGTTCCCCTTTCTTATATGAACACCAATCAGATTAAATTAGAAGCCAACCCTACTCCAATCTGCCCTCACCTTAACCAACTACATCTGCAGCTTCCCTGATTCCAAATAAGAAATAAGAAAATCACATTCTGAGGTATGGGGCCTAGGACTTCAACATATGAACTTTTATGGTATACACTTCAACCTATAACCATATCTTTTTTAAGGGCAATTAATAATTAACAAGAAACTTAATCTCTTAGCAGCATCTAGTATGAAATATAATACCATTAGTTATAGTAAGGTCTCAATTCCAGAAAGAGACCTAGCCCCATAAATATATCTTCATATGTACTCTCCCATTCTTTCTAATTCATGACATTATTCCTTTCTCTTTACTCAGCTTTCATTTAATATCCCTAGCAAGTACAAGGGATTTACATGCGCAGACTAGATAAAAATGCTGATTGTCCTAAAATTGTTTTTATCTGGCTCAGTTCAAATTATTTTATCTGGTCTGCTGTGGATCACATGTAAGGTCTTTTAATTATACCAAACAGTAGCCCAATAGAGGTATATATAGCCATTTTAAAAAACTATACCAAATTAACAAATCTTCTCTAAAAGTTCTTTTCCCCCTGCTATCAATCAAATGCTAAGTTGATAGCCTCTGGACACTGAGGGAAAAAAAAGAATGTAAAATTTCTTTTGCTTTGGACTATCTACCTCTATGTTCAGGATGTACACTTTGACCCTGAGCCTTTATTATGCTTTTGTTTCTGACCTTGGCTTATTCACTTCAGATGTAAAATTGCTCACAGATGGCTGAGTGATGGTCTCTTGTTACTTACACTGGAAAAAAATTTGCATCTGTGTATAAATATCTAATAAGAGAAACAGTACTCATATATTAGGAAAGAATGATGATTAGTGGCCTGTAAGTCCACTCCTCCAAAATAGTTGATAAATGGGGCCATACCATTTTATTTTTCATTCTGTTTTTGCAACATTCAAGTCAAAGTTAGGAATATTTAAAAATTGTTAGCATGACAGAATTCAATGAATTAAAAATAAGTTTCTTAAGTATGTATCTCAATAGAGAGGTGCATGGGTTCCTGTTGATCATAATATCAACTTAACATATATTAACTACTTAATGCAATATATAAGGTAGGTCATTAAGTGGATATGTATCTTCAGCATAGACTTACTTTTTATATATCTCTGTCTGTCTGTCTGTCTGTCCCCATCCAAATCATGAAGCTTTTAACTCAGGCATTCAGCATTCTTCCTTTCTGTATTGAAATCTTACTCATAAAAAATCTGAAACTTACTTATATATTTTAAGCGTATTTGATAAGTTTAAATCAGTACACCTGCATAGGAGAATTGCAGTTATAGTAATGATAATTATTATTAAGTATTAAATCTTACTATAAGGCAACTTAAAGTCCATAATAGGATTTTTAGGCATCTATAATGTATAGTTGAAGGAAATGTGTGTGTGTGTGTGTGTGTGTGTGTGTGTGTGTGTGTGTGTATTGTGTGTGGTACTGGGAATTTAACTCAGGGGTGTTTTATCTGTGAACTACATCCCCAGCCCCAGTTTGAAACAGGGCCTCATTAAGTTGCTGTCTCACTAAGATACTGAGGCTGGCCTCAAACCTGTGATCGTCCTATTTCAGCCTCTCATGTGCCAGGGTTACAGGCATGTACCACCACGTCCAGCTTCAAGAAACAATTTTTAAAAAAGAATAACAGCAATTCATTTTCTGCATTTTACTGAAGATACTTTGTGTTAGTAAGGCATATTTCTATTATCAGTGTTAAGTTTTTCAACTGAAAGTTTGTGAACTACTAGAGTATCACAAAATTAATTTAGTGGCCTGTCATTAGTATTTTTAAAAAATGAAACGGAACAGTACTAAGAAGAATAGAAAGTACCATCTCTTACATGTACATGTTCATTTCACTAAAACAAAAGCATAAGCCAGGCATGGTGTCTGACGCTTGTAATCCCAGCATTTGGGAGGCTGAGACAGGAGGATTGCGGTACGAGGACAGCCTCAGCTACTACTTATTGAGGCTCTTTGCAACCCAGTAAGACCCTGTTTCAAAATAAATAATAAAAGTTGGGTGTGGTGGTGCACGCTTGTAATCCCCGCTCTTGGGAGGCTGACACAGGAGATCTCATAGGTTCGAAGCCAGCCTCAGCTTTTTAGTGAGTTTCTCAGCAACTTTGTGAGACCCTGTTTCCAAATAAAATATAAAATAGGTCTGTGAGTATAGCTTGCCGGTAGAAAGCCTCTGGGTTCCACCCCAAGTATCACCAGAAAAATAAATAAATTAATTAAATAAAGAATAAAAATAGGGCTGGGGGTATAGCTTGGAGATAGAATGCCCCTGGGTTCCATGCTCGGTACCTCAAAAAAAGCATACATTAAAATACACTTACTAAGTATTGAGCCTTTATATGAGGTATGTATTTTACTGGATCTCATGGTAGAAAACATCTGAGGGGCATGGAAATTCCCCTGGGGGAAAAAAGACCAAAGGAATAAATACAATGTGGGGTGAAAGTTAGGATGGTGACCACAGAGGTACAGGAGCCACAGGAAAAGCGGCCACCCCAAGGAAGCTTCCTGAAGGTGCTGACCCAGACCTTAGTCTTAATGGATGAATAAAGCTCTTTCAGTCAGGGTCCAGTCAGGGCAGCAGAACCCATGCTGAGTAGTTCAAGATGAGGAATTTAAGGCCATAGTAGCTGCAAAGGTGCTGGGAGAGATGGTAGAACAAACAGCAAAAGCGAACAGAAAACCACACAGGCTCCCTAAGCTTGCAGAGATCAAGAGGAGAGGTGGTTGTACCCACAAGTAGCAGGGCAGCTAGAGATGCCCGATGGAAGCAAATCATAAGGAGCCTGCTCAGCAGGATCTGAGACAGAGGAGACAGGCAACAGCGTCAGCAAAGATACTTGAGCAAAGGTGGGATACACTCCCTGGCTTCTACTCACCTCCTGCACCCCATGTTCCCACCCCTGCCTCCACTGCAAACGAATGAGAAGCTAGAAATATGCTTTGCAGGGGCCCAACTTCCTGTGATACTAAATGGTGGGAAGAGGCAGGGAGTAGGTGGAAGAGTCGAGGACAAATAGGCAGATGGCCATGCAGGAGCACTGAGGGCCAAGGGACAGAAAGAGCAGTGCAGAGGAGATAGACGTCACAGGAAGGTGCTGCAAACTGGTGACGGTGGTTGGACAGGTTCACAGTGTCTCCATCATGAATGTGCTTTAGTTCAAGTAGTTTCATCAGCAAGTGTAAATATGATATGTGTGTATATGTGTGGGGTGCTGGGAATTGAACCCAAGGATGCTCTACCTCTGAGCTACATCTCAGCCTTCTTTTTATTTTTGAGACAGGGACAGGGTCTTGCTAACCTGCCAAGGCTATCCTCAAACCTGTGGTCCTCTTTTCTCAGCCTCCCAAGTACTGGAATTATAAGCTTGTGCCACCACAAATGGCTAATTATGCCATTTCTTAATTTAAAAAAAAAGTTAGACATCAGGAGGATTCAAAATGGCAACTGAGGGACACAGCACTTCTCAGTAGCTGAAACAAATAAAGTTCAAATACTTAGAAAGCAGTGTCTTAAGCAACAAAATAAATACATACCAGGAACCAAAACAGATCCAGGTACCTCGGCGGAACCCTGAACTCAAAGAAGAACAAAGATCGACACCGGACCTGCTACAGATACAATCGGGATGCCCGCTGGCGGGCTGCCTGCGTGGCTGCCTGCCTGCCTGAAATCTCCGCGGCAAGATAATCCGGGACTGAAAACGGACATAGGACCTCATCTTAAGCAGCGAACAGCACCCACGTCAGAATTCTGTGTGCTCACCAGCGACTGGATCACAACAGCACAGAGACTCCCACAGAAGCCTGAACCAAGGAAGCCAGGTACCTGAGTGCGTTCAGGGAAAGTGCGGGTCCTAGCGTGCGCCCCTGCCCCAACCCCAGCACTGGACCGGGGCATCTGTCCCAAGCCTCAGAACCCAGCACTGTCCTTGCGCACCCGGTCTGTGCCCCGGACCCCTGCTAGTAGTCATTGCCTGCATCACTGCCACCCCTAAATCGGAGCCTGCCTTCCAGGCAGCTAAAGCTCTGTGCGCCTCTGAAATCTCCTCGGGGCCCACCCAGCTTCTACGTCCCACGAGAGGCAGAGATCACTGCTGGACACCACGCACTGCCTGTGCACCTGGACCCTTGCGCACCTATCCTGCACCCCTGGCCCACCGCTGGGAGTTCCTGCCCACCCGGTAGCCTGATGCTTAGTTCTAATCGAGAACACAGCTCAATACACAGTGGAAGAGCATAGCAGCAGTAATAGGCAGCTGCACCCACTCACACCTGGGTTCAGTAATAGCAGCGCACCCAGCCTGCACTCTTGGAATAGGCAGAGCTCTGGCAGTAAGTGTGGGCATCCAGGAACCAGCATCCCTTTGCCCAGGGTACATCTTGGGACCACACCGGCTAGCCCAGTTGGAATTTCCAGAGACACAGGAAAATCCATCGAGACATAATATCAGCACAGGACCTCAGGGGGAGGCTCCAAGTATACTTTGGACATCCTCCACCCCTGCTGTAGGGAAGCACAGGAGGGAGTATAGGGTAGTGAGTGCAGAGGTGCTGACTATAGGTTGGAATTTCGCAGAACCTGAGATTTGTATAGAATCTAATAACAGTGAAACCAGATATCCTGACACATAAACCCAAAGCAGTTAAAGGAAAGAAAGGTGTCCAAACACCCAGAGTGACCTAAGAAGATAAAAATAGAGTACAAAGAAAACTAAGAGACATTGGATTATATTCTGAAAGCTACCAAAGCAATCAATACGCAAATATTATATGGACCTGACCCCATATTCGTAAATAAGTAGGACTGTTTGTTTTACTTTTATTGTGGATGTTTTGTTTTGTTTTGCTTTTACAGTGCTTTTGTTTTTGGTATGGTTATTGCTGTTTTATATATTTTTTCTTAACCCACCCTTCTTTTACTTTAACTTGTTGTTTTTTAATATAAATATTTGATAGTTTGCCTTATTTTCTGATTTCACACAGCTGCTAGTTCCTTTTATTTTATTCTTGTCCTTTTTTCCTCTTTCTTCCTCTTTCCTTCCTTTTTTCGTTATCCTCCTTTTATTGGTTTTTCCTTTCTTTTTCTTGGATTACATAATAGTCTTGGTATCTTGTGTGGATTTTTTTTTTATGTTTGTCTGCTCCTTCCATCACCCCTCTTTACAAACTTTTCCATACTAACCTACATACTCTTCTCCCTCCCAAATTTTCCCCATAATATACCTCCTTGTTTAATACTCAAAGTATTTCATATATCCATACTTACTCTACTAACAACAAGAGTCCTACTAGTTAACTCTCTCTCATTCTTAGCAAGATATTACCTTATCATACTTAAAGTCTTTCTCAACCTACACATACCCTCTACCTAATCCGACTCCTTTACCCATCACCCCATCTCCTCCCACATCACCCACCCTCAACTGTAAAAGCTCTACTGTCTTGCTGATACCCCTAAACTCCTAATATTAAGATTGGACTAAACATAATACTCATGATCGATGAGTAGAAACCAGAAAAACAGGACAGAGAATGCTATAAATATGAGAACCAGAAATTATGAAGAGACAGTAGAAATCACGAATACTGACCTACTAGAAATGCAAGAAGGGGAGTTCAGAATCTTGATGTTCAATATGATGAAAGGATTTAAAACAAGTCTAGAGGAGATGAAAGGTGAGATAGAAACACTAAAAAGAATCAGAAAGAGGTTTGGAATAAAATGAAAGAGGCAATAAGTGAAATGAAGACAGCAATAGAAAGAAATTCTGGAAGATTAGATGAAATGGAAAACAGAATATCAATATTAGAAGACAGTACATCCCAAACCGAAAACACAGTCAGGAATATACAGAAATCTCTACAGCAACAAAACCTAAACATCCAGCAAATATGGGATAATATGAAGCGTCCTAACTTATGGATAATAGGCATTGAAGAAGGAATAGAGGTACAGACCAAGGGCATCTGTAATGTCTTTAAGAAAATAATCTCAGAGAATTTTCCAAATTTGGAAAGAGACTTGTACCTTCATGTCCAAGAGGCATACAGAACTCCACTGAGACAGGACCAAAGAAAGACCACTCCACACCACATAATAAGCAAAATGACCAACATAGAGGCCAAGGAAGGAATCTTAAAAGCAGTGAGAGCAAAATGAAGGGTGACATATAGAGGCAAAACAATACAAATCACCCCAGACTATACAACCCAGGTCATGAATACTAGGAGAGACTGGTACGACGTGATTCAGACCCTGGAAGAAAATAAGTTCCAACCAAAGCTCATCTATCCAGCAAAACTACTATTCAAGATCAATGGTGAAACCAAAGTCTTTCAGGATAAACAGAATCTCAAAAAATTCATGAATTCAAAGCCAACACTAGAGAAAATTCTTAAAGAAATAAACCATAAGGAAGAAAAAAGAAGCAGACTTCAGAATCAGAGAAGAGAGGAAGTTAATAAGTGGGCCATTTAAGTAAAGAAGAAAGATCACACCACCCAAGAGTAGACAGAACACAAAATGGCAGAAAACAAAAATCATATTTTAATAATATCTCTTAATGTCAAAGGACTTAACTCACCAATCAAAAGACATAGACTGGCAATTTGGATTAGGAAACATAATCCAAATATATGCTGTCTGCAAGAAACTTACCTCACAGCCAAAGACATTCACAGGCTGAAAGTGAAAGGATGGGGAAAAAAATACCATGCCAATGGTGACCAAAAAAGAGCAGGGGTAGCAACCCTGATATCCAACAAAACAGACTTTAAACTAAAATACATCAAAAGAGACAAATCAGGGCACTTCCTTTTATTAAAAGGAACAATACACCAAGAAGATATAATGATAGTAAATATTTATGTCCCAAATGTGGGTGCAACCACATTTGTAAAACAAACCCTTCTGGATATAAGATCCCAAATAGACCCAAATACAATAATTCTGGGAGACTTTAATATGCCTCTCACACCACTGGATCGATCTTTAAGGCAAAAGATGAGTAAAGATGCTTTAGAACTAAAGGAAACCATAAACCAAATGGACCTAATAGACATTTTCAGAGTATTTCAACCAGGAACTACAGAATACACATTCTTCTCAGCAGCCCATGGAACCTTCTCCAAAATAGACCACATCCTGGGACACAAAGAAAATACCAGCAAATTCAAAAAATGTAATATAATTCCTTGCATCTTTTCAGACCACAACGGAATAAAAGTAGAAATCAACAACAGGAAACTCGAAAGGAAGTATTCAAATTCATGGAGAATGAATGATACACTATTGAATGATGAATGGGTAAGAGCAGAAATTAGGGAAGAAATAAAGAAATTTATGGAAACAAACGAAAACAGAGATACAACCTACCAAAATCTATGGGACACCATGAAGGCAGTATTAAGAGGAAAGTTTATTGCATTGAGTGCCCACATAAGAAGGACGGAGAACCACCAAGTAAAGAACCTAATGACACAACTCAAGGACCTAGAAATTCTGCAACGGTCTATTCCCAAAGCCAGCAGAAGGCAAGTAATTATTAAAATTAGAGCAGAAATAAATGAAATAGAGAACAAAAAAACAATTCAAAGAATCAATAAAACAAAAAGTTGGTTCTTTGAAAAGATTAATAGAATTGATAAACCCCTGGCCAACCTAACCAAAAGAAAAAGAGAATGAACTCAAATTATCAAAATTAGAAATGAAAAAGGAAATATCACCACAGATAGTGAAGAAATTCAAAAGATTATCAGAAACTACTTTAAAAATTTATACTCCAATAGACTTGAAAACCTGGAAGAAATTGATAGATTTCTAAGCACAGTTAACCTTCCTACACTCAACCAAGAGGACATAGCAAGCCTAAACCAACCAAAAACAGCCAAAGAAATAGAAACGGCAATAAAAATTCTTCCACCAAAGAAAAGCCCAGGCCCAGATGGGTTCCCAGCTGAATTCTACAAAACCTTCAGTGAAAAACTAATACCAATACTTCATAACATGTTCCGGGAAATCGAAAGAGATGGAACTCTCCCAAATTCCTTTTATGAGGCCAGTATCACATTAATCCCCAAACCAAATAAAGACACCTCAAGAAAGGAAAACTACAGACCAATATCCTTAATGAACATAGATGCAAAAATTCTAAACAAAATACTAGCTATACGCATTCAAAACTATATCAAGAGAATAATACATCATGACCAAGTCGGTTTCATCCCAGAAAAACAAGGCTGGTTCCACATACACAAATCAATACATGTTATTCACCACATAAATAGAACCAAGAACAAAAACCACATCATCATAGCAATAGATGCTGAAAAAACATTCGACAAAATCCAACACCCATTTATGTTAAAAACACTGCAAAAAATTGGGATAGAAGGAAAGTACTTCAACATAATTAAGGCAATATACTGTAAACCCAAAGCCAACATCATATTGAATGGGGAAAAACTCCAAGAATTTCCGCTAAAGTCGGGAACAAGACAAGGATGCCCACTATCACCACTCCTTTTCAATATAGTCCTTGAGCCTCTTGCTGCAGCAATCAGACAAGAGAAGGAAGTCAAAGGAATTCACATAGGAAGAGAGGAATTAAAATTATCCTTATTTGCAGATGACATGATCCTTTATTTGGAAGACCCAAAGAACTCAACCAAAAGACTTCTGGAGCTGATTGACAAATTCAGCAAAGTCACAGGTTACAAAATCAACCTAAAGAAATCAGTGGCTTTTCTTTATGCCAACAATGAATCCACAATGAAACAAACAAACAAACAAACAAAAAAAACAATTCCATTCACTATAACCTCAAAACCAATAAAATACCTAGGAATAAACCTAACCCAAGATGTAAAAGACCTCTACAACAAAAACTATAAAACATTAAAGAAAGAAATTGAAGAAGACCTTGGAAGATGGAAAGATCTCCCGTGCTCATGGATAGGCAGAATAAATATCATCAAAATGGCCATTCTGCCAAAACTGATCTATAGGTTCAATGCAATTCCCATTAAAATACCAGTGACATTCTCCAGAGACCTAGAAAAATCAATCATGAACTTCATATGGAGAAAGAAAAGACCTAGAATAGCCAAAGAAATTCTCAACAATAAGAAACATGCAGGAGGCATTACAATCCCAGACTTCAAACTATACTATAGAGCAATAGTAGTAAAAACAGCATGGTACTGGCACAATAACATATATACTGACCAGTGGATTAGAATAGAAGATACAGAAACAAACCCACACATCTTTAGTCAATTAATCTTTGACAAAGGGGCCGAACACATACGCTGGAGAAAAGACAGCCTTTTCAACAAGTGGTGCTGGGAGAACTGGCTAACCATTTGTAAAAAGATGAATCTAAATCCCCATATCTCACCAAACACAGGAATCAACTCACGATGGATCAAAGACTTAGAAATTAGACCTGATACTGTGAAGTTAGTAGAGGAGAGCATAGGTTCAACACTACAACATATTGGCACAGGCAGTAACTTTCTCAACAAAACCTCCAAAGCTTAGGAAATTAAAGCAAGAATAAATAAGTGGGATAACATCAAACTAAAAAGTTTCTTCTCATCAAAGGAAACTATTAATAACCTAAAGAGGAAGCTGACAGAATGGGAAAGGATCTTTACCAGCCACCATTCTGATAGGGGGCTAATATCCAGAATATACAAAGAGCTCAAAAGACTCTACACTAGCAAAACAAACAACCCAATCAAGAAATCGGCAAATGAACTAAATAGACACTTCACAAAAGAAGAGATACAAAGGGCCAATAGATACATGAAAAGATGTTCTTCATCACTGGCCATCAGGGAGATGCAAATCAAAACTACACTGAGATTCCATCTAACACCAGTCAGAGTGGCAAGCATAAAGAAATCAAACAACAACAAATGCTGGCGAGGATGTGGGGAAAGAGGATCTCTTTTACACTGTTGGTGGGAATGCAAACTAGTTCAACCACTATGGAGATCTGTGTGGAGATTCCTAAGAAAGGTGGGAATAGATCCACCATATGATCCAGCTATACCTCTCCTGGGTATCTTTCCAAAGGGGTTGAATTCAGAGAAATAAACTCGTGCAACAGTGCCTGCCTTACAAATATTTATCTCCTGATGACTCGTTCCATATTGTGAAGTGAGTGAGGATCAATGTTCCTATATTCCCTTCCCCTGATCATTACCTGTCTTTGGAAAAACAAACAAAACCCTTTTCCAGAGAGAAGGGAGGAGTTGGGGATGTAGCTTAGTGGTTTGGTTCTTGGCTAGCAAAGGTGAAACTCTGGGTTTAATCCCCAGTATTAAAATAAATGTGTGTGGGTGACTGGAGAATTGTGAGTGTGCTTGTACCATTCTGTGTACAGTTGATGAGACCATAGAAATTTCCCAGCTAAGCATGTACTTATAAGCAGAATTGTTTTGCAGGATCATTGGGAGGCTTCACTATTCAAAATAATTTCATGATGAATCTTTTATATAGCACATAATTCTTTTATGGCCCAAGTAATCATCTTCAGTTTAGTTTTCAGTCAATTCCATTTTTACATATTTTGCTTAACGTATGACACAGCTGTGTTTATGGAGAAAACTGAACTCTTGGAGATGAGTAACATTATCATTCATTTTCTCCAGACTAGGAAGGATAGGCGAAGACGAGAGCTATGATCCTTATAGCTTGCCAAGAGCCTGCCAGAGTGATCTTTTATAAACATGCCATGGATATTTCCTCCTAAAATACACACACTCAATTCCTTCAAAAATCTTTCCATGAAGACCAAGCCAGGAAGGGAAGACAGATAAGACCATGCTGTCCATCTTATCTGCCTCTGTTTTTCTTTCTTCCTTCACACATCCTCACTTCTAAGATCCTAATTATTTCTAAGAGACCCCAAATTAGAAGTGACCACTTTCCGCTGCCTCTTTACTAGTCCCCAGGATGGGTCCTGGTTGTTGCAAGGGTCAGCAGTCTTAAAATAGTCTGACTGCTGCTGGTACAGGTAGGTTAAATATGTTTAGCTTAATAATAGTAGAACTATCCACTCTATTGAAGGCTGATTATAATATTGGACAATTTGACTTGATAATGGCATAGAAAAAAAGCCAACTGGAAAATTCCCAGTATTACTATTTCTGTAAAATGAGTCTAGAAGATCTTAATATTTTTTAAAAAAGCATAAAATGTTATTTTGGGGGCAGAATAAAAATCATAGACTCCAAATAGCCAACAGTAAGGGCGAGAAAAAATTGTGAACTTCAGGAGATATCAAGCAGCCATTACAAAGTGATAAGGAAAATGGTTATGTACGCTAACTGCAGGGATGTTAGAAGATGAACATCATTAGGTGATCACTATAAAAGAGTATGAACAGGTCTTATTAAGGAGAAATAATGGTAAGCAATAGTTCTGTAATTTTCAAGAATTTTTAGTGCTGGTCTGTGATATTGTAAAATAGAAAAAGTACATTTAAAGGGTTTTTATAATTTTTTAAGAAGGAATGAAGGAAGGAATAAAAAGAGGAAAGGCTTTCTGAGCAGGAGTAAAACTATTCAACATGAATTACTTCACCTCCCAGATGCCCAGCAGTTATTTATGATGGCAAATATATATGGACAAGTAGAGATTTGCCAGATGTAAATTCCTGCTAGGCGACCTTTAGAATGCTTAGGGAAAAAACCAGAAGGAAGACCTTAGGAAGTGGGGGGCTGTCATTCAGATGAATGAATGATTCTAGAATGGCAGGAAGAGCAAGAAAGAATGAGGGGAAAAGATGCAGGAATTCCTATTTGTGAAGTGCCTACTATTTTCTAGCTGGATCTCTTAGTACCAGCTACAAGAGAGATGCTCAGTGCATGGCTATGTTGTTAGTTGTTATCATTTCTCATATAATATTCTATGAGGTAGTTACTTGTAAACTTCCAAATCTGTTCCACGAATGCAGGCTATAGATACATCTGCACCTCCTAATTTTCTCACATGCCTTATTATTAAGAAAATTAGTATCTTTTTTTAATATTTCCCTTCTTTTGAATCGTCCCTTGCCATGGGCAGGGAGGGATACTAAGACTGGCTTTCCCAGGACAATACAGTTTTTGGTAGACAAGTATATTTTTCTAAAATCACATGAACATTTTGGAAGCACACATTATGTTGGGCACACATGTGAACTTTCATAAACTTACATGAAAGTTGGTTCATGTCACTTGGGGGCGAGTTCCTTGGCCTTCAAACCAAGCATCAGGTGACTGTGACACCATCTGAACATCTGGCGCCCAGAGGCGGTGGCTCCCATGACCTAGAGGACATAAGCACTCACCATTGAGACTTCCCCTTTCTCCACTCTCTCTCCTCCAAGGTCGGACTTTGAGAAGCATGCCCAGGGAGGATAAATCCTAGGGGAAAAGAGAGGAGGGTTATTCCCAGCTGGCTAGAGAACTGGACCACAGATTGAGCATAGTGATTATAACTTCTTTGGGGAGTGTATATTCTAATATCTTATTTGAAACTTGTTTGGGACTTATGTTAACATGACTACGGAGTTTCTCTGTTTGATTTGTTTTGTTGTGGTATTGGGGATTGGACCCAGGGGCATTTACTCTCAAGCTGCATCCTCAGCCTCCCCCCTTTTTAAAATTTGGAAACAGAGCCTTACTAAATTGCTGAGGCTGGCTTTGGACCTGCAATCCTCCTATCTCAGCTTTCCAAGTGCTGGGATTACAGATGTGTTCCACCATGTTCAGAGCCACTAAATTTATTTTAAGAAATAATGAAAGACAATCATAAATATATTTTGTTGTACATTTACATACACTGAGAATATACATATGAATGCATGATGTAGTATATATACATTTCATATACTAATATACTTGGAAGTATATAGTTCTATATATTATCTACACAAGTGAATTTACTGAGTTCCAGGATTATGTAGTTTCTTAAGATGTAGAATTGTACTTACTTTTTTATTTATTTAGCTATCCAGTGAAATAGGAACCATATCATCTCTAACTTAAACTTTAGCAAACAGAATTACAGAGAAGTGAAGCCATTTACCTGGAGCTGCTCACATAGCTCCTAAGTCATATTTACAACCTAAGCAGTCTTAATTTGGAGCTGCTTAATTTAACCTCTAGAATATTCATAGCTTGAATTGATCTTCACTCTCAAGAAGGAAAATTGATTCATTAGCACAGCCTACACCACAAAGACATATTCCACATAAAAATCAGAGTAAGCAGAATGAGAGAGGCCACAGAATTGCCTCCTCCACCCCTGGCAATTTGAGATGGGACCATTGCCCCATTTAGGCTCCTGGGCCCCAGTACACCTCCATCAAAAAACCATTAGATTCAAATGAAGGATGATCATCTGGCCACTACCTATTTATAGAATACTCAATGTCCTACAAAGCACTGGATGCACTCCCTGAGCACAGGCAAAAATTTAGCTAAATGGATAATTCTCTTCCTAGACATGTTTAACCAGTTAGAATATTTACTTTACCTTTATAGAAATATATTTTATAATTATTAGCACGTTTAATTGTACAAAATAATGGGCTTCATTGTGACATGTATACATGCTTATAATGTACTTTGATGGTATCTCCCACCCCTCTTCCCTCCCACTGGTTTCCTGTCCTCGTCCTAATGGTCCCTTTCTGCTTTCGTGGCATTCTCTTCCCTAGATTTCACAAATGAGAGAAAACTTGCAATGTTTGTCTTTTTGAGTCTGGCTTATTCTGCTTAATGGGATGATCTCCAGTTCCAACCTGTTTTCTACAACAAACGACTTTATTCTTCTTTATGGCCGAAATGTTCTTAATATGTTCCTCTGTTGATGAGTATTTAGAGGCTGATTCCATAATTTGGCTGTCATGAATAGTACTGTGATAAGTATGGCTATGCATGTAATCCTCTTGCATGCTGATTTTGATCCTTCCGATTCCTTAGCAGTGGTAGAGCTATATGTCAACAGTAGTTTAGATTTGTTTGAAGAATTATAGTAATTTCCATACTGGTTCTACTAATATATATCTCACCAACAATACATAAAAATTCCTGTTTGCCCACATCCTTTCCTCACTCACATTTATTACTTTTTGTTTTCTTGATAATGGCTATTTTAACAGGTGATGTGAACTCAAATATAGTTTTGATTTGTATTTTCTTGATGGCTCAATATGTTGAGCATTTTTTCATATATTTATTGACCATTTATACTTCTTCTGAGAAGTGTTGGTTTAGCACATTTCCTCATTTGATGATTGAATTATTTATAAATTGGTGTTAATTTTCTTTTAGTTCTTTTCTTTTCTAAAACTGAAAAAGGATCTCTTAGTGAGATTCTACCTCTTAGCTAACTCCATCAGCCATATACTGACTTTTAATTTTTTTTTTTAAATGGTGGTACTGGGGATTAAACCCAGAGGTATTCTTCCTCTAAGCTATACCCCAAAACATTTTTTGTTTTATTTTGTTGTTTTGTTTTGAAACAGGATTTACTTTGGTTGCTGGGAGTCTCACTAAGTTTCTGAGGCTGTCTTCAAACCTGTGATCCTCTTGTCTCAGCCTCCCAAGTACTGAGATTACAGGTGTGTATCCCCAAACTTGGCTACCATTTTTTGTTTTGAAACAGGTTCTCACTAAAGTGTTGAGGGCCTCATTAAGTTTCTGAGGTTGGCCTCAAACCTACAATCCTTCTTTTTTTAAGATTTAAACAAGTTTATTAAAAAGATAGAAATGCAGAAAATAGAAATACAGAAAATAGTTACAGCCCCATGCCAAAATGGCCTGAGGAGGGAGGGTGGCCCGGGCAAACCTACAATCCTTCTATCTCAGTCTCCCAAGTATTGAGATTATAGACATGTATCACTACATCTGGCTTTTTTTACATATAATTTACATATTAATTCTCTATGAATAGCTGGCAAAGATTTTCTCCCATTATGTAGGCCATATCTTCCCTCTTTTGACTGTTTGCCTTGCTATACAGTTTTTTTAATTTACTGTAATCTCATGTGTCAATTCTTGCTATTATTTCCGGAGATTTTGAACTTTTTATCAGCAAATCACTGTCTGTACTAATATCTTAAAGAATTGTTCTTATATTTTCCTCTAGTCGTTTTAGAGTTTCAGGTCTTACATTAAGACCTTGGTCTGTTTTGAGTTGACTTTGGACAAGGTGAGAGATAGGAATCTAGTTGCAATTTTCTGTATTCATATATCCAAGTTTCTCAGAATCATTTGTGGAAGAGATTGTCTTTTCTCTAATGTATAGTTTTGATTCTCTTGTTAAGAGTCAGATGACTATAGATGCATAGGCTTATTTCTGGGTCCTCTATTACATTCCATTGATCTACATTATTTTTTGTGTAATACCATCAAGTTTTGCCACAATTTATCTTTTTCTCTCTTTGTGTATATACACTTATGTATGATATGTGTGTATCTATATATCTATATCTCTATGTGTATTTGTTATATTTTGTATTGGGGGAATCAAACCCAGAAGCATATGCACCTAACTCTTTCAAAAATTTAATTTTGAAACAGGGTATCACTAAGTTGGTGAGGGTTTCACTAAGTTTCTGAGGCTAGACATAATGTGCAATTCTCCTTTCTTAGCCTCCCAAGAACTGAATTATAGTCACACACCAATGCTCCTGGGTATTGTATATTTTTAAGTTGGGTTTGTGGTGCTTTCAGAATTGTTATTTTTGCTTAGAATTGCTATGTCCACTTGAGGTCATTTGTGCTCCCATGTGGATTTTATACTTTTTCTAGATCTGTGAATAAGGTCACTCATTTTTTAATGAAGATTGCACTGGATCTGTAGATAGCTTTAGTTAGTATGGCTTTCTTTTTTGTTTTTGGTGGTGGTACTGGGGTTCCTGGGAACGCTTCTACCTTCGGGCTACACTCCCAGACCTATTTTATACTTTTTTTTTTTTTAATTTGGAAACAGAGTCTTTGAAACCAGCCTGGCTGGCTTCGAACCTGCAGGATCCTCTTGTCTCCGCCTCCCAAGGGCTGGGATTACAAGTGTGCACCACCATGCCCAGCTAGTATGGCCATTTTTAACAATAGTTTTCCCAGGCTGTAAACATGAAATATCTTTCTATCTTCTAGTGTCTTCTTCAGTTTCTTTCTTCAGTGTTTGATAATTTTTGCTGTAGAGATTATTCACCTCCTTGGTTAGGTTTGTTCCTAGAAAATTTTTTGTATTTATTCTTTGGAGGATACAAAAAAATGAATGGAATTCATTGTGGATGGGTTTGTGAATGCTTGTGTGAATGGGATTGTTTTCCTGATTCCTTACTCAGTAAATTCATTTTTGTGTATAGGAATGCTACTGATTTCTGTACATTGATTTACATGCGTATGTATGTCTGTGTGTCCCATATGTTTTTTTTTTTTTAATCCTGCTATTTTGCTGAATTTATTAGTTCTGAGAAATGTTTGGTGGACTCTTCAGGATTTGCTAAGTATAGTATCATATCATCTGCAAACAGGAATGATTTAATGACCTCTTTTACTCTGTTTCCATTTTATTTCTTTCTCTTGCCCTATTGCTGTTGCTAAAGTTTCTAGTACTGTATTGAATAGGAGTGGTGAGAATGGACATTCTTGTCTCATTCCTGATTTTTTTTGTGTGTGGTATTGGAGGTGAAACCCAGAGGCTTTCTACCTCCAGGCTATACTTCCAGACCTATTTTGTATTTTATTTGGAAACAGGGTCTCACTACTTTGCTCAGAGCCTCACTAAGTAGCTGAGGCTGGCTTCGAACCTGTGCGATCCTCCTGTCTCAGCCTCCCAAGCGCTGGGATTACAAGCATGCACCACTACACCCAGCTCATTCCTGATTTTAACAGAAATGCTATCAGTATTTTTTGGGGGCCCCCATTCAGTGTGATGTTGGCTATGAATTTGTGATGCATTGCCTTTATTATGTAGAGGTATGATCCTTCTTATACCTAGTTGATTTAGGACTTTTTTTTTTTTTTTGGTGGTACTGGGGTTCCTGGAAACCCATCTACCTCTGGGATACACTCCCAGACCTATTTTTTTTTTAATTTTTGGAAACTGGGTCTCTTAAGCCAGCGCGGCTGACTTCGAACCTGCGCGATCCTCCTGTCTCTGCCTCCCAAGCGTGGGGATTATAAGCGTGTGCCACCACGCCCGGCAGATTTAGGACTTTTATAATAAAAAATGTTAAATTTTGTTGGTGGAGTTTTACATCTATTGAGATGATTATTTTACTTTCATCCTTGATTTTATTTATGTGGTGAATTACATTTATAGATTTGCATATGTTGAATCAATTTTGCATCCTTAGAATAAAGAAACTTGGCCATGATATATGAACTTTTCACTGTAGCATTGAATTTGATTTGCAAGTATTTTATGGATGATTTTCATATCTATGTTCATCAAGGCTATTAGTCTATAGATTTATTTATGTTGCATCCTTATTAGGTTTGGAATCAGGATAATATTTGTTTGATAGAATGAATTTGGAAGACTCCCTTCTCTTTCTATTTTTAATTTTTTTATTGGTGCATTGTAGTCATACATCTTAATGAAGTACAAGATGGTAGAGGTAGTAAAGGCATTGATTTAATTTTTCTTTAAAATCCTGGTAAAATTTGGCTGTGACTCCATCCAGATCTATAGACATTTTTTATTACTGCTTCAATTTTACTAATTGTTACTGACCTATTTAGACTTTTTAGATTTTCTTGGTTCAATTTTGGTAGGTCATATGAATTTAAAAATTTGTCTACTTCTTCTAGATTTTTCAATTTATTGACATATTATTTTTCAAAATATTCGTTAACCCATAGAATCTCAAGTTTTTAATTTTGTAAATATTTCAATGAAGTTGAAACAGCTGCATTAAAATAGGTTGGAAATAATAATCTAGAGCCTATATAACCTTTATATGTACATATAATATATATAATATTTATGTATACACACACTTTTTTGTGGTGCTAAGGATTTAACCCAGGGGCACTCTGTCTCTAAACTACATTCCTGTCCTGTATATCATTTTGTTGTTTTGTTTTGTTTTTTTTTTTTTTTGAAACAGGATCCCAGTAAGTTGCAGAGGGTCTCACTGAATTGCTAAGGTTTTCCAGGAACATGCACTCCTCCTGTCTCATTGTTCCAAGTGCTGGGATAAAAAGCATGTGCCACCATGGCCAGCTATATATACTTTTTTTTTTTTTTTTGGTGGAACTGGGGATGGAACCCAGGGGTTTTCTACCTCCGGGATATATTCTGAGATCTATTTTATATTTTTATTTGGAAACAGGGTCTCACTAAGTTGCTGAGAGCCTCACTAAGTAGCGGAGGCTGGTTTTGAACCTGCACAAAACTCCTGTCTCAGCCTCCAAAGTTTGGTGATTACAAGCATGTGCCAACATGCCCGGCTTATATATACATTTTTTTTAAATGCCCTAATTATTCACCTATTACTTTTCTCAAAAGAATAGTTTTATAAAACATAATATTTATTTCAGTTACCATTCTTGTATACTTTTATTTATATTGCATATTTATATTTAGCTCAATTTAATTTTTTACAGGTGCTCCACATCTGGGCAAAATAGGTTAATGTTCCTCTGGATTCCAGTGGTATCTGTTGTAATATCTCCCTTTTCATCTCTAGTTTTATTCATTAGGGTCTTTTTCACATGTAAGATTATGTGGGAAGATTTTTTAATGGTCATGCCTGTTTTAAGGATTTTGAATATATGTTTTACCCTAAGCTCCTTCATTTAAGCTGTTTATTTGAAGATTTGGTCTCTTAATGATGTTCAATATGTAATATGTGTTTTATTCATAAGTTTTCATTTTTTATTATTATCTGAATGTGATAGCTCATCCCTCTTATCTTCAAGCCCTCATTTCTTTTCTCTACTTGATCTAGTCTATTTCAATTGAGTTATGTGAGGATCTTCTTAGTGAGCAGCTGTCTCTTGAGGGTTGCATCCCCAGTACTGCTAGGAGGAAAACGAACCAGGGTAACCATGGCAACAGGAGACAGACACAAAATAAAACCCATTTAAACCAACAACTGTACCATCAATAACAGAAGAGAGAATATAACATATAATACACAAAAAAGCTAAAAATTCATCAATGCAAATGTAGTAATAGTAAAAGAATAAGATTGGAGTCAGAGTAAGGGAACACAGAAATAAACAGGAAGATTAAAAAGTAAAATAAAAAAGGGAAAAGAAAATGGGAACAAGGAAAGAAAATAGCAAGAGATATAAAAATAAATAAATAAATATATTTATTTATTGTGGGTCTGAGGATTGAACCCAGGGGTATTTGACCTCTGAGCTACACCCCCTCCCCAATTTTTTATTCTTTATTTTGAAACAGGGTTTCACTGAGTTGCAGAAGGCCTCAATAAGTAGCTGAGGCTGGTAATGAGTTACAGTTGGCCATGTTGCAATTCCTTTCTGTTCCCACTGAACAGGATGGTGCTGATGTAGCCTGAGTCCTGCACTGCCCACTCCACTGGGCGGTTTAGTAGTATGATGACTAGAACAGGGCCTTTTCACCCTAGCCAGAGCAACTGCTAGCCCCAACTAGCTTCACAGCCCATGTTCAGTGGACTGGGGTGATGCCCACACTCCAGGGCCTCCAGAAAATTTGTACTTAGGGCTGTGAAAAATGTCCAAGCTGAAGCATATCCCCAAATGCACTGGAGATTGGAGAAGAAAGCAGACCACTGAGTTCTGTGCTGGAAGGAGCAGCCATGGAAACCCAGCAGCCCACCAGCCTTGGCCTTGGTAAAACATATGCAGTGGATCTCACTTCATCACAGAGGGCCTCTCCAGTGACCACCACTGCACCTTCCACAGCCTGAGCTTCCTGCTGCTTGAACCTCTCAGGGGGTCTGTAAATAACCCTCTCCTTCTCTATGACTATGCCTTGTGGTCACCCTCCACATGGTCACTACAGTTAATCCTAAATTCTGATCGTTCCCTGTATTATGATTCCCGGGGTAGTTCAGTCCTTAACAACAGAGCCCCTCTCCAGATGGCTCTTGTTTGTAGCACTCAGATACAGCTAGCACTGCACTGGATTTCTTCTCCAAAGCTAGCCTGACACGTAGGAGTCACCTTCAGCCCCAATTCCCACACTGGGTGTAAAGCTTGCAATAACCTTGTATTTCTTCTGCAGCTAGGTTGCTGGGTCATTCTTCATCAGTGAGACTGCCTGTGAGCTCCGGGCATGCCTTGCACTTGAGATCTCAGGCTCCCCTCCTCCTGTAGAACAGGGACTGGAGTTGCAGAACACTTCCTGCTTTTCACAGTTGCCTTCTGCTTCTAAGTGGTTTGAAATTTTCTTTTCAACTATTTTTTTTTATTCCCATAGCTCTTCTTCTCTTTCTTTCCTCACAATGTAGCCTTTTCTTGTTGCCCTGACTCTTTTCACTTGGAGAACCATTCAAAGGAAACTTCTATTCTGCCATCATACCTGGAAGTTCTCAGAAATAGCTTAGTGATGAAAATTACAATGCTTAAAACATGCAATATAGAGATTCTGAAAAATTTAGGTCATTCTGAGACATTTGAGTTTGTTAGCTTTGAAGTAAATAACTTGATATACTCTATATTATATGCTTGCTTACACATGAAAAACACTTCTTTTTAGAATTTCAGGGTAATTATCTTCTGTCTTTCTCAGACTTCTACCAAAATTCATCATAAAGAGGAAAACATCATTTGCTTTTCTAGAGTTTTTGTTGTTGTTTCTTTTCTTATCCATATTCCTGCCTGGTCTGTGATCACATGAGGCAGTTCCTTAAAATAAGTCAGTCAATGTCTCTCTCTCCACCCACACTGTTTCTCTAGCTAATATTTGTGCTTTTCATTCTTTGTCATTTCTAGGCCATGACACAATATTTAATGGCCCACCTGATCTCATGCAAAATGATGGTTTCTGGCTTTTCAATAGACGTGGCCACAGCATTTCCAATTCAGCTGGGGATATCCACATGAAATCAGAATCCAGGCTCCCTGCACATCATGTTCTTGTTTTCTTCCCAAGATTGGATAAATACTAGCTTTTTTGGGTTGTGAAACGAAGAGTTAAATGAGCATTCCTACTGCTTATGAGTTTCTAGCAGCCAACCCTCCTACCTGGAGTTCTAGATTACTGGCCCAATCTGATCCATATGCAGGGAAATGTGGCTCATTGCAATATTCTCAAACCAATTTTTCCATCATTCTCTTTCTAATCCACTTTGTACCCTGTACCTGGCTGATACACCTCTAATTTCTATGTCAGCTGCCACTTATGTGAATTTCTACACTATGGCCAAAAGATTTAAATGAATTTCTAGCATTAAAGGTAGGTGGGGCCAAATCTAATTATGATCAAGGTTTATTGGTTATAGTTCAACATTTTAAGAGTTGTTTCTTAAAAAAGCACAGAACCTCATTGACAGAAACAAAGTGATGGCTAAAAGGAGAGCAGAGAGAGTGTTGACGATATTTGCTAAAAAAAAAAAAGCCTAATTGTCCAAGAAATGTTTCTAAATTGAGTACTTAAAATAGAACATAATCCATCAACTAAATGGAGGGATTGAAATCAGTGCCAACTCCTTGTCATTCTCAAATGGAGAAGCAGAAGATAAGATGAAGAAGACCACATAAATATTATAAATTCATGAATTTTAAAAATAGCCTTGAGAGAAATGAGCATAAAATGTGACTTTGAACTCAGCTTGGATGGATTCTGGACTGATAACAGAGGTGCTGCATGTGTCAGAGTTTGCAGTTGGGTATTGGTTTGGTGGTACAGAATGGTGGCTGTGAACTGTAATAATGAGAGAAGAAAGAAGATGTGGAGAGGGGGCTGAGAACTTAAACAATTACCACCAAGAGGCTGGCAAAGTGAATAAAATGACACTGTGTGTGACCACATGCTGGGAATCTGGCTACACCATGCATGTGAACACACTTATTAAGACTCCATGTATGATAATCTACTTGATCCATGCCATAATATATTATACAGAATAAGGAACATGGAGCCTCCCTTCCAAATGTATCTACTGTTTCTAAATGTACCAAAGGTGTCACTTGTCGAACAGTTCCACCAGTAGAAAATTAACTTACATGTATTTTGGTTGATATTTTTTATGAATCTCTTCTAGATTCTCTGTTATAATCAGAGTGCTATTCTTTCAGTGTCAGACACTAATGGGCATACTTCTTCTCCAACAAGTTCATTGCATGCACAAAGATTCCTATAATTTGACTTTGTTTTTGACTTTGTTTTTGAAGTTTACCTTCTGGTCTGCATCAGGATAACTAGTCCAACTTGGATAATTATTTATCTTAGAGATGAACACTGTCATAGTCAACATTCTCACTGATATAATTCCAAACTACTAACCACAAATTTAGAGGGAGAAAGTTTTATTTGCTCACCTTTTTTTTATTTTTTGGAAATTCTGAGTTCAGTTCATATGAAGCCAGGGTCTAAAGCTCAGAACATAGAAGCTGGATGAGTGAGAGATAATGAGAAAGAGAGAAAATATGAGAGAATACACATTCTATTCTTACATCATGGAGGCTGGAAGCAGAGAAAGCAAGCAAGCAAGAGGATTCAAAGATCCAAGCACACCTCCAGAGATCCATCTTTCCCAGTCACACCCCACCCTACTGACCTAGGTTACCACCCAGATAAATTCATTTTAATTTTTCAGTCATTCTATTCTCTAATCCATTAAAATGAATTTATCTATCGATGAGATTACAACTCACAAGATTTGACTATATCAACCCTGAGCTTCTCAGGGACATTATATTTATATCTGTAACAAACATCTACATTTATCTCAACTTTGCACTGCCATCAACTGTGATGTACAAACATTTTTGAGAATAGTTTTCAGTTGGAACTCCCATGTATACAGCAATCCCATTACTGAGTATATATCTGAAAGAAATGGAAATATTTTTGTAGAAGCTATGGCAGATCTCTGTTGTTTATTATAGTTCTGGACACTATAGCCAGAATATGGAACAAACCTAAATGTCCACCAGTGAATGAAAAAACAAAGAATATATGCTATCCATATACAATTATGTTTAACTGAACTAAATTGTTGGAATCTTTACCATAATCTATTCAAAATATTTACTTGATACTTGATCATATTATGAGAAGAAGGAAGAGAAGGAGAAGAAAGAGACAAAGAAAAAAGAAAAAAAGAAATGTTTTGTTTTAACGTTTTGTTTTGTTTTCAAAGATGTACTATATCATGAATTAATAATGAGTGGCAATAAACTGTTTAATAATAGTAATATAATTGCTCTTCATTCATTAGGTTTGGTTTCTGAGGGTTGAGGATACAGCTTGGTAGTAGAGTACTTGCTTCAAATGAGCAAGGTCCTGGGTTCAATCCCCAGCCCTGAAAGAAAAAGGAAGTAAGAAAAGAGGGAAGGAATGAAAAAAGAAAGAAAGGAAGAAAGAAAGAAAGGAAGGAGAAAAGAAAAGTTTGGTCCTATAATAACTCACAGAACTTGTTTGTAAGCACATGGAGCCAACCCCTGTCTTCTCAGAAACAACTCTGTATGTATGCGTATACCTGTACTGGGCATGGAAGTATAGTCTTGACTGAGGAAAAGAAGATGGCACTGTGGTAACAGTTGTAATTTCAGGATTTTAGTCTAAAACAACAGCATGTTCTTGTGCCTTTTATCTTTATACACTTCTATTGGTGCATCATAGCCTCACATCATAATGTAGTTCAGAGTACTAAGGATATTTGTGTGCACAGCACTTGATGACCTTCCTCAACTTTCTCCCCTTCCCAATACATGACACTGAGATTAGCCTTGCTATTCACATGACTACATAACATCAAGGGAAATGTTTCCTTCACTAATTTTCCCTCCCCCATCACCCTCCTCTAGACCACTGTCATTGCTCCACATAAACATTGGGACTTAAACACTGGCAAACCCAACAGTAGACATCTGTGCTCCTCCTCCATTTTCTAAAGTCCCTCTTGTGTCCCAATTCTCCCTAGCTTCAGTGTTTGAGAGAAAACATTCAACCTCTCACTTTTTGTGACTAGGTAATCTCCCTTAATGTAATGTTCTACACGTTCATCCATTTTCCTGCAAATGACATAATTTTGTTCTTGGATGCTGAGTAGAATTCCATTGTGTGTATATCCCATAATTTTGTAATACATTCATCTGTTGATGGACACCTGGATTGGTTCCATAATTTGGCTATGTGAATTGTGCTACTATGAGCATGGGTATGCATGTATCATTATAATATTCTGATTTCAGTCCCTTTGAAAAGATACCCAGGAGTGGTATAGCTGGCTCATATGGTCCAGTTTCCTGAGGAATCTCCACACTGATCTTCATAATGGCTGTTCTAACTTGCAATTCCACCAACAGTGTAGAAGAATTCCTATTTCCCCACATCCTCAGCAGCATTTATTGTTGTTTGACTTTTTGATGATTGCCATTCAAATTGGGGTTAGATAGAATCTCAGTGTAGTTTTGATCTGCATCTCCCTGACTGCTAATATATTGAACATTTTTATGTATTTATTGGTCATTGTATTTTTGTGACATGTCTTTGTAGTTCTATTGCTCATTTGTTGATTAGGTTGTCTTTGGTGGTAAGTTTTTTAAGTTCTTTATGTTTTCCAGAAATTGGTTCTCTATCAGAGAAATAACTGGAAAAGATCTTCTCCCATTCTATAGGCTTTCTATTTAGATTTCTTGTTCCTTTTCAATTTGAGTCTGCAGATAAGAAAAATGGGTTTCAGAGGAGAATGTTTGCCACATAATGGAGTGATATCTGTTGAAAATGATGTTCTAATGTCTTTCACTGTAGAATCAGGAAGGATTTTTTTAAACTCTGCCTTGTCTTGCCTTGAACAGTCAGGAAGGAAACAAGCAGTCCCTCGCATAGCTAATACTGAAATATCATGAAAACCATGAAAGGGCTGTACTAGAAGATCCTCAATTCAGGCTGAAAATCCTCTCTTTGTGACTCACCACCCCTGTTGGTCCATTTTTGATCCCCAGTTGATCACTTGTCCCTGCTGCTCTGATATCTCTCTCTCTCTCTCTCTCTCTCTCTCTCTCTCTCTCTCTCTCTCTCTCTCTCTCTCTCTCTCTCACACACACACACACACACACACACACACACACACACACACACTTCTTTTTGCTGAATTCTTTCATCATCCAAACTCCAAATGATTCCAAACTATTCCAAGACTCCCTCCATGTACCTTGTCTCTTCTTTGTGTACACTTTGTTAGAAATTTTCTTCCATCTCAGGGTTTTAAATTCCATGTTTACATTGATAATTCCCAAATTCATATTTCCAGCCTGATCAGTCCTTGAGATCAACACTTGTATAGCAAATACTTGCTCAGTATCTTCTCTTAACTATCCACGGGACTTAAACATTGGCAAACCCAACAGTAGACATCTGTGTCCTCCCCCACCACACATTGCCTTTCAGCCCCAGATCTTTTCCATGTCAGGCAATGGCAATGCTAGTTACTCACATCAAAATCTTTTCAATTATTCTTGACACCTCCCTTCCTACATCTCAGAAAAAAAAAATCCCCTGGCAAGTCATTTTAAGTTATGCATTCAAAATATATCCTCTACCCTTTCATTTAAAACTTGAGTTGTTATACTAGCTTCCTAACTGGGCGCTGTTTCTCCCTTTGCATCCCTGAGGAGCATCTTCAGCAGAGCCATCTTCTAAGCTGAGGTTAGGTCATTTGCACTGCTCTGCTTCAGAATTCCCTGTAGTTCTCTCAGGCTCTCTACATTGTGTGGCCTGCCATGCCCCTTTACTTTAATAGTGTGTGTGTGTGTGTGTGTGTGTGTGTGTGTGTGTGTGTGTGTTGTGACTGGAGTTTAAACCCGGGGGTGTTCTACTACTGAGCTGCACCCCTAGTCCTTTAAATTTTTTTCAAATTCTGATATAAGGTCTCCCTAAGTTGCTGAGTCTGGCCTTGAACCTATGATCCTCCTGTTTCAGCCTTGCACATACTGGAATTACAGGTGGGCACCACTGTACCTGACCACCCCTTCACTTCTTTGATTTTTCTCTCCCACTATTCTCCAGCTACATTGGCCTTCTTGAACCCACTAGATGCATTCCCCCCTCCAAGAATTTGCATTTGCCAATTCTTCTGCCTTGATGCCATTGCCTGACATGGGCACTACTATCTGTCTTTCAGGATTTTTCTCGTGTCCTCCACCATGATCAGTTTGCAGCCAGTGTTCACACCAAGAACCTACTCCTTCCTTTTCCTCCTTTTTCCATAGCATCTGTGACCATATCATGTCCTCCATACATTTAATACCTTTATGTTTACTTTCTGGCCTCTCTCATTAGGAAGTAATAACCATGAAATAAGAAATGTTTGCCTGTTTTGTTAAGTGTTATTTCTATTGCATCTAGAGCAGTGCCTGGCACTTTATAAATATGCAGTACCACTTTGATGTTTGTGTGAGTAAACACATGCATTTCTTTGCTACTTTATTAATCACAGATGAAGCAGACACTATCAGCTCTCTGTTGCAGAGTAACTAAATGTTTGTCAAGGCTGAATTCAGGCTGTAGTGCTACTCTTTGGAAGAAGCTTTCTTTTTCCTGTGTTGGCACCAGCCGATGGCCAAGAAGGAAGGCCTGGGTTTATTAGCAGCCACAGAGCAGGGTCCAGACAAAGGTAAAAAAGTGACAAGAAGAGGGAGCAGGCACTCACCAAACCCCTTACCTGCTTTCTGCAGACACCGTGTTCCAGTGACTGCTGTGACTGCCCACCAGCTATTTCTAGCATGGCTTAACTTCATCTTAGTGGCCAAGTGTGATAGGAATAAAAGAAATAAGGCAGGTTATTCAGTTTCTAATTGCTACTTGCACAACTTTTTCCTAATTGCATTTTCCATAGATAATTTGTGCCAAAATGAACATTTTACTAATAATGCTGGCAAGAGAGTTTGTCAAACACTGACACCTAGTGAGTGTTACTGTACAGACCTTGTTCTAAGCTGTATTTCAGAGCCAAAAAATTCCACAGACATTCAATTTAGGAGGCAGTCAAATCTCATTCACCTACTTTTAGTATTAGACTTGGCAGAGTTTGAGTCCAAAGTGGCATTCCCTCTCATTACTGGGCCCCTGTGCAGGCGTGAGCGTATGCCCTTGGAATGCTGGTGAAAGTTTTAATCTTAGAAAAACAACCGGGAGAGAAAACTCCTGCAAAATTACTCAGAGGGTCCCTGAACTCAAATATAAATTTTAAATATTTGTTAACTGCCACAGTGTGTGATCGGCAACCAGTCACGCTCCTCTGATGACAGGGAAGGAGCCGGGTCTTCAGTGGGCGAGGGTCTTGGCCAGGGGCTGGCTGCTCTGAGATAAGAGTGTCTCCAAGTCTGTGAACTGGCGCTGCTGAGGTTTTCTGTGCCAATGGGTGTGATTTAATGAGGAATTAGAGACCGACAGCAAGTCAGAAATTGTGGGAGAGGTGATGGAGTCTAAATGGAACTTGGAATCAGTCAACACTGGGGGGAAAGGAGGGCTTCTCCAGGAAAGGATGTGTCATGTATCCACCAAACTTCTCTTCAACCTAGTTTACTGTACCCCAGGAGAAGAGTGGGGCTCTCTGGGTTGGAGAAGCAGTGAGATACGCACACAAAGAGCCTTGTGCTTTCTTCTCAGGATAACACAGTACAGGGATGGGCCAGGCATCAGAAACAGGTCTGTCTTTGGGTTAGAGGCATTTAACATTCAGATTAAGAGAGAGACTCTGGACCAGATCGCTTAGATTCTGAAATCCACTCTCTGTCTCTTACTAAATAAATGCATGGCCTTAGCCAAGTTATTGAAGTTCTCTCTACTTCACTTTCCCTGTGCAAGATTAGGATGAAAGCAATACTTATCACACAGGGTACATTACTTCTCACCCCCCCTCTCTCCGTGTGTGTGTGTGTGTGTGTGTGTGTGTGTGTGTGTGTGTGTATACGATAAATATCTCGTGTGTGTGTGTTCTCTCTCTCTCTCTCTCTCTCTCTCTCTCTCTCTCTTCTGCATTGGGACCAGTCTATAGATAAGGCGAAAGTCCTGGGATTTATAGCCATTACAGTCACAGGACAGGGTCCAGGTGTGTGTGTATAAATATATATTTGTGTATGTGTATATATATATTGTATATATATATATATATATATATATATATATATATATATATACAAAGAGAGAGAGAGAGAGAGAGCAAGAGAGAGAGAGAGAGAGAGAGAGAGAGAGAGAGAGAGAGAGGAAAAGAGATGACACCCACCATCCACCATGTAACAATGTTCCTTTTGGTCTGTGGAAGGCTGCACATGCAATGATAGTCCCATGAAATGATGGTCACTATCTAGGTGACAGTTTCTAGATTTGTGTAAATACATTCTAAGTGTTCACACAATGGCAAATTTGCCTAACAACACATTTCTTGGTAAGTATCCTCATTGTTATACACACATTTCTGCATAGCTTAGCCAATGATAATATTAATGTATTCTAAAGAAATTTGGCCTGTGGATAATACACAGGGCCTCCTGAAAGACGATATACATGAGAGAAGAGCAGACGTGCTCATGGAGTGGCTGTGGCTTTGCTCTGACTTGACACAGTTGAGATTATGTGACTCTGTGCTTCTTGGCAAAGTCTCTAAGTCCCATTTACTCTGGGCTACACAGCAGCTACTCAGTATGGACTTCTGAGAGGGGAACACGTGGCTCTTGCTGTTTCTTCCCCCATTCTCCACTTCTCTGTTTCCTCTTCCTTTCCTTGATTTTTCTTCCGTGTCCACTCCCTTCCCTCCCCTTGATCTCTAATTTTCAGTTTCTAATAGAACTGAGTTTTTCATTTCTTGGAACCTAAGTTGCCTTCGTGGACCCCTCTCTGTCCTGGCTGCCCATACTTCGCTCTGCAGTCTCTCAGTACTTAAAATGAATAGCACTAGCACACCAGCGTGCACACCTGTGTGTGAGCGGGTGGGGGTGCTGAGTGTGTGTCTCCTGTCATTTCTCCAGTGACATCAAATCGAAATACTTTCCAAAGCACGGCTGCTCATTTCATTTAAGATTTGTTCCAAGTGGAAAAAAGTCCCTAGTGGCTACCAGTGATCTTCACAAGTACCACAAACCAAGATCTTTGTTAACATAAGATCCAGAGTACCTGGAGAGAACAAGTAAAAAGCAAAGAATCCTTGAGTCTTTGCCAACATGTCGTCCTTGTGCTTTATACTTATCGACTCATGACTCACAGCAGGCAGATTTATCAATGTGTTATGCACATCATTATATAAACACCACTAATGTTTTTAATCCCCAGAAGTCAAAATCATCATTGTATTAATTGGAGTTCTTCTAGGTGCCTAGGGACAGTCTCCCAATCTGACCTCAAAAGCACTTCCCTTATCAACTTTTGCTATTATTAAAATATAGTTCAGCCATGTCTAAAAGTTACAAAGGTAATACCATATACCTATTATCTGTCAAAGATATGACAAATGCTACTTCTTATCTTTATTAATTTTTTTGGTGCTGGAAATGGGAACCAGGGGCATTCTACCTCTGAGCTACACTCCTAGCCCGATTTTTAATTCTTTAGTTTGAAACAGGGTCTCACTAAGTTGCAGAGGGCTTCACTAAGTAGCTGAGGCTGGCCTTGAACTTGTGATCCTCCTGTCTTAGCCTTTCAAGTACTGGGGTTACAAGCATGTGCCACCACACCCAGCTACTTCTTATTAATAAAGTACACTGACTTTTGTTTATGTGCATGTTATTTTTTAATCCTCAGTGATGCTGTATTCTACGTCTGTTTTTTGAATGCTATGTATTGACTTTAGTTTAAATACATTTTCTTTTCTCTATTGTCACATTTTATGCTTTCCAATTGTCTTGATTTTTTTATATTCTTATCATTTTTCTTTAAAATTTTTATTTGGATTGATGAGGTTTCTCTTATTATTTACTCTGCTTTATTAGACTAGAAACTGCCTCAGTCAACATGCTCACTGCTATAACTGAAACGACTGAACACACAATTTAGAGGAAGGAAGATTTATTTGCCCACAGTTTCCTTGGAGCTCTTGGGTTTAGTCCATGTGAGGTGGGGACCAAGGATCTTTGCGCCTGGAAGCAGAGAGAAGGAGAACAGCAAGGCTTCACTATCACATCATGGAGGCCAGAAGCGAGAGAGCAAGCAAGCAAGCAGATTCAAAGACAGGAGCACTGTTCCTAAGGCCACACACACCCCAGGGACTCACCTCCAGACACACCCCAGCAGTCTAAGTTACCATCCAGGCCGGGGTAAATCTATCACAATGGATGTATCTACCCACACAATTACAACCTTCATGACGTCATTACATGAACTCTAAACATTAATACATGAGTTCTTCAGGAGGCATCCAATATCTAACTATAACAGAAGTTATATATTTGTCTTTTTTAGTAAACTTTACATTTTTATTTATGGGAAACTAAGGAAGTCAAAATTTAACTGATAATTTTGCTTTTTCTGAAAAAATAATTTAGAATATTTTATTTTATTTTTGTGGTACTGACAATTGAACCCAGAGGAATACTACCTCTGAGCTACATTGCCAGCCCTATTTTATTTTTTATTATGAAACAGCGTTTCAGTTGTTGAAGGGTTTGCTAAGTTGTTGAGGCTGGTCACGACTCTACAATTCTTCTGTCTCAACCTCCCAAGTACTGGGATTACAGGTATGCACTACTATACCTGGCAAAGAATCTTTTGATTTTCCCTATTTAGTTCTTGAAACAATTTATTCACTATTGTTGTAGTTTATGCAGTTCTCACTTTTATAAATATATCTAGATGGGCAAATTTCTTGGCTTATTACTACTGTTCTTTACTTCCACTCTTCTTCCATTCTGGGAGAGTTTAGGATTTCTCAGGTAAAAGTATTTTGTGAAAAAAATTCTCAATATTGTTCTTTTAAATATGGACTTCTTTCCCCTTCTCCTTATTAACTTTTATGTGTTTGTCCTCATAAGGTCTTTTGTTTGCTTTTTCTATAGAATATAATAATTTTCTCCAGATCTTCTGCTTTTGTTTACTTATCTGTCTGCTATACAACCTGTCTTTCCTCTCTGGCTGATTTTAAGTTTGTTATATCTATAGAATAGTGTAGTTTAATTAGGTGTTAACTTGGTCTTGCTTATCTTGCTTCTGATTTAGTATACTTTGTGAATCTTATGTTCATTGTTTACCGTTACTATGAAAGTTCTCTGTGATCATCATTAAAACTCTAATAATAGCCAAACTGGCCATTCTTATTCTTGGTCAAAAAGGTATGTGTATTTTTTTCATGAATTTATTATGACTGTTGAAAACTCTGCCTTGACATAAGAAAACTATATTGTGGTAGTTAACACATAAGTTTGATTGTATTTTTGTGTTCAGAAGGATACCTATCAGACCTCTGGCAATGGGCAGAGTCAGCAAGTCTAATTACTGAGCCCACCCATGAAGGGCATATAAAATATAAGAAGTAGTCAGGGTCAAGTCCAGAAATTTGTATAAACAAAAAAGGCAGGATGCCTAAAGCCCAGAAGTAAAAATAATCATGATTCATGCCAATGTTTACATGGGTGAGCAGGATACTGCAGATAGATCAGCTTTGTTGAATGATGTGGTGGTTGCAGGAGGATGTTATAGTTATTAAAAGATGCTGCTGGAAAAGTTATACAGAGATTCTCTCATAATCTAGAAAGAGCTGATAGTAGTTTCAACTAAGGAAGAGCTAATAAAATTAGAAATGAAGGAATTTTAGAAATATTAGCAAGGAGTAAAGGCCAAAAGAATGTGGTGTCATTTTCAGACATAAAAGAAAATATTGGAGTCAGTTATTTGCACTGGTCTATGAGTGAAGCACTAGGGAGCTGGTATTAGTATTTTCTACAGTAGTGTTACAAATGGAAAAGTATATTTGGCAGATATGGTCAAGAATGGAGGGTGGTTGGGAGCAGGGGCCAACATTCCTACTATTCTACAAATTTTAATTGCATCTTATAAGACATTACATTTTATGAATCTTTTCTTGTGTTTTTTTTTTGCACAGATTTAAATTTTTTTAATACTTTGATCAGAGAATAAAAAAAAAAATTCATAGATGCTACCTGAGTGTTGGAACTCATCCCAGTTGGTCAGGGAACACCCACCATTGGGGACTGACCCAAGCAACTCAGTCTCTACCTGAAGTCTATATAAAAACAAATAAAATAGTGAACTGTGCTTTTCTGTTGCTCAGGTAATGTTCTTAGCGCCTTCTTTTGTTGGATGAATGTAGTCAAACTAAAACATAAATGACTTTATAGAGGGAAAATGGATGTTTAAAATCAATCTCTTTTAAGTTTAAATAAGTGAAATTTGTTTCTTTAGACCATAGTTAGAACATGTTTTAGATCTTTCGTCACGTCCAGGAAGATCCAGGAACACTGCCTAGAATCCAGAAAGATGTTTTTTACGTACCCTTGATGGTAAGTTAATTTGATCTTCACAAGAACTGCCTTGGCTGTTGTCAGAGTGTGAGTTAAGATGTCTGAAGGTTGAGAGGAAACAGATCATCTTGAGAAATCACTCTGGATGACAAGGGAACTGTAACTTTAGCATTCGGACCACATCAGTCATGGGGGCGGAGAACTACTACTAAGTTCCATATGAAAATAGCTGGTTAGTTTCCAAAAGCGGGAAGAAAATCTACATAGAGCGCTGTAATGTTTAGTCTTAAGGGTGGAGTTCTTTCTTTTTAAACATTTCAGATGGCTTTAAAAAATACATTGCCTTATATACTGTTCTGGCTGATTTAAAAAAACACACACACACTAGCTAAAAACACCACCATTAGGAAAGCTGGGCTGTCCGCAGTTGCTTGAGGATACCTTCACTGTTTGAGTAAGAAACATGCATATTACTTACCTCAGAAATTATCACCCACCAGTTTATTCTGCATATATAAATTACACCATTAAAGATTTTTTTCCTCAGAAGGGATAATAATTGGTAGTTTTTATTAAATCATCTGATGATATTCTGTAATTGTTTGATAATAGCAGAGAGAAAGAAAGTGAAGGGAGCTTAAGACCAAGGAGGTAGAAAGGCGATGCTGAGTATCTAGAGGGTCACATGCGGTCCTGAGAGGTCATTAGAAAGGAAAGAGATGGGTGAAGAAAATAATAAGATGGGTGAAGGTGGAAAAACCCATTGAAAAGGACTTTGCAGTTTTCATGGATCTGGGTCTGTGGTCAACAGGAAATACAAGAAAGAAAGTGAGCTGAGTGACTATATGTTTGACCATTACTGATTTTCTAGGAACATATATGCACATGCTTCCAAACATGCATATGTTTACATATACCTATATGTGCATATACATACATATATTTATATATTTACAAAGATATAACCTCTGTATATGTAAGAGATAAAAGAATGTATGGATATCAGCCAGTAATGATGTAACTATGCTTCTCTGTATGTGGTGGCCTCATGTTAGTTCATTACTGTGCACCCTGGAGCATATGGTTAGCAGTCCTCTATATTTAGAAATGCAGGAAGGGAGGGTAGACAAGAAACATTTCCTTGAAAAAGAACAGGTTGAGCTGAGATCTGGTAGATTTGTAGTAATGTGCTCTAGGTGGCAGGGGATGGAAAGGTATGCATGTGGAGAGAGCCAGGGAGTAGGAACAGTGTCTGGAGGGAACAAGGTGCATTCCAAGAAACAAGAAATGATCCATGTGGCAGCTGTACAGAGGAGAAGGAGAAAGAGGCTCAAAACTGAAGAGGAAGAAGTGGGGACCAAATTGTACAGAGCTGTAAACCGGGGTCAGAAGTTCTAAAGAGGAATGAGAAGCTGAGAAAATATAGTAAATGCTCTAGTAAAAGATTTATTATTTGTATTATGTAGCATTTATTGGAGAGGAACAAAAATGATCAGTTAAAATATATTACAAGCATGGTGTGGCAATGCACACCTGCAATCCTAGTGCTTGGGAGGCTGAGACAGGAGGATCGCAGGTTTGAGCCTAGCACATGGTAACTCATGGAAGCCATATTTCTTTTCTTTTCTTCTTCTTCTTCTTTTTTTTTTTTTGTGGTGGTTCTAGGGTTCTTGGAAACCCTTCTACCTCTGGGCTACACTCCCAGACCTATTTTATACGGAAACAGGGTCTCTTAAGCCAGCGCACAGCTGGCTCCGAACCTGCGCAATCTTCCTGTTTCCGCCTCCCAAACACGGGGATTATAAGCATGCGCCACCACACCCTGCTGGAAGCCATATTTCAAAATAAAAAAAAATTTAAAAAAGTGAAGTGTACATTAGAGGTAGAACATCCCTGGGTTTAATTACCATAGCAACAAAAGAAAATAAAAAGAAAATAAATATATAGGCATCTATATATAAAATATGATGATAGTTTGGATTACAACAATATTGATGGATATAAAGAAATGAGGATAAATTTGGTAGTTTTTGAGATAATAAATGGAATAATGTTGAATGATAGGTTTTATAATAGGACTTTGGGGTGTGTCATTTACACTAGTGTAGTAGGATGGGTAAGACAATATTCTTGGGAAGAAGATCTAGGGTAAAAAGGAACATACTAAGTTTGAGGGCTGTTTAAAATCCAAAGAGAGAATGTTAAGTGGCAGAGAGCCATCTGGGTTTGGAGCTCAGTGAGTGCTTCTGGGATGACTGCAGATGCGGAGCACCTCTCGAGTAGCCTGCAAGAAGAAAAGGGTATGCTGAGATTAGAAACTCCCCCGAGCCAGAGCAAGTGTGCCCTCTCATCACTCAGTGACGCCAAGTAATGCATCTATGGAATTACATTTTGCAAGCCTGCCTTTAGCATCTGTGAACCTAGAATTTACTATATAGTGTATATAATGAACATCATTAGTGATTTCTCTTTAAATTTATTGTAAGGGTAGCATTTCATGTGGAATAGTGCAACCTGCATATGGCTTATTACAATAGTAAAGACACTTGTATTTGCAGTTTAAATTATTCTTAAAGCATTCTTAAATTTTGAACATATGAATTGTCCAAAAGAAATCTTAAAATTTTCAGTAATTTTTACTCCTCGTGCACATGTTGATTTTTTTTCTTTTTCTTTTTCTTTTTTTTTTTTCTTTTTCTTTTTTTTTTTTTTTTTTTTTTTTTTGCGGGTCTGGGGATGGAACCCAGGGTATTTGAACTCCGAGCTACACCCCCTGCCCTGTTTTTTATTCTTTTTTTTTTTTTTTTTTTTTTTTGCGGATCTGGGGATAAAACCCAGAGGCATTTGACCCTCCGAGCTACACTCCCTGACCTATTTTTTATTCTTTATTTTGAAACCGGGTCTCACTGAGTTGCAGAGGGCCGCACTAAGTAGCTGAGGCTGTCCGCGAACCGCGATCCTCCAGGTCTCCCCCTCCCGAATGCTGGGATTACAAGCGTGCGCCACCACGCTTGTTGATTTCACGCTTGTTGGCACATGTTGATTTCTCAATGGTTAATACTTTGTTTAAGATAGTGCTCCCTGGCCGGGTGTGGTGGCGCACACTTGTAATCCCCGCGCTTGGGAGGCAGAAACAGGAGGATCGCGCAGGTTCGAAGCCAGCCTCGCTGGCTTAAGAGACCCTGTTTCCAAATAAAAATGTAAAAATAGGTCTGGGAGTGTAGCCCGGAGGTAGAAGGGCTTCCAGAAACCCCAGTACCACCAAAAAAAAAAAAGTAGTGCTCCCTGTTGAGAATATTTTCCTGGAATAAAACAATCTTTTCATGGTCAAAAAAGTCCATTTCACAATTTTTCACATTATGACTAAAATAAGACAACTGACAAAGTATTTAGAGGGTCATTAACAGATTTGTAGAAAAATATTTACTTATTTTGACCTTTCTTTCATCAAAACATTTATTTTAGTAATGTACTATGGAAAAGGTTCTTTTCTAGTTGCTGGAGATACAGCAATAAACAAAAGAAAAACTACCCTACTCTCATAGAACTTACAAGTAGAAATCTAAATTTTTTTGTATATAATATAGTATACAAATTAAGCAAAATATATAAATTTAGTATGTAGTATGCTAGATGATGATAAGTACTGAAAATGATAGCAAGCAGGGAAGGGAGTTAGAAAATGCTTTTTTTTTTTTTTTTTTTTTTTTTGTGGTACTGAGGCTGGAACCCAGGGGATTTTTCTACCTCCAGGCTATACTCCCAGACCTACTTTTATACTTTTTTATTTGGATACTGGATCTCACTAAGTTGCTGAGAGCCTCACTAAGTAGCTGAGGCTGGCTTTGAACCTGTGCTTTCCTCCTATCTCAGCCTCCCAAGCGCAGGGATTACAAACTTGTACCACCACACCCAACTGAAAATGCTAAAATTGAAAAACTCTGGCCAGGAAAGACATAACTGAGAAGGTGATATTTGAAAAAAGTTTATTAAGAATTGAACAAGAGACTGGGTGTGGTGGCGCACGCTTGTAATCACAGTACTCGGGGAGGCTGAGACAGGAGGATCGCACAGGTTCGAAGCCAGCCTCAGCTACTTAAGTGAGGCTCTCAGCAACTTAGTGAGACCCTGTTTCCAAATAAAATATAAAATAGATCTGGGAGTAGAGCCGGGAGGTAGAAAGCCCCTGAGTTCTATCCTCAGTAACACACACACACACACACACACACACACACACACACACACAGAATTGAACAAGTTACAAGTTCACTATGTGGATATTTGGAGGAGAAGCATCTAGACCCATAGAAAACAAATAGCAGATATAACCTCTGCCTTGGTGGTATGCACTCTAAATGCAAAAGAATTCTGAGAAGGGAAGCAATTGGATGAATGCATACACAACATGATTCAGCTCTATGCTGTCTCTTAGTGACAGCCTTAAACAAATAGCCAAAGAGTGGACCCAGCCCAAAGTTCCCTCGGTTGAGGAGTGGATAAATGTAACCATGCAACTTTTTTTAAAAAAAAAAACATTGAAAAGTTGTCTTTTCAACTTTATCCTATTCTAGAATAAATCTGAATTTATTAAAAATGGCATTTGTATTATGCACTTCCCACAATCTTAATCCTTTCAAATTTTAGTTTTAGAATGTCAAACACAAATTCTGTGTATTCCTTAAATTCAGTTCCTCTCTTGCTTTCATGAGGATGATTTTTTATTGTCTTATATTTGCAAGCAGTGTTTATAGTTCATGAAATATGCAGGTGCTTCAAGAATTGCTGGTACTCAGTTTATAGAACATTTTGATTAAAAATTTTCAACTAGTTTAAAAAAAATTTATAAGCCAGGTCTGGTGGCACAAGTTTGTAATCCCAGTATGTGGGAGGCTGAGACAGGAGGGTTCATGTCTATGGGTTCATGAACAGCCTCAGCTAATTAGTGAGACCCTTTGCAACTTAGTGAGATCCTGTTTCAAAATAAAGAATAAAATAAGGCTGGAGGTGTAGCTTAGAGGTAGAATGCCCCTGGATTCATCCCTAGTACCACAGAAAAATCCCTTTTTATAAACTATAAAGAATAATTTACAAAAATGTTCGATGACATTATAGAACACTTAGATTTATTTACAAGGAGCTCTTCAAAGACTCATATACATCAAATCCATAACTAATATTCATTTACTTAAGTGTCTAAAGTTGTGCTAAAGTGATTTTTAAAATATTGCACATAATGCTTCATCACAAAAATACTAGACCAGGTATTTCAATTACATATGTAATAGTGTTTATAAACTTTTACAATCAGAATATTGCATTTTTCTTTTATTAATGTGTGTTCACCATGACTAATTCCAAGTGAACTATTTTTAAATTTATTTTTATTTTAATTTTTTGTTTTGGTGGTACTGGGGTTCCTGGAAACCCTTCTACCTCTGGGGTACACTCCCAGACCTATTTTTAATATTTTTATTTGGAAACAGGGTCTCTTTAGCCAGCACGGCTGGCTTCAAACCTGTGCGATCCTCCTGTCTCCATCTCCCAAGCGTGGTGATTACTAGCGTGCACCACCATGCCCAGCTTAAATTTGTTTTAATATTATTTTATCATTAAGTTTTACTCATTGTAGATTTGTCTCCATATTTTTGCTATATAATTAATTATTTTCTTCAGTGTTGAAACTTACAACTAATTTTTCAATATCATCTGACTGCCAGCTGTTTTACTTTTGCAAAATAAAGTAAGAACTTTACTTCAATTCCAGTAACAGGATGATAAATATTTGAATCACTATTGACATAAATTTAACTGATTTCTATTTGAAGCTACTCATGATATTTATGAACAGATTGAATTTAAGTTTGTTTGGTTTCTTATTTGCTAATAGTAGTCACATCATCTTTCACATGTTTACAAGAAGTCTTGGAATTGAACATTTAATTTAAATTTAATTTAGAAAAGGATTTTTGATGTTAAGTCACATTTCACAGGTTGATATGTAAACATATTTTCTGAAATTTCTCATACCAAATTATTTTCTTCAGGCACAGTCTTCTTAAAATGTTAATTTTTGAGGACCGTGCTGATGCTAGCTCAGTACATCTGTGTCTATGGTTTATGTGTTACTGATACAGTATAGAACTCATGATGGCCAGAAAATAAAATATATGTGCAGGTTACCTTTTATCATTTACTTTCTTAAGAAATTAAAAATCAGATAGAAGCAAGATGGCGGCGGCCGTGCTTGCACTGCCGAAAAGGACATGCATTCTTCAGAGAAGCCCTGGACACCAGATTTTGGTTTAATATCTGATGGGGACAACTTAAGGAAACATTTCCAGCCGTGACTTCCTATTTAGAATACAGGAGAGAGAGTGGATAAAAGGGGAATTAGAAGCAAGATGACAAGGAGGTGCCCACCATGCAAGAAAAGTGATTTTTGCAAGAACATCCCAGAAGGGATTAGAGAAAGGACCGCTTCAGCCATGCAAGCTGGGGACTCTTAACAACATACCTCATAAGAAAAATGATCTGGACGTGGTGGAGGGAGCCTGGCAGCGCCGGGTGGGAAGCCAAGCCTCGTGTCCAGGGGAACTCAGTCCACCTGGCCCCCGGGCTCCTCTGTGCTGCCCTGGGGTTCTTGTTGCACTCGGAACAGCAGATCCTGCTCTATGTGGTGAGGATGTAGCTTCCACTCTTAGAGGGAAGCTAAAATTCATTGCCGCTGAGTGCTCAATCCCACAACCTCTTCAAAACACACATACTGTCTTTTCTTATTAAAAAATATATGTATTGGAGAGGGGCCAAGATGGCGGTGGCAGCAGCCAGGATTCAGGAGATGCAGACAAATCCTATCCAATTCACCTGGAACTTTTGGAAAAAATCCCTGCGAAGGGGACTGCTTCTGCCACACATGCTTAAGAATTCTGGACATCATATCATGTAAGGAAGAAGCTCAGCGGAGAACCAGGAGGAAGGCGATGGCGGCAGCGGCTAGTATTTGGGAGAGGCAGGGATCTGATCCAACCCACCCTGATCTTCTGAAGAAATTGCCCCAAAGGTAGAATGCTACCACCCCACATGCTCAGGATTTCTGGACAACATGCAGTGTAGGAAAAGTGTTTGGGAGAGAATTGAAATGGTGGAGGCAGCAGCAATGGCAGCAGCCAGTATTCAGGAGAGGCAGAGATCTGATTCTATCCACCTTGATTTTTTGAAGGAATCGCCCCAAAGGTAGAATGCTACTTCTGCAAACACTCGGGAATTTGGAAAAACAAGCTGTGTGAATAAGGTGCTCAGAAGAGAACCAAGATGTCTATGGCAGTGGCAGTGTAGGTCAGTATTTGGTAGAGGCAGAGATTCAATCCAATCCACCTTATAATTTTAAAGAAATATCCTCAAAGGTATACTGCTACAGCTGCACATGCTCGGGAATTCTGGAAAACAAACTGTGTGGGAAAGGTGTTCAGGAGAGAACTGAGATGGCAGCAGTGGTGGTGGTGGTGACCAGAATTTGGAGGGGCAGACAGATCCAGCCCAGTCCACCTTGAACTTTTGAGGAAATCTCCCCCAAAGTAGACTGCTCCTGCAATACATGCTCATGAATTCTGGACACCATGCTTAGTGGTAAAAGGGTTTGGAGGGTTTCAGAAGGACCCCTGCATAGCCGGGATGGGCTGCCATGCTGCATGTTCTGGGAGTCATCAGCCCTCATGGCCACCGCTCTCCTCTGAGCAGAGTGGGAAGCCAGCATATACATGGAGCAGCAGATCCTGCTCCCTGAAGTGAAGTTGTGGACCTCTGCCTTTGGAGGGAAGACAAAATTCATTGCCACTAGGTATTTGGGGTCCCAGCTTTCACAAAAGACATGTACTGCTCTCTCATATTAAAAAAAAAAAAAAATCAAAGAACGCCAGGCATGGTGGTGCACACTTGTAATCCCTGCACTTGGGAGGCAGAGACAGGAGAATTGTGCAGGTTCAAGGCCAGCCTCACTGCCCTAAGAGACCCTGTTTCCAAATAAAAATATATAGAATAAATGGGTCTCTGGGCGTGTAGCCTGGAGGTAGAAGGGTTTCTAGGAAACCTAGTACCACCAAAAAAAAAAAAAAAAAAAAAGAAGAAGAAGAAAGGGAACATCTGCTCATAGTGACAGAGACCAGAGCCCAGTGCACAGCAAGGCCAGTGCCGGGGCCACTGAGGCCAGGATAGGAGCCTACTGGGTGGCTAGGCCGGTGCCAGAGCCAGAAAGGCTAGGATCAGAGCTTGCCATGAGGCAAGGCTGGTACTGGGGCCTCCGAGGCCGGGATCGGAGCCTGCCAAGGGGTGAGGCCAATTTCGAAGCCAGCGAGGTTGGGATCAGAGCTTGCTGTGAGGCAAGGCTGGTGCTGGGGCCTCGGAGGCCAGGATCTGAGACTGCCAAGGTGTGAGGCTGGTGCTGGGGCAAGTGAGGCCGGGATTGGGTCCTGCCATGAGGCAGAGTCAGTGCTGGGGTCTTTGAGGCCAGGATCGAAGCCTGCCGAGGAATGAGGCCAGTGCTGGGGCCAGGGAGGCTGGGATTGGAGCCTGCTGTGAAACAAGGCTGGTGCTGGGGCCTCGGAGGCCTGGATCAGAGCCAGCCAAGGGGTGAGGCCAGTGCCAGGGCCAACAAGGCTGGGATCGGAGCTTTTTGTGAGGCAAGACTGGTGCTGGGGCCTCTAAGGACAGGGTTGGAGCCTGCCATGAGGTGAGGCCGGTGCTGGGGTCAGCAAGGCTGGGATCAGTGCCTGCTATGCGGTGAAGCTGTAGCTGGAGCCAGCAAGGCCAGGATAGGAGCTTGCCTTAAGGCAAGGCCAGTGCTGGGGCCTCTGAGGCCAGGATTGGAGTCTGCTGTGTGGCTAGGCCTGTGCCGGGGCCTTCAAGAGTGGGACTGGAACTTGCAATGTGGCCTACACAGAGAAATGTTATAGAAAATTTTAAAAATCAGATGCTTTCCCTAATATGGAAAAACTAGGAAGAAATAGGTAATAGGAGAAAATCAGATTGAAGAAGGGGCCCTATTGAAAAGCAATTAAGGTGACCAATAAGAGGGAATGGGATGGGGGATGATGGAATCTCTTTTAAAACACATGATGTACATAAAGAAATAAATCAATGTTAATCACTAAAACAAGCATGGGATTGAGGGAGGAGGAGGGAGTGGGATGGGGATTGGATAAAGGCTAATTGGATGATGTGTGCTTGGATATCCTTACAAGTCTTGTATTCCATTGTGATGTTTGACTACAATGCACCAATAAAATATATTAAAAATTAAAAAATTGAATATCCACGATTTAATTTTTATTAAATAATACTTTCATTTAATTCATTGCTGCTGAAATTTTGTCACAAAATATTGTGTGTGTGTGTGTGTGTGTGTGTGAAAGAGAGAGAGAGAGAGAGAGAGAGAGAGAGAGAGAGAGAGAGAGAGAGAGAGAAAGGAGAGGGAAAGAGAGAGAGAGATTGGGAATTGAAGTTGGGGGCATTCTACCTTTGAGATACACACCCAGCCTTCATTTATTTCTTATTTGGAAACAGTCTCAAAAGGTTGACCTGAATCTCACTACTTGCTGAGGCTGTCCTCAAACCTATGATCCTCCTATCTCAGCTTCCCAAATACATTGAGTACAGGCATGTGCCACCATGCCTGACTCAAAGAATCTTAAAAAAACAGAGAAACTATCAACAAAATAGGATTTACGTTATATGATAATGGTGATGCCAGTGTATCAAAAGTATATGTTATTGTATATTCACTTTATAAAAAGACAGTTCTGGGGCTGGTTGTGTAGCACAGTGGTAGAATGCTTTCCTCACATGAATGAAGCCCTGGGTTCAATCCCTAGTATTGGATGGGGAAAAAAAGACAGCTTTGGGTCTATTTCTTACACATTTGTCATGTATATTTAACCTACAATTAGACAAAAGCATCATTTATGTGCAAAACACTGGATTCTGCTGGACTCTGGAGTATAAGGTGAAACCTAAAATTAAAGCCCTTAAAACATCAAGAATGAGGAGATAATCTTGCTTAAACAAACACAAAAAAGGAATGCTATTCATAAAAAATTTGACCCAGTGGTCATTCAAGAGTATGTGCAAGTAAGCTTAAGACCACAGGATCACTGTGTATTAAAATAATTAAGGATTAATAGATAGCTATCAAACCCACTTAACATTGTATTTTTATTATTGTTAAAATTTCAAGGCATTCAGTTGTGGTTAATAGTACTTAAAATTTGACCACACAATGTTAAAACTATTTTTTATTAATAACCGTTTAGTTCTAAAATTAAAGTATTTCCTAATCTTAGAGGAAAAAGTAAGTAATTTATAAAATGTGGGATCAATGACGGTGAAATTACAGATCTGAGCACCAGATGTACCATTAATATGCAGCTACTTGTGTGCAAAACACACACACACACACACACACACACACACACACACATACACACCTACACAAACACAGAAAAGCATCTCCACTGTGATGTTGGCTTGTGACTATTCTTGAATGCCAAAAAGGTCAGGCCTTAAAAATAATAATACACTGAACAACAACTGGTCTACCCTAAGCAGCTAAGAGCTTCAGAGAAAGATGTGCAGCATGTCTAGATAAACATTTTCTTGAGATGTCTTGTTTTTCCCAAAACATGCAACAAAAATTGAAAAGCAACATAAGATGGGAGTAGACAGAAAAAGAAGAGATACTACTAAATTAAATCTACCTCAGGAAAGTTAAATGTGAACACCAGGATCTCAAATCTTAGCAAAATGTGAGCCAGCAATCCATTCTGAAATTCCTAATAATGATAAAAATACCACCAGAAGTCCCTTCCTAATAAATTCTTAAAAGTCATCTATGCTGATTAAATAAACAATCTTAAATGAAAGTGCTACTATGTGGCTTTCACTACACACTTTTATTATGTTTGTGCTTTGACTCAAAGCAGCTTCCACCATAAATATCATTTGACAAGGTTACAGAAATAGCCTGGGTTTCTCTTCTCTCACTTTTCAAGTGTTGAAATATTCTTAGCTAGAGATATAAACTTCATCCCACTACTCTGCTTGGAATGCAAGAAAAAAGTTACTCTTGTGAAATTTATGTGTGTATTGGTCACTACAAATGAAGTTTATATAACAAAACTATTTGATTTAATTTGTATATTTAATATTTTGGGTTGATGTTTTTATATAGCTGTGGCAGATTTTGCTTTATTTTAAAATATTTTTGTTCTTATAAAAATGAAAAATTGGGCGGGGCGTGGTGGCGCACACTTGTAATCCCAGCTCTTGGGAGGCTGAGACAAGATGATTGCATAGGTTCGAAGCCAGCCTCAGCTACTGAGTGAGGCTCTCAGCAATTTAGTGAGACCTTGTTTCCAAATAAAGTATAGCCAGGCATGGTAGCACATGCTTGTAATCCCAGCATTCGGGAGGATGAAACAGGAGGATTGTGATTGGCGGACAGCCTCAGCTACTTAGTGAGGCCCTCTGCAACTCAGTGAGATCCGGTTTCAAAACAGAATAAAAAATAGGCAGGGCATGGTGGCACATGCTTATAATCTTCGCTCTTGGGAGGTGGAGACAGGAAGATTACCCAGGTTCAAAGCCAGTCTAAGAGACTCTGTTTCCAAATAAAAATATAAAAATAGGCCTGGGAGTATAACCCGGAGGTAGAAGGGTTTCCAGGAACAGGAACACCATCAAAAGAAAAGAAAAAAAAAATGGCAGGGGCTGTAGCTCGAAGGTCGAATGCCCCTGGGTTCCATCCCCAGACCTGAAAAAAAATATATATATATATATAAAATAGGTCTGGGAGTACAGCCCAGAGGTAGAAGGCCCCTGGGTTCCACCCCCAGTACCACAAAAAGAAAGAAAGAGAAGGAAAGAAAGAAAGAAAGAAAGAAAGAAAGAAAGAAAGAAAGAAAGAAAGAAAGGAAGGAAGAAAGAAAAATTGACTTTGGATAAAAATAAAAGACACAACCTAGTCATAATTCTCTGCATATTTTGTGACACTTAAAAAGGTCTGTGTATGGAACCAGCTATGGTCCCATATGCCTGTACTCTCATTACCTGGGCGGCTGAAGGAGAACCCCAAACTTAAGGCCAGCTTCAACAATTTGGTAAAACCCTCAGCAACTTAGTGACACCCTGTTTCCAAATTAGAAACAAAAAGGGCTGGGGGTGTAGCTCAGTTGTAGAATGTTCCTAGGTTTAGTCTCCAGTACAAAACAAAAACAAAAACAAAAAACAAAAGAAAAAGAAAGAAAGAAAGAAAGAAAGAAAGAAAGAAAGAAAGAAAGAGAAAGAAAGAAGAAACCTCTACATCACATGTGTATTGCATATAAAATATAAACTATGTACTATATACCTAAATGGATTGAATGGAGATCAATATTAGACAAATTGAACATCAGACCTTGTAGGAGTCAGAGGAATATGCAAATCAGATGAGTCTAGTGGAGATGGGGTGGACCTTGAACCAGGTCTTGAGTTGGGTTCCCTGGAAGATGCATAAACATGCAAACATATGTGCAGGAGTTTAACTGGAGCCCCTGTCCCTCTTCTTTCAGCAATAAGGGAGTGAAGGCACAGGGAAGGACAGACAGAGAGGCTCAGTGGAGCTATAGTGGATTTCTGAGCTGGATGGTCCTTCTGAGTCTTTCCACAGAGGGAATGACTTCAAAATATAAGAATCTTTTATTTTGGAGAAGAGGTCTTGACATAATTCATACTCTTTGAATCCTAAAATCTTAAGTGATGTGGTGCACCCCTGAAATTTTGAAGAGTTTACTTCCCACTTCATAGAGTATATCTAGAGACCTCTGATTTACACACTACCTCTTGAAATTGAATATTTTCAAAAGTGAATGTATACAACACTAGCTGTGTTTTAAAACCCTCTCTGGAAGGAGTCACTCAGTAGCTCAGTTTCCTTCTCGTGGGCTAGGTCTTAGTCACATGGCCGTATCTGAAGGGCTGGCAAATGCACTCTTTATTCTGGGCCACTGAGTGAGCAGGTGAGAACCGAATTTGTGTTGCTCCCAATGGACCAGGGGAGGGCAGATTAGAACCAGCAGCCATCTCTGCTATAAACGAAGGGTGCATTCCAACATGGGATCAGGATATGAGTACTGGGGGAGTTACTATTATAGAACCAAACATAAATTTAATAGTTTGACAATATAAAAATACCATCTAGTAAGGGAGGCGAGGTCCAGGATCAGGTGGGAGTGGACCACAGTGTGACTAGCACCCTCTACCTGTGTGATGTGCTTGGTGTTGGGCTAAGGGGAAACTGTATGAGCCCACAGCAGTGGCTCAGCAAAATATTGTATATGAATAGGAGTCTTGAACACTTTTGATTTCATTAACCACTCCTCTTTGATGGTCTAGCCCCTTTTCAGAAGAAAACTATTCAGTGCTCTCTATACTTCCATCACCCCCTTATTTTTCCTCCAATGCCTTGATAGTAGCCTCTGCTGCTATTAGGGGAGGGGGGTGAATAAAAGTAAGGGGCAGTGGAAGTACGCAGAGAAGCACTGAGTGATTTCTTTTTCTGAAAAGAAGCCAGTAAGCCAGTAAGTTTGGAACAAAGGCAACCCTGTGACTTGATGTTACAATATAGTGATCTCATGCATACTTTTGTTCTCAAGGCACATGAGTCCAAACTGTCGTGCCACTGGTCCCGAGGGCTTAAAAGTAAAATGACCCTGGTTAAATTTCAGTTCCAAGAAGAAAAATAGAGATTAATCTTAAAATTACATATTGTATCTTGTGAAAAAAAATCCTACATATTCTGAAATAATTTTAAAATGCAATTATTTTAAGTCTTGCTATTTATATATTTTTAGATTTTATGAATTTTACTTTTTGGTGTCTTATACAATAGTGATTTAATTCAGAGATTCTCATATTAAAGAACAGATATAAAACATACTTTTCTCTCCCAACACAAATATTTGGTCAACTTAACTGAGTTATTTAGTAACACTTTTCAGATATACCACAAGATGGCAGCACATGCACAGGTGCCTGTTTACAGTACTAATTAATGGATCTTTTGCTTTGGGGATATATAAAGGATGAATCCAAGGCTAAATTTTCACCTTCGAGAATGTAAGAAGTTTATAGTATTGCTTATTTGTTGTTATTTGTGTTCTTATGTTCAATAAGAACATATTTTTTACCCCCTAACATCAGATCGGATTTTGTTCTTTTACAAGTTAAGCTTGCTGGTGAAAAATCTACTTTTAGGCCAATGGGAATAATATCTACACTCAAAAATCCTCTTTTGACCTCTCTTTTGATATACTGACTCGTGGAGAAAATACAGTAATTTCCATTGCTATTGTGTTTTAAAGTTCTTTCCCCAGATTCAGCATGGCCATGTTGCGTTTCTGTAGGTCTCTGATGAACTCATTTCACTGCAACTTTCTATGAATAACCCCCAAAACAGTAACACTTCTTGCGGCTCTCACATTCCTCCCCCTTCCTTATTTATTATTGGAAATATTTGTTGTCAACCAGTCTACAAACACTTACTTACTCATTTGGTATTTGCAATTGAACCCAGTAGCATTCTGCCTCTGAGCTATACTTCTAGCCCTTTTCAGTTTTTATTTTGTTATTTTGAGGGGTCTCACTAAGTTTGTGAGGGTCTTGCCATGTTTCTCAGAATGGTCTCAAACTCGAGATCCTCCTGTCTCAGCCTTCCAAGTACCAGATATTATAGGCATGTGTCACAGCTCCTGACTCGGACCACCCTATTAAAATATGAATCACACCACTCTCCTCATTCCGGCTTCACTGTTTCATAATCTATGTTACCACTAACATGGTGTTTATTTTGCTTGTTTTTACTTATGGTGTTTCTTTTTCTACTAGGTCATAAACTTCATAAAAGTAAACTACTACCATTACTATTTAAAAATTTTTTTGCATGAAATTTTATTCAAGAGGAAAAATGATGTATTCACTCATGTTATTTTCGGTGAGATATGAAATGTGTTTGTTTCTTTTGGTGTGTGTGTGTGTGTGTGTGTGTGTGTGTGTGTGTGTGTGTTATTGGGGATGGAACTCAGGGACATTCTACTTCTGAGCTATACCCCCACCAGACATATTTTATTTTATTTTATTTTATTTTATTTTATTTTATTTTATTTATTTGCAGTACTGGGGATGGAATCCAGAGGCATTCTACCTGCGAGCTACACTTCCAGACTTATTTTTTATTTTGAAACAGGGTCTCACTGAGTTGCAAAGAGCCTCACTAAGTAGCTGAGGCTGTCCAGAAACCACAATCCTCCTGTCTCAGCCTCCCAAATGCTGGGATTACAAGCATGCACCACCACACCCACCCCCAGACCTATTTTTTATTCTTTATTTTTGAACCAGGGTCTTACTAAGTTAAGGAGGGCCTCCTCGTTAAGTAGCTGAGGCTGGCCACAAACCTGTGATCTTCCTGTCTCAGCCTCCCAAGGACCGGGATTACAAGTGTGCACTACCACGCTCAGCTATAGACAATGTATTTAAACTCTACCATTAGAAAAAGAATAGCTATAGGAGTAAAGATATTGAAATATATTATCCAAATACCATACATACTTAACATTAACACATATCTATATAAATATTTATTTACAAAATATTTTAGTTGGTTTTAACAAATTAACCCATATTCTGACAAACATGTCATAAAGTTAAAACCAAAATGTACTATAAAGTAAATGTAGGTAAACAAAAGAATCTTGTCTGCATTACCTCACTCTCCTCCTCACTTCTTTCCTTCACAGCTCTGCCCTCGCAATTTGTTCTTCTCACTTCTTATAGAGAATGTGTGATAATTTGTGATACAACCACTTTTTTACTTAGACCATGTCAGCAACAGTTTGCTTTTTAATGGCACTTGGGATCCTGAGGAAGTCTGGCACTCCTCTCGTTCCTTTGTCTGCCAAGGGGTAACCACAAGTCAAACATTAGAGGGCCTTTACAACCGCACTTACAACATTGATTATAAATTACTGTACATGCACACATCTGCCTGGCTAGATGTGAACTACTCAAGGTGTTCTGTTTCATTTCTGTTTTTATCCTCAGTGTAGTGCCTAGAGAGTGACAGATATTAAGTAAATGTTCCAGCTGAAAGAGACTATATAAAACAAATGCATTCGTTGAAAGTGGTAGTGATACTGTCAAGCCCACCAGAACTCAGACACACAATTAAGGGCATGTTTTGGAGGGACTGGGGATTGAACCTAGAACTTTGTGCATGCTAAGCATGCACTCTACCACTGAGATATATCCCTAGCCCTGGGTGTTTTCTTAATCTTCAAAGACATCCTTCTTGGAAGCCATAAATATTTTCATGATCTGCATTGTGGTATTTGTTTTTAGAACTTTTTATTTGTAATTGCCCTCAATATCTGAGACAATAAAAAATATCAGTAATTTCAAATCATCTTTTGAAGGAAAAATCAATTAAAAGCTAAGTTTAATGAATAAAGTAGGTATTCTTTGGAGTGAAAAATTAATTGTGATGATAATTTAAGATTTATTTTCTCTCAAATAACTTGTCAACTGGCTTTGTTTGTAAAGTTCCACTAAGCCATTTCAATATGATGGCTTAATAATCAGAGCCTAACAAAGAAACCATATGGCCACAACAAAACAAAAAACAACCTTATGTGGATGTACAAAATCTATTTGTTACTTTTTAAAAAGCTAGTGGCAAAATATCAGACGCATTTTTTAAAAATCTTATATTTCTAGAGAAGCAAAGTGAGATATCAGCCACTGTTAGATGTTATTTAATAACATGAAAAGGCACACAAAAAACAGTGGTCTGAAAAACAGCCTTAGCAACAACTTAACTGAGTTACTGAAGTAGTAACTGAAGTTACTACTAATACACATTGGCTGATGTTGGGAAAGGTCAGAAATCTTAGTCATTATATGTTGTATATTTTTACTTAATTAATGTTTGATTTTGCTTACTTTTCAAACTTCCTCTCCCAATACTCATTCACTTAACCTGATATGAGCAAGCACTTTGCTAAATGTGAAACTATAAGGTCTCACACACAGCAGTAATTATCTTCTAAATACCTAATTAGAGAGACCTGGCTAAACGCTACAGTAATAATTAACAAGATACAGAAATATATAGTTAGATATTAAGAAGAAGACAAGAAAATATGTGCTATAAAAATTTATAGAAACACGAGTTCTTAAGTAATACTTGTTGTGGTTGAAATGGGTTTGGTGTGTGAGGGGAGAAGTAATTCCCTCACTACAACCACACAAACAGGAAAACAGAAAAATTGCGGATTCTTGTTCTGAGCTAAGTATAAATACACATTAGCCTGAACTCTTGCTGAAGATTTAAAGAAGTTTATTAAAAGATGGAAATACAGAGAACAGGAACAGCTCCATACTAGACTGGCATAGAGGGATGACTCGAATGAGTACACCAAAGGAATTACACGTGGACCCAGCCTTTTTTATACCCATGATCTCCATCTTGTTCACATAATTCTGACGTAGTGAACATCCCTGTAAAGTACCTCTCCTTAACCCTGTAAGGTACCTCCCCCAACCAGGTGTGGCAAGGCGTCTCCTTTCCTGAAGGGCAAGGTCACCCTGCCCTATCAGATCATCATGTAGATCTCTTTAGAAAGCAGAAGTCCTAGCTCTCCTCTATTGACTTGGTAATTATTTTCAGCTAGGTTAATTTACATTAGAATAATTGCCTGTTTTAGACAGAGATCGAGTCCTTGCACAGATCTGCCCCTCACCCATGTCTGCCGCCATTTTGATACAACTATTTTTGAAATATCTATCATCTTCTTTTGAAATATATTAATAATCAGAGCTTTCTCAAATCTTCCTAGGCCATTCCCAATACTGGTACAATACTGAGGGAGTTCAAAAAAGAAATTTGGCTCACACTAAGTAGTTGACATTTTGGAAATCAGAGAGTTGTATGAAGAGTAGAAGATAAGTCTTGAAATTGGAAATGGGCAGTTTGGGGCAGATCACAATATTGAGAGTTGGAGAATTGGACTGGAAAGCAAGATGTAGCCAGGATGGGAAGTTTGGATTTTGTCTTACAAGATTTAAATATAACAACATTTTTGAGGAAGAGAATAATCTGTCATTGGTATTTTAAGGGCATTAATATGGCTGCAGAATAAAAATGGATTTAAACAGAGAGAAATTAAAGAAATCAAATACCTAATAAGAGGTTATCGCTAAAATCATCAGATGCTCTTGTCTGACTCCACCAGTTCTTGAAACAACCACAATTATAAGTAAGCACACGTAGACTTTGTATCATCCACAGCCAAAGAGTGGCTCAGCTGTTTCCTAGGTCTCTATAACATTTCTCTAGCATCTGTAGTCTTTCAACATGTGTGGTAGGTTAGGGACAAAACCTAGGACGAGGCCAGTAGAGTGTGCTTTCATAAACTTAGGTGACAGGTTTTGGTCACTTGACAGGCCCCTTGATGCTCTCAGGAGCTACAGCAACAAGAGAGGTATGTGGTTACTGCAGTGTATGTCGCACTGTGTTACTGTGAACTCTTTTATATATGTAGGAGGAGTATTTTCTAAAATAATGATAGAGCTGGGCATGGTGGCACAAGCCTGTAATCCCAGCATTTGGGAGGCTGAGACAGGAGGATCCAGGTTCACAGCCAGCCTCAGCTACTTAGTGAGGCGCTTTGCAACTCAGTGAGACCCTGTTTCAAAATAAAGAAAAAAAAAAATAGGGCTGGGGTGTAGCTCAGAGTTAGATTGCCCCTGGGTTCCAGCTTCAGTACTGCAAATGAATAAATAAATAAATAAATAAATAAATAAATAAATAAATAAATAAATCATGCTACAATTGACCCTTGCAAAATACAGGTTTTCAATTGTGTGTATTCACTTATGCATGGACTGTTTTTGGAGAGCTGCAACAATTTCAAACAAACAAACAAACTTGCAGATGAGTCGTAAGGCCTAGAAACATTAAAAAATTTAAAAAGTTTAATATGTCATGAGTGTACAAAGTATACATAGAATAATTTATTTTATTATTTACTACCATAATATATATGTGTTTATTACAAATTAAAATTAATTAACCTACCCACACTGACAGACTATTCATGGTACCATTCCCAGTGAGAGAAATATAAAAATGTAAAGAAACAAGAAACAATATGAATCATAATTGCATAAAATTCACTATAGTCATACTGTACTACTATGATAACTTAGTAGACGCTTCCTATTGCAATGGGGGAAGTAAAAAATTGTACCTAGATTTTCAGTAACTTGGGATATCGGGATCTCTAACTCCTTCATTGTTTAAGGGTCAACTGTAGAATAAAAACAGAAATCAGTAACATTATTTTCTATTATCATTATCAAGTATTATGTACTAGACACAACTGGATGTGGTATACTTTTATAAGAATGGCAACATGGTAGATTTGTTTTAACTAGCACCAAAAACATGATTAATTTTGTTTGTTCATTTGTTTATTTTGTGGTACCTGGGATTGATGCTTGGATATTCTATCTCAGAGCTATATCCCCAGGCCTATTTTATTTTTGTTTTGAAACAGGATCTCACTAAGTTATTGAGATTGGCTTCAAAACTGTTATCTTTCTGTTTGAGCCTTTTAAGTACTGGGATTACAGGCCTGCACCACCATGCCCAGCTGTAACTAATGTTTTATGCTATAGTACTGCAATAGCTCTGATGTCAGTAGGTGAGAGGGAATTTTCAGCTCCACAGTGATCCTCTGGGACCACCATCATATATAAAGTACAATGTAGTTGAACAAAATATCAACATGTCACATGGGACTTTGCTTTGTCCTTTTGTAGGTCTGGGTCTTTGAACTCATATTCCTCTGGTAAATTTATCTGAAAACAAATTCTGAAACCAAAGTCATATTCTATCTTTTAGTTTCACTCCATATGCACTGACCTTTGTGAAAACAATCTAGTGTGCCAATGACCTCGGAAACTCCTGTTGTTGAAATACATTCTTCTTTCCATCTGAGGAAATAGGTAGTGCATAGAAAATGAGATTTTTGTCAAAAAGTTGTAAGGTTTCTGTTGTGGTTGGGGAACTCTTCCGGGGACCCTGATGGGATCCTGAAACTGTTCCAGTTACTGTGAGAGAGAGAGAGAGAGAGAGAGAGAGAGAGAGAGAGAGAGAGAGAGAGAGAGAGAGAGAGAGAGGAGAGGAGAGGGAGATATGTAACTGTAGGTTCTTGTTATGAACTAGGTATAAAAAACTCTAGTCCAAACTCTGCAAGCATAAGCCACTTTATTACTACAAAGATGGAAAAATAGACATAGATTAAAGTAAAGCACTATGTCACAGAGAGAGTGACATAGTGGGATGACTTGAAGTCACTGAAGATTCCTGGATACAGAGTGTTTTATATCTATTCTTCTGACCTGACTAGATCCCCCCTTTTGGGGCAAGTCTTTTGATGTGGAGATTCTTGTAGACCTGCTCTGTCTCCAGCACAGACCCCATGCCTTTTGTTACACTCCACGATGTGTTAGTTGATATTGGAGTCTGGGATCTCATGGCATTCCCCCACATCCTTAAGGAAGTGCTCTTCCCTCAGAAATGTAAAAAGACCCTTGGCTTTGGGCTTCTTCTATGCTTTCTCTAATTACCCATGGTGCCTGGAATTCTGCAGCCCTTTCCTTGAAGCCCCTGGCTTTTTTCTACTAAAGTTATTTTCAGATATGTTTTGAAAATTGAAAATATTTCCCAATACTGGTACGTTAATACATTTTTGATGCCTCTTCCCAATACTTGTACACTTTCTTTCAGAGAAGTTATTTTGTTTGTGTTTACTGGCAATTGTATATTAAAATTTTAATTTTTATTGGTGTATTGTAGTCATACATCTTAGTGGAGTATTACAATGTTTAAATGTCTCAATTTTCAGAAAGTAGAAATATAACCTCAACCAGAGTTTTTAATAACCAAATGTGGCTCAAGTGACCTCATTTCTCCCCTTAGGAAAAGTATAATTAAAGGAGGAAACAAGATTGCATTTTTTTCTGTAAACTCCTTTTAAAAATGCATGTATACATTCCCATGGAACTGTACTCAAGGGAGCTAAGCTTTAAATTGAAGGAGGAAAGGCAGATAGTAGTGTCGGCAAGAGTCAGAAGAGGCCCAGTGGTGTCTAGATGGTGAAAGGCAGAAGGGAAAATGTCGTCAGCAAGAAGTGGCATCGTGCCTAAGCACAAGAAAACAAAAACAAAAACAAAAACGGAGTGTAGAGGAAGCCTGCATTGAAGAGCCCTCTGAAATATTTAAATTCCAGCCCCAAACTACATCTTAAAACAAACTGGATATTTCCGGTGCTTCTTTGTAAAATACATTTTATTCAAACTATTAAGAGTTGGTAATAAATCACTATAAGAATAATATTCATTATGGGGTGGTTACTAATGTGAAGTGTGCCTGGTTACAATTTATTACAAAAGGAAAGATACTGAGTACAAAAATATCAACAACTTTAAGAGATTGATTATAATCAAAGTATAGTAGGTGACTAGGAGCTCAGATTAGAAAGACTGTGGCTTAATTTTGGTTTTAGTCACAACATGATAAATGTAATTTTCAAGAGGAGCATGACATCATTTCTATAAATTATTTCAGAGCATTTATTTCTTCAGTGGCTAAGCTTCATTTCTGTACTTTTACAGAAAACACATTATCAGAGTGAATCCCCCGGTCAGTTTCTGTGGTTCAGAAACCCATCTTATTCTATCAAGAATCCTGACACTGATGTACTTTCACAAATATATTATTTATGAATTGGCTTTTGTTAACATCATATCCAAGGAATGGTTTGCTTATAATTGCTTGGGACATATTTGCTCATTTATCCACTCCATGACATAGATGTTTACATGCTGAGAGTTTAGAAATATATTCTCTCACTATTCTTATAAAAAAAAATACTGGTCAGTGTTTACGGATAGCAAATGTGCCTTGTTTAAATTCTTCAAGATTGTAGGACTACATCTTATCACAGTTCATTTAATATTTCCCCAGACAGAAAACTAGTTAATTTGCACATTATACAACTTCAATGGCCCTTCAAGTCTCTTCCTGCAACTTTGTATCCATAATCCACTAGGGATGGGCTCATTGTAGTGCCTTTAAAAAATGTGTCACAAATAAACAGGGCATGGAGGTACACACCTGTTATCTCAGTACTTGGGAAGCTGAGACAGGAACATAGCAGGTTAAGGACAGCCTCAGCAATCTGGTGAGACCTTCAGCAACCTAAGGAGATTCCGTTTCAAAACAACAAATAAAAAGGGATGGGTTGTAGCTCAGAGGCATAATACCCTTGGATTCAATCCGCCTCCCACAGTAATAAAACAGGTCACATGTTAGCCTGCAGCTCTAACATGCATCTTTTATGAAGATAGCATTTTGAAAGCAATAGAAAGATTGCAAAAATTCTCAAGATACTCTTACCCTGTGATCCTCTTACTTATGAGAATATTCTCTAGAGAAAAATCATGTTCAGAACTTAGAGCAATAAGAGATATTTGTTATATTACAGAACATTTCAAATTGTTCAGATTTGTTTAGAGAAAACTATGTAGATGAATATATAGATTATAAATATGTGTGTATGTGAACTGGAAAGTGTGTTTTATTTCTTAGGGCTACTCTAACTTTCTACAAAGTTGGTTGCTTAAAACAATGGAAATCGCCAGGCGTGTTGGCAACACACACTTGTAATTCCACTTGGGATGCTGAGACAGTTGGATCATAATTTCGAAACCAGCCTTGACAACTTAGTGAGGCCTTCCATAACTTAGTGAGACTCTGCAAATAAAGAAAATTGAGCCGGGGGTTTAGCTTGGAAGTGGAATGCCTCTGGGTTCAATCCCCAGTGCCTCAAAAGCAAAACAAACACTGGAAATCTATTCTCTCACGGTTGTGGTGGTCAGAGACGAAATCTAGCTGTTAGCAGGATTTGGCCCCTTATAGAGGTTTAACCCTCCTGGCGAAGGATCAGGGCTCTCTAACATCTCCTTTTCTGGTGCCTCCCCTTCCGTGCCTGTCTTTGCCTCTGTGGGTCTCTTATAAAGTCCATTGGATTTAGATTCCACCCACCTTTTCAAGAATGAGCTCCTCATTTCAAAATCCATGAATTAATTACATTGCAAAAAGCTCCCCCCACAAATAGGGTAACATTCACAGATTTGTGAGCCTAAGTCATGGACACAACATTCTGAGGGCCAGTGTTCACTCCAGTGCAAGAAAGAAGACATTTCACTCTTAGCTTTTTATTTTTACAAAACCCATCTAGTTCCTAAAATTAGATTTACAATGATCCTATACAGAAAAAAAAAATTAGCCTTTTGTTCTCAGCAGTGAGTTTACTTTGCTTGCTCATGGTTTTGATAAATATAATACTTTGTTTCTTATTAGTTCCTCTCCTGTGGAGAATTCTATTCTTTGGTCATAATGGAGGATAATTTGAAGATTATCTCAGTACACATTGACTTTGTATATTTCAAAGTTACTGTTTAAAACCAGCATCTCAGAGGTAAGGACAAATGTTCTCAAGATAGGATGTGTCCTACTTAGAACATTCTTCAATATTCCCAGAACCCCGCTGGGTAACTGAGCAAATCTACTACTTTACAATTTGAAAGGTGTCTTCATGAAGCTCTTAGAATGGTGATACTTCATGTATCCATTTTTTAAAAGCTTTTAAAGATTTTTTTTAGAACAACTGTACAAACATCTAATTTGTTAGAAAAATATATGGGAATGCAACATAATTATTTGAATTGCTCATTGTTGTAACAAATTGCCAGTTGTACAGTGATGGGACTTTGAGCAGCCTCAGATGTACCTGACCCGTGTTACAGTGAGATGTAGCTACGGGTTCTTGTTCTTTGCTATGTGGAGAAAACAATAGCCAGAACTCCTCTTTTTTGACTGTAAGCTTAAGCAATTTTATTAATATAAAGATGGAAGGAAAGGATAGGTGAATAAAGCCCTATACCAGATAGTATAGGGGAGTGACTTGAAAATAAATCACTGAAGTTGTTGAATATGGAACAGTTTTATACCAATAATCTACTGACCCGATTAAATCCACCCCTTCTGGGGTAGGTCTTTTGATGTAGGGATTCCTTCCTGTAGGCTGATACAGACCCCAAGGCTTTTGTTACACCCAAAAATGAGTCTGGGATCTCTTGAAGGCTTATGGCACCCACCCCCCCAACATCTTTGGGGAACTTTGCTTGTCTTTAAACTAAAAGATGCCAGGCGTGGTGGCACAAGCTTGTAATCCCGCGCTTGGGAGGCTGAGACAGGAGGATCGCACAGGTTCAAAGCCAGCCTCAGCTACTTAGTGAGGCTCTAAGCAACTTAGTGAGACCCTGTTTCCAAATAAAATATAAAATGGGTCTGGGAGTATAGCCGGGAGGTAGAAAGCCTCTGGGTTCCACCCCCAGTACCGCCAAAAAAAAAAAAAAAAAAAAAAAGTAAAAGACCCTGGGCTCCCTCTATTTTCTTGCTAATCACCCTTGATGCCTGGAACTCTGCAGGGTCCCTTCCCTGTCTGAATGCCTGCTAGCACCCAAGCTCTGGATTTCTAATACCAAAGCTATTTTCAAGTACATTTGCAGCCATTCCCCAACATGGCACATTAATGCCAAAGCTATTTTTTAATTTTTTTAAAAAAATTTTGTTGGTGCATTATATTCATACATGATATTGAGGTAAAAAAAAGTTGTGTAGACATACATGACACATCACCCATTAAGCCCCTACCCAATTACCACCCCATTCCCTCCCCATCCCTCCTTCTCATGCTTGGCTTAGTGGTTGACTTCAATATGTTTAAGTACTTTTTTGTTTTAGAGAATTTCCTTCTTCCTCCCTCCCATCCCCTCATTTAGGTTGTCTTGTTTGCTCCTCTATAGTGATTTCCTTTTTCATCTAGAGTTCCTCCTATGGCCCATTTATTTTTAAGTACATTTTGAAGCCACTTCCCAATACTGGTACAAGGTAAGCATTAGTCTGACAGAAGGGCAGTTAGGCAATGAGGAAAAATACTCATACCCAACCTAAATCAAAAGATGCTAAATATCAGCTAAAAGATTAATTTGAAATATCTTTTTTTACTAGAGAAGGTGCATATTTTTTATTATTTAAAACTTGTGGAAAGCCGGTTTGGGTGGCACACGCTTATAATCCCCACGCTTAGGAGGCTGAGACAGGAGGATCGTGCAGGTTCTAAGGCAGCCGTGCTGGCTTAAGAGACCCTGTTTCCAAATAAAAAGTATAAAATAGGTCTGGGAATGTAACCCAGAGATAGAAGGGTTTCCAGGAACCCCAGTACCACCAAAAAAAGAAAGAAAAAAAAAACTTGTGGAAAAAGTGGCTTCCAGAGGTAGGTTGATGTTTGCCTTGGAAGGAGTCATGGAAAGCCATGGCCTGACTAGCTCAAACAGCCTGTTCCTCTAAGGTAAACGTGCCTGTCTTTCTTGTTGGCACCAGCTCCAGATTATCTCACTTGTTTACCATGTCTCAAGGATCTCCTGCACATCCTCAGTGGTTTTATTGCTGTTATCTCAAGTACTTTCTGCAGTTGTTCTGCAGTTTACCCAGTTAGCCATTGCCTCAAGGACTTTCTGCGTGTTTAACCCTTAGACATCACCTGTAGGTTTCCCTTCATGTTTACCCATTAAGCATTACCTCTGTGACTGAGCACGTATGAACAGGAAACTTCCTGCTTCAAGTGAAGGTAGAAGCTGTGAGCCAGTGTCCAGCGGGACACTTACCTAAGAGTGAGGTCCCCTGACCTGTCCCTCTCAATATACTTGCTCTTCCTGGTCATTCTTTTTCTCTCAGGTGAACTAAATGTTATGGACAAAAACATATTAATGTATTTCCAGTAATTAAATGTAAATAGAAGTTAATTCCTAAATATGGACTATATTTCTGTTTGTCTTTTATATTGGGTAGTAAATTGAAAGGTATACTTGGCATGGTGGTAGAGGGAGAATTTGAGAGTGCAATCATAGAGATGTCATTTTAATGTCAAATGCTTTATTTCATATAACCCAATTCCCTAGGTTCTTTGATGTTAACTTTATTTTGATTGATATTCAGAATAATTTTGCACATTACTGTATCAGATGATCATAAAGAATAAGTTTTCTAGCATCACAGAATTAGTGAAAGACCTCAGTGAGTCTCCCTCCAATAAATTTCAATTACTTAAAGAGGGGCAATACTTTTGAATTCAGGTTAGCTGAAAAATGTTTAAGTGGAAATTTAGAAAAGTTATATATTTTCTTCTTGCCCCTAAATTTGTAGATAATAACCTGTCATTAATATCTAGGTGAAAGCCGGGTGTGGTGGCGCACGCTTGTAATCCCAGCATTTGGTAGGCTGAGACCAAAGGATTGTGGTACACGGACAGCCTCAGCTACTTAGTGAGTCCTTCTGCAACTCAGTGAGACCTGGTTTCAAAATAAAGAATAAAAAATAGGGCCGGGGGTGTAGCTCAGAGGTTGAATGCTCCTGGGTTCCATCCCCAGACCCGCAAAAAAATAAAAAATAAAAAAAAAAATAGGTGCTATTCCATAAAAGCAGGAACAAAGATTTCTTTATTTCATCGAGCTATTTCAAACATCATGCATATCTGGGTTCTTAATGAATTTGAGTCACATGTTAATAGCGTATTCTGACCATTATAAAATCTTCTTGCTTACTCATACTCTATTTACACACTATTTTTTGACCAGACCACAACTAAAAACTAACTTGCCTACAGTTTGTCTCAGTTCTACATCTCCTACATTCTGAGCTAGCTTATTTCAAGGGGCAAAACTCTAAAATTTTATTCTCTATCTTTTCCAGCTTCAAAGAAAAGAGAAATAAAAACATTTCTGGAATGAGCTAGGTCATGCTTAAAAATAAACGAATATGCCATACTCACTAACCACACCAACAAAGCACCCACTAGTGGCTTTTAGTGGTTGATCCATAGAGCAGATAAATTTCAATTTTTATGAATATTTAAAGTACACTAAAGCCTAATACAACTTCTGAGATCCAAGCTACATAGAACATTATCCTGCTTGAATTTATAACTTAGTAGAGAAGAAATGAAAACTAGCCTCGGTTTTGAATCATCTTAGACTACAAATGATTTCTTTTTTTTTCATCGAATCTGAAGGCCGTTGCTTTAATTAGTAATTTGGTTATCAAAAAGTTGAAGATTTGGTTATTTTCATCAATAAGAAGTTTGTGACCAGACTAGCCCTGGAGCTCTATTGAGTGCTGTAAGGAACGAGAGGTTGGAGGTCCACACTGGGAGGGAAGTGTGGAAATGAGGACAAACAGTGATAATTGTGGGTCAGGAGAGGACATAACAATGTAATATTCTCCCCAAATTTGTGTTTTTAAATGATTGCTTTCAATAACTTCATTTTTAGTAAGAATCTGAGTTTTGTCCAATGTTGATTTTAAAGTTTAAGAATGCAAAGTTTGAACATATAACATGTTGCCTATACTAGTCTAAATAATTCATATAAATTATTTTATTTAATTACTAAGTCATGGCAACCCCATTTTACAGATAAGGAAAGTGAAACTCAGGTCATGTAGCCCCAGGCAGCTGAGCCCATAAGCAGTGAACTACGTCTTGAAGCCATCTTGCTTTTTTGTTCCCCCTGGTGGTACTGGGGGTGGAACCCAGGGGCTTTTCTACCTCCGGGCTGTATCCCCAGACCTATTTATATTTTATTTGGAAACAGGGTCTCACTAAGTTGCTGAGACCCTCACTAAGTAGCTGAGGCTGGCTTTGACCTGTGCCATCCTCCTGTCTCAGCCTCTCAAGCGCGGGGCTTACGAGCGTGTGCCACCACGCCCGGCTCCATCTTGCTTTCTACATAGGCCTTCTTCTAACTCCAGAAAAGAAGCAAGGTAAACACTAGGGAGAATAAAATATATTTTTTAATATTTCTTTTCATTTTTGCACTGGATATCTGTATAAAACATTATAAGTCAGCCTTCAACAAATGTTTTATTGATATAGATTATATATATATAAATAACAAGTAATATTAATGTATAGCTTATTTTTTTTTTGTACTGGGAATTAAATCCAAGGGTGATCTACCATTAAGCTACACCCCCAGCCTTATTTTATTTTGATACAGAGTCTTACTGAGTTACTAAGGCTGGTCTTAAACCTGCAATCCTCCTGTCTCCACCTCCCAAGTACAGTGATTACAGGAGTGCACCACTATGCCTGGATATTTAAGGTATTTTGTTAGACAGAAATTGATATTGGACTACTGATTGAGTTTTTTCTCATTCTTAGTGAGGTTAATATATTTTATAGGCTTATTTGACATGTTAATGTATTTGTCTATTTTTTTAAACTTTTTTTTTAATTGGTGCACTGTATTCATACATCATAGTGGGATACAAACTTTTGTAGACATACATGCACACATCACCCAGTCAGCCCCCACCCGATCCCCACCCCATTCTCTCCCCATCCCTCCTTCCCCTGCTTGGCTTAGTGGTTAACATATAGTATTATAGCAATTTATCCAAAATTAAAAATGATAATCTCACATAACAGTTTCATTTGTCTGATACCAAGCTTTTGATGACTTAAAGATAACATTTCAATATTTCTTTTTGCTTTCTTTCTTACCAGAGAATATTTTTTTCTATTTTTTTAGGTGAAACTATCATATATTTATATATTTATTTTTCAGAAAAAAACTATCCTAATATGGAATATGGATTCTAGATACCCAAAACGATCTTAAAAAAGAACAAAGCTAGAAGATATATATGTTCTGATTTCAAACCATATAAAGCTACAATAATTGAAACAGTGTAGTACTGTTCTAAAGGCAGATATATAAACCATTGGAGTTAAGTACAAGCCTAGAGCTAAATTCTTCCCTATATTATCAAGTTATTTTTGACAAGGTTTTCACGAACCTTTGGTGGTGGAAATATTAATCTTTTAACTAAATATTGTTGAAAAATAATAATTACATGGAAAAGAATAAAATCCCATATACCTAATCCCATATATAAGTATTAACTCAAAATAGATAAAAGACCTAAATATAAATCTTAAGACTATAAACTTTTAGAAGAGAATCTGGGTCATAAAACCTCACAACATTGAAATTGGCAGTGATTTCTTGGATATGATTTCAATGGCACAGGCAACAGAAGAGTATACAAACTCCCTAAAAAATAAAAAAAAAAATATTGTATATCCAAAGACAATGTAAACAGAGTTAAAAGTTACTAATAGAATTGGATAAAATATTTCCAAATGCTATATCTGAAGGTATATTAATATTCCAACTAGAAATCCTAAGAATTAACAACAATTAAAGGCAAACAATACAATTTAGAGATAGGTAAAAGACTAACATAAATAATGAATCTCCACAGATAACCAATCTTAGTTGTCTGTTGGATGGAAAATCTTGTTTCTCTGGTTCTGGTGTGTGTTACCTATTTCTTCTTTGTAGTTAATCTCTTTGAGTATTTTCTCTAGCACTGGTTTTGAAGACATAAATTCCTTCAGTTTCTGTTTGTCATAGAAGCTTCTTATTTTTCCATCTAATTTGATAGAAAGTTTTGCTGGGTAGGAAATTTTTGGCTGGAAGTTGTTTTCTTTCAGAGTTTGGAATATGTTACTCCAAGCCCTTCTGGCTCTCATGACTTGGTTTGGGAAGTCTGGAGTGATTCTAACTGGTTTGCCTCTGAATGTCACTTGGCCCTTTGTTTTTGTTGCCTTTAAGATTCTCTGCTTGGCTTCCACATTGGTCATTTTGACAATTATGTGGCATGGGGATCCTCTTCTCTGATCCTGTCTAAAGGGAGTTCTATAAGTTTCCTGGACCTGTGTATCAACCTCTTGCTCTATGTTTGGAAAATTTTCTGCTATTACTTCCTTGAAGAGATTGTTGATCCCTTTGGTTTCACTTTCTTTTCCCTCCTCTATTCCAATTATTCTTAGGTTAGCTCTCTTAAAATGGGCCCATATTTCTTCAATATCAGATTCCTGCTGTCGGATATTTTTTTCTAGATTAGAAACTATGTGTTCATTTTTGGAATGATCATCTTCTAAGAGTGAGATTCTGTTCTCCATGTGGTCTAATCGGTTGATTGTGCTTTGAATTGAGGCCTTTACTTCATTAATTGCATCCTTTATCTCTTTTTGGCTCTCTCTGAGTTCTTTTCGAAGCACCTCTACTATTTCTTCAGTTATTTTCCTGATTTGATCTTCTAGAAATCTCTGATTTTCTGTTTTATCGGGTTCTGATGTTGTGGGGTTGTGGGCATTCATTGCTCCAGTGTTATTCCTCTTTCCCATGATTTCAGAAGTTTGTGCCTTCTCTGGGTTCTTCCCTTGGGTCACTATGACTTCACTTAAGGTGCTCTGGATCTCGAGTCAGTAGTATCTCAGACCCCACTACTCCTTTACTGGGTTGTATCACAGAGTCTCCGACCCAGGGAGTCGATAGAGGCTGCTTTAAACTATGGGGGGTGCCAGGTTGCACGTTCTCCTATGGTGTGATATCTCTGCCACCGCCACTCCCCCACTGGGTCAAGTCCCAGGGAGTACAGTACTGGGATTTCTCCTCTGTGGCCCGCAATTTGACTCACTGTTCTTGAGTTCGCCGATGTAGCTGTACTGGACTCGGTGAATTTGCTGCTGCCGCCACCGGTGGCAATATGACGCTGCTGCTATGCCCTCGGCCATGAGGCTGGCTTATTTCTTCTTGGTTTTGAGTTCCACTCTGAGTCCCTGCAGCCTGTGCTGAGCTCAGCCACTGGGAGCTTTAGATGTTCCCTGCGCTGAAAAATCCCACCTGGCTGTTTCGCAGCGGCTCACCTCGGCTTGCTGTAGCCGTCCGGTGAACTCGCTGCTGCCACCGGCAGTATGGCGCTGCTGCCGCGTCCTCAGGCATGAGGCCGGTGTATCTCCTCTGTGGCTCTGAGCTCTGTTCTCAGTCTGCTTTTTCTCTGGAGCCTGGTGATTTTTTTTGTTTCTCTGGTGATGGTGTTTTCTGGCTATGAAAGGCGCTGATTTTGTGGTAATGGAGATTGGTTGTTAGCGGGGCTCTTAAGCCCCACTTTTCTCGGTCGCCCTCTTCCTGGAAGTCCTACACATGATTTCTTTAAAGGTTTAGAAATTCTAAAAGCACATGTCAATTTATAGTAGCTAATGACTTTAAGAACAGATATATTCATGAGTCATTCAAGTCTGTTTAGTAGAGAAAAATTGAAGGAGTATTAATCTTTCATATCTTTATGTGCTTTCTCAGATTTCTAACTTAAAATGACAGATTTAATGCCAACAGTTTGGGGAGAAAAGAGCCATGTCTTGCGCTTGGTTAGATTACAGTTAAATCTCTTCATTTATCCCAATGTATCAGAGGTTCTTGAACTTAATTGGCTTATCACTCCCTTTTTAAAAAACAAGATTACTAAGCCCTTTCCTGGAAATCTACACTCTTAAACAAATAACAGGAAGATAGAGTGACAAATTTGAGTTCTCTTATGCATATATATTTTGTTCTAGCACCCCTGGTTTTACCCACTTTGGGAATTTATGTTAGAGTATGCGGTCTATAGATATGTGAATTATCTAGTCATTTAATATAGCCATCAACTGTCCGAGAGGCAGTGGATTGAGTCAGGCTGGATTTAGGTCCAAACTCAGCCTTGGTGACCCTCTAGTTCTTTCAATTTGGACAAATTATCTTAATTACCCTGAAAAAATACCTAATGTACATAAATAAACCAAGGGTGAGTTGATATAGTGAATAGAGTTAAAAGAGAAAATAGTGTTAAGCTCTTCCAGCTACCTAGAATCCAAAAGTTAACAAATTTCATTAGATGCAAGAGAAGATAGAAAAATTTAATAAGGATATTTTTTTTCTGTCTGTATCAACCAATGACTCAATTTGGGCACTACTGACATTTTGGGTTGCAGGATGTAGCAGTGAGCTGGGCTTTGTGGTGAATGTCTGTGATCTCCTACTTGGGAGGTTGATAGCACTGTCTCTCATCCGTTTCAGGCTGTTTGTCACATCACAATGTTCCAGGTCATCCTAGAGGTAGCGCTGACTCTCATCCCGTTCAGGCTGTGTGTCACATCAGAAGTGTTCCGGGTCATCCAAGAGATAGCGCTGATTCTAATCCCTTTCAGGCTGGGTATCACTCATCCCTTTCAGGCTGGGTGTCACATCACAAGTGTTCTGGGTCTTCCTAGAGATAGCACTGACCTTAATCCCTTTCAGGCTGGGTGTCACATCAAGAGTGTTCCGGGTCATCTTAGAGACAATGCTGACCCTCATCGCCTTCAGGCTGGGTGTCACATCACAAGTGTTCCAGGTCATCCTAGAGATAGTTCTGACTCTCATCCCTTTCAGGCTTTGTGTCACATTACAAGTGTTCCGGGTCATCCTTGAGATAGTGCTACCTATCATCCCTTTCAGGCTGAGTGTCACATCACAAGTGTTCCGGGTCATTCTAGAGATAGCACTGACCCTCATCCCTTTCAGGCTGGGTGTCACATCAAGAGTGTTCCAGGTCATCCTAGATATAGCACTGACCCTCATCCCTTTCATGCTGGGAGTCACATCACAAGTGTTCCGGGTCATCCTAGATATAGCACTGACTCTAATCCCTTTCAGGCTGGATTTCACTCATCCCTTTCAGGCTGGGTGTCACATCACAAGTGTTCTGGGTCTTCTTAGAGATAGCACTGACCCTCATCCCTTTCAGGCTGGGTGTCACATCACAAGTGTTCCGGGTCATCCTCGAGATAGCCCTGACTCTCATTTCTTTCTGGTGTTGTGTCACATCACAAGTGTTCTGGGTTATCCTAGAGATAGCTCATCCTTTTCAGGCTGGATGTCACATCAAGAGTGTTCCGGGTCATCCTAGAGATAGAGCGGACTCTCATCCCTTTCAGGCCAGGTGTCACTCATTCCTTTCAAGCTGGGTGTAACATCATAAGTGTTCCAGGTCATCCTAGAGATAATGCTGACTCTCATCCCTTTCAGGCTTGGTGTCACATCACAAGTGTTCCAGGCCATCCTAGATGTAGCGCTGACTCTCATCAATTTCTGGCTGGGTGTCACATCATAAATGTTTCGGGTCATCCTAGAGATAGCACCGATTCTCATTTCTTTCTGGCATGGTGTCACATCACAAGTGTTCTAGGTCATTCTAGAGATAGTGCTGACCCTCATCACTTTCTGGCTGGGCTTCACATCACATGTATTCTGGGTCATTCTAGAAAGAGAGCTGACTGTCCTCCCTTTCATGCTGCATGTCACATCAAAAGTCTTCCGGGTCATCCTGGAGTTAGCGCTGATTCTCATCACTTTCAGGCTCGGTGTCACATCACAAGTGTTCCAGGTTTTCCTAGAGGTAGCACTGATTCTCATCACTTCCTGGCTGGGTGTCAAATTATAAATGTTTCGAGTCATCCTTGAGATAGCGCTGACTCTCATTTCTTTCTGTCGTGGTGTCACATCACAAGTGTTCCGGGTTATCCTAGAGATAGCGCTGACCCTCATCCCTTTCAGGCTGGATGTCACATCAAGAGTGTTCTGGGTCATCCTAGAGATAGAGCAGACTCTCATCCCTTTCAGGCTGGGTGTCACATCACAAGTGTTCTGGGTCATCCTTGAGATAGCGCTGACCATCATCCCTTTCAGGCTGGGTGTCACTCATCCCTTTCTGGCTGGTGTCACATCACAAGTGTTCCGGGTCATCCTTGAGATAGCCCTGACTCTCATTTCTTTCTGGCGTTGTGTCACATCACAAGTGTTCTGGGTTATCCTAGAGATAGCGCTGACCCTCATCCCTTTCAGGCTGGATGTCACATCAAGAGTGTTCCGGGTCATCCTAGAGATAACACGGACTCTCATCCCTTTCAGACTGGGTGTCACATCACAAGTGTTCCGGGTCATCCTAGAGATAGCACTGACTCTCCTCCCTTTCAGGCTGGGTGTCCCATCACAAGTCTTCTGGGTCACCCTAGAGATAGCCCTGATTCTTATCTCTTTCAGGCTGGGTGTCACATCACAAGTGTTCCGGGTCATTTTAGAGATAGCGCTACCCTCATCCCTTTCAGCCTAAGTGTCACATCACAAGTGTTCCGGGTTATCCTAGAGATAGAGCTGACTTTAATCACTTTCAGGCTGGGTGTCACATCACAAATGTTCCTGGTCAACCTAGAGATAGCTCTAACTCTCATCCGTTTCAGGCTGGGTGTCACATTCCAGTGCTGGGGCCTCTGAGGGCGGCATTGGAGTCTTCTGAGGGATGAGGTCAGTGCCAGGGCCAACAAGGCCAGGATCGGAGCCTGCCGTGAAGCAAGGCAGCTACTGAGGCCTCTGAGGCAGGAATTGGCACCATTTGATGGGTTAGGCTGGTGCTGGGGCCAGCAAGGTCAGGATAAGAGCCTGCCGTGAGGCAAGACTGGTGCTGGGACCTCCGAGGCCGGGATCGGATTCTGCTGAGGGGTAAGGTAGGTGCCGGGGACAGCGAGGCTGGGATCGGTAACTGCTGTGAGGCAAGGACAGAGCTGGGACTTGTGAAACCAGGATAGGAGCATGCCGAGGGGTTAGGCCGGTGCCAGGGCTAGCGAGGCCAGGATCGCAGCCTGCCTTGAGGCAAGGCCACTACTAAGGGCTCCAAGGCTGGGATCAAAGACTGCCGAGGGTTAAGCCGGTCCCAGGTTCAGCGATGCCGGGATTGGAGCCTACCATGAGGCAAGACCGGTGCTGGGGCCTCTGAGGCCGGGATCAGAGCCTGCCAAGGGTTTACGCCAGTGCTGGGGCCAGGGAGGCTGGGATTGGAGCCTGCCTTGAGGTATGGCCAGTGCTGGGGCCTCTGAGGATGGCATAGGAGCCTACCAAGTGGTGAGGTCAGTGCCAGGGCCACCGAGGCTGGGATCGGAGCCTGCTGTGAGGCAAGGCCGCTACTGAGGCCTCCGAAGCAGGGATCGGTGCCAGCCAAGAGGTTAGGGCAGTGCCAGGGCCAGCAAGGTCGGGACTGGAGCCTGCTGTGAGGCAAGACTGGTGCTGGGACCTCCGAGGCTGGGATTGGACTCTGCCGAGGGGTAAGGTAGGTGCTGGTGACAGCGAGGCCGGGATTGGAAACTACCATGAGGCAAGGACAGAGCTGGGACTTGCGAGACCAGGATAGTAGCCTGCTGAGGGGTTAGGCTGGTGCCAGGGTCAGCAAGACTGGAATCGGATCCTGTTGTGAGGCTAGGCTGGTGCTGGGGCCTCTGAGGCCGGGAGTGGAGCCAGCCAAGGGGTTTGTTCAGTGTGGGGTCCATCAAGGCCAGGAGCGGGGCCTCCCATGAGGCAAGGCCTGTGCTGGAGCCAGCGAGGTTGGGATCAGAGTCCTCCAGGTGGCCAGGCCACTACTAGGGCCGTTAAGAGTGAGATCAGAACTTGCAATGTGGCATGCACAGAGAAATAGCACAGAAAATAAAAGCCAGATGCTTCCCCTAATTAGCAAGACCTAGGAGGAAAGGGGCAACAGGAGGAGGTCGAGTAGTAGAAAGGGCCCTATTAAGAAGCGATTAAGGTGACCAATCAGAGGGTAGGGGATGGGGGAGGATGGAATCTCTTTAAAACTCATAAGGTGTGTAAACAAATATATCAAAAACAATCACCAATTAAGCATGGGATCGAGGGAGGGGGAGGGAATGGGATGGGGATTGGATGAGGGCTTATTTGATGATATGTGCTCATATATCCTCTCAAGTCTTGTATTCCAAAGTGATGTATGATTACAAAATAAATAAATAAATAAAATAAAAATAAATGTAAAAAAACTTTTAGAACAAAATAGATATAAATTTTCATGATCATGTATGTGGAAATGTTTTTTAAGATAGAGCTATGATTTTTAAAATATCACACAAACACACAAGCAACAAACAAATAATAGATAATTTCTATTTAAATAAAATTAATCTATTTTATCCTTCACATTATACCATCAACAAACTTCAAAGAAAACACATGTAATGGGAGAATATTTTTGTAAAATATATATCTGATAAGAAACTTTTATTTAAATATATAAAATAACAATATCAACCCAATAATAAAAAGAGCACAGTTGAAAGTCTGAACTGATACTTAAAAAAAATACAACTGTCCTCATCTTCAAATCACAAAATGAGATACAACTTCATACTGATAAGTCGGGGTCCCTCCCCCACGTGACCTCCTCCCCCACGTGACCTGCGAGGGCAGGAAGTGGAACTCTGAAAGCAGAGAGTCTGCCCCACAAGCACTATCTTGTGAGAGGGGCAGTGTTCTCAGGTTTAGTCCCACCCCCAAAGTATTGGCTTGGACTACTTCCTCTCTGGAACTCAGATGACTCCAATTGCCCAGCAGGGATGGATCCCTTCCCATGGCCAGTGGACTCATCCCGAAGGGCTCTGAAATAAAACAGATCACTGACTGTCTCCTTCCCAGTTTTTCTTTACATCTGGTGCCGAACCCGTGTCGCACTCTTATCCTTTAATCTGCACAGCTGAATTCACCGCCGTGGTCTGCCTGCCGCCTGGGCGGCTTTTGGGCAGTGGGCCCAAGAGGAACTGCCGCTTTTTTCGCTGGACTGCCACACCCGCCACTGAACCGTCATTTTTGGCGCTTCCCACTGCCTCTATGCTCACAGCTTTCAGCACTCCCCACTCCAGCATCCCACTTTTCCTGGCTTCTATGCACTACCTGAACTCTGGCCCGGCCTCTGGACTTCCACTCTGGTGGTCTTTCTGGGTGACAAGCCTACAATTCTGCTGACTCACAGCATGTGTGAATACATGTGGATGTCAGAGTCTGACCTGGCCAAGTTACAGGCCCCATTTCCAGATGATACTGACCCACAAGACCTCTCATTACTACCACGGTTGCCATCTTATTTCGGGGCAGCCTCCCACTCTAACCCACTCCTTTCTCCCCTGTCTTCCTCTCTTAAGGAGCCAACCCTTACCTCCCCCTCAGCTACCCCTGTAGGTCACTGCATCCATTCCAGAGACCCCCTTCTCTCTTGGCCACACTTCGTGAGGTGGATGGTGCAGAAGGCATGGTCCGTGTCCATGTTCTTTTTTCCCTTCCTCACCTTGCTCAACTTGAAAAGAGACTGGGTTCTTTCTATGCCAATCCCTCCAGTTTCATTAAGGAATTCCAACATATTGTACAAGCATATGATTTAGCTTGGTGGGATCTTCATGTCATTTTAGCCTCTTCTTTAACTCCAGAAGAATGTGATCGTATTCTGAGGGTGGCCAGGGAACGGGCTGACCAGGCTCACTAATCCAATCCACAGCTTCCTACAGGTACAGCTGCAGTTCCCTCCAGGGACCCCCACTGGAATTACAATGATAGGGGTGAGGAAATAAAAAAGAGGAATCACACGATACAATATATTCTTGATGATATGCGAGAGGCCTCCTATAAAGCGATTAATTATGATAAGCTTAAGGAAATCACCCAGGGTCCAGATGAAAACCCAGCTGTTTTTCTTAATTGGTTACAAGAGGCTTTCACCCGCTATACCCGCTTAGATCCATCTTCAGAGGCAAGCTGGGTTGTATTGGCCACCCATTTTATTGGGTAATCAGCCCCTGATATTCAGAGACAATTTAAAAAAGGCTGAGGATGGTCCTCAAAATCCTATCCGAGATTTGGTGAACATGGCATTTAAAGTTTTTAATTCCAGAGAGGAACAGGCAGAAGTGGAGCATACACTCCGACTTTGCCAGATGGCAGATCTACAGGCCCAAGCCCTGGTAGCTGCCCTAAGGTCAGCGAAGGGAGGGCAGCCCTTGGGGCAACGAGCACCACCTAGGGGAGGACGACAGCAACGACAACCACCTCCAGGAGCTTGTTTTAGGTGTGGATTGAATGGTCACTGGAAAGGCAAGTGCCTCACTGGAAAAGCAGTGAGCCTCAGGTGCCTCAACACAGGGGCACCACCCTTCCAGACCAGGACCCATCACTGGCCCTGCTCGGCCTGGCCGAAGACTGACAGTTCCTGGATCCCTCAACCTCCATCCTCCTTGCTTGCCCAGGGTAACTCTACAGCTACAGGTAAACCAGTCTCCTTTCTGGTTTCCTGTTCAGTCTTTTCACCCTTTCAGGCCTTAGCTTCCCTTCCCAAATCTCAATCCAGGGGATTGAGGGCAAGTTCTCCTGCCCACACACTACAGGCCCTCTTTTATAGGACAAAATTGCTCTGCCCGAGGCTCAGGTCATATCTAAAAAGGGCTCCTTTGCAACAGTCCCATGACAAATTCTCTTGCACAGTGTGGGAACCTATTAAGCTTCATTTTTCTCGGCATAATTCTCTTTGATGTTTTTATTTTAGCAGGTCCACTTGTTTACATACTATGGTGCTCTCCCTCTCTGGATGCCAAACTGTGTGGAGAGCCATTAAGGTCTTCCCCTTATCTTTACTAAAAGCATACTTCTGACTGTCCTTCTGCCCAGAGTCAACAAGGTTTGGGGTCATGGAGGTTTCAAAGTAATTAATGCTAATGATGCTATTGTTCTGTTTGAGCTAAGACTAGGTTTGTGTTGTTTGTGTTGCACCAGGGTATTGTTTGACCTGTCTGGACTTTGGACTTGTCTTTCTCATCTGGGGTAACCTAAAGCTAAAAACTATAAAGACGACAAGAGAAGAAGCCCCATGATCGGCCAGTAGAGATATTGACCTGGGAGTGGACTGGTGATCCTTCCATGTTTAGGAATAAATAATATTTGGAATTAAATTCTTAAGAGTTATATTATTTCATCCTCACTCCTCTCTTTGGAACCCATACTTTTGCCGGCTGGCTCCGGAAAAACTGCCATAAGTAGTAAACCTCTGAAATCCGTTACTGATGCTCCTGACCCAATAGCATGTTTTCATTTGACCAGACGGACCCCAACCCACTCACTGCTGAAAAGAATGGTGTGTGTTTCTCTCAGGAAAATGCTGCTATTAATGACTCTGGTCTAAAAAAAAAACTGTTTAAAGGACGATGTATGTCTTCCTCAGAAAAATGCTGCTATCATTGTTAATAAATGTAGTGACAATCTACCTCATATTTCAAAGGGTTCCAAGGGCCAGCAGCTGCTGGGCTTCTTCCCTTCCGGGCTCCTGCCTTTCCCAGGACTTGCTCTCACAATTTGTTTTTTCTTTTAATAGTCCCTCGCCTGTTAAAGTCTCCTCAAACGCACATCACCAAGCTGTCCAGGGTAACCTCTGACTCTCGCTGCAGCCACACTCCCACCTGCCCACTTCTGGAGGACCTGACCTCTCCTGGCCAAGGGGCCCCCTTATGACACCCCTTGACAGTAGGAAGTCTCTCGAGATTCAAATCTTTGCCCATTATCACCAAAAGGCCGGGATGATAAGTCGGCATCCCTCCCCTGCAGGGTCCCCCCCACGTGACCTCCTCCCCCATGTGACCTGCAAGGGCAGGAAGCAGAACCCTGGAAGCAGAGAGTCTGCCCCGCAAGCAGTATCTCACGAGAGGGGCGGTGTTCTCATGTTTAGTCCCACCCCCAAAGTACTAGCTTGGACTACTTCCTCCCTGGAACTCAGATGACTCCAATGGCCGAGTGGGGATGGATCCCTTCCCGCAGCCGGTGGACCCATCCCAAAAGGTGCTGAAATAAAACAGATCGCTGACTGTCTCCTTCACAGTTTTTCTTTACACATACCTAACAGGATAACTATAATCAAAGAGACACATAAAACAATGAGTGAGGATCTGGAGAAACTGAAACTTTTACACTTTGGTGATGGGAACGTAAAATTTAGAAAGCACTTTGGAAAAGCTTGACACTTCCTTAAAAATGCTAGATCTAGAGTTGTCATACGATCTAGCAAGTTCATTTCTAAATATATACCCTTGAAAAATAAAAAGTTGTTAATGAAACTTTTTACATGCCTGTTCATGGCAACAACATCTACAATAGCCCCCAAATAGAAACAATCTTCCTGCCAGCTGATAAAAGACACTCTATCCATATGAGGAAATATAAACCAGCAGTGCAAAGATGGTTAGGGCTTACACAAGCTGCAACAAAGTAAATCTTGAAAACTGCTTTATGAAAGAAGTGAAACATAAGAGACCAGATGAAATGTCTTATTTGGCATAAAATCATGTGTTGCTGGATTCTGTTTTCTTTGGTGGTGGTGAGAATGTTATGGTCAGAGCAGAAATGTTTAATCTTAGGAGACACTCCCTAAACATTTGCCTAACATTTCAAACAACCTAACATTTCAAACCCATCTAGCAGTTCACACAATCCTGTGTATTTCTGTGAAGTTGTCAATAACAGTAACAGTTTCAATATTATGAAGGAGGAATGAAATGGAAAGGAAGATATGCTGAGTGTTGTGTGCAGGTAGGTTTTTATCACCCTGAACCTTGATATAATGTATAATTACAATGCACCAGTAAAAAATATGTGAAAAAATAAAGTAGCTGCCTAAGTCCTCTCTGAACATTTTCTTTTTTACCTCTGAGCTATACTTCCCAGCCCTATTTTTATTTTATTATTAATTATTTTTGTTGTTTTAAAATAGTGTCTTGGCTAACTTTTCAAGGCTGGCCTCAAAACTGTGATCCTCCTGTTTCTGCCTCCCAAGTACTGAAATTCAGGTGTGTGCCACCATGCTCAGCTACCTAGTTTAAATAGTCTGCATTAAATCAATCGGAATGTGATATTTTTCTTATTTTTTTATTTATTTTAACTCTCCTAAAATTGAAAAGACATGGTAGAAAAAGATCTGTTTTTGCTATTTGTGGCTGTATTTGTAAGACCATAAATGGCCCCAAGCAAAGAGCTGGCCACTTTATAAATACTTGTCATTTATAAGGTAGTCACCCTAAGGCTATGGGAGAAACAAAGATAAAAATAGTAAACTAACAATAGCCACTTCTTAGTATCAGCCTTTTGTTATTAAAAACATTTATTTACTTTAGTTGTCAAATAAAATTATGTATATATTTATAACATTGAAAATGATATTTGAAAAAAATATTAATTGTAGAATGGCTAATATGAGCATTTAATAATCCTATGCATTACCTCACAGACTTATTTCTTTGTTTTGGAAACTCTTAAAGTCTACTCTAAAGTGATTTTCAAGCATGCAGTGCAGTGTCACTGTCTAAGGGCCCCAGGCTTCACAGCAGGCACCGGTACTTGGAAAGTGCTGTCTCATGGGATCCCCACTCCAGCTCTCAGAAGTCAGGAGTATTATTCTCATTTCTAGAGACATAAGTAGTTCACCTGAGGTTTCACAGCCTGTACCAGGATTCCAGGTGACATTTTCCTTACCACACATATCTTGTTTTAATGCTTACTGGGTATGAGAGTGTACTCACACAGGCAAGCACTAGTCGTGGTTGGGAGTGTCAGGAAATGCTCCAAGAAGGAGGGATAGTTTTAATAAGGTTTAAAATGAAGACAGATTGTTTTTCCTGGTGGTGTGATAGCACACACCCCAAAGCATGAGGATTGCAGAGGGCTCGCAGAGAGTGCTGAGAGGCTCAGCTTGGCATGGGTGCAGGGAGAGCTGGGTTCCCAGGAGAGGGGTGGACACTGTGATTCACTTGCTCTGTTTTGCAAAGCTGACTGGGCCACATCTTCACAAGTGTTTGTTTCCCTTCTGTCTTTATATTTAAGATACTTCACATTCTCCCTCAATTCCTAGAGAATGTACCAGGTATCTCTTCAGGATGTGAACTAGGTGAACTAAAATGGCCCATGGGGAGAGACTCTTGGTAATGGAAGACCTCTGAAAACATGACAAGTCATGTTGCATTTCCTCCTTTAGACACACATAAAGAAAACATTCAATATATGTTTAGAAGACATCAGACATACTACTAATTAAAACGCCACTCACTTGAGGACCTTTTGCAATGTGCCTACAGGCGATTACTGGCTAGTCTGTTCTACCACAGAGGAACACTCTTACTTCCAACTGGCTCCCATGGGACGTAGTCACCAGGCTACTGGATCTTTCAGAGAAGTTGTCAAAAATTTTCAAATCAGCAAAATCTAACAATGCTTCACTTACATAGGATCCCACTCCATTCAGAAAAATCATACAAATAATCAGAAAGTTCAAACTTGGGTGTGCCTTTCTTTCAAAGGTGAGGGGCACTCCACATCACCACTGAATATGAATTCCCTTGCTGTTGTTAAATAAATTTTTACATCTCCTGCAATTCTTTCTGTGACATACGTGAAGAAAATGGATGGTTCCAATTTGAGGTCCCTTTCTCTTAGGAACCTCTTTGAATCTTCCACAGTGACAGATGCATCAACAATTCCACTCTATGCTGGAGTTCAGCGCAAGCAAGAGTCGAGGTTTGTGTGCTCGTGAGGGGAGAGTCGAGGTTGTGAGAGAGAAGACACTGACACACTAGAGCAGATGGCAGCTTCTCGAACTTTATTCTGATGGAAGCTTCTCCAGCTTCTCTCTTACTTCTTTCCTTTCAGAATTTGTTACAATCTTTATAGTCATGCAAACAGGAACTTCAAGGACAGAAAAAGTCTTTAACAGACTTCAGGGCAGGGTGCCAAACATTTAAATAATCATAGAATGTCTTACCACAAGGCCAGCTTGAACTTAGTCTTATATATTGGCCCAAACTTTATCCTTGGGGGAAAAAAACAATCTTTGCTGCCTGAGTCTCTCACGAGCCGCTGCCCATCAATTTTAGTTATAATGCTTATACATAAAATTCCAATTATACATATTGATCCAAATAATCCTAAAATAATTTTTTGAAGGAGGAAATGCTAGACATACCTTATGGGGGATTTATGCCCTTGCGAGTCCCCTGACCAAGCTTTCTCAAGGTCTGCATGAGATGTTGTGGCAACTATAGTTCTATTTTATCTCTTGAGATTAGGAAACATAAATCCAGTTAATATAAAGTAACTGCAGACTTTTTTTTTTTTTTTTGGTACTGGGGATTGAATCCAAGGGCATTCTACTTCTGAACTACATCCCCAGCCCTATTTTTTTATACTTTATTTTAAAACAGGATCTCACTAAGTTGTGAAGGGCCTCACTAAGTAGCTAAGGCTAGCCACAAACCTGTGATCCTTCTGTTTCAGCCCCCCAAGTACTGGGACTACAAGTGTGTGCCACCATACCCGGCTGAGTACAGATTTATTTTAGCTCCGTAAATTTATAAATGGAGTACCACTTGAATCCTATAGCTGTTAGCAATGGATCTCTGAGTGAAAAAATTAGATGAAATAATAAACTTAATATGATTTCTGCTTTATATCTTAAGAGATGATATTGTGAGAATGTTAATAAAGCTAAGAAAATAAGAGTAACTGCCTCAGAGTTCAAGCCAAGACAGAAATATACAAATAAAATTCTATAGTTTATCAAATATTGATAGTTGAATCAAATTCTCTTACTAACTATAGCTCTAGTATTTTTGAATTTACTTTTTGGCATGTTATTTTTGGCATGTTACTTTATTTCGCTTTTGTACAATATGATACATATATAAAAACTTTATATTATTTACCTATAAAAACCAGGGTTGATTTTATTTTGCTTTATTAAATGAGAGGTATTAATGACCTCCATTTCCTTCTATCATTAAAAAGGGTGCTTAAGTACAATTATCATTTTGTTAATTCTGTGACAACATACATATCTTGTATGTATTTATAGGGTGTTCCTAGTTATCCAGGCCCAATCTAAACCATGTTTAGTCTCTTCCTTCCCTCAATATCAAAGTTATGGACAAGTTCTACATATATGTTGCCTCATTGTGCTCACATAAAAATACCACACACTTGACAGCTTAAGCAACAAAGTTTATTTCCCCATAGTTCTGGACGCTGGGAAGTCCACTGTCAAGGAGTTGATAGATCAGGTGTTTGGTGAGGGCCTTATCCGGATTTGTAAACAGCTGTTGTTTTGAATACTTGGATGGCAGAGAAGTGATGACAGGCTCTCTCATGTCTCTTTATAGGGGCACTAATCATATCTGGTAAGGCACTCCCTGGATTTGGGGGCAACATAAATATTCACCCCATAGAGAATCCTTCATTGTTGTTTACTATCTCCTGCTACGTGTCTGCCTCCTTTTTTCACTCTGATATAGATCACAGCAAAAGATTTGCTATTTCCCAACTTTGCCCATAAGTTCCTGTTTCTGTGGCAGATATCATAGTAATGCCACTTTTGCTGGGAGCTTCTAGCTTCAGCCATATTTGACTTCTGTCAAACTCCTGTCTATTCAGACCCCTCTAAAATACCATTGTCTTCCTAGATACATCTCCCAGTAAGTGCTACTATTTAAGGTATACTCTCTTCTTTATCTGTCACTAATAATAATCCATTACTTTAGTTTTTTCTAGAAATCAGATTGTGAGGAGAACATCTGCATCATTTTGAGCTACTTTCTCATATTTCAGTTTTGATTTTCTATTTCAGATAATACTGAGGATGTGCTCATATGGCTTATATTAACTTACATATTGTTTAACTTCTTTGCTTAGAATCTACATGAAGTAAGGTATATAGTAATGATTTTAACCTCAACACTTCTGTGTTTCTGTGTTTTAAGCTCAACATTCTATGTTTTTCAAAATGTTTGTATGATGCAGTAAAATTATCTCTACTAAGCACTGTACTCAGGTCTAAGTAGAAGCTCAATTAATTCTAATTTTCTGGAAAACCCATAGTATTATCAACATGTTAGAAATCATCTACATGTTATATTTTAATATTACCTTTATTTGTGACCATTTCCCTAAATGGTATCTAAACATGGAAGATTTGATTTGCACTTTTATCCCTCACCTACCTCCTCAACATTAAGACCTATTCTTGGTACTCTATATAGTGCAAAAAGAACTGAGATTGTCTGGTTTCAAGGATATTACCATCAGATTATAAGAAAAAGGCCAAAGAATAATGTATTACTGATAATAAAAACTTCTATTAGAAGCTCACACAATGTGCAATGGAATTCAAAGTGAGAAGAGATCATATCAGGTTAGAAATTGAAAGTAAGGTTTTATGGAATAGTTGCTGTGTCATTTATGTACTATGGCAGAAACTGCTAGTTTTCTACCTGGATATCCATGATCTTTCCTTCCTAGAATTCTGATGTTTGTTGAACACACATTTCCAAGCTTCCCTTTAAGTTGAGTTCTACCCTGTGAACTGGCCAAGGAGACATCAGCAAAAGTGTTATGCATGATTTCTGTGAGCGTAACTTAAAGGAATCTGACTTGTGGAGAGAAATGTTTTTCTACCATTCTGCCTCTAGTCTGTCTTTTGGTCTGCAACACAGATATTGCTGTGGTTTGAATGTATCTCTCAAATTTCTTATGTTAACATTTTGGACCCTGATGGAGCAAGGCTGACATGTGGATCTCTGGGAGATGACTGGGATTAATAGTATAGGGCCAGAAAATCTTCATAAGAATTGTCTCCCCATGTGATAAACTTTGCCACGCCTTGACAGAAAGAAGACCTCACCAGATGCCAGTACTACTCTTTTAGACTTTCCAGTCTCTAAAACCATAAGCTAAATAAACCTCTATTCTTTATAAATATCAGCATGTGATATTCAGTTAGAGCAACAGAAAGCAGACTGCACCATAATGGCTGGAGTTCCACACCTATCTTGGGTCATGAGGTGAATTAAAAATGAAAACCTTATGCTTGTCTAGATCAGAAAGATAGGATTGGATTATGATGAAAACATGGAATAGTCTTCTTGCTGCCAGTTTCCTTTTACATCAGAATAAAAAATAAGTTATGCAAAATTCTATTCTTCTAGAATATTCTGATCTATACAGTTAAAACATCCCAGGTCCTAGAGGGCTTTACTAAAGGGAGACAGACGGGAGAGATACTTTAGCAAAAGAAATAACACTCCATGGGAGGATTTTTAAATTTTACCTTTGTTTTCATTTTGGTGGTTTCTGTCAAATCTCTGTTAATATTCCTATGGTTCCTTCTTTTTTTTTCAACCACACTTCAGCATCAGGAGAGGTATTGGGTCTCAGTGATCCAGGATGTGGACTTCTGAATTGAACTGGGATCCTGGCTTGGCCTCTGCTAAGCTGTGTAAGCAATTGTTTAGCCTCTCTCATTTCCCCATTTGCAAAATGTTGATGTCAGTAAACTAAGCTCATTTGGTTTTTGTGAAGATTAAATTAGTAAAATGTGCAAAATTCATAGCTATGAGAGTAACAGGTTCACAGCAAGTAAATCGCATTCCAGAATTTCACAAGTCAGGGTGCTGCAGGAAAGAACTGTCTCTGCATTTTGAGTAATGATTTTGCTCCATACCCTATGAATCATGATACATCAAACTAGCCCAAGTGACAGAATGATGTTTTTCAGCAGATAAAATATGCAGTTTAATGTACTCTCCACTGCCAAAAAGAAATGCCCAGGCATCGTACATAGGAGGATCAACCCGATGATATCATGACCTCTTCCTCTGCAAAAAGAAAAATCAAACTGGCTCTCAGCACGCTCAAGTTAGTGATGCTTGGTGTTAGGGAGATCTGCAAGTGAGTAACAAGGTCATGGCAGGAGAGACAAGGCATCTAATCTTACTGGAATTTGTAAAAATTTGAAAATAAACTTTGCATGCTTCTGAAACATAGGTTTTGTAACTACAAAAATAATGAGGAAGCAGTTTCTAGATGGCTCCTTCTGCCTGGTCATGTGCTTTGCTAGACACATTTCTTCTTGTCCAAAAGGCCATTCCCCACCCCTTACTCCTGCTTAGAAGTATTAGAGGAAGTTGCCCAATTTCCTATAGAAACATCATTATACTTGTAGACTATGTTACACTGTTCTTAAACATAGCAAAAATGATGCTGTAGGTGCCACCAATGTACTCTTAAGTTCTCTCCAGAGAAATTCAAAGTCTTCTAACTTGAGATGGTGAACTGAATTCCCCTACTGTAACCCCTTCTAACGCATTTTCCTGAATCACTGAAAGTAATTACCTGGAACTGAATAAAGAGCCCTAGCCATCTGGGGCTTGGGCAAATGACAAAAAGAAAGAAAAGGAGTCCTCAGAGGGCCTTGTTTCTGCGTGGCTCCCAATTACATTTCCTACAGGCTTCTGAGAGTGGTTTACAGATTTCTAATTCTACTCTCTCATGAATTGCCCCCTCACCCAGGCCACTACCCTGGACTAAAATTATTCTCTAGTCTCCAGTTCCTGAAGTAAATAGTGCTTTGGTGCAGTGGTTTTCAATTTTTTAAATTATTATTCACAATAACACAATGTTTTTTAAATTATTTTTCACAATTTAAAAATTATTATTCACAATAACAAAATCATTTGACATCATAATTAAACAAATATGCCCCACACATTTAAATAATAAAACACAAAAGTTTCAAATCTTCGCAAAATATTACTCAACTGGACATTTGTTTACTTTGAGGGTTTGATTTTGAAGCTCAGTCCTATCGAAAAGTCTCCACCTCATAAATCCTAGAGGCACAGGGCTTATTTACTACTAAAAATATCCACTGTCCACACCCTATTTCTTTAGAAATGAGAGATGAGTATGTGGCTCCTTCTGGCCCATGGTCTGGAGCAAGATTTCATCCTAGCAGCACAGTTAGTATCAGCTGCAGAGTGAGTGGTACACAGAGTGCTGCCATTGCCGGGTGGCCTGGGCTCTGGAGGCTGCACCTAGGTAGCGGGAAGGGCAAGATCCACATGGTGTTTTGTGGTGTGAATTTTGCTACAGTCACTGCATTCAATCACCTTTCACTCTTGCTTTGTCCTGATCTGATTCTCTAGACTTTCTGGAATTTCTTTTTCTGTTTAAAAGTACCATAGCGTACATTGGCTTATCTTGTTTGCAATCAGTCTGTCTAAGGTTTAACTAAACGTTAAAGATTTTTATCTTTGTTTATACAAAAGAAGACTGTCTTGGCAATTCCCTGGAAATTCCACATTGAAGTCCTAGTGAGGATATGAATGGGGAATGCTAGGAGCTGAAATTCTAACTGGGGATGAGACAGTGAGCAGAGGAAGGAGCCGTCCTTGGGTTCCCTACTTTTCTGCCTTTTGTAGCCAGCTTCCTCATTATTTCCCCCCACAGTCAGAAACCATGTTTGGAGGAGAGCAAAGAGTGACTTAATGAGGAGAGAAGGGGAGACAGTGATGGAGAATACAAGGGAAGGGAGAGCTGCTGGTATCACTGGGAAGTAAAGCGAATCACTGCGACTATTCCCTTCCGTGTGCGAGACGCCAGCCCAGGGCAGAGCTGAGTAAACAACCCTGGCAAGACAGAAGAACGTCTCCTGTCCATGGGGAGTTGTCTGAAGAGCAGTGAAAAGTTGCCTGTACTTTTTTCTCAAAAATCCCACCATCATTGTTTTATCACATCAGTAGGTTGCAATGCAGTTTAATTCTTCCTGCTCGAGAATAAACGTCCAATATAATTCCTCCTGACTGATGTATCCAGATGGCGCCTTAATTTCCAAGTAGCTTCTAGTGAACAGGATCTGAACAAGGGGTCCTCAATAACAAAGATGCAAGTTTGTTGGGGCAAACGTCATTAAGTTTTGTTGTTTCTTGTTTCCTCTTTGAAAAATCATGTTTTGACACTTAAACCATCTTTGTTGCACAAGAGATTTCAGATGAAATATTAAGTGTATAAATCCAGTACAGAATGTGGAAAGCTAACTTTTACTCCAGATGTCACTAGTGTAACCAAACCTGCAGTGAATTAACAGACACATGTGAATATCGTGTTTTCTTATGCCTTCTACTAACCCAGTGAGGGCAAATGTGTTTTTCTAGTAAATAAACACTTGTGAAATATTTAACAAAACAAGCATGGAATATGGTAATTAACAAAAGATAAATAAAAAGAAGGTATAACAAATCATTTCACTTAGACTTTCATTAATTTATCTTAGGTGGATATGTACATATAATTACTATATCCTTTTGATGTCCAAATAGCAATTTTGATTTTAAAAATTCTTGGAAAAGTAATATTTATGAACACTGATCTCATGAATTTCCATTTCAAAATATAAGCTTAGAAACTTTTCTTGAAAAATTTTCTTGTCTTTAATTATAGATATTATTCATATGCATTCTTGTATAGTGGTCATTTTAAATTGTATGAGTAAATAATTAAAAGGTATTGTGGTCACTTGACGGTGATTGAGGCTGGGCTGTCTATGCTTGTTGCGGTTCTAAACTGTAAAGACAGGATCTGGAGCAGTATCATCTGCTTAACCCAGTAAATTACCTCTGTGTTACAAACAATACTCCATACTCATGAGTCAAATACTAACACTAGCTTCCAGGAGTAGAGAAAAAGAAAGAAAATGCTTATAATTTTTGAAAGTTAGAAGAAAATAACTTTAATCTCGGATCCAATTGATTAAAATTAGTTAAAAGGTTAGCATAGTTAGAACATTGTAAAGAGTTTAATATCATAACTTTGTGCTATGTTATTTAGGAATTGTAACTCCAAAATCTAAGTAAATTTAGAATCAAAAAGGATAAATGAACCAGCTGTGGTGGTGCACGCTTGTAATCCCAGCCATAGGATCACGGTTCGCAGACAGCCTCATCTACTCAGTGAGGCCCTCTGCAACTTAGTGAGACCCTATTTATAAAAAATAGGATAGGGGATGTAGTTTGGAGGTCGAATACCCCTGGGTTCTATCCACAGTAAAGAAAAGAAGTACTGAAAATCCCAGACCTGCCAAAAAAAAAAAAAAAAAAAGAAAGAAAGAAAGAAAGAAAGAAAAAAGAAAAAAAAAAGACTAAATGAAACAAGTCCTATCACCAGAAGAGTCAAAAGTTAACTTTGGGAATTATTTCAGATGACTAATTAACTTCATGACTGTGGTCCACTAGTCTTCGTGGCTCTGCTTTTCCACATCTATGTGTCCTGAGCCAAATGGGAAGGCCCTCATACCTGGCATGACTAAATATCTGGTAGAAAATAAAGCAAAGGATACCTTTTATTTTCTAGAAACTTACAATGTGCTTGACATTGTTGCTCCTTATTTATATCAAGATATCCACAATAGATTCTAGTAGGTAAAGCAGGAAGAGGTTGTGACACTTCTTTGCCACCCCACACCAAGACCAGGTGAGACCATGTGAACTCCTGGGATTATGTCTGGCTTGCCTCTACTCTTCAATATGAGAGAATTCCAAAAAGCTCACTTCAAATATCACTTACTGGGAAGTGATTCCTCTGATCTCCCAAGAATCTAAAAATGTTTTCTTCTTGCTGCTCAATATGCATTATTCATTATAAACTACATACTGGTTGCCTCAAGTCTGCCTCCCATTCCTGAGAGAGAAATTTCATGGTGTCTCCCCAGAATCTATCAATATCTAGTTTACAGTAGATACTGAATATATCCATTAAATAAATGAATGACAAATTGACATGTTTCTGTGGAAGTAAAACCAGTTTGTTGAGCACAACATAAATAAGACTTACCATCTGCCGGGAGTGGTGGCGCATGCTTGTAATCCCCATGCTTGGAAGGCTGAGACAGGGAAGATCGCACAAGTTTGAAGCCATCCTCAGCTACTTGGTGAGGCTCCCAGCAACTTAATGAGACTCTGTTTCCAAATAAAAAATAAAATAGGTCTGGGAGTATAGCCCAGAGGTAGAAAAGCCCCTGGATTCCACACACGCACAAAAGACTTGCCATCACCAAATACCAGCAGCTTGGCTCTGCTTTGCCAAGGATGTGCAAGTGAAGAGCTGAGGTGATCGCTGATCTGAGGAGTGCTGCTACCTGCTCCACTGGGTCAGTCCCAAATATGCTTAGATGGAATCTGGTGTTATTTCTCAAGAGCAGAGCAATTTTGTGCATCTTTTTAAGAAGGGCTTGGTGCAGCAAGACATGGTCGACCTGAATGCTTCTGTATCTTATATCCTAAAAGGAGTGGACTTCTTTTCATACAGGATAAAAGATTTGTTTGAACACATCTCTGCTTTCTGAGCAAAATAGTCTACAAATGTCAACTGTTATTTATGAATTTTTTTAGATGATATTCCTACCTATAAAACTGTCCTAAAAAAGCTGATTTCCCCCAATATGTGGTGAAACACAACTTAGTGAATCATACAAAACTTACTATGGCTAAAATTACTAGTACCCATATACTTATTATTAGGGCTAATAAAATAATGTTTAAATAATGTTTAAATATGTGTAAATACATATGTATATATGTAAGAACAATGATAGGTAAGAAACTAATATAAATAAATAAATTATTCAATAATATGGTGGTTCATATTTCTTATTAATTTATTTAGAAAGGTATAAGAAGAAAAATGAAAAAAGATAATATAAAGACAAACCTGTGCTTTTATTGATTTAAGAGACTCATGTAACAAACAGTATGAAAAGCTAATGGGAGTGTTTTTTTGTTTTTTGGGTTTTTTTTTTGCGGGTCTGAGGTTGGATCCCAGGGACATTCGACCTCCAAGCTACACCCCTGCCCTGTTTTTTATTCTTTATTTTGAAATAGGGTCTCACTAAGTTGCAAAGTGCCTCACTAAGTAGCTGGGGCTGTTCACGAACTGCGATCCTCAGGTCTCAGCCTCCCGAATTCTGGGATTACAAGTGTGCGCCACCATGCCCACGGCTGCTAATGGGCTTTTTTGTGCATCAATAACATCTCTGATTCTTCAATAAGTACTTTACATTTTACAAAGTATATTCCTATATATTCACTTCTTAAACCTTTCTGTCCTAAGGTAGTTTTATTCCTATTTACCAGAAAATAACTGCAGTTTTGTGAGGTCCAGTTTCATTCATATATATATATATATATATATATATATATATATATATATATATATATGTAATCTTTTTCTTTCTTGAATAATGGAAGTGGCAGGACCCGCACAGCATCAGTGTAATATTATTCTCTCAAATATTATTGAGAACAATTTTTATAAAGTGATATCTCAAAAATAACAATAGGAAAAATAATTTTTAGCATTTATATTAAGTATATTACAAAAAGAAAAACTAAGTGTAGGTAGTTTAAAAAATAATGTTGTTATACTCAATAATAAAATTTTCACTGTATAATTTCCTGGAATCATTTCTTACTAGATTCGCTCTTTATTCAAAGCTGAACCCCCAATTAATATAATCTCTCCATCCTAGAATAAAGAAGTACTGATAATCCTTTATAATTTTACTAGAAGGCAGGTGCTTTCTATAGATCAGGAATTAATGAATAGGCACTTAATTTTGTTTCAAGACCTCACTAAAGAGCAGTGGTGGGTTCACCTTGGAAGCAAGAGAAATAGTTTGGGGAAGGAAAGATAAGTCTGTGTCTACTTCATAGCTAAAAGAAAATGATTAGCTGGGTGTGGTGGTACACACTTGTAATCACAGCATTTGGGAGGCTGAGACAGGAGGATCACAGTTCATGGCCAGCCTCAGCTACTTAGTGAGGCCCTTTGCAACTCAGTGAGACCCTGTTTCAAAATAAAGAATAAAAATAAATAGGGCTGGGGTATGTAGCTCAGAGGTAGAATGCCCCTGGGTTCTATTCCTAGTACCTCAAAAAATGATTTACATAATGACCGATGTTTCTGGTTGAGATAGATTTACAATACTGGATTAAAACTGAGGTCTGAAACCATGTAAAAACTGGACAAAATACATGAAAAAATAGTTTTTAGATATCGAGTATTTGACAAGGAAGAACAGTGATTCCTGAGGGATGGGGACATGTGGTGAGCCCTACAAGCTGTTCCAGCTCACTGACTGGAGAGTTTTGGAACATTGGTGAAACGTTGAAAATGGAGCTAGGGAGTCACAAAGGAGGTAAAATACCAGCCAGGTTGTCAAAGGCTGCGGCTTTATTTGGACCCGGCACCCTCGGGGAGTCAGCAGACTGTGGGGGAAAGGACCAATGAGCCACATGTTTGAAGAGTCGTGCGTAGTCCCAATAGGCTGGCTGAGTCACGTGGTGGAGCAAAGCACCGATGTCGCTTCTCTTGTGACATCTTTAGTCTTGTGACCTCTGGAGTCTGTCTCACGATGTTTGGAGTCTCGTGACTCAAAACGTATTTATTTGCTGGACATGGGGGGCACACCTGTAATCCCAGCACTTGGGAGGATGAGAAAGGAGAATGACAGTTTTGAGGCCAACCTTAGCAACATAGCAAGACTTTTAACAACCTAGAGAGACCCTGTTTCAAAATAAAAAGTAAAATAGGACTGGTCATGGTGGTGCACACCTGTAATACCAGTACTTGGAAGGCTGAGATAGGATGATCACCAGTTTGAGGCTACCCTCAGCAACCAGCAACTTAGTGAGGCCCTCAGCAACTTTAGTGAGACTTTTTTTTTTTTTTTCTAATTAGGACTAAAAGTATAGGGCAGAAGTAGGTAGAATACTCCCAGGTTGGATTCCCAGTACACACAAAAAATATAAATAAATAAAATAGAGCTGGGATTATAGTTCAGAGGTAGAATGTCCCTGGATTCTTTCTTAGTACCACATTCATAAAAGCATATTCAATTAGATAACTTAAATATGTGTTTTTATAATAGTGTGTATATATGTATTTATATATATTTACTTACCTTGCATCTATATATAACTTTATACCTCAATAAGGTAATTTGAAAACAGAATATTTATAAGAACCCTTGTATCCAAAAGAATACAAATTTGATTAATATTCACTATTATTAGTTATTAAGATATACATACATGTATTTATTATATATGCTAATATTGAATTCTTAGCTTTAAACAATCTATATACTATTGATAATGCCTTAGTAGTAGATACTTCTATATGTGAATGCTGATAAATCTTGTGTGTGTGTGTGTGTGTGTGTGTGTGTGTGTGTGTGTGTGCATTAAACCTCAACCCAGGGGCATTCTACCCCTAGGTGGTTAATACCCTAGACATATTTTATTTATTTTGGATTGAAGTCTTGCTAAACTGTTGAGGCTGGTCTCAAATTTGCAATCCTCCTACCTCAGCCTTTCAAGTACTGGGATTATAGGCAACACCACCATGCCCAGTTTGAATCTCTATTTTTAATCCAGTGCACAAATATACATTTTCTGCAAAACCTTCTGCAATCAAAATCTGTACAGAAGCTAGCCACTTCATGAGAGCACATCAGAAAATAATCTATTCTTGCCAAAAATAGAAAAGGGACTGCGGAAGCAAGTGGGATAATAAATTATAGCCTCATAAATTATAGCAGTAAATTGCAGATTCCAAACCTTATAATCTGTCTTCCAAAAACAGGTTGAAACACTTTTATATCTCTCAAACATATTTTCAGGTAGTAAAGAGGTTTTAAGGGAAAAAAAAAATCTTCATGAAAGCTTGTATTCAATCCCTCCCTCCTCTGTCTCCATAATGAATCTCAAAGAACTGTAGGCTTACCTTTCTAATTGGATATGAGGAACTATATCAAGAAAATGTGCTATTTAGAAAGTTTCCATTTTGTTAAGTGTGGTTCCTGCCCCTTCCACATCTTCTGTTTCATCTTTGATTCTTGTCCTTCTGTCTTCAGGCTTAATATTCAACAGGCAAGCTGATCCTTAAGCTCTATGCCCAGGACCCTGCTCCTGTGGCTGAGCTGTTCACTGCTCAGGTGGAAGCACACCCAGTGAATGGTCTTACACCCATTTTAGTGTTTGACAGCCTCCAGCAGCTTAAAAGGGCAGGCTGAAATACTGATAATAATACAGAGTTACTAAAGTAAAACCGAAAGATTAAGAAAATCCCCAAACCGGGTTTATAATCCCAGCATTCGGGAGGCGGAGACCGGAGGATCATGGTTTACAGACACTCTCAGCAATTTAGCGAGGCTCTTTGCAACTCAGTGAGACCCTGTTTCAAAAATAAAAAATACAGCCAGGCATGGTGGCGCATGCTTGTAATCCCAGCATTGGGGAGGCTGAGGATTGCGGTTCATGGACAGCCTCAGCTGCTTAGTGAGGCCCTTTGCAACTCAGTGAGACCCTATTTCAAAATAAGGAATAAGAAATAGGGCTGGGGTTGCAGTTCAGAGGTAGAATGCCCCTGGGCTCCTTCCCCAGGACAGAAAAAAAAATTTCCCAATAGTTCTGCAAATTATCTTTTGGTGGATTAAATGTTGATGAATTTATCATTTATTAAAAGGATCTCTGGCACATTGGTAATTTAAGGATCAATCAAGCATGGCAGTAAGTGGGGGATGATCAGCTGACACAATGGAACACTGGGAACTTACAAATGTCATCCTTCTGTTGGCAAACATCAGATATTCCTTTTCTGAAACCTTTAGGTTTGCATTTGGTATTACATTATGTTGTTCATGGACAGCATTGATTTAATGAACCAAAATTTGTGTGTGCCTCCTGGAGCATATCAGGACACACATTCTTGAAATAGTTTTGGGAACAATACCTCTTTGAAACATGTGGCCTGGGTTTTCAGTCTGTGTTGCCATATCTCTCTTATCTCAAATAATCTGTTTATTTAACTTAGCTGTTGTTTTAAATTTGATTTTCTAATTTGCTATACAATACATGTAGGAAATTTAGCATTTCAAAAAGGAAAAAAATGTGAATTTTCAATGTATATAGTTTCATGTCAAATAAACCAAATTTTACATTCTGCAGGCATAAAAGATTTTAATAATGGCATTAGAGTACAGAACCAAAAGCTTTTAACTAGGTCACATGAATTAACTTATGTAAGCATAGCTTGGCTCCAGACCACTGCAATAAAGTGACTCACATATTTTTAAGTTTCCTAGTGCATATAAAAGTTATATTTATACTATACTATAGCCCATTAAATGTGTAATATCATTATGGTAAAAAAAAATGTTCATACCTTAATTGAAAATAATGTATTTTTAACAAATGCTGAAGATCATCTCAGCCTTCATTGAATTGTAGTCTTTTTGCTGCTGGAGGGTTTTGCCTCCGTGTTGCTGGCTACTGACTGATAAAGCCTGGGGTGGCTGTGGGGATTGCTGAAAATAAGACAACAGGGAACTGTGCAGCACTGATAAACTCTTCTTTTCACAAAAGATTTCTTTATAGCGTGCAGCACTATTTGACCACATTTTACTCAGAGTAAAACAGTTTTTCAAAATAAGTCACTCCTCCCAAACTCCTGATGCTTAATCGACTAAGTTTATGCAACATTCAAAATACCTTGTTGTCATTTCAACAATGTCTCCAGTTTCAGGACTAGGATAGATTCTGTCTCAAGAAACTTTCTTTTGTAAAAAGTGTGGTATCTACAAGATACAGTAACGCTAAGTGTAGTGAAATGATGCATGCTTGATTAGTTTGAGGGAAACATTCTCTATAGTTCCTAGTATTTACTATTTAGTGAAAAGTAATCTTAGAGACTTCAGTTGTAATTCCCCAAGGCTATCATACAGGGATTAGAGGCCTGCCAGTGGTGCAGCCAGCACAGAAGGTGGTTGACTACATCTAGAACATGCAACTATAGGTTTACTCTTTGACTCAGCAGCCCCATCTTTAGAAAGCTATCCTAAATTTACACCTGTGAAAACATGGAACATGTGCACAGACGTATTCATCGTAATATTATAAAGTGACCACCAGAGAAGACCACTCAGACTTAGTTTAAGCTGAATAGAAAGTCTTTATTAGCCGGCTGGCCATAAATGTGTTTAGTCCTAAATGCAGCCCTGAGCTGTTTCTCAGGTTTTTTTTTTTTTTTATGTCAAAATAACAAACTCAGGAGTGAAGAGTTTAGGTTCCCACAGAACGGACAATCAACCATTTCTTTCAGCAGGTGTACAAATCAAACGGAAAGTACAGAAGCCAGGAACAGCACTGTGCAGGAGCTCAACAACTCATGTTGGTCCCTTCCTTTATCCACCTTTTCGTTGTTTAAAGTATAGAAAGTTCCTAATGGCTTTTATTTCTCTGCAGGTACAAGCTAAGCAGGAGTTACAGAAGCCAAAAAGGCAGTGGTGTGTGACTAGTAAGGGGCCTGGTGACTAACATTAGTTCTCAGGCTGAAAATATTAGTGCGTTGGGGTCACCTAGGGTAGCATCATGGCGTTGCTGTAGCTAAGACCTAGGCTCACCTTATCACAGTAACATTGTGTGTAGTGGAAAAAAAATTGGAAACAAACATGAATGCCTATTGGTAGGGAGCAAGTTGAATTAACTTGTGATATTGCCACATAGTGGAGTACATGCAAACCATAAAAGAAATTAAAAAGATCTCTGCATAATAATTTATTGTGATCATCCTAATACATTAAATGAAAAAAGGTACATATCTCTGTAACATAGTAAAATATATTTTGTAAAATAAAAGAAAAATAAGTTAGAAAACTCATGTTTCTTGTATTTGCAGAAAAATACACTTACAATGGTAGACTAAAAGATTGTCAGTACAAATGTATTGGCAACCAGAGTTGAAGGGATAAAGTGAAAGCCAAGATCTCTGAATATATCTTTTTATATTGTTCTAATTTTATTCAATTTATTATTTTAAAAAATTTTATTAGAGCATTGTAGTCATATACCTTAATGGGATACAAGATGGTGAAGACACATGCACACATCACCCAATTAGCCCTTACCCATTCCCACCCCATTCCTTCCGCCTCCGTCCTTCTCATGTTTGGCTTGATGACTGAGGTTGATATGTTTCTTAAAGTACACCATGTGCATTAGAGAATGTTCCTCTTCCTCCCTCCCATCCCCTCAGTTAGGTCACCTTATTTGCTCATCTATAGAATCTCCTTCTTCATCTAGAGTTCTCATTTTCTCCCTAGCTTCCACATATTAGGGAGAGTATCCAATTTCTTATTCTTTTTTTGTGACTGACTAATCTCACTTAGCATAAGGCCCTCCAGTTCCATCCTTTTCCCTGTAAATGATGCAATTGTGTTTTTCTTTAATGATGGAGTAAAATGCCGTTGTGTACATATCCCATAGATTTATAATCCATTCATCTAGTGATGAACATCTTGGCTGGTTCCATTATATGGCTATGGTGAATTGTGCAGCGATAAACATAGATACACATGCATTAGTTTGGTAGTTTGGTTTCCTTTCTTTTGGGAAGATCCCCAGAAGTGGTATTGCTGGATCATATGGTAAGTTTGTTTCCATTCTTCTGAGGATTCTCCATACTGTTTTCCAAAGTGGTTGCACTAATTTGCAATCCCATCAACAATGTTTTACGGTTCCCATTTCTACACATCCTCGCCAGCATTTGTTGTTGTTTGTGTTTTGAATGCTTGCCATTCTAGTTGGAGTTAGGTAAAATCCCAGGGTAGTTTTGATTTGCATCTCTCTGATTGCTAAGGATGTTGAGCATTTTTTCATGCATTTACTGGTCATTTAAATTTCTCCTTCGTGAAGTGTCTATTTAGTTCACTTGCCCTTTTTTTTTTTGGTGGTGGTACTGGTGTTCCTGGAAACTCTTCTAACTCCGGGCTACACTCCCAGACCTATTTTTATACTTTTTTTTTTTTTTTTTTCTGGAAACAGGGTCTCTTAAACCAGTGCGGCTGGCATCGAGCCTACGCAATTCTCCTGTCTCCGCCTCCCAAGCGTGGGGATTACAAGTGTGTGCCACCATGCCCGGCCTCACTTGCCCATTTTTTTTTTTTTATTGGGTTTTTGTTTTCTTAGTTCTGATTTTCTTGCATTCTCTGTATATTCTAGATGTAAGTCCTCTATTGGAAAAGTAGTTTGCAAAAATCTTCTCCCATTCTGTTGGCTCTCGGGTGAGGTTCTTGATAGTTTTCTTTGCTCTACAGAAGCTCTTCAATTTAATGCAATCCCATGTATTGATTCACCTTTTAGTTTCTTGTGCCTTTAGGGTCTTGTTGAGAAAGTTTTTGCCTATGACTATGTGTTGCAATGTTGGACCTATGCGCTCTTCAAGGATCCTCAAGGTCTCTAGTCTAATTTTCAAGCCTTTGATCTATCTTGAATTGACTCTTGTGCAGGGTGAGAAAGTGGGATTCATTTCCATTTTTCTTCATATGGTTAACCAATTTTGCCAATACCATTTGTTGGGTAGACTATATTTTCCCCCAGTGTATGGCCCCTTTGTCAAAAATCAATTGGCTGTAAGTGTGTGGATTTGTTTCTGAGTCTTCTATTCTGCTCCATTGGTCTATGTGTTTGTTTTTGTGCCAGTACCATGCTGCTTTTATTACTATGGCTTTGTAGTATATTTTAAAGTCAGGTATTGTGATTCCTCCTGCATGATTTTTGTTGCTGAGAACTACATTGGCTATTCTGGGTTTTTTGTTGTTCCAAATGATTTTTCTATTTCTGTGAGGAATGATCTTGGTAATTTAATGGGTATTGCATTGAATCTGTAGATCACTTTTGGAAGGATGGCCATTTTAGTGATATTTATTCTGCCTATCCATGAACATGGAAGATCTTAACATCACCCAATATTTTACATATTTAAAATATAACTTAAAACAAAACAATTTAAATATAGTTTTAAACAAAAATAACATATCCATTTTAATAAGTTTGAAATTTATTTAAATTTAATAAATTTAAGATAAAATAATTTAAAGTATGGCTTAAAAGTGCTTGGGAGGCTGAGACAGGAGAATCTCACAGGTTCGAAACCAGCCTCTACTACTTAGGGAGGCTTTCAGCAACTTAGTGAGACCCTGTTTCCAAAATATAAAAAATAGGTCTGGGAGTATAGTCTGGAGGTAGAAAGCTCCTGAGCTCCACCCCCAGTACCACCAAAAAAAAAAAAAAACCAACCCCCCCCCCCCACACACACACAAAAAAAAACCACCAAAAGATAGTTGTTAATAATGGAAGTTGTTATTGCCCAAATTCCCAGGCTTGTAATCTCAGCATTTGGGAGACTGAGACAGAAGGATCTGGGTTCATAGCTAGCCTCAGCTACTTAGTGAGGCCCTCTGAAACTCAGTGAGACCCTGTTTCAAACAAGACCCCCCAAACTCAAAAAACTAAAAGGTGAATCAATACTTGGGATTGCATTAAAATGAAGAGCTTCTGTACAGCAAAGGAAACTATCAGAACCTCAACCGAGAGCCAACAGAATGGGAGAAGATTTTTGCCACCTACTCCTCTGATAGGGGACTAATATCTAGAATATGTAGAGAACTCAAGAAACTCAGCACTAAGAAAACAAATAACACAATCAAAAAATGGGCAAGTGAATTAGATAGACATGAAGGAAGAAATTCAAATGGCCAATAAATGGCCAAAAAAATGCTCAACATCATTAGCAGTCAGAGAGATGCAAATCAAAACTACCCTGGGATTTTACCTAACTCCAACTAGAATGGCAAGCATTCAAAACACAAACAATAACAAATGCTGGCAAGGATGTGGAGAAGTGGAAGCTCTAAAACATTGTTCTTGGGATTGCAAATTAATGCAACCACTTTGGAAAAGAGTATGGAGAATCCTCAGAAGAATGGGAACAAACTTACCATTTGATCCGGCAATACCACTTCTGGGTATCTACCCCCTAAAAAGGTAACAAACTCCCAAATTGATGCATGCACATCTATGTTCATAGCTGCACAATTCACCATAGCCAAACAATGGAACCAGCCAAGAGGTCCATCAACAGATGAATGAATTACAAAACTGTGGCATATATAAACAATGGAATAAATAAATAAAAACATAAATGAAAACACAATTACATCATTTACAGAGAAATGGATGGAGCTGGAAAATATTATTCTAAGTGAGATTAGTCAGTCACAAAAAAGAAGAAATTGAATGTTTTCCCTTATATACAAAAGCTATGGAGAAATGGGTAACAGGAGGAACTCTAGATGAAGAAGGAGATTCTGTAGATGAGCAAATAAGGCAACCTGAGGGGATTGGAGTGGAAAAAAGGGAAATTTTCTAAGGCACATGATGTACTTAAACCAACATAGCAAAGTCATTCCCTAAGCCAAGCATGGGAAGAAGAGGGAAGGAGGGGCTAGGATGGGAATTGGGTAAGGACTAATTGGGTGATGTGTACATGTATGTCTCCATCATCTTTAATCCCATTAAGATGTATGAATTCAATGCACAAATAACAAATTAAGAAAACAAAAATAAAGAATAAAAAATAGGACTGAGGGTGTACATCAGAAGAAGAATGCCTTTGAGTTCCATCCCCAGTACTGTTAAAAAAATTATATATATGGAGAGAGAGAGAGAGAGAGAGAGAGAGAGAGAGAGAGAGAGAGAGAGAGAGAGAGAGAAAAGCACTTAACTCACTATCTCGTACAAACTTTTTCAGAATGATATATACCTCTTGTCAATTAAAATATTTCTTCTTTTAGAAAAATGTCACATGGTAATGTAGAAGATATTAGGATTAAGAGATTATTAGTTTTAACTCTAGACAACAATTGGTCCAGACAAGGATCCACTGATAGATGCTAAAATACTTGAGTGAATGATTGATAGAAAGTGAACATTCATAGAATGTCACAGTACCACTTGCTTGTACATTTGGTATAGCACATCACAGTGGGAAAACATAACCAGAAGTTATTACCACTAGTAGTCACTTTTATCGTAATCAATAGTGTTATGCATCTAATTCACAGCAACCAGACAGTGTGTTTATTCTGGTTATATAAAGTACACAAAATCATGTATCATGTATTCTTGCAAAAATGGTTGATCTAAGCTTCTTAAAGTCTGTGCATTAAATTACTAATGTAAAATACAAGAGAGAAAAGAACATGCCAAATGAGAATAACAAGTAGTAATTTGCCCAACACAGAAATAGAGAAACTCAAGTTCTCTTTAACAGGTGAGTCTTGGGCTGACATAATGAGGCTTGTGACAGGGATTATTCTAGATCAGAGAAGAACTTATTCTTCAGAGCTCTAATTGATTCTTGTTTGATGAACATTAAAGGATATTTTGAGAGAAATTAATGTGGAGAAACTATCAGAGGAAACAGTAATGAATTGTTAACTTAGGTGTGATTCTGGTACTGTGATTAAGTAAGGAAATTTTCTTCTTTCTGAGCTGCATTCTGAAGTATTTAGGTCATGCTCACAATTTACTTAAACTGCTTTAGGAAAAAATAGATGAAACAAATTGGTCATTAGGTTAATCATTAAATCCAGATGAGAATACAGTGGGATTAGGTGAGTGTTTTATTATTTCTACAATTCTGTATAATTGAAATGTATGCATAAGAACCAAATTATGGAACATGTCTAGGTATCTATCAATAGATGAATAGGTAAAGGAAATATGATATATACACACAAGTTTTAATCAGCCACAAAGAAAAACAAAATTATATTATTTGCAAGGAAATGGATGAAACCAGAGAGTATTGTTCTGAGTGAAATCAGCCAGTCTCAGAAACTCAAGGATAATGTTTTCTCTCTTATATTATGAAAGGTAGACAATAAGAAAAAAAAAAGGGACTTAGTAATAATAAGAGCAAGGCCAGTAGAATAAAGGGATTTGGATGTGGGAGAAAGGGACAAGAAAAGTGGGCTTTAGGAAAGAAATAGATCAAATAACGTTATATATAGAAGTATCAAAAACAACCTTACTAGGAGGTATTGGGAAGGAGAATGGGACAGCAGGCTGGGGTTAGGAGAAAAGCACACCAGGAGTAATTGTGTCAATTTATGGATCTATCACTTTGAGTCTCATTGCATCTTATAATTATTTTGCACCAATAAAATTCTTTTAGAAGCCAGGTATGGTGGCGCACACTTGTAATCCCAGTACTTGGGAGGCTGAGACAGGAGAATCATGCAAGTGCAAAAGCCAGCCTCAGCTACTTGGTGAGGTTCTCAGCAGCTTAGTGAGACGCTGTTTCCAAACATAAAATTGCTCTAGGAGTATAACCGGGAGGTAGAAAATCCCTGGGTTTCACCCCTAGTACTGCACAAAATATCTTTTAGAAAGCTAAGAAAAAACAAAATTAAAACAGAAAAACACCAATTGTTGTGACTTCCCAAGCCCCCTTTCCTTTTCCTGATAACCAGAGGAGGACCAGAGCTGGAGGAGCTACCGTGACTCCCTAAGTGTAAACCACAAGTTGGAGTTGGCAGAGTCATGCTGGCACTGGACCACTTGCATACCCAGGGGAGATAATTACTATAATTAAATCACCAGGAAAAATTTTTAAAAATTAAAGTATTGCAAAGTTGCAAAAATGTATTGAGAATGAAGATACACACTAAACATCAGGAGTCTTATACTCCCCTCCCTATTGTAGACTTTATGGGACATGCAAGAGCAGGGGCTCATGGGACATTCCACAGCAACATCTGGAGCACGGTTGATTCCTGATAAATGTCGCCCAAGAGCTTCTTTGATTTGTCTCACCAACCATCAAATGATTTGCCTCCATGTAGGTGGTTTAAAAACTAGAAATGAAGCTTCCCTGAGGACTCAGCCAATGATAAAAACTACATAAATGTCTTTTCCAATCAGTCAGTGTCACCAACACTGAGGAGAAATTGTAATAAGCACAAGTAACTGAATATCAGAACTGTTTTCAAATACCATGAATTAAGTCCATGTGTAAAATATCTTCTTGGTAGGATCCCTGATTGGCATACCTTTCTAGATACAGTTTGTAATTAGTAGTAAAAATGGTAGTTAAATATTTAATTTGTTTGAGAGTTACACTCAAGACTATTATTATAGGATCACTTATTTGGTGCTATAAAATTTTATGTTTTAAGAAGTGTTTGATGTGTCCAAGACGTGGGTAATGTTAATACCTCCCCACTCTCTACAGCACTCCCCATCTTTAATGTTGAGTTTGTTTCATGATCCTCCTGTGGAATAATATTCAAGGTAATGATTATTTACTAATACAAATAAACATTAGATTATAGGAAGAGTAAGCTTCCCAGCAAAACTCAAGTTGGTATCAGATCTTAAACATGGTGATTAAAAACTGAGCAGGCCCCTGTTCCTGAGTGATGAGTCCTGTGTTCAACACTCTCATATTTTTCTTTTTTTTCTTTCTTAGAAATGTAATTGTTACAGAGGATAGTGCCTCTATTTCTTTGTCTCTGCGGAAAAGTAGAAGCATAACTTTTCAACAAGTGCTTTCTTCTGGGTTGTACCTCCTGTCATGAAGATAGGAGAGATTCTACTTTTCCTTTATGTAAGATGCATTTGTGAACATGGACAGCCTATAGCTCCCTGGCAAAGTACCCCACAGGAGGAATCCTGCTTTCCTTTGTAAGGGGCTTACCTTAGTACTCCTACTATTCTCAGTTGTGAGCAACCTATTCAAACCATGGTCATGGCCAACTCATAGCTGTAGACACAGAAGGTCAACAGTCATTTAGGATCCCAGATTTGGAGAGTCGTAAAGAATATTCTCATGGCCCCCATAGACCATATTGTTTATTCTCCCATAGTTCTTGTGGGTCCTTCTTCTGTAGAGGAAACTGACAAGACCCCTATTTTTTGAGCCATCCAGCTTTTTCAGATGTACCTCTCTCCATTTTTCCAAGGCCCAGCTGCAGTCAAGCCAGTCAGAACCTCTTGGACCACAATGTGATATTTTGCAATGAAACATCATTTTGGATTACTCAGAATCTCTTGCTCCTCATTCAAACCCATCATCTAATGATGATTGCTGCAGAACTGCATCAGAAGACTTGTGGAGGCAAGTGCTTTGATAGCACAAAAAATTATTTGATTTTAGTGGCAGGATCCTGGGGGCTGAGTCAGTGTTGGAGAGGGAGTCACAAGTGGGCTAGAGAAGAAAGTATCATCAGAAATGAGGAAGGGGTTGAGGAGTACATATGTAAATTAAAAATTTCTTTTTGTACTGATTTGCATGTAGTCACAATATTTTTATTTTCAAATCATATTAATGATAAACATGGAATTTCCATATTTCCTAAGGGGAACCTGAGACTTACTGAACTGCCCTTGATTATAAGTAATATTAGACTTGTGAGGCCCTTTGCAACTTAGTGAAGACTCTGTTTCAAAATAAAAGAATAAAAAATAGGGCTGGGAGTGTAGCTTGGAGATAGAATGCCCCTAGATTCAATCCCTTGTACTACAAACAAAAAGTAATATTAATTCAAATATCTAGACTATTTGAATTTATTTCTCTTTATTTCAATTGATAGATCTACTCGCTTGTAGCTATTCTCTCATTGTACATTATTATAGTAAGTAAAATTATAGCCATTTCACTTAGCTGTCTTTTACAGTATTGAAAGTGAATGCAAAATTTATAGACAAAATAGGAACAGACTCAGGCTGATACAGGAACACACACAGTACTGTTAACTGTCCCAAGATGTTCACTGATCACCTCTTTTTTGATGAGATTTCAGGCATGAAATTGATTTGGACTGGAATGCATTTTATCAACATGTACATGTAGTTCTTCCTAATGAATTAAACTCTTGTATTTATGGTGCCAAATATAATCTACACTCATTTGTATCAGTAGTTTCTTTTTTTTTTTTTTTTTATGGTACTGGGGTTCCTGGAAGCCCTTATACGCCTGGGCTACACTCCCAGACCTATTTTATATTTTTTTATTTGGAAACAGGGTCTCTTACGCCAGCGTGGCTGTCTCCAAACCAGCGTGATCCTCCTGTCTCCGCCTCCCATGCGCGGGGATTACAAGCGTGCGCCACCACGCCGGGCTATATCAGTAGTTTCTAAAAATTTAGTTTCATTCCTCAGGATAGTATTAGAGGTTGAGGATAAGAAAAAAACAGTGTTGCATAATGAGTTTTTCACAATGGTAGTTTTACTCTTTTTAAAGACTAGGTTTTTTTTCTTTTTTCTTTCGTTTTGTTTTTAGCCAGGAATGGTGGCACATGTCTATAATTCAAGTGCTTGGGAGAAAGAGACAGAAGGATCAAAGCTTCAAAGCCAGTATGCGGGAATTTAGCAAACCTCTCAGCAGGTTAGTATAAAAGTAAAATAGGTGTGAGGGAGTGTTTCAGATGTAGAATGCCCTGGGTTCAATCCCCTTGCACCACACACACACACACACACACACACACACACACACACACACACACAAATTAAAAATAAAAATAAAAAGACTTCGTTTTTATAATGGTACTATATTCCTTTTCTTTAGCTTTTTGGTATTGAAATAAATTATTTCATTTATGAAACAATGGCGATAATAGATGGCAATTGTCATAATGTTTGCTTAATGTTTTAATTTAGTAAAATGAAAGATGGCGGGCTGATATTTCTTTTCCTATATTTTCCCTGCATTGAGGACAGATTTTACTCATACTGAAAATTGAAATGTTTGAGACAAGCTGTCCCATATACTCTCCTGTGATTCACATGCTGTTTTCCAGGAGGTGAGGGAATCACACCAGAACCAGGAGAGAAAACAATATCATTTTTAAAACACTTTTTAAAAGCCAGGCATGATGGCGTATGCTTGTTATCCCTCTACTTGAGAGGCAGAAACAGGAGGATCCACAGGTTCGAAGCCAGCCTCGCTGGCTTAAGAGACCCTGTTTCCAAATAAATATATAAAATAGGTCTGAGAGTGGAGCCCAGAGGTAGAAGGGCTTCCAGGAACCCCAGTACCACAAAAAACAAAATAACAAAAACGTTTTTTAATTGTAAAATGCTTGGCCCTTGTTTGTTTATTTGTTTGTTTGTTTGTTTGTTTTTGGTGGTACTGGGGGTGGAGCCTAGAGGCTTCTCTACCTCCAGCTATACTCCCAGACCTATTTTATACTTTATTTGGAAACAGGGTCTCACTAAGTTGCTGAGAGCCTCACTAAGTAGCTGAGGCTGGCTTTGAACCTGTGCCATCCTCCAGTCTCAGCCTCCCAAGTACTAGGATTACAAACGTGTGCCATGTCTAAATTGAAAAGACCAGAGCTTCTAGGGAGAGTTAGAGAACATTTTTTTTTTTTTATGTATATGAAAGAATTTGAGTTGTCTGGGTTAATTTAGGAATCCTCACTGTACCTTCAAAATAAGCCAGTTAAGAAACCAGGGCCTGTCTTTGGAATTATCCTTTTTTTTGTTCTTTTCTTTTCACTTTTTTTTTTATTATTATTATTAAAGACTCTGAGGTTAGCTAGAAACAGGCTACAGACCATAAAATAGAAGGGGAAATCCTGACAGTATGAGGCAAGGCTTAATTATTTCAATACACAAAATTAATTGTTTATCCACACTTAAAAGCAAAGAGCTGGGGTGGTGCTGTTTGCTAGGGAGGAGAATGTGAAATTAAATAATCCTTGGTGTTTCGTTTCTAGTAAAATGGCATCTTTGTATAAAATTGTATTGTCATTGTTTCCATTTATTTGCTGCCTATTCCAAGCCCTCTTTATAATCCTTAGTTTGAGTTTTTGACAACACTTTAAAAGATCTAAGAGAGAGAGAGAGAGAGAGAGAGAGAGAGAGAGAGAGAGAGAGAGAGAGAGAGAGAGAGAGGTCCCAAGGGCATTCCACCTCTCAGCTGTGTGGCCAGCCCTATTTTTATTCTTTATTTTGAAACAGGTTCTCATTAAGTTGTGGAGGACTTAAGTAGCGGAGGCTGTCCCCAAACTTATGATCCTCCAAGTACTGGGGTTACAAGGAGCACCAAACACCATGACTATTGTTCTTTATTTTTAAGTATGGCTGTGAATATCAAATTATCTCTCAAAGCAGTCAGTATTTTTGGAAATTTTGTAAAAAAAAAAAAAAAATTGTAAAATGGTCCAGGCAGGCACTCCAAGGATAGAGTTCCAATGTAAGTGCAACTACCAGTTTAACATGCTTTCAAAAATACTTGTTAAAAAATGATTTTGTGATTTGTGATGCTTCCTAACAAAATTCAAGATTTGAATTTTTTTCGCGCACAGCATCATTCTTGGGTGTGTCCAGTTCATAAATATAAGGAGATTCTGTGCCTCTCTTTGATTTTGTTACTGTTTTTATAGTTTATTTTCAGCCTCTAGTTTTTTAGTTTCCCTTAATTGTCGATTCTATGAAGGAACTCCGGTGCAGGACTCTTCTTTATCAGTATCTCTGCATCTGGTACCCAAACCCAGCACCTAGTCCCCCTGACACCCCGTGCTATCCCTTCCCGACCCCCTGGATCTCCCTCCAGGGGCCTGTCCTGTGGTCCCTGGAGTGGAGCTAGCCGGCTCTGCGGTCTACCCGGGGGAGGATGTGCTCCTGGGCGGAGCAGAGCAGGAGGAGAAAGCCCAGGGAGTAGGAGCCTGGAGGAAGTTTCAGCGAGAGCGGAGGCTGGGTTTGGCTGGGAGCCTAGAGCTAGGCGGGCAACACCCCCACCGCTGTTGGGGAGCAGAGGTCCACCAATACCAGAAACTCTGGGACCCGGAGCTGCGGCCAGGGTGGGGAACAGCTCCTTGCAGCACACTCGTTGGTTACCTGGTACAGTTGACTGAGACCCTATGCGTGGGGGGCGGGGGGGTGGAACTCCGGAGCGCGCCAGACGGGGTGGCGCTATGGAGCCCAGCTGCCCCGCGATCTTGGGGGCTTAGCCCCTGGTGCGCTGCCCGTCCGGTTGCCAGTTGCTGGCTGGTGGAGACAGGGTTCGAATTCTGCAAAGGAGAAACTCCATCCTGGAGTGACTTCTCCGGAGATTAATGGGGTTTGTTTAGTGTGGCAGAGGGTTAGAGAACCACCTCCACCCCCAACCCCCGCCGCCCAGCCTGCCCTGGGGGAGGACTGGAAGATATAGGGAGACGCAGCAGGGTGCAGACCACCCAGGGTGGGGAGGCCTATTACTGGGCTGGCTGACAGAGTCCCAGCCCTTGAAGGTGCCTGCATTAATTTCTTAGAGGAATAGGGGCTCTCCACTCTACAGCCACCTGGTGTCCCCATCATTCTTTGGGGGTAAACTTCTGGGTGTAAATCTCTGACTTTGTTTCACAGGATCCCTCCAGAAAAGGCAACAGGAGTAGCAAGTGCCAGCCCTGAGCAGTCAAGACCAGGACCAGGACCAGGACCAGGGGTCTCCCTGAGAGACCTGCAACTTAAAGGATAAGCAGGCTGGTGGGGTTGGGTTCCAGCTGCACTGGCCCTGTCGCCCCATGCTGCCATCATGGCTGGCAGGACTAGGGGCAGGGATGCTCTTCCTGCTCTTCCTGCAGAGGCGTCTGTTCCCTTACTTCTGGGATGATTTCTGGTTCCTGCTGAAGGTGGTCCGCTTTGGAATTCGGGTAGCAATATATGATCGGACAGGGAAGCTGGTCACTATACTGGATAGATTCCTCATCCATGCCAAGAGACAACCCCAGAAACCGTTTATCATCTACGAAGGAGACATCTATACCTATCAGGACGTGGATAAGAGGAGTAACCAAGTGGCCCATGTTTTCCTGAACCATTCTTCGCTTAAAAGGGGAGACACCGTGGCTTTGCTGATGAGCAACGAACCTGACTTCATCCATGTGTGGTTTGGCTTGGCTAAGTTGGGTTGCGTGGTGGCATTCCTCAACTCCAACATTCATTCCAAGGCCCTCCTGCATTGCATTGGCACCTGTGAGCCACAGGCTCTGGTGGTGGGTGCAGGTACAGTATGGAGTATAGTTTACTTAGGCAGAGGGTGAACAGACCTATTTTTCTGCACTCCTATTCCTTCAGAATAGTTCATAACTAATACTATGGGGTGTGTGGTAAAGTGTGCAAGTTAAGGTACAAAATAATTTCACAAATTTTTTTTTTTTTTTTTTTTTTTGGTACTGGGGTTTCTGGAAGCCCTTCTACATCCGGACTACGCTCCCAGACCTATTTTATATTTTTATTTGGAAACAGGGTCTCTTAAGCCAAAACACCTTCTGGCTTAGAACCTGCGCCATCCTCCTGTCTCCGCCTCCCAAGCGGGGGATGGGGGGTGGGGGGCAGGGGATTACAAGCATGTGCCACCACGCCCGGCATAATTTTACAATTCTGTGGCAGGTGGCTTAAATATCAAGACTGTTTAAGAAAACTTTTGGGAAATCTCTGTTTCTACCATTTGCATTGGAGGGCTGTTTTACTGCCATTGGTACAACGAGTCAGCACAAGAACAGAGAAATACAACTTGGTCAATTCTAAGTCCCTTCAGATTTGATGAAAGGTTTGATAAATAGGAAAGGTATCCTCACTTTTCCTTGTGGAATACCTAGCGGCTTCTAATGGTAACTTTATCTTGGGTGACTGCATTCATACATTGATTTGTTTACTCTGAAACACATGAATTCTTATCTTCATGTCTGTTCTTATTTTCCACGGTATGCAAGCTAGGATTTGCTGGGGCACGACTGGGCTCCCACCTGCCAACAGTGGGCAGACTCTTGGCAGTATCTTCTTTTATCTGCTTACTAGCTACGCCTCATTCTTCTTTCTTCAGTAAGTTCTACCCTTCCTCTTCTCCCCATTTGGAGTTGATGACTTCAGCTGCATGATTGTGAAGAAAAGTCTTTGTTTAAATGATTAATTAACCAAGAATCTAGAAAAATGGGTTGCTTAACAAGATGGAATTGAGGTATAAAAATGATACTTATTTGGCACAATCTAAATGATTTATGCTTATTCCTCTTGCATGTGGATAGGAAGATGTAGGAAGAGGAAGGTCTACACTACAGACCCTTCTCTAAGAGCCTTAGTGAAAATATTTAAGTATTTTAGTTTAATAGATATATACTGATACCTCACATAGAGTTTTTTTAGATTGACAGAGCAGTATAAAAATAGTCTTTATTTATGAACCAGTGATCTCTAAAGTATAGAACAATCCAGGAAACTTTTATCATATAATATTTGCATATGGAGGGAAAACTAGTGGTGTGAGGGAGGTGGTCTTGGTGAGGGGAGAGTTGAGAGCAGAGGGAGAATTATTGAAGAAAACACTTCCACTAATATTATGTACATATGTGAGATTTTTATGCCTTGTGGGGGGAGAGGGAGGAAGTGGGGAGAGAGCTGGGGAAAACGCAGCAAGTGTTGTGTGCATGTATATCACCATCACAATAAACTACATTATCAGGTGAAACTGTAATGGGCTAATAAATGTATAAAAATTAAAAAATTTGACAAAAATTAATTTAAAAATATCCAGAAAAGGAAATCACTTTTTCTGGAAGGCTGTCACCCTTGTCCTTTTAGCTCCATTTGTGACCTGGGAGTGTGGAAAGTGCTCACTCTCAAGTGCTGATTTGATCTTGCTTAGAGCTACAGGCCTGCAGAAGTCAGGAACTGTCCTATGGGTCCTGTTTGTTCATTTTTTTTCACTTTTATCTTCCAAGATTAACCTCTCACCTTGGAAAGAGTCTAATTAGTATGTTTAGGTTTCAGTGAGATATAGCAATAAGTGCAAAGAATGTGCCACATGGAATGTGCATAAAGTCTTAAGACAATGTTAATTAATGAATGCAAGTGTGAATGTAGCAGGGTGAGTGAAACTCTAAGGAACCAAGCGCCCACCACGTGGGCTATTCTTGCTGGCATGCTTTCAAGATATCAATTGACTACATGCAGTTTTCAAAGATAAAACAATTCCTTTTTGATTAATGAATAGGTCTTTTTATTTTTAAATATTTTTGGTGGTGCTTGGGATTTAACCCAATACCATTCTCCCTCCAAAATATAATCCCAGCTCTATTTTTTTTTTTTTTTTTGGTGGTACTGGGGTTCCTGGAAGCCCTTCTACCTCAGGGCTACACTCCCATACCTATTTTTACATTTTTACTTTGAAACAGGGTCTCCTAAGCCAGCGCGCGCGGCTGGCTTCAAACCTGCGCGATCCTCCTGTCTCTGCCTCCCAAGCGCGGGGATTACAAGCGTGCGCCACCACGCCCGGCAATCCCAGCTCTATTTTTTAAAATGTCTTATTTAGAAACAGGGTCTCGCTAAGTTGCTGAGGGCCTCACTTAATTGCTAACACTGATTGCAAACCTGTGATCCTCCTATTTCAGCCTCCCAAGTACTGGGATTACAGGCATGTGCCAACACACCCAGTTTATTTTTAATTTTTTTTGGTTGGTAAAATATACCTTAGATTATTCTTACTTCTCTGCATTTAACGCTCTTACTCAAATGTACTGTACTCTTGGCCTCTTGAGTTGCATCCATGAATAACATATGCACATAGTTTTTAAAATATACTTTTATTCATACACTGTAATCTCACATTAAAATAAAATTCAGAGTGACCGGGACATACTCAGCACTTGGTGAGCTTCTCCCCCCACCACTCACGCCCACTCCCACCTTGTATATGATATTAAGATTGGCACTGATCATTTTGTATATGCATATAGCACTGGTGGAAGTGTTTCCCTTATCAATTCTCCTACCCTACCACCAATCTCCCCTAGACCCCCCCTCCATCACTCCACTGGGGCTTTTCCTCCTTTATCTGGAGTATCTCTTTTGCAAGGACTTTAAATCTCAGAGTTCTCCCGAGGGAGAAGAACTAGTAAATTATTATATCCCCAGGGAGACTGTATTGAAGTGGAAAGACTAGTCAAGTGGTTAAGAGGTAAGTCAGACTGGACTGATGATATCTTTAGCTGATGATGTCACCTTTGAATCTTACTTTACTAGTTGTAAAATGGTGATATTATCCACTTCACAGTATAATTCTGAGGAGTCAATGAAGTCGCATTTGCAAAATCATAATGCTTATCAATCTCTCCCTTTCTACGTAGTCTACAGACTCAGTAGTAATTGCAAGGAGGTCTTATAGCTGTGTATTGGATATCAAGTGACATCTCAAAATCTCCTGGAAAATTTTAGTGGTTATTTAAAACTAATTTTTAAAGATTAAATCTAGCCAGGCGTGGTAGTGAGCACTCATAATCCCAACATTCAGGAGGCTGAGACCAGAGGATGGCGGTTCACTGACAGCCTCAGCTACTGAGCAAGGCCCCTTGCAACTCAGTGAGACCCTGTTTCAAAATTTAAAAGACTAAAAATACAGGGCTGGGGGTGTAGCTTGGAGGTAGAATGCCCTGGGGTTCCATCCTCAGTAACACACACACACACACACACACACACACACACACACACACACACACGATTAAATCTAGCCTTTTCACCCCAATTTTTAAGTCTCTGATATTGCTAATGGTGTCCACAGGCAAGATTGCATCTATGGACCTGTGCTTTTCTCTTTACTTGAATAAATAACAAAATGTTAGGATGCTTGTGTACTATTTTTAAATTATATATATGTATCTCTATATCCTTTGACATGTTTAGCAATGATAATTGTAGTAGTAATAATCATAGTTTCTTACATGTTAAAGAAATTTATCCAAGATAAAGTGATTTTACCTATTATTTTCTATGATCTTTTGTCTGGCCATGAGAGTTAAATTTCAGCCTTCTCTAAGAATGACCTGGGCATGTGGCTCACACTTGTAATCCCAGCATTTGGGAGGCTGACAGGAGGATCATGGTTTGTGGACAGCCTCAGCTACTTAGTGAGGCCCTTTGCAACTCAGTGAGACCCTGTTTCAAAATAAAGAATAAAAAATAGGGCTGGAGGTGTAGCTTGGAGGTAGAATGCCCTTGGGTTCCATCCCCACTACCGCAAAATAATAATAATAATAATAATAATAATAATAATAAAAATGGTGGAAGCACTTTAAAGTGGGCAAACAATTTGTCCAAGCTCATGGCTCTGAGCAGGGTAACATGGGGACTTGAGTCCAGATGTTCTTATACTAATCAGAAAAGCCAAACTGTGCTAGTCTCTATCCTCCTTTCTGTTCCTTCTTCTTACCCCACACCTTCCCTTTCTGTCTCACCTCTTATTATCCTTCCACCTTCTTTCAGTACCTTTTCCATGGAACCCTCCTGCCTCAAGTGCTACAGCTGTTTACAGTGACCCAACTGCATAATAATTTAGCCAGCTGGCAAACAGATACTGGTTTAGCCTCAAAGAGTAGTTTAAGAACCAGATAGGAAGCTCTTTGATCTGAGGAAGTTTGTTTTGTTCATTACTAGATTCCCAGGACTTAGCACAAGGGAGATGTTCAAACTATAACGTACCTATGAGCAGTTGGTAACTTTCAATTTACTTGTATACTTTTGCTAATAAATTATCCACACTCCTCTCAATTTGATAATTAGTTTGGAGAGTAGCAATAAATATGTTTGGGATTTATTTGTTGTATCATTTGCTGTCTGTGGTGCTAAACACGAGAATAGGAATTTACAAAAAGTAAAAAGTACTTTACGTACAATAGGCAACCACAAGACCGCAGATTTACTTCCATGTGTATATTTCAGTGCCCCTCACATTAAGTTATTATAACTATAACAGATAACTTTAAAGATATTATATTAGCCTGAACTCTTTTACTTTAGATTTGATTGTATTTTATGTCTCAAATATTTTAAAGAATTTCAAGTTTGTCTTCACAAGAACTAAAATCTGGTGCATTCTCTGCACACACAATAATGCACGTGGCTGGGTACTCTGAGTTTTCATGAGCTGTTGCAGATAGACAGTACAGATCTGGTTAACAATTGAGCCATTGTAATTCTCTAAATGACAGCCATAAAGGCAACTGTTTTTTAAAGATGAAGAGGACTAATAGAGGAGAAAGAAAGAGCCTTTGTATTTGATAAAAATAATATGTGTTGATATTGATAAAATAATTGGCTCGTTTAAACTTTTATGATCTGTGTGCCATGATTCTTATATGATATCTATGTCAGTTTTCAGGGAATTAAAAATTTACTTATATTTTGTAGAGTGGCAGTTTTTTATGTTTTCATCTTAGACTCAGCTATAGCAAGGATTACCTCTGATTCAAAAGAAAACAATACTTTATTAAGTAAAAAGTATAACATAATTACAAAAAATAGAGAATTGAGTGGGATGTAATGACTCAGATTTATCACCTGTTAGTAGGAAAAGGAAGAGTTATTTGAAAAGTTATACTGAGACAACTGATTTTGAAAATTATAATAATGAGTGGCAATCTAGTATAGGTCTTAAATTATAGAGATAGATTTTGGAATCTGGTATACCTGCATGAAAACACAAGCTCTAATATTTATCAACTTAGGCAAGTCAGTCAACTTTTCTAATCTTGAATTGCCTCCAAATTCCTATGTTTAGTTCCTATTTAGATATACCATATACTTCCTAAGGTTATCATCATTATTAAAAAATAATATCTGTAGAAAAAGCTGGCACATTATTCATGTTAAAATGACCTTCTTGGCCTGATATGAAGTATTAATAGCTACATCTCAGTATGCAATGCTTTAGGACATTGCTTATTTAAGCATCAGTTTTCTTAGAAATCACAGCCTATCTGTGCATTTTATGGCCAGCCTGTTCAGCAGCTCTACACAGGAGGATGATAGTTATAAGCACGTGGTGAGATCTGTAATTTCATTTTATATTCTTTGTGAATGTTGTTTTGCAACATAAATATTTCAAGTTAGTCATAACTATATTTACATATAATTATAGCTAATTATAAACATATGCATACATATATATGTATGTATACATATACATACATATATATATATATTAGGTTTGTTGATGTATAAAGGTTGAGGGTTTTCTATTTGTTTGGTTTTGCTCCTAGACATTGAGCCCAGGTCCTCACCCATGCCAAGCACAGTCTAGTGCTGAGCTACACACCCAGCCATGCACAAAAACTTAAAATTGAAATTTTTACCAATGTGTTGAGAAATACAATCAAATCAATTGATTCCCTTCCTATACCTTTGACAATATTAATATGTCTTCTGTAAAATAAGATCATATAATGAGTACCATGAATAGCTAGCACAATTCACACTGTCAGGAATATATGAAATTTATCTTCTAGTCAGAAGCGTGACTGGAAGATAAAATAAAAATATAGAAAATAAATCAACTTGCTCAAAAAGTGCTAAAGTATTATAGGAAGGGATTATAATTTACATGCTTTTGTATTTACAACCCAATCTAATGCAGTTGCTTTGCATATTATAGAAATAATACATATTTTTGAAAGAATATGTTGCTTTATTGAGCCTTCTCATGCAATGTGGATTATTAAAGTCGTAGGAAATCCAGCCTTTTCATTTCCTGAGAGTCATTGCCTATGAAGACCTGCATCAGCAGTGAACCTGCTGGTACAGAACTCAGTTCTTTAGCCAGAAATCTGCCCAGCACCTTTGGTTGTGTGCGTCTGCAGCAGGAGGAAGGAGGCACATCAGACTCCTGCAGAGCTTACAGTTCCAACTTCTCAACAGCAGTGCAGTAGACCCAGGAGGAAGTCTTCATGGAACAGTCAAGTTTCCTTGAAATAGTTTAAAACATTCTATCTTGTGTCAGGACTTCCCTGTCAGAATGACAAAAACCTTCTTCATTTTGTTAAGAAAAATTGCCCCTGGCTAACATCCCCAGTAACACACACACACACACACACACACACACACACACACACACACACACACACACACCTGAAGTAACTTGTGACTCTTTATCCTCTACATGGTGGTTTATTTTGATTTTCATTCTTTTCACCCACCTTTTCAACCACTATTGAGGAAATATCATTAGAAAAAAAAATCTATTTGAGAGTTGTTTTTCTCAGTTAAATCAATTTAACTTTTAAGGAAATGAAGCCCTATTTCCTTTAATTCCTGTTCACTTCCCCTTTTTCTTGTAAACATTATTACTCTTTTTTCAGTCCAAATATTGAGGGGCCACAGTTAATCATATTGTAAATTTCTTTGAATTTCCTTTCTAAATTTGGACATACATATTATTAAGAACATATAAAATGTGCTGTTCATTTATAATTCCAGATAACAGATTTGAAATTAAATTAAATGAGTTAGTTTAGAGGCTTACTTACAAGTGCAAAGTGCTAGAAAGAGTTTTAAGGCAAAATCTAGAATTAATATCTTAAAAGGGCCAGGTCTCCTGCGTCCTGTTTCCTCATTAGTTTATTTGCATTTTCTTTCAGGCCTCTTTGCGTGTGTGTGTGTGTGTGTGTGTGTGTGTGTGTGTGTGTGTGTGTATGGGGGGGGGAGGGAGGGAGAGAGAGAGGGGGAGAGAGAGAGAGAGAGAGAGAGAGAGAGAGAGAGAGATTGGCGATTAAACCCACAGGCATTGTACCTCTTAGTTACACCCCCAGCCTTGTTTTATTTTCTATTTTGAAACAAGGTCTCCCTAAATTGTGGAAGGCCCCACAAAGTTGCTGAGGCTGGTCATGAACCTGCAATCCTCCTGTCTCAGCCAGCCAAATACCAGGATTATATGTATGCACCACCATGCCTGGCTATTTATGCATGTTTGATTCTTGCCAAAGCAATCTGTATAGAGCAGCATGCTGTATAAGCATAACTAAGAATTTTCTTTGGGTTATTATTTTATTTGAATTTATTGTAGAAATAAAAATTAATAGACCATTTAAGTCCCCAACTCCTCAAACCCTGTAACATCAATCTTTTGGCATTTCTGTGTTTTCTTCTAATTTATTACAGGTTTTATTTGATAATTGTCTAGTCATATTTGGCATATTTTTCCTTCTGCTTCTTTATGATCAGAGTTACAGATTTTCAGAAAGTGAATCATAAATTGTTCCCAAATGTATTACAGTATTACATTATAACAGAACTAAATACTCACTGATAGATGGCTTTCTGAGATAACCAGATGCTGATTTATGCTTCTAGGAAAATGTGTATGTAATGCAATACTCCAAATTCAGATTCAAAGCAAAATTATTTTTAACATTTCTTTTAAAAATTAGAAAAAATATAATGCCTTAATTGTAAAGGTCTATATCTGTGGTTTCAAACATTCTGATCAGGGTCTCCTGTACATTTAATAGTGTTATTTTTAATCATTGATTTCTTTTGTGAGGTCAAATACAGTTTTAGAGTTAATTAGATGGGTTAGATGACCAGTTCTGTCTGCCAGCTTGTGACTTGGTAATTAATTTCCTAGAGCAGTTACAATAAAGTACCACAAACTGGATGGCTTAAAATTAGGGAAATGTACTCCACAGTTCTGGGGGCTAGAAGTCCAAAATATAAGTGTTGTCAGGGCCATGCTTCTCAGAAGGATCAAAGAAAGGTCTTTCCTTGCCTTTTCTTAGCTTCTGGTAGTTGCTGGAAATACTTGTCTTTCATTCCATTAACTCCAAGAGGCTAGTGGATGATTATCTTTAGCATCGTCAAGAATGCTAATAGAGATTTTAAGATAACAATACAGTAGCCATAATTCCCTTATGCTTTAGAAAAATATGGCATATCATAAGAATATTGAAATGAAATTAGAACAGCTGTATTGAAGATATAGTTGAACTCTACTGTCAGAGATCCATGTAAAAGTAAGGCAGTGCTAAATTTAAGAGGAATGTAAAGAATATGAATGTATATTCTCTCTCTACTCTTGGAAAAAAAAAGATGCCTTTACTCAGAATCTTTATTCCTAAAGACTTTCTTTAGGAATAATGGAATTTTGTTTCTGTTGTATACCCTTGGGTGCCGGTACCTTAATATGTAATATCTCCCCATCAGGGCCCCACTCCTGCCTTCTGTCTCTCTTCTTCATCAGTGCCTTCCTCCTGAATAGGCAATATTTTCTCCCATGATAATGGCCAAGTTAAGGCCACCTGGTTCAGTCTCACAGAATTATTCAACATAGACCCATCTCGATGACTGCTCTTTTGTTATCTGAGCCTAGGCTGTGAGGAAAGTATCCCTTTCAAATTCTGAAAATCAACTCAGACCCTTGGTCTTATCAGATCCCAAAGAACTTCATTCCTCCAGGCTTTTCTATTTTCTCTTTTCTGCTTGATGCCAGTGTGGCCCAAGGCTTTCCATCCCCTGGATGCTGATGGGGACTGACTCCTCACCAGCCCACTCACCTGCTATGGTCACAAGCTCCCCTATATAGAGGTTGGTATTGTCTTTTTGGGAAAGTGTTCTTTTTTTATCCTCTGCTTTTCAAGGCTTTTATATTTAATTTTATCTATACAGAGAAGAAAGTACCTCTAGGTCTCATCAATTATATTCAGGCTCCAAAATGGTCTCTACACCAAAGGACTTTCCCAAATGTATTTCATTCTAGTACATGACAGAGGTGGGCTTTTATTATAATAAACTCCTATCAGTACAATACAATTGTGCAATATCCTGAATTTAGAGTCAGAGTATTAAATAATCTTATTGAAAAGTTATAAAAAATACCCATAATGTTGATAATGGAATCACCAAAACTCAATCTGAATTGGCTTACTTCCATTGTTTAATCAGGCAGCTACCAAATTTTCCTTTCAGCTAGCCCTGTTGTAAAAGAACCATAAAATGGCTCTGGTATTACTCATCCAACAGGAGAAGGAAGTCAGCATTCATTTGCAAGTTATCTCTCCATTCCAATCCACATAATTAAACTCAATCATGGTGAATGGCTTGAGATTTCAGTTTTGTTGATATATTTCTAATCCTTTCTCTTTTTTTGGCAGATTTGCTTGAAACTGTAGAAGAAATTCTTCCCAACCTCCCCCAAAATGTTAGTGTTTGGAGCATGAAAGATTCTGTTCCACAAGGTGTAATTTCACTCAAACATAAACTGAGCACATCATCAGACAAACCTGTGCCACATAGCCACCGCGTCGTCTCAAGCCTCAGGTCTACTTGTCTTTACATTTTTACCTCTGGAACAACAGGTATGTTCTCATTCTTTTCAAGGTTTAAAAAAATGCAACATATTTTCTACCACAAGCAGTGACTAGATATCTGAGAAAGCATCCAGTCAAAAAGACCTAAGGCTCTTACACCCAGAACTTTCAGACTTTTCATCCACTGTCAGTGAATGAAAAAGAGTATTGCTTTAACTTAAAAAAGTTAATTTCCTCCATTTGGCAAATCATCATGGAAATCAATCTTTGTCTCATTTGAAAAGATTTTCTTAGATTGGTAGAACAAAAATGCTGGAGTGTCTGAAAGCTGCCCTCCAGCCTCTGCACTCAGTGGCTGATATTTGGAAAGATTTTTTGGCAAGACTTTTGCTATCTCAAATGATCCTCAATTTCTATCTAAAATGAAGAGATTGGTTTAAATAATTCCTAAATACCCATGTGCATTTAACAATCTATTAATCTGATAGAAAACAGGTTTCTCTCTTCCTGTATAAAATGGTAAACTCTAAGCATAATCCAGCTACAATTGTAATTAAAGCACAAGTACAGTTCTCCTAATTTTCCTAGCAACGAGATCATCTGTCCAAAAGAATGACCTGAAGGCATCACACATTTGGAAGAAGAACAAAAAAGAAAAAAATAAGTAAATTTATTTTATAGTTGGGTAGTAAGCAACAATGATAGCATAGCAACCACAAACAAGGACAATGAAAATGCTCGAGGATTCAAAATAAATGTTTATCATTATTGACTTTCAGGAAATATTGAATGATATAATAGTAAGCTATATAGTTTTTGTAATTAGTTTGAAGATGACTAGAATTTGAGATAGACATTAAAATATTCTGTTGCTAATTTCTTATGCATAGGTTGTATTGTAAGCACAACTACTATAAGTTAGGTTTTCTGTACTTTGAAAAAATATTTGGTGTCTAACTATGACCTCTTTTAGACTGGAGAGTAGAGTCTGTACTTTGACTATGATTAGAAAAGCTTTGATAAATGAGGTGAAAAATGCTTGTATGTTTCATGTTGTCTGCATAAACTCAGTCTGACTTTGGACTTTGAAAGAGAAAATAAAATTTGGGAAGTGATATTCTTTGAAAGCTTTCAACAGGAAGTACCGAGCCAGTTTGTCTTTATAGTTCTTTTCCTATGAAAAATCAAAAGTGATTCCAACCTTCAAAACAGTTGCTATTTTTCTATCCCAAAGAGAAGCCTGGGACACATCACAACAGCTTTGTTCTTCAAGACTAAAACGAGGGTGTGTTACCCTGCTCACAACAGGCTGGAAGCAAAAAGCATTACTAGTTTTGTGTTTTATATCAATTTATATTAAAGTTGTGTGTTACAGTTTTGTAACTGTTACGGTTTGGAAAAACTGTTCCTAGGGATCTCTGTTAGGCTCCCAGAAACTGTTCCAATAAACGTGGGTCCTTGTCCAGACTTAGGGTAGATATACACTAGTCTGGACTCTTTTTAAAAAAATTTTATTGGTGCATTGTATTTATACATCATAATGAGGTAAAAGAAAACTTGTGTAGTCATAAATGCACACATCACCCAGTCATCCCCCACCGTAGCCCCACCCCACTCCCTCCCCATCCCTCCCTCCCATGCTTGGTTTAGTGGTTGACTAGGATATGAATATGTACATCCTGTGCTTTAAAGAGTTTCCTCCCCTGCCCATCCCCACAGTTAGGTTGCCTTATTTGCTCCTCTATAGGATCTCTTTTTTCACCTGGAGTTTCTCCTATGATCCCTTTCACCTTAGCTTTCACATATTAGGGAAAGCATCTGATTCCTTACTTTTTGTGACTGACTAATCTCTAATCTCGCTTGGCATAATGTCCTCAACTTCCATTAATTTCCCTGTAAATGTTGCAATTGTGTTTTTTTTTAATGGCTGAGTAAACCTCCATTGTGTACATATCCCACAGTTTTGTAATCCATTCATCTTTTTTTTTTTTTTTTTTGGTGGTACTGGAGGTGGAACCCAGAGGCTTTCTACCTCTGGGCTATACTCCCAGACCTATTTTATACTTTATCTGGAAACAGGGTCTCACTAAGTTGCTGAGAGCCTCACTAAGTAGCTGAGGCTGGCTTCGAATCTGTGTGATCCTCCTGTCTCAGCTTCCCAAGTGCAGGGATTACAAGCGTGCACCACCACGCCCGGCTCCATTCATCTTTTGATGAACATCTTGGTTGGTTCCATAGTTTGGCTATGATGAATACATATCCATTAGCTTGGTAGTTTGGTTTTCTTTCTTTTGGGTAGATACCCAGAAGTGGTATTGCTGGATTGAATGGTAAATTTTTTCCCATTCTTCTGAGGATTCTCCATACTGTTTTCCAGAGTGGTTGCACTAATTTGCAATCCCAACAACAATGTTTTAGAGTTCCTACTTCTCCAGCATTTGTTGTTTGTGTTTTGAATGATTGCCATTCTAGTTGAGGTAAGGTGAAATCTCAGGGTAGTTTTTATTTGCATCTCTCTGATTGCCAATGATGTTGAACATTTTTTCATGCATTTATTGGCCATTTGAATTTGTTCTTTTGTGAAGTGTCTATTTACTTCACTTGCCCATTTTTTGATTGTATTATTTGTTTTTTTAGTGTTGAGTTTCTTGAGTTCTCTGTATATTCTAGATATTAGTCCTCTATTGGAAGAGTAGGTGGCAAAAATCTTCTCTCATTCAGTTGGCTCTCCATTGAGGTTCTTGACAGTTTCCTTTGCTGTACAGAAGCTCTTCAGTTGCATGCAATCCCATATATTGATTCGACTTTTAGTTTGTTGTGGCTTTGGGGTCTTGTTGAGAAAGTTTTTATGTGCCTAGGTGTTGCAGTGTTGGACCTATGCCCTCTTCATGGAGCCTCAAAGTGTCTAGTCTGATTTCCAAGTCTTTCCTCCATCTTGAATGGACTCTTGTGTAGGGTGAAAAAGTGGGATTAATTTCTAATTTCCTGCCTTTGGTTAACCAGTTTTGCCAACACCAGTTGTTGAACAGGCTATCTTTTTTCCAGTGTATATTTTTGGCCCCTTTGTCAAAAATCAATTGGCTGAAAGTGTGTGGACTTGTTTCTGGGTCTTCTATTCTGCTCCTTTGGTCTATGTATCTGTTTTTGTGTTTTTATTACATGCTGTTTTTATTACAATGGCTTTGTAGTATAGTTTAAAGTCAGGTATTGTGATACCTCCTGCATGTTTTTTGTTGCTGAGAACTACTTTGGCTATTTTGGGCCTTTTGTTGTTCCAAATGAATTTAAATACTGATGTTCCTATGTCTGTGAGGATTGATCTTGGTAATTTAATGGGCATTGCATTTAATCTATTAGGAATGATCTTGGTAATTTAATGGACATTGCATTGAATCTTCTTTTGGAAGGATGTCCATTTTAATGATATTTATTCTGCCTATCCATGAACATGGCAGATCCTTTCCATCTTCCAAGATCTTCTTCGATTTCTTTTTTCAATGTTTTATAATTTTCTTTGTAGAGATCTTTTACTTCCTGGTTAAGTTTATTCCTAAGTATTTTATTTTTTTGTGGGAGATCCTGAGTGGAAGTGATTTCTGAATTTCTTTTTCAGTGGATTTATGGTTTGTATACAGAAAAACTTCTGATTTTTTTAAGATTGATTTTGTATCCAGACACTTTGCTGAATTGGTTGATCAGTTCTATACGTGTTTTGGTTGAATTTAATAAATAAAGGTTTTCTAAATAAAGTATCATGTCATGTGCAAATAGTGAAAGTTTGAATTCTTCTTTCCCTATTTATACTCCTTTGATTTGCTTTTCTTGCCTTATTGCTCTTGCTAGAGTCTCAAGTGCTATATTGAAGAGAAGTGGTGATAATGGACATTCTTGTCTTGTTCCTATTTTTAGGGGGAATTCTTGAAGTTTTTCCCCATTTAATATGATGTTGGCTATGGGCTTATTGTAGATTGTCTTTATGATGTTGATATATGTTCCTTCTATTCTGATTGCCTGCAGTGATTTTATCATAAATGGATGTTGGATTTTATCAAATTCTTTTCAGCATCTATTGAAATGATCATGCCATTTTTGTCTTTGGTTCTGTTTAAATGATGAATTACATAGATCGATTTTAGTATGCTGAACCAACCTGAGATGAACCCAACCTGGTCATGATGTATGATTTTCTTTATGTATTTTTGAATGTGTGTTGCTAGTATTTTGTTTAGCAGTTTTGCATCCAAATTCATCAAAGATATAAGTCTGTAGTTCCTGAATTGTCTTTATTTGTTTTTGGTATTAATGTGATGTTAGCTTCATAAAATATATTTGGGAGAGTTCCATTTTTTTCAATTTCACAAAATAGATTGAGGAGTATTGGAATTAGCTCTTCTATAAAGGTTTTATAGCATTCACTTGGGAAGCCATCTGGTCCTGGGCTTTTCTTTGATGGTAGGCTCTTTACTGCCGCAGACTTGGCTCAGTCCAAATGGGGCTCGATTCCACTCGCGATCGAATCAAATCTCAGAAAAGATGGGGGAGAATAGGGTGCCCGTACTGCAGCCGCTTATCTGCAGTGATCCTTTCCCTTCTAGGAAATAAATTTCTTTAAGTTCCTATTTACTCACGGTGCTTCTGGAAAGAATCTGACATGAATCAATGCTTCTTGTGCAATTGAACACTTTATTTAGCCACAAGATTTTTTATATTTTCCCATTTCCCAGTGATTCCTTAGTAGAAAAGTGCAAAACACCCAAAATACAATAGTGAGATACACATGCAAATCACCAACCCTGAACAAGACAAAAGTGAGGCCTGTGACATCACAGGTCCTTGTGATTGAAACCAGTCCCATGACCCCCAGGTGGGTCTTGTGCTCCGAGTCAGCCCCTTTGGCCTTGCAGCTGCAGAGGCTTTTAGTGGGCTAATTCCAGAAGAACAAAAGTCACACCCAAAATCACTTGAAGAATCCAGTTTTTAAGAGTTTTCTTTAACCCTTTCGGAACTTTTATTCCAAGGGCTTAGTCCAATGTCCTTCTCTATCTAGCAACCTCCTTTGAGCTGAATGGGGGACGAAGTCCAAGATTCCAGCTTTCATATATGTAGTTGACGTAGGGAAATCCGTGTACCTTTATGATGATTTAGAGGATTTTGATGAATGTCTGCTGGATTCTGTCTGCAATACCATCTGCTGTCTGAAAGCTTAAGCAAGCTCATAACACAGTTTAGCAGGTAAACACCAAGAAATAACATGAAGTTTTTAGATTTAGTTTTCAGATGTACTTCTCTAGCAGCTGAGCACTTTTCCTCAAACGATAGGCTTATTAGAAGCCTATTCCTCTTTTAATAATCCATTTCCTCACCACACTCCTTCTGTAACCTGCTTTTTATCTTTCTAATTCCTTTTTTTCCCATTTGGGACAATCTTAGGATAAGCTCCTCTTCATACTTCTCTTCATGCTTTCTTATTCTCATCATATTTTTCTTTCTTTCACATTTACACATCTATTTTATCTGTCCTTTGTTTTGACATAGCTATTTTAACCAGGTGGTGTCGCCCTGTCTCCAGGCAGCGCTATCACTAGGTGCAAATGCCAAGATTCCTTCTAGCCCTTGGCTCTATTGTAATGGTTAGAATGAAGGTCAAAGATAGGGAGGAGTTCTGCATTTGTAATTACAGACTGGAATGCTGCCACTGCATCTAAATTCTAACTAGTTTTTATTACCATTTGAACAAAGCCGAGGACGTTTACCAGAAAGTTTATTTTCCACGGACTCAATTTCTCTCACAGTCCTGATCTTACAGCATCGGAGCAATTCGTGTGGAGAGTTAAAAGAATTATTACCAAAAGAATAATAGTTATGAAAGAATATCTAAAAATGGGAAGTACTTTGGCCAGAGACCACACCTTCTCTCGGGGCTTATTTCTCGCGTTGAGAATCTGCCTATTAGCTGCGTGGGTTTCCACGGAGATGCCGAGAGGAAGTAGGTCTCGGCAAAGTCTCGGCACTTTACCACTGTTTCAATCTCTTTGATTGTTATTGGTTGGTTTAAATGTTCTTCTTGACTCAGTTTAGGAAGGTTGTATTTATCTAGAAAGTTGTCAATTTCCTTCAGATTTTCCATTTTGTTGGAGTATAGTTTTTCAAAGTAGTTTCTGATAATCCTCTGGATTTCTACACTGTCAGTAGTAATATCTCCTTTTTTATCTCTTATCTTCATAATTTGGGTTGATTCTTTCTTGTTTGTTAGGTAGATTGGCTAGTGATTTATCCATATTGTTAATTTTTTCAAGAAACCAGCTTTTGGTTTTGTTGATTTTCTGTTTGTTTGTTTGTTTGTTTTTTACTTCATTAATTTCTGCTCTGATTTGAATACTTTCCTGTCTTCTACTGGCTTTGGGGTTAGATTGTTCCTGTTTTTCAAGGGCTTTGAGGTGTGTCATTAGGTTATTTATTTGATGATTTTCTCTTTTTCTTATGTGAGCACTCAGTGCTATAAATTTTCCTCTTATTACTGCCTTCAAATTGTCCCAGAGGTTTTGATATGTTGTATCTTTAATCTTGTTTGTTTCTAGAAATTTCTTGATTTCACCTCTTATATCTTTTATGGCCCATTCTTCATTCAGAAGTGTGGTATTCAGCTTCCACATGTCCATGTGGTTTCTCTGGGTCTTTTTATTGTTAATTTCTAATTTCATTCCATTATAGTCTGAAAAGACACAAGGAAGTATGTAAAATTTTTTTAATTTGCTAGTGGTGACTCTGTGGCCCAGTATGTGATCAATTTTGGAGAATGTTCCATGAGCAGCTGAGAAAAATGTGAACTCTGCCGTAGTTGGGTGAAATAATCTATATGTGTCCAACAGGTCCATTTGATTAATGGTGTTCTTTAGTTTTGAGGCATCTTTACTGACTGTTTTCTAGAAGATCAGTCTAATGGTGTGAGAGGGTTGTTGAAATCTCCCAGTATTATTGTATTGAGATTTATGTGTGATTTAATGTCACAGAGAGTTTGTTTGATGATAGTAGTTGCATCTATGTTTGGGGCATGAATGTTGATTATTGTTATTTCCTCTTGTTGGATTGTTCCTTTTACCAGTAAAAAATGACCTTCTTTGTCTCTTCTAATAAGCTTGGGCTTGAAGTTTAACTTGTCTGATATCATAGTTGCTACTCCTGCTTGTCTTCGAGTTCCATTGGCATGGATTACCTTGCTCCAGACCTTTACCTAAAGTTTGTTACTATCTTTACTTGTAAGGTGTATTTTTTGCAAGAAGCAGATAGATGTTGATTATTGTTATTTCCTCTTGTTGGATTGTTCCTTTTACCAGTAAAAAATGACCTTCTTTGTCTCTTCTAATAAGCTTGGGCTTGAAGTTTAACTTGTCTGATATTATAGTTGCTATTCCTGCTTGTCTTCGAGTTCCATTGGCATGGATTACCTTGCTCCAGACCTTTACCTAAAGTTTGTTACTATCTTTACTTGTAAGGTGTATTTCTTGCAAGAAGCAGATAGATGGGTTCTGTTTTTAAATCCATATTGCCACTTATGTCTTTTTATTGGGGAATTAAGGCCATTTACATTCAGTGTGATTATTGAGAGATGATTTTTAATTCCTATCATGTTAAGATTTTATTTCCATTTGAAATACTGTTTGTTCTTCTTTGCTTAGTTGTTTGTTGGATGGAAATTCTTGTTTCTCTGGTTCTGGCATGTATTACTTATTTCTTCTTTGCAATTAATCTCTTTGAGTATTTTTTCTAGTACTGGTTTTGAAGACATAAATTCATTCATCTTCTGTTTGTCATGGAAGCTTCTTATTTCCCCATCTAATTTGGAAAATAGTTTTGCTGGGTAGGAAATTTTTGATTCGAAGTTATTTTCTTTCAGAGTTTGGAATATGTTACTCCTGGCCCTTCTGGCTTTCATGACTTGGTTTGGGAAGTCTGGAGTGATTCTAATTCATTTGCCTATGAATATCACTTGGCCTTTTGTTTTTGTTGCTTTTAAGATTCTCTTAAGGAGAGAGAAAGAACAAAGGGGAGAGAGCGAGTACAGGCTGGGGTCAGCATTATATACGGGCTTGGCGTTACATCTTGGGGCCTAATAGGCTAGGGGAAATGCCTTTTGAACTAATTGGCTGGGGTCCCACAGGGGAGGTCGTGCAGCCAGGTAATTGGCTCTGGGTCAATGGGAATGTCCCTTTCACTGATTGTCCAGGGGGTACCTGAAGAAGTCAAGGCTCCCTGGTAACTGACCAGGTCCAGTTGGAGGAGGATGGTAGCTTATCTGGTCAGATCAGGGCCTCTTAGGAAACTTAGCTCATGGGGCATTTCTGAAGTAAGAACTTAATTTATCTAACATTTCTTCCTTTTTGTTTTTGTTGTGGAGGTAGGACATTGCATATCAGTCCAGCCGCTTCGAGCTGAACAGGATGACGTGGGGGATTTAGGGAGGAGTTAATGGGAAGAAAGTCCAATCTCAAAGTCACTAGGAGTCCAGCTAAGAGTCCAAGGACCCAGGCTTCAAGGGCAAAAATTTTGAAAGGGGTAAATATGTCAAAGGTTTCTTGTAGTCATGTATCTTCAAGGACAGCGGTCCAATCAGCAACAAAGCCAATAGTGGAAATCAGCCAGCTGTCCTGCTGGAGCCTGTATAGGAATAATAAGTCCTAGTGTGTCAAAGGTAGCACCTGTCAGTATCTATCAGGGAGGTGAAAGGAAGATTATTATCACATCTAACAGAAATACCAAGGAAAAGGGAACAAATGAGGATGTAACAGAATGACAGTAGGAGGTGCTCTGTTCTTGTCCAGTCCTGTGGACTAGTAGAACTCAGTCCAATGAAGAGGATGAGATTCAGGGGAATGGAAAGCCCCAAAATCCAGGGGTTTGAGCACCTATCAAAAGAGGCTGATACAGGTCCCATGAATGCTGTTCCTCACTCAAGTGAAGAGGTGAAAGTGGGCAGGGCCAGCAGTGGGTAGGTCGATGAGGTAGTGAGTCGGTGTCTGCTCATGGATCTCAAGACTTTATATAGGAGTAACTGCTTCTCCAGACAGGCAGTCTTCTGGTGTTGCTGTCAGGAGCAGCTGATAATCCTGAGAAGCTGGTTAAACATTTGATTAGAAATTTTGGGTGATTCAGTCTTGGAGGCACTGGAAGATGCAGGGGCTACCATCAAGATTAGGCCTAAGGTAAAAAAGGGGCCCAAGAGTGGTAATAACCATGGGGCCATTCCCTTCCATATTCCCCAGGAGACTCTTGGTACCATGAGGTCCTTTTATCCTTCAGGTCTTGTACTATTTCCTTAAGGTGCTGTAGGTTATATTCTACCTGACCTGATTGATTAACATAATAGAAACGTCTCTCTCCTATGAAAAGGCAAGTACTATTCTGAAATATGACCTCAGCTAAAGAAGAAAGTTGTTGTTGGAGTGTCCGGATAAGAGAATGTGCCAATTCCCCTGCAGCCAGTCCCATGGCTATAACTGCTGTAACTAAACCAACACCTACAAGGACAGCTAAGGTGGCTGCCTGTCCACCACATGTCCTGGATAAATCGTGGTTAGGTCCAGGGAAAGAGTTATCAACTGTGAGAGAGGTAAGTAGGTCGGTGGTGAGCAGATCAGTGACCTCGGCCTCAAAATAGAGGGTCAGGCTTGGAATCAAGGTAACTGAATGACAGGGTCCCATTGTGGTGGGCCCAAGGCAAGGGAAGACTTGAGAGGAGCATAGGAAAAGCATGCCTGGAAGAAGGGTAATTGAGTTTCCATTTAACAGGATCCATCAGGTAACAGGCAGGTATAAGGAACTGTTCCTGGCCCAGCAAGAAGTTAGATTGAGAAAAGAAGAAATTGGAGAGGGAGGAACTGAGTAAGGGTCTCCCTGAACAGGTTGGGGTAGACATAATGTTAAAGGGCATCACTGGGATGGGAATTGGCAAGGACCTATGGAGCAGCGCACATAGGAAACAGGCTGCAATACTGACGTTTGTAAAGTTAGCCAATAAGGATAGAGGGAGGGAGAGAATTGTGTCCCATGAGAAGGAAAAGGTAAGATTTACTCAGCCATGGAAGTAATCATTATTAACAAATCCCACGGTTACAATGTGGGTCTGCCATGTAGTATAGTTGTTAATTCTAAAAGTTGAATTATTTTCGCTACTTTTTTTTTTTTTAACTGTAACTGGGTTGGTGTAATGCCCCAGGTCTTAGTTGTTCCCATATATGGGTAGGACCAGTGGTACCTGCATTTCCAATGTGGGCATCCCTCCCATCCTCCAGGGTCTCTGCAAGTGTTACCTGCTTGGTCCTCCTGGAGGCAGAGGTATTTAATCCCACTTGTTCTCTTAGATTGTGGCATTGATGAGCACATGTAGAAACTGCTTTAAATGTGAGGAGAATATTTGGGCAGTTATCAAATGGGCATGATTTCTGATCAAGAAGACAGATTTGCCCTCCCTGGTTATCTACTTGCCAGACTTCAAAAATTTACTAGCAAGGAGGTACAGTACACCTGGGTACTGAGCAACATAGTTGACGTAGGAAGAGCAGGAAATAGAGGCCAAGAAAAGGTAGAATCATGCTTTTTCTGGGACAGGAGGAGAGGCACGATCATGGGAGAAGTGAACTTTAAGGGGATTGTTGAGAGTGTACAAGTAAAGTAAGAGGAGCAGGGTGAGAGATATTTAGGAGGGTCTGCGTTGTCACTCTCAGCAGGCTTAAGTCTGGAGACGTGAATCCAGGACATTAGGGTCCCAGAGGGTTCATGCAGCTTAGTGGTGGGGGGGTGCACAATACCACTTGGAGAGGACCTGTCCACTTTGGATCAAGAGAAACCTTTCTTGAGTCCTGGGGGCAGGGGAGAAATATGGGCAAGAGACAAAACATCAAGGTGAGAAGAAAAAATTTGGATGAGGGTATTGAGGGGAGCAGGTGGAACAAGGTTAATTGTAACACCTCGAAGTTATTGTGGCACAAATCTTGAAAAAGATCCAGCATGTTCTGTAAGCTTTTGAACAGGACTTAAATCCTCTAAGAGTTTACACAAATAGGAATGTTCACTTTTGGTAGAAGTCTGATGGTCCTGGACCTGTGAAACTTATAAATGGCTTTAATACAGATCCTATTTGTTACCCTTGAAATAGCAGATTTGCCTCTGGTTATACTGTTTTTCTGGGTATTCAAGGCCAACCTGGGAAAACATATGTTTTTAAGAATTTTGCTGTTAAGGTCAGTCAAGGCTCCTCAGGGTTACTCTTAGGGACTTGGTGAGGCTTTACCTCTACCTGTCATGCCCTCTGTCAGGACAGATCACATCATGGTACTGCTGACCATTTTGCTTCACTTGAAGCTTAGAGGACTTTTTTCTCCCTGATGACCTTCCCTTTGCAGAGCATAGACTGGTGGCTCTATCCCTGGGGTCTCTTCAATCTCCCTTCTTAGGGGATTGGGAGACTTTCCAGAATTTACAAAGCCCTTAGAAGTCCCATCACTTATTCCCTGGGTTGCATATAACCTTAGAGGACTAGGACCAAAATATGTGTGGTTTTACCTTAGTCCTTTATTTCCAGATTGTGTCATAAGTCTCAGCTTGAAGACCCAGAAGGTCAGTTCCACCAGGTCTTTTAAGCTGCCTGGCAGTTGACAGAACAGTTACATAGCTCTTTTGGAAAAAAAAACACATAGCAGAATTAGGTCTGTACATATTTGGAACACAAATATCTAAAACATTATAGTCCATAGATATACAGGCTTTGCAAAACTTTACCCAAGGCAGATCAGTGTGGTAGGAAGGATCATCACAGCAATGTATATTTCCAGTGCCAAAGCAAAACCTTTAAAAGCAATGAACATTGCATTTGGAAACATCCATGAACTCTGAAAGAGTGAAAATGGCCATAATAAACTTGTATAAAGGCTTGCATCAGAAAACTAGTTCTGCAATTTACCTTTTTAGGTATGTTGAATTCCTACCTGGGAACAGAACCCAGGCTACCAGGGCATTTTAAAACTCCTTTAGCTTTAAAGGTGGGGCAGAGGCAAGGCTGAGGCTCAGCACCAGGTGTGGGCAGGGAAACTGGTGGGCTTGGAGCCTGGACCCTGGGCCAGGCGAATGGGCGCACTGAGGAGGAGGACATGAGGGGGGTAGCAAGTTTTACAAAGAGATGGTTGGGAACAGAGTAGGAAAAACTCATGGAGATAGAAAGTCTCCTGCCTTTTCCTAGTCTAGGTTGGAAGGGAAGGAGAGGGAGGAGCCACCGCTGATTGCAGAGCTGTGGTAGGAGATACAGGGAATCTCTGTCCATTGTTTCAATCCCTCACAGAAGTTAAAAAGATTCCTCAGCGGGAAGGAATCCAGGGACCCCTTAGGGGGCCATTTTTTCTTTTCTTTTCTTTTCTTTTCCTTTCTTTTCTTTTCTTTTCTTTTCTTTCCTTTTCTTTCCTTTCCTTTTTAAGGGATGTGTAGGCCACTTTAGAGTACAGAGCTTTATAAGGCCATTTGGGTTTAACATCCAGAGGATTAAGGGCATTTAAATGATTAAAAAAACACCTTAGTTTAGTACTGAGTTGGCCAGAATAGAAGAAGAGTTCCCCATCTGGGCAGAGGTTTTAGCAGCTCAAAAGCAGGAGAAGCATACTTCTCAAGCTAACAACTGCTAGGTACCTGGTTCTCAAGATCCTGGTCCTTACTGGAATTTGAGAGATGGGGAGGTCTCAAGAGACTAGGGATGATGGGTTACCCAGTGCCGGGATTTTTCCCCTAGGGGGAGTATGAGAGGGTGGGAGAGACCCACTATCGAAGGGGAGGGAAAGGGAGAGCACTTCCACTGAGGCTGAGTTTCCAAAAAGGAACAAACAATGGGGGCTTCACAAAGAACATTGTGACCTTGAAGGTCTAGTAGGGTGCATTCCTCCCTGTGGAGATCTTTGAATGGGTTGCCAATGCTCAGGTCCCACCAGACAGATCTCAGGAGTTTAGGAGCCCAGGAGGGTAGAGGAAATTTACCAATATGAGATCGATGGTGAGTGCTGCAGAGGAGCAATCAAAAGGATGGACCCTGGCCAAAGGGGCTCCGGTGAGTCTTTGTCCTCTGTTTCAGATAGGGTCCTGCCTGGGATCACCACGAGGCAGGGAGTCTCAACTGAGCCTTGAGGAGCCACTGAAAGGACAAAGTTTGACCACACCACAGACCGCCTT